>NC_086447.1:741128966-741728966 GCF_028390025.1 Pseudophryne corroboree | reverse complement strand
CAGTCCAAACCAAGATAATGTAGAGAGAGAGCCAAGGGTATGATTGCCATGTGTAGAGCAACATGTATAATCTATCATTCATGGGAAGATGTCAGCAAAAGACGTGGACAGAACTGCAAGCAGTATACCAATGGAGGTCTCTCGACAAGGATAAATTAAATACATGTATTGTACAACACCAAGTTGTATAAATTCTATAGTATGAATGACTGCATTGGTAAAATGATGTTTATTTCTTAGTAATTAACATCTGTTGGATTGCAAGTAGATGATGATGAGATAGCTACAGTAATGCTACAGAACTTGACTCAAGAGTTTCACTTCCCAGTTGTAGCATTGGAAGCAAACTGAAGTAAGTTAACAGACAGAGTAATAACATAATTACTGCAGTTCCAAGAACACATGCCTTTTGACACTACTGCTGAGAGTACTCATTACATACAGTTAAGAATTTAGAAAACACAAGTTCAAGTGCTACAACTGTCACAAGATAGGTCACAAAGCAAAACAAAATAATATGAATCCTATGCAAAGCAAGAAATGCATCAGCAAAGATGAGTCAGCCCTGAGTGTTAAAGATAGCTGCAGAAAAGAATGTTGGTATATATATTCAGGCACAGAGGTGGATTGGCCATAGGGTTTACAGGGAAGATTCCCTGTGGGCCGACGCACCCATGGGGCCTGTTTTGTTTGAGGACATGTGGTCCATTTTATAGACATAATGAATAAGAAAAAATTATTTGCATATATGAAAATTACTTTGCCATTTAACCTGTGATTGCAGATGATCTAGTGTATGCTTGGCTGACATATAAGTTTGAGTGAATAGTGATTGGGATATGGTTGGTGTAATAAGCAAGAAAATATATATTTCTAAAGAATGATATAGTTTCCTAAATTCTGAAGGTGTATCATATAATGTGCTCATAACATTTAATTTTATTTCTTTTTAACTTCCCCCTTGATGCTGGACATGCCCACTATCTGGAAAGTCTTGGGGGGAGGGAGCTGCTGGGGGGAGGGAGCTGCTGCCATGGCCCATGGCTAGACCTTACACCTCTGGTGCTGCCCATGTGGGGCCACTAGTACAAATTTTTCCAGGGACGCTTTTTGTTTCCAATCCGCCCCTGTTCAGACATTTCAGCTACAATAAAGTAGTAGCTCACAATATTAACCAAATGTGACCCTATCAAAGGGATTGCCAATCACATCCTTACAACTACTAAAGTTGACTAAAGTTGGAACAATCAAAGTCTGCTTCAATAATGGAACAAGAACAACAGTCACAGAAATCCAAAAGGTGCTTTATGTACCAGAGATGGGAACAAATGTTATAGACATCAGTGTCCTGGAACAGAGAGACCACAGAGTTGACTCTGCTAAAGTATTTTATTGTGCAAAACAGAAAAAGGTCCATTATAGCTACAGGCACAAGGTGTCCGCAATTGTACATCCTTTATACACATACACAGCACTGTTACTTGATGATGACAATAGAAAGCATACAAGATTTGGTCCACTTGGATACGACAGTGTTCAAAACTTACCAAATGGGATGGTCACAGGAATCTCAATGTGTGAGAATTACATAGTAGGGAAACAAAGTCATTAGCAATTTTTCAAGTCAACAAGCAGAGCTACAGCACCATTTGGAATAGTACATACAGATGTGTGTCGTCCAATGCAAGTCAAGCCAGTGAATGGATATAGATACTTTGTGACAGGTACTTTGTGGCGTTCATAGATGACTTTACAAGAATGGCATAAGTATTTCATCAGAGAGAAATCTAAAGTTGCAAATGAGATTCCAGACTACAAGAGACTTATACAGAATCAAACCGGTCACAGATTCAAGACCCTGAGATCTGATAATGGTGGAGAATATCTAAAGAAAGAGGTGGAATTATTCTTGAGAAAATATGGAATAGAGCATGTTTGTGTAACATGGAGAAGCTTGTAGCAAGGGAGGTGTTGAAAGATAAGTGCGCTACTACATCTGTTCCACCTCCAGGGAGGCTTCGCTGTACCAAGATGGCCACTGTCCTAAGTACCTCGCATGCGCTGTGCCATTTTGTCACTGTGTAGGGTGCCACAGTGGGAGGCAGTAGTTTTAGCTCCGTTGAGACCTGCAAAAAACCTGCCATTACCAACGCTTTCCAGAAAATCCTGCACAGCTACTGGCAAGCTGCATACACTCACCAGCTTGTGAGCTGTATAAGATCCTTCTCCAATCCATGATGAGTGTGCATAACAGTGAGTATGGTTATACATTGTGTAACATCAATAAACCACTCCACTGGTTAAGTAACTGGGCTGTTAATGGTTGTAAGGCGAAACAAAAGAAGCGACCGTGCACCGGTATGTTATAAATTGTAAGAATTGTAAGAAACCAACAAATGGACAATTATAGTATTGGAAAGGAGATTTAAACCTTTCAAAATATAGTCCCTATTGGTGGTGCGCCCAGAGCTAGAAAGTACAGATACTAACGACTACTCTCCTCTCCTCTCGTTAGTAATGGTTGTAAGGCATCCACTGGTCTGTACAAAAACTCTGCTACATCCTCAAGCCTGTACACACATATTCTAACACCCCCGAGCCCCGATTCTCCCATGAAATGGTTCTCTTCGCATTGTTGCTGCCCAGATGCCACCCAGAAATGACCATGAAGCGACAGCAGAGAAACAATTGTAATATGTATGATGCAATAGGCAAACAAAATGCTAGATGCAACCACATACATTGTGTGTGACTCAGATTCAGGCCATACGTGCTAGATGCCATTAAACCTCTGTTTCATTGTTAATGCGTGTTCTTCTTAATTTTACATGGAGGGAAAGTTTATGTTTTTCCTCCCACACCCACCTCCTTTGAGAGCTACTTATGAACATTGGCTAGGGTGAAATGTATTTTCTTACTGAAAGATGTGAAGGGTTAAACAAGATTTATTAGGGCCAGATGCATCATCACTTTTAAAGTGATAAAATGGAGAGTGAAAAAGTACCAGCCAATCAGCTCCTAACTGCCTTTGACATGACAGTTAGGACCTGATTGTCTGGTGCTTTTTCACTCTCCATTTTATCACTCAGTGGCAAACGCAGGATTTGCAGGGGGGGGTTTCCAGAACTGGGCGGAGCCAATCACGGGGGTGGGGACTGAGGTGACCCAGTATATGCTGGGTCCGTAAAACTAGTGTGTCTGTGTGTGTATATATTTTATATATATATATATATATATATATATATATATATAGAAAAAATCCAAGAATAACCACACAGGTGATTGTACCCAGAAATACCAGCACACAGCTTAGATGCAAAAGAAGAAGTTTTACTTGTCCAGAAAAATCATTTAAAAAGGCAACAAGCATATAGCACACATGATGGTAGCAGCATGAATAAATCAATGAGTACTTATCATTCCGACAGCTGTTTCGACTATCTTCATCATGGGAATAGATAAAGTGACATGGTGCTGTACACTGCCATCCGCAGTGTCTGGTTCCAAAGTGACGTGTGCCTGAAAAGCTTAGCCCATGAGTGCATTAAATAGTGTGTGAAATACTTACCTGTAAGCTGTCTCACCTGTTCCCCGTCACACGTGGACATCAGCTGCGTTACATCCAAGCAGCACGGCATGCCGTGAACCGGAAGTGACGTGCAGGGGAAGGTATTAACCGCTGCACATCGTCAGTGACCAAACGATGGAGCCGGGACCTGTCCATCCTGCACGGAGACATGAGTCTCCGTAACTGTGTCCTGGTGTGAAGAATCACCCTCGGGCCGCGCGTCACTTCTAACGCGTTACCCGTGGCAACCAACAGGTCGTGCTTAAAACAGTCCGGGTAAACGAACACACCCGGAACTGAAGAAGCATCAGACCTGTTTCCGGGGACAAGGGGAGAGGCGCACAGGCAAAGAAAAACAAATACAGTGTAAGATAACATTAAACTAATAAAAATAAATAAAAAAAATAAATAAAAATGAAAATAAATTAGATGCACACTTACATCCTGATGATGAATCTGGTTAACCAAACTAGACGATTCAATTCAAGCGTTTAAAAATGAACTATTGGTTTTTAAAAAAACTAAATACCGTAAGGTTAAAGACGACTACAGGGATTTGAGAGTCTATCCGTGGTTATTCACACAAACCAATAGACGTCCCTGGAGAAAAGGCCAAAACTTCCGTAATAAAGCTGAGGTCCAATTTACGGACATAGAATCGCATACCTCTCAAAGCGATTCGGATCATTCAGGCCACTATAGGGGTCGTTTTTTAGGGGACAAAACATTTACCAGGAGCAAAACAAAAGAGACCACGGATTCAAGAGACCGTGCAGGAGAGGGGGGTTCAAGCACAAAAAATACAGGAGGCAGGAATTACAAGGGGGGACGGAAATAACTGTCTTCAATCTATCAGATTACACTCCAACAGAGGCAGAAATGGCAGTATTATCTAAAGGACTCACTTTTGTTCAAACATATAAACAAAACAAGTTTGATTGTGAGGTCGAATTATTTAAATTTTTTCGACAATTAAAACTTAAAGATTATTTCTCAAAAAGGGATACTGTTTCTGTCAAAAGGAGTCAATTTAAAACACCCAGTAACTTTGACCCACCATCCATGAATCCTGCCATTGAGGTTTTTATTAATTTAGTTAAAAAAGAAACTTTACCTTGCATCAATAATATTAAAATTAAAAATCACAATATGACTAAATTAGAAAGACTGGCAGTCAAATCTCTAAGGGATAACCCAAATGTTATCATACGCCCCGCCGATAAGGGTGGGGGCGTGGTATTATTAAATCGTACTGATTACATTGATGAAATCAATCGGCAATTAGCCGACAAACAATGTTATAAACAACTCCGATTTGATCCAACCAATAATTTTAAACGTGAGGTAGATTCCATAATTGGTTTAGGTGTTTCTAATTATTGGATTGATGATCAAACAGCTAAATTCCTTACCCAGGACTTTCCCCGCATTCCTTTGATTTATGTTTTGCCCAAAGTCCACAAATGTCTGGACAAACCCCCTGGGAGACCTATCATTTCCTCCAGGGGCTCTTTGTGCCAGACATTATCCCAATATGTGGACTTTTTTCTGCAGCCGGTTGTGCAATCAACGCCATACTTCATTAAGGATACTTCAGACTTCTTATCGAAATTAAAGGCAGTTGGTCCTCTTCCCAATGACTGTATACTGGTGACACTCGATGTCACCAGTTTATACACTTGTATCAATCATCTTGAGGGCATTGAGGCAACTAGGAAGGCCATTACCTCCAGTCCACAGTATGAGGGTCCACCAAGTGAATTTTTGTTACTTTTGTTAGATTTTATCTTACACAAAAATTATTTTTTGTTTGAAAATTCATTTTACTTACAATTACAGGGCACAGCGATGGGGTCCAATGTGGCCCCATCGTATGCTAATTTGTTTATGTTTCAGTATGAACAACAATATATCATGGCAGATCCGAAATTTTCATCCTACATTTTGTTTTATGTGCGATATATTGATGACCTGTTCATGCTGTGGACTGGGGGTGAGGCTGAGCTTCAACAATTTATTACCAAATTAAATCAAATTCCAGGGTCTATTAGGCTCACATGTGTTCACGACTTTTTGTCTATTAATTTTTTGGATGTTACGATCAAATTAAACAACGGGTCCATCACCACCCAGGTTTATAGGAAGCCTACAGATAAAAACTCTCTCTTGTTGGCTACGAGCTTCCATCCGCAGCCATTAAAGAAGGGACTACCCTTCTCCCAACTTTTACGAGTGAAACGCATAACTTCGGATGAATTATTATTACCAGCTGCTTTGACCGAGATGGGCAAGAAATTCATCGAGAGGGGCTATGATCCGACTGAGATACAAGGAGCGATCACGAGATGTCTCCAGATGGAACGTTCAGATGTATTAAGATCCAAGAATAAAGATCCAGAGATTGGACGATTGGTCTTTTCCAGCACATATTCTGTCGCCTCTGGTGCCATGAGACGTGCGATCTCCAAGCATTGGCATATTTTACAGGCAGATTCGACTATGGGAAAATTCTGTGACAGCTTACCATTATTTAGCTACAAACGTAGTCCAAATCTCAAGGATCAGATCACTTATTCTGATATAGCACCAATGTCGCAACAAGGCAATGGTTGGCTAAAATTGAAACCAGGAGCACACAAATGTGGCTCCTGTGTTAATTGCAAGCATATGCACACAGGTAGCACGTTCGTCCATCCAACTAGGGGAGACACTTTTCGACTGAAACATCGAATGACATGTGAGACCAAATATGTCGTTTACGTGATCCAATGCCCCTGCAAGAAACTATATGTCGGAAAGACTATTAGAATGCTCAAAGAACGGATGGCCTTGCACCGGTCATCAATTAAGAAAGCGTTCATCAAAATTGAAAATTCCACTCCGCCAGTTGCTAAACACTTCGTTCATCAAGGTCACCACATTAAAGATCTTTTATTCATGCCCATTGACCACATACCACCATTGAAGAGGGGTGGTGACCGGCATAAGCTGCTATTACAACAGGAATGCCGCTGGATCCGACGATTATTTTCCCTTTCACCATTGGGACTTAATGAGGAATTCTCGCTGGTACCTTTTTTATAAATAAATATATATTTTTTCTTTTCTTTTTTTATATTTACATTTTTTTCACTTCACATTTTTTATGTACGTGAACACATGTGAGCCTGATGACTCTGCATCCGGATCCATTGTCTTATCTATGTACTTTTTGTTTATTTGTTTATTAATTAGATTAACTGTTTATGCTTATATGCACACTTCAGTTGATTTATATACCTACTTACTGAAAGGCCTATAAATTGGGGCTTTGTTATAAGGCATGATTTATGTATAATAACTAAGAATGTAGTCAGTGACAGATTTAAATTCAGTTCAATTCATTGTTAAATCATTTATGACTGGCCATAGACATGCTTTATTATCAGTAGATTCATCATCAGGATGTAAGTGTGCATCTAATTTATTTTCATTTTTATTTATTTTTTTTATTTATTTTTATTAGTTTAATGTTATCTTACACTGTATTTGTTTTTCTTTGCCTGTGCGCCTCTCCCCTTGTCCCCGGAAACAGGTCTGATGCTTCTTCAGTTCCGGGTGTGTTCGTTTACCCGGACTGTTTTAAGCACGACCTGTTGGTTGCCACGGGTAACGCGTTAGAAGTGACGCGCGGCCCGAGGGTGATTCTTCACACCAGGACACAGTTACGGAGACTCATGTCTCCGTGCAGGATGGACAGGTCCCGGCTCCATCGTTTGGTCACTGACGATGTGCAGCGGTTAATACCTTCCCCTGCACGTCACTTCCGGTTCACGGCATGCCGTGCTGCTTGGATGTAACGCAGCTGATGTCCACGTGTGACGGGGAACAGGTGAGACAGCTTACAGGTAAGTATTTCACACACTATTTAATGCACTCATGGGCTAAGCTTTTCAGGCACACGTCACTTTGGAACCAGACACTGCGGATGGCAGTGTACAGCACCATGTCACTTTATCTATTCCCATGATGAAGATAGTCGAAACAGCTGTCGGAATGATAAGTACTCATTGATTTATTCATGCTGCTACCATCATGTGTGCTATATGCTTGTTGCCTTTTTAAATGATTTTTCTGGACAAGTAAAACTTCTTCTTTTGCATCTAAGCTGTGTGCTGGTATTTCTGGGTACAATCACCTGTGTGGTTATTCTTGGATTTTTTCTATATGATTACACCAACCGTGCACCAGCGTTTTCTAAATGATAAGTGAGAAGCGGCTGCTTTTGTGGATTTATATATATATATATATACATATACATATATCTACACATATATATATATATATATATACATACACACACACATACATATACACAGCATATTAAACATGCATACATATATATATATATATATATGTACACACACATACAGTACACATATATATATATATATATATATATACACATGTATATATATATATTGTGTGTGTGTGTGTGTGTGTGTGTGTGTGTGTGTGTGTGTGTGTGTGTGTGTGTGTGTGTGTGTGTGTGTTTATATGTATGTATGTATGTATGTATGTACATGTGTATATATGTATGCACATGGATATATATATGTACTATAATTAAAATAAAGTAAACTTTTATTGCACGTACAAGTGCCACCAGGAAGACAGCAGGCTGCAGAGGACGCTAGACAGCCATTAATAATACTCATGCAGCTATATTAAAAAAAAAAAAATTGTTTTTTTTTTTTTTTTTTAGTGAAGGGGGGTTTCTGGGTGCTCGGAAACCCCCCCTGGGTGCGCCACTGTCACTCTCTAAGCAATGATGCATCTAGCCCTATTAGATTTTAATCATTGCATGTTATTTATTTAATACACTGTTTAATAATTGTTTTTAAGGTCCTTGAAAAATATAGCACTTAAATATGGCAATGGTTCTATTAAACAAATGATAGTTGATTCACGAGCATATTTTTATAATAACATTTCTAAAACGAAGGTGGCTTTTAAATCTTGCTTTGTTGAAAATACTCCTGGCCTCTAAAGCTGCTCTCCGGTGTTTTGTTACAAATTTTATCACACAAATATGCAAGAATTTATATAGGACACAACCTTGATGCTGAAAATCCATTGCTGCTTAATCTGCTGAATTATTTTTTTTTCTGCATAATAAGAAAAATACCTAATTTCTATGAAGATGGTCTAATTTCCTCAAGTGCATCTGCAGTAACCTCGGTAAGTTAGATAATGTGTGGTATTTTTTCCAGAGCTTTAAAGGAGATTAACCCAGCAGTTTTGTTATTAAAAGGTGTATTGCTCATGACTTGAGCCCCAACAAGAATAGATGTTGAGCATAAAAAGAAATATATAAATATACTAACAAAATAAACCTCCGAGAGTATTAGCGGTACCGTAAGCCTAGTTTACTCAAATTGGTACAGGTTTAGACTGTAAACTTTAAATAAAAGCTAAATGAGACAGCCTATGACCTGGCAGCCCATTGTGTAGACTTACAAGGAATTATATATATATTTTTATAATGAAATCCTGTTATTATTTTCATGATTCTCATGATGTTCTATTAGCTTAGAGGCCTCATTCTGTAGGACTCTCTTCTAGCTGTGCTTTATTTTGCAATTGATGACAATAAATGTGCACTTTTATCTTTGTTTTATTCCGAATAAATCATCCTAAAAGCATTTTAGATTCAATTTATTTTTTTTTAAGAATACAATCCCCTATTTTAGCTTACGGATAAGTGATTTCCTGATTACCAACACAGTCAAGGCCAACTTGAGGAATTCATATTTATTCCTGATAACATAATCCGCATCACAGAGAATTTAGCATTTGAAATATACTCCTGTATAATTCCTAAGTGTTAATGGTAGCAAATGAAAGTACAATCTGAGCTAAAATGTAGAGATTTCAGAGAGATGGGAAACGGTAAAATGGCATAATGCTGGCCCATAATCATCCACCAATAAGTGAGCGTTTTATCCGATTAGTTTTTGCATGTCGCTGATAAAATAGTTACATGCACTCACTAAGCATTTAGCAGCACAGCCTAAGCTAAACAGATCTCTTCTTATAATAATCAGAACAATAATGATAATAATACAGCAGCAGCAGCAACAGTTCATTAGTGGCAGTAGTCATTATGCTGAATATGGAACTAGGACACATACCCTGTTGCTATCCTCGCCTTGCATGCCGCAACATCTCATCAGAATTTAAGCAGATAAATGACTTGGGTGTGATGTGCTAAATGGCGGGAAGTATAATTAATCTAGCGGGATGTGGCTAGGTGACAAGTTATCACCCGGCTGTGCAATGAGTGCAAATGAGCAGAATCCTTTTATACAATTGTACTGTATACGACTGTAAATGACCGTCCTAGAAGGCTGACACTGCTCCATTGTTTTCCCAACGGACACACACTTTCCGAAAGGTTTCAATTATTCTTGGTGTACTTCCAATTTTCGAAGAATGAAGAATATTTATATATAATGAAGAATATCTACACTGCTCAAAAAAATAAAGGGAACACTTAAATAACACATCCTAGATCTGAATGAATTAAATATTCTTATTAAATACTTTGTTCTTTACATAGTTGAATGTGCTGACAACAAAATCACACAAAAAATATCAATGGAAATCAAATTTATTAACCCATGGAGGTCTGGATTTGGAGTCACACTCAAAATTAAAGTGGAAAAACATACTACAGGCTGATCCAACTTTGATGTAATGTCCTTAAAACAAGTCAAAATGAGGCTCAGTAGTGTGTGTGGCCTCCACGTGCCTGTATGACATCCCTACAACCCACACAAGTGGCTCAGGTAGTGCAGCTCATCCAGGATGGCACATCAATGCGAGCTGTAGCAAGAAGGTTTGCTGTGTCTGTCAGCGTAGTGTCCAGAGCATGGAGGCGCTACCAGGAGACAGGCCAGTACATCAGGAGACGTGGAGGAGGCCGTAGGAGGGCAACAACCCAGCAGCAGGACCGCTACCTCTGCCTTTGTGCAAGGAGGAACAGGAGGAGCACTGCCAGAGCCCTGCAAAATGACCTCCATCAAGCCACAAATGTGCATGTGTCTACTCAAACCAGAGGCGGAACTACCGGCAGTGCAAGCAGTGCGTTGCACTGGGGCCCGCCTCTGTTCAGGGGCCCAAGCATGTAATGAGTCAAACTGACTCATTACATGCCGCTGTGCGCTGTGGGCAACCGCTGCCCGCAGCGCACAGCCGCCCGGAGAGGAGAGGAGAGGAGCGGCGCGCACTGCAGCGGTACGGGGTAAGGTGGATGACGGAGGTGAAGGAGGGAGCCGCAGCAGCGCTTTGTTACTGGTGGAGGCGCTGCTGCTGCTGCTCCTCTGCTTCACTATAGGCTGTCTCTGAAAACAGCCTATAGTGAAGCAGAGGGGCAGCAGCAGCAGCGCCTCCACCAATAACACAGCGCTGCTGCGGCTCCCTCCTCCACCTCCCTCCTCCTTCTTCTCTACTGCCCGGGAAGCTGCACAAGGAGCCTGAGCCAGCGGAGAGGGTAAGTATAATTTTTCTTTCTTTCTTTCTTTCTTTCTTTCTTTCTTTCTTTCTTTCTTTCTTTCTGTCTCTTTCTTTTTTTATTTGTTGGAACTGCCTGCCGCAATGTGTAAAAAGGGGGAATCAGCCTGCCGCAATGTGTAAAAAGGGGGGACTGCCTGCCGCTATGTATAAAAATGGGGAATCTGCCTGCCGCTATGTGTAAAAATGGGGAATCTGCCTGCCGCAATGTGTAAAAAGGGGGAATCTGCCTGCCGCAATGTAAAAATGGGGAATCTGCCTGCCGCAATGTGTAAAAAGGGGGAATCAGCCTGCCGCAATGTGTAAAAATGGGGAATCTGCCTGCCGCTATGTATAAAAATGGGGAATCTGCCTGCCGCTATGTGTAAAAAGGTAGAATCTGCCTGCCGTAATGTGTAAAAAGGGCACGCTGTCTGCCGTTATGTGTAAAAAGTGTATGCTGTCTGCCGTAATGTGTAAAATGGGGATGCTGTCTGCCGTTATGTGTAAAAAGTGTATGCTGTCTGCCGTAATGTGTAAAATGGGGACACTGTCTGCCGTAATGTGTAAAAAGTGCACGCTGTCTGCCGCTATGTGCAACAAGGGCACGCTGTCTGCCATTATGTGTAAAAAGTGTATGCTGTCTGCCGTAATGTGTAAAAAGGGGATGCTGTCTGCCGCTATGTGTAACGAGGGCACGCTGTCTGCCATTATGTGTAAAAAGTGTATGCTGTCTGCCGTAATGTGTAAAATGGGGACGCTGTCTGCCGTAATGTGTAAAAAGTGCACGCTGTCTGCCGCTATGTGTAACGAGGGCACGCTGTCTGCCGTTATGTGTAAAAAGTGTATGCTGTCTGCCGTAATGTGTAAAATGGGGATGCTGTCTGCCGTTATGTGTAAAAAGTGTATGCTGTCTGCCGTAATGTGTAAAATGGGGACGCTGTCTGCCGTAATGTGTAAAAAGTGCACGCTGTCTGCCGCTATGTGTAACGTGGGCACGCTGTCTGCCGCTATCTGTAATGAGGGCACGCTGTCTGCCATTATGTGTAAAAAGTGTATGCTGTCTGCCGTAATGTGTAAAAAGGGGATGCTGTCTGCCGCTATGTGTAACGAGGGCACGCTGTCTGTCATTATGTGTAAAAAGTGTATGCTGTCTGCCGTAATGTGTAAAATGGGGACGCTGTCTGCCGTAATGTGTAAAAAGTGCACGCTGTCTGCCGCTATGTGTAACGAGGGCACGCTGTCTGCCGTTATGTGTAAAAAGTGCACGCTGTCTGCCGTTATGTGTAAAAAGGGGAATCTGTTCGCTGTAAGGTGTAAAAGGGTCTCTACCTGGTGTAGTGGTGCTACTGTGCGGTGTAATTTGAAGAATGGAGACTACTGTGCACCGTTTTATGAATTGGTATTATTTTGTGGACACACCCCTTCTCCACGAAGCCACGCCACTATGTATTTTTGCGCGCGCCTAACGCGCGCACTGCCCATGGGGTGGACTTGGATGGGATGGGGGGGGCCCAAAGCATTTTGTCGCACCTGGGCCCACCGCTTGCTTGTTCCGCCACTGACTCAAACGATCAGAAACAGACTCCATGAGGGTAGTATGAGAGCCCAACAACTACAGGTGGGGGTTGTGCTTGCAGCCCAACACCGTGCATTTGCCAGAGAAAACCAAGATTGGCAAATTCGCCACTGGCGCCCTGTGCTCTTCACAGATGAAAGCAGGTTCTCACTGAGCACATGTGACAGATCTGACAGAGTCTGGAGACGCCAAGGAGAACGTTCTGCTGCCTGCAACATCCTCCAGCATGACCCCGGTTTGGCAGTGGGTCAATAATGGTGTGGGGTGGCATTTCTTTGGGGGGCCGCACAGCCCTCCATGTGCTCGCCAGAGGTAGCCTGACTGCCATTAGGTACCGAGATGAGATCCTCAGATCTCTTGTGAGACCATATGCTGGTGCGGTTGGCCCTGGGTTCCTCCTAATGCAAGACAATGCTAGACCTCATGTGGCTGGAGTGTGTCAGCAGTTCCTGCAAGACGAAGGCATTGATGCTTTCCTGCAAGACGAAGGCATTGATGCTATGGACTGGCCCGCCCGTTCCCCAGACCTGAATCCAATTGAGCACATCTGGGACATCATGTCACGCTCCATCCACCAATGCCACGTTGCACCACAGACTGTCCAGGAGTTGGCGGATGCTTTAGTCCAGGTCTGGGAGGAGATCCCTCAGGAGACCATCCGCCACCTCATCAGGAGCATGCCCAGGCGTTGTATGGAGGTCATACAGGCACGTGGAGGCCACACACACTACTGAGCCTCATTTTGACTTGTTTTAAGGACATTACATCAAAGTTGGATCAGCCTGTAGTGTGTTTTTCCACTTTAATTTTGAGTGTTACTCCAAATCCAGACCTCCATGGGTTAATAAATTTGATTTCCATTGATAATTTTTGTGTGATTTTGTTGTCAGCACATTCAACTATGTAAAGAACAAAGTATATAATAAGAATATTTAATTCATTCAGATCTAGGATGTGTTATTTTAGTGTTCCCTTAATTTTTTTGAGCAGTGTATATATATTTGCCTGTATAAATGTGAAAGCCCTCACTCATTCACTGGCTGACTGGCTGACTCATCACTAATTATCTTCCCGAATTGTTAGGAAGCTGAAATTTAACATAGGTATTCTGCAGGTGGGAAATAGGAAAACTATGTTATTAGAATTTTAATAAACCTCCCCTAAGGGGATGAACAGGGGGTTGACATAATTACATCATTACCGATGTGTGGCTTGCGTTGCGTGAATGATAACGCCCAAACGGACAATTGGATCAAAATTTGGATTGCACGTCCAGTGTGTAAAATTTCATAAACTACAAAAATGGTCCTGTCATTTTTTACCGTATCTGGTACAGGTGTTCCTCAGGTAACACCAAGAACCATGGATTAATATTTGCTTACATTAAGACGTCTCAAATTTACATCTCTATAGATTTACCACGGCACTCTTGCACCACACATACATATATAGGGCCTAATTCAAATGGGCAAAACCATGTGCACTGCAGGGGGGGGCAGATATAACATGTGCAGAGAGAGTTAGATTTGGGTGTGATGTGTTCAAACTGAAATCTAAATTACAGTGTAAAAATAAAGCAGCCAGTATTTACCCTGCACAGAAACAAAATAATCCACCCAAATCTAACTCTCTCTGCACGTTATATCTGCCCCACCTGCAATGCACATGGTTTTGCCCGTGTGCTAAAAAAATTGCTGCTGCAATCAGTTTTGAATTAGGCCTATACACACACACAAACACACACACACACACACACACACACACACACACACACATATATATGATACATTTATCCTAATATATATAAAAATTGTGTGTAAATGGATGAGAATTCAGCTTGACATTATACCATGTACAGTACACACATGGTTCTATATATACATATTTTTTTTTTTGTGAAACCTCAAGGGCAGTGTAAACGTTTTGTGATGAGTTTCTCGAGAGACCTCTATGGGGAAATTATCATTTTACAGCTCTAGTGAAGGTCTAAAGTGACCCTACCATGAAGGTTTAGTGACCCGCATGCAATTCTAATTTGTGAGCTTGTACTAAACAGAGAGCAGACTTAGGGGGTCATTCTGAGTTGATCGCACGGTAGTAGTTTTTGCAGCCGTGAAATCGGATATTCGCCAACTATTGGGGAGTGTATTTTAGCATAACAAGTGTGCGATCGCTTGTACAGGGGAGCTGTGCAAAAAGTTTTTGTGCAGTTTCTGAGTAGCTCTGAACTTACTCAGCCGCTGCGATCACTTCAGCCTGTCAGGTCCTGGAATTGACGTCAGACACCCGCCCTGCAAAGGCCTGGACACGCCTGCGTTTTCCACGGCACTCCCAGAAAACGGTCAGTTGCCACCCAGAAACGCCTTCTTCCTGTCAATCTCCTTGCGATCGGCTGTGTGAATGGATTCTTCATTAAATCCATCGCACAGCAACGATCCGCTTTGTATCTGTACGACACTCATGCACAGTAGTGACCTGATCGCTGCGCTGCGAAAAACACAGCGTGCGATCAGGTTGGAATGACCCCTTAGGCAAGACATGTCCATGCGCGGGAGAGAGACAGTTTCAATTCACATTAGTCTGTACTAGACAGTTGTTTATGATGACACAGGACAATCTTGTGTTGGGTCACATCTGGGCCAAGGTCTTGTCACAACTATATGAAGGATTGTAATGGTGATAATATTACGTGGATCAAAGTGTAGGGGTCATTTAAAAAACATGCCGAGATGCAGATGTCTTATATTACTGGTCATACAGTATTTGTTTGAATGCATACACAATATGCACGTGCAAGTGTCACTTAAAAAGTCCCCTATACTGTCACCTTTTTATCACCTCTGCAATTAATTATGACTTTTGCATTATTTTCTAACACAATACAGCTCAATGGGGCCTTTTTACATCATAAAATGAGTGGGATGTAATTCTGCCTGAGTTCGGCAGCTGTATGGGATGCCGGCCGAACTCGGACGTTTTTTAAAGGGGCAATAGCTTACAAGGCATAGTTTTGCTTTGTAAGTAATTACCCTTTAAAAAAAAGTCCCAATTCGGCTGGCATTCCTCATGGCCGCTAAACCCGTGCAGCATTACATCCCACCCAATACCTCTGTACATAGGCGGTAATTCAGACCTGATCACTGGGCTGCGTTTTCGCACAGCGTGCGATCAGATCTGATCTGCGCATGTGTCTGATCCGCAATGCGCAGATGTGATGATCCGCAGCAACGGGGATCGCCAGTCAGTGACGGGATTGTGCGAAGGATCCATTCGCACGGTCATTCTCAAGAAGATTGAAAGGAAGAGGGAGTTTGTGGGTGTCAACTGACCATTTTCAGGGAGTGTTCGGAAAAACGCAGGCATGTCCAAGCGTTTGAAGGGCGGGTGTCTGACGTCAAATCCGGTCCCGATCAGCAGGAAACAATCGCAGCGGCTGAGTAAGTCCTTGGCTGCGTAGAGACTGCACAAAATCAGTTTGTGCAGCTCTGCTACACATCCGAACGCACACTTTCACAGCGATTTAATCCTCCCCCTGTTGGCTGCGACTATCTGAACGCAGGGCAGCAAAAACGCAGGTCTGTATTACCCCCATAATGTTGTAGTATACGTGCACATATAAATGCACTTTTCTGTGTAAAATTGGCCTACACGTCACAGAGGGTGTGATACGTGATACACCTGAGCAGCAGACGGGATGCCGTCGGTCACTTGACCGACACCGACATCCTGACAATGAGAATGCCGACAGGCAAGGGGGTAATTATTTTACCTCTCCCCTGTCACCTACACTCTAGTTCTTAACCAACTACCCCCCCCCCCCCCCCCCTCCCGGGGCCTTAACCTCAGTAGTGGCCCCAGTTACTTTTGCTATCTCTCCGGTTAGTGTTCCGGCACCAAGATTCCAAGTGATGTCGGGATTACGGCGTTGGTCACATGACCACTGGCATCCCGACTGCAGAGATACTAACTGCATCCGAGAACGGTCACGATATGCCTGTGTTTTTGTCATCACTCCCCCATTACCTCCAACTTCCTGTCAATCACTTTGCGATTAATTCCTCACTGAGAGCAGCACTGCAATTGTACCTTAGTGCTTCTGCAGTGCAATCATGGTGCATGGGCAGCCGGCGAATAATCGATTTGCATACAAATTGGCATTGTGACTGCATCTGTATCAGACCAAATATGAAGATTTAACAAAAAGTTCAGTCACAAATGTAACCAAAGATGGACGAATCAGAATTTGTATGAAATAAAGCTTCTAATACCACACACTCACAAATGCACAATGATTATGATCAGAGGAATAGAACTGAAAATGAGTTGTTCTTGCTGAATGAATAAATGGGCCTGATTCAGGTGCGTTTGTTCTTGCTGCTGCCGTCGCTATCCTCCCCCTCCCCTATGGATCAGGTTCCAGACTGTGCACTTGAACTGTACATTATACTTGTTACCTTATACTGCACAGGACTATGGTGTATTACTCTGGTACATTATCATGCATGTATTAGCAGTAATTACTATATACAGTATATTTATCAAGGGGCCCAAACCATGCACTTTCTAATAGTTAGGCAAACCAATGTGGTGGCTGGCCACACCCTTTCAGGAGACTGGCCACACCTCTAAACATGGGCCCCTACCAATTGCATTCCCCCGATGGGCCCTTTAGGCCTCAGTCCGACACTGCGCTGATAGCACCCCCCTCCCTACCCACCCACCGCTGGAGGACGGGTAGGGGCCCCAGTGCATTGCTGTGCCCAGGGGTCTACACTGCTGTTAAGACGGTCCTGTTCCTCAGCAACATCTGTCTTGTTTGTTCTTGGTTTGTTACTTATATCACAGCAGCTTGGGTCTGTTTTGATTATCATTATGCAATTTTATGTTATTTTTTTTTTTTTATTCCAGCACCTGTGTAGTAATTTATTTCTGTTTATTGACACCTAACACGGCTACTGACAGGTGGAGTTTCCTGTCAAAATGTCGGCAGGTTCTGAATATCGACAGTCAGAATGTTGACATGGACATAAGATCAACCAGAAAAATGTCAACATACCCTTGTATACTCCTTAGTTTACAATAACAGAAATACTCCCTCACTGTACTGAGACTGTGTTTGCACACCTGGCCTCGCCTACCATAAGGAAAGGTAATAAGCGACATAAGGACATTACTAGCATAGACTGGCCACTGGTGCTTGCGCTACTTCTACATATATATGCGTCTAAGTTGCAACTGTGTAAAAAAGGTTCGAAACAAGCGTCAGCGGCTATTCCACCGTCAAAATACCGTTATACTGAACCTGTGACTTTGTACAAGTGTTGTACTAATTCCTTCATGACAAAAGTGGCAGCCTAGCGTTTCTGGTACACTGTGAGCAGCTTTGCATGCAGCTGCAATGCGGCTAAGATGCAGCATATAGTGATATGTTCCCTATGCTACCCATGTCGGAGCGTCTCAGTTTCACCATGCGTCTCGCGGCGTATGACTTACACGCGCTCTGTATATAAGAACACATCTGTACATGAACAGATCTGGACCAATGGCAGTCACTTTATTCTGCTTTGTGGTTGGGATTAGATCGGGAAAACCTAATTCTTCCTGCTAAACCTGTTCATGGTTTTGTTCCATTGAGGACCGAAGCAAATAATTATAAACACAAATGTTTTCTTTTTCTGGGGAAATAGTTTTTCAAATATCTCCAATTTCCAATTCCTGAGGAGAAATAAGAGAAGATCCAACCAATGTGATTACCCTAATTATTCATATGAATTCTTTGCTATTAGTGCTTTTTAAGCTTATGTGATGATTGTGGCTAATTCATTCATGGTGTGTTTTGCAAACCGGCAATTTACAAATTGATTGTCCCAAACAATATGATCTACAGGTTTTCTCTGCTGTGTAGCTGCCTTGTCTAGTATGATGGCTGTTAATGGGCAGTTGAAATGCTTTCTCTGCAGACAATGGACTTGCTCAAGTGTGCAGCTATTTAGGGGAAGCTGTCCTGCCCACCACGGGTGGCAACAGTTTGTGCTGTCTGTGTCCAGCTGCTGTGTGCTGTCACGAGAATACAGGAGCCATGTGTCTGCAACAAAGAATTGTCACCCCATTGGCCCTTCCCAACCAGAGACGCGAGTATATCAGTAACATATGGCCTTTTGGGGGTTCCTCTCATTTAAGCAACATTGTTTCCCTCTCTGTAAATGGCATAGATATGAAGGTATCTTAAGTCAGCCGAGTGACTAAATTAAATTCCCAGAGCAGCACAATTCAGGACACTAATTGCCTTGGCTCATATATTTTGTGTGAAGGTCCCTGAGAAACAGATTGTCCTATTTTTCAAGCTAATGATTGTTATTTGAAGTAATGAATAGAAAAGGGTGTAGGAGACGGTGGCTACGCCAGCCTGGTAAATTTTAACTTCTATTCATGACAAGCATACAGAGGTGAGGTTTGTTATTCCAGCAAGACAGACAATTTGGTGCCGCATTTGTCTTACGCATCAGGTCTCAGGAGTGATTTCCAAAGAATCAATGTCTAAGCACACTTAGCGTGAAAAAGGGGAGTATTTCCCAGCGCAAAATAGGTAGAAGAATGAGTGACAAGAAATGTATAGTATATCTATGATATTTATTAGTTTAAAAAATTTAATTCATATAAAATATACAATAAAATTCATTTCATGAAAAGAACAATAAAGGTCCTCTAGGAATGATAAATTAATCGATTTCAAAGTAAGAAATAGATATAGTTCTATGGGTTCTAGATGGTATTCTTGATATTAAATGAATACATATATATGGAGATCCTCTTAACAAAAGACTGAATGGGACAATATGTATCTCTGATGTATAGGTTCTAACCAATATTGGCAAAACTATAGAATAATTGACACCTATTACCGGTAAACAAAAAGACAAACTACATATAACATACAGACAGACTGGGTCACTATTGTGCACATAAATTATATGTCCATTCGGATGTTATCTGATACCATGTATCCAAGAAAAGGAAAAAAAACAATTAATTTGTTTAATTAAAATAAAAACAAATTCCCAACCAGAGTGGTGCGCTAATCAGCGTCTTATCCGCTCAGTGGTTGTTGGCATATAATTTAAATGGATAAAAGGGTAACTCCACAGTGCCAATATATGGAAAACTTTCAAGTTCCAGTTAGAGTGGGTCAATTCCTAGGTGCACTTCTGTCCTGATGTGCTCCGTATAACCCTTTGAGGTATGGGTATGGATTTGGTAAAGTACCTTTGTATCTCCATCGATCCTGAACTGTGCCGCTCAGCGCTGAGAACGGCTCGTACAGGATATCCGCCGGCGGACCCTGGACTCACCCGTCACAAGGTATGTGACTCCACTGAATACCCTCAAGTAAAATAAGGACACCAGACACAGGAGATACAAAGGTACTTTACCAAATCCATACCCATACCTCAAAGGGTTATACGGAACACATCAGGACAGAAGTGCACCTAGGAATTGACCCACTCTAACTGGAACTTGAAAGTTTTCCATATATTGGCACTGTGGAGTTACCCTTTTATCCATTTAAATTATATGCCAACAACCACTGAGCGGGTAAGACGCTGATTAGCGCACCACTCTGGTTGGGAATTTGTTTTTATTTTAATTAAACAAATTAATTGTTTTTTTCCTTTTCTTGGATACATGGTATCAGATAACATCCGAATGGACATATAATTTATGTGCACAATAGTGACCCAGTCTGTCTGTATGTTATATGTAGTTTGTCTTTTTGTTTACCGGTAATAGGTGTCAATTATTCTATAGTTTTGCCAATATTGGTTAGAACCTATACATCAGAGATATATATTGTCCCATTCAGTCTTTTGTTAAGAGGATCTCCATATATATGTATTCATTTAATATCAAGAATACCATCTAGAACCCATAGAACTATATCTAATTCTTACTTTGAAATCGATTAATTTATCATTCCTAGAGGACCTTTATTGTTCTTTTCATGAAATGAATTTTATTGTATATTTTATATGAATTACATTTTTTAAACTAATAAATATCATAGATATACTATACATTTCTTGTCACTCATTCTTCTACCTATTTTGCGCTGGGAAATACTCCCCTTTTTTCACACATTCTGTATTGTTAGTGGAATTAGGTAGTGATTCTACAATTTTCCATAGCAGCATCTGAAGTAGAAGTGTGTGTACTGTCTCCAATAGCGCAGTGTCAAAACCTTCTGTCCATAAGCACACTTAGCCACTACAAGTATCAATAAACAAAACATGTACTAAATCACTACTGTTTGTTAAAAGATACTATGGAACCTTTTATAGATGAGCAGCAAACAATCAATAATTAGTATCCATTTTGCTGCATATTGCTGTCTTTTTTTCTGCATCTATTTACAGTACAGAGGGCCTTATTCAGAGTAGTTAGCAAACCAAACAAGTTAGCAATGGATCAAAAACATGTTGCACTGCGGGTGGGGCAGATGTAACATGTGCAGAGAGTTTTAGATTTGGGTGGGGTGTGTTCAAACTGAAATCTAAATTGCAGTGTAGAAATTAAGCAGCCAGGACTTAACATGCACAGAAACAATATAACCCACCCTAATCTAACTCTCTCTGCACATGTTACATCTGCCCCACCTGCAGTGCAGCATGTTTTTGCCCAATAGATAACTCTTTTGGTTTGCTAACAAACCTGAATAACCCCCATAATCTGTAATGTGACAGCAACAACAATGAAACTGGTTGTAAAAAAAGGGGAAAACCCCAAAAAGCACATGCAATTATTTTTTATGTTTAAGATCACAGACCAAATTAAAATGAAGCAGAATCTATAGCAATTTGTTTTCATATAAAATAAAAAATATGAAATGTCTAAAATAATAATAAAAAAAAAACATTTATATTGACGTATTCATGGATAGAATGCAAACTAAACATTAATTAGGGATACGGTCGTTAGGTCGACATGGTCAATAGGTCAACATGGTCATTAGGTAGACATGGTCATTAGGTCAACAGGTCAAAAGGTCGATGTGAGTGTTTCACTTTTTTATCTTCATTTTTTGGATTTTTTCATACTTAATGATCCACATGGACTACGATTGGAACGGTAACCTGTGCCAAGCGAAGCGAGGCATCTTGCCTGAAGCATGGCGAGTGAAGCGAGCCATGTGAGAGGACACGGAGCACTAATTGGGGTTCTCCGTCACTTTGCAAAGAAAACAATGCCAAAAAAGGGTGAAAAACCATGTCGACCTTTTGACCTGTCGACCTAGTACATGTTGACCTTCCATGGTCGACCTAATGACTGTCAACCTAAGTTGTGTCTCCCCAACGACCCACACCCATTTCAGTAAACAGTGGGATTAGACAGAAGAGATCAAAAAGTACACATTAAACCCTAGAGCGAAACAGCATATCCGTCAAAATCTCAATATGCACTTCAAAATTTTCAGGAGTCAGTAAGGAAAAAGCATATATCTTCCATATTATTAAATTAAATAATCTAGCAATCCAAAAATACCAGTAATCATGACAAAATACCATTTTTCTATTTTATAACAGGATAGTGAGAAAGAAAGAGACAGAATAGAAAAGACAAAAGAAAAAAGAAGACAGCAAAGAGGAGGATTACAAAGCCCATGAGATGGGAAGGGGAGGGGGAAGATGATTGCAACATAGTGGCATCGACTCTACATATACCAAAATCCGCACTTTGTTTTCGGTGGTACATATAGCATATTAGTACAATTATGGAAAATACTGTTAGAAGAAGAGCAAAAGCGTCGGTATCAGTCAAACTTGGTAATAAACTTAAGACCGTTTACGTTGAACCGACGAAGTAGTGTTTTCGAAAATCCGCATAATGTGTAAATTTATGTCTTGTGGTAAAAATTCTAAATAAAACTAAATTTTTTATAAAACTTCTCGACTCCTCTCTCTATATTGGTCAAAGCCGCTTTATGTTCAAAGTAGAGGATATTAAGAAGTTCAGCCTTCAGTAACGTTATTGTAGGTACAGATTGCGAGATCCAGAAGGACAGTATAAGTTTTTTGGCTAACATTACCAACACTGTTAAAAAGGGGAGAATAGGCCTATGTCAGAGGGAGGGTACCCAACTAGAGAAGTCAGCCAGCATTAAGCATTCCCAAGTGAATGGCAATCTATTCTTGGCAATCTGTTGGAGGAAATCATGAAGTTTATACCAGAATATTTTTACTTCAGTACAATTCCATACATTATGTACAAAGTTAGCGACCGAGGCAGAACATTTCGGACAAGTGCTACTTGCATCGGGGACCATATGACTCCTTTGTGCCTGAGAAATATACGCTCTATTGAGAGATTTAAAATGTATTTCTTGCAATTGAGCTGAGCCCAGCCATTTATAGACATATGAAAATTGTTTCACAATACGATTAGAGTTAATGAGATCTGGAAAGTTGGGAGACCACACCTCCCAGACTTTCTGCCATAACATATCAGAAGATGAGGTCACATTATTAAGATACCTTATCTTGAATGAGCTTTGAGAAATTAAAGCAAAAAGAGAAGACAGGGCAGATGGATTAAAAGAATCCATAAAAGAGTTATAGGTACCCGAAACTTTCTTACTGTTTATATAATGTCTTACTTGTAAAAATAAAAAGAATTGGGGATTTGGGATATCATATACATCTTTAATTTGATGAAATTAAAATATGTCACCCCCTGGGTCAAAAACATTCCGAATCGATGCTATCCCTTTGGATTTCCAGGAGAGGAGATATGGGGTCATTAGAGAAGGTGGGAAATCAGGGTTACCCCAGAGGGGCAAATACTTAGTTAAGAAGGGATTTGTGCCCTTGTATTTTTCAGTTTGAGAATAACGAACCACGCTTTGTAAGTGTCTCTAAAAAATATATTATGTTTGACCCCCTCAGGCAGTTTGTTCCTTGGTAAATGCAATAATGCTGTCGGAGAATAAGGGTTAAATAGCGCTTCCTCCAAAGATAAGTTAGTGAAGTGGGAGTGGGTTAGACACCAATCAGATATGTATCGGAACGCGGCTGCACAGGAAAAGGTAGCGATATCGGGAAGGCCAAGCCCACTCTTTTCCTTGGGTAAGCAATCTAGCCCTAGCAATTCTCGTTTTTTTATTATTCCATATACAGTACATTTTTGAAACACACTATTACACTTATTTTGATCTGACTTGGTCAGAAATAAACGCAACCTTTGAAGTACAAAAGACAATTTGGGGAACAGCACACTCTTTATGACAGCCACCCGACCCAGTAGAGATAAAGGTAACGGCATTCAATTTTTGGCAGTTAGATAATGCATGTAATTATACAGTAGGGGGAAAATTAGCCGAATATATATATTGAATGGTAGGAGTAATAAAAATACCTAAGTATTTCAGTTGAGTTGAAACTACATGAAATGAGGAAAGGGCTGGGCAGCAGGGCAGAAGATCTGGCCTAGTTAGAGGAAGTATTTCTGACTTCACTGTGTTAGCTTTGTATCCGGCAAAAGAGCTAAAAACTGAAATTTCAAGTAAAATAGCTGGGATGGAAATGAAAGGCTGTGACACAAATAATAACATATCACCCGCGAACAGTGACAATTTGAGATCTTCCCTATCTAATTTAATACCTGTAAACAAAGAGTTAGCTTGCAAAGCTATTGCTAGATGTTCCAAGTAGGGAGGCCAATCCCGGGATCGGGATCGGCGGGATCCCGGGATTTGGGCCCAAAAATGCCGGGATTTGAATCCCGGGATTGGAACATCCAATCCCGGGATTCACGGGATTACACTGCGCATGTGCGGGAGGGAGGGTGTGTAAGCATTACTACTCACAATTAGGCGGGCGGCAGCCATAGACAAACGCTGAACGCGGCGGCACTTCAAATGTGGCGCTGGCCGCCAGCCAATCAGAGCTGGCGGACCGGCAGCCAATCAGGGAAGCTGCTGCAACAGCGGCAGCCAATCAGGAGCCACTGCTGCGGCCGCTTCCCTGATTGGCTGCCGGTCCACCAGCTCTGATTGGCTGGCGGCGGGCTCCACATTTGAAGTGCCGCCGCGTTCAGTGTTTGTCTATGGCTGCCACCCGCCTAATTGTAAGTATTACTTACATCCACCCTCCCTCCGTGCAGTGCTAACAGCCTCCCTCCCGCACTGCTACCAACATCCTCCCGCACCGCTAACTACACCCTCCCGCACCGCTACCTACACCCTCCGGCACCGCTACCTACACCCTCCGGCACCGCTACCTACACCCTCCCGCACCGCTACCTACACCCTCCCGCACCACTACTTACACCCTCCGGCACCGCTACCTACACCCTCCCGCACCACTACCTACACCCTCCCGCACCGCTACCTACAACCTCCGGCACCGCTACCTACACCCTCCTGCACCGCTACCTACATCCTCCCGCCAAGCTACCTACACCCTCCCGCACCACTACCTACACCCTCCCTCCCTTCCGCGCCGCTACCTACACCCTCCTGCACCGCTACCTACCCTCCAGCGCTGCTCCCTACACCCTTCTTCACTGATCCCTACTGCAATCCCGGGATCCCGGGAATCCCGGGATTGAGCGTTTTTCAATCCCGAATCAAATAGAATGGGTGAAAGGGGGCAACCTTGCCTAGTTCCCCTATGGATACAGATGGGATCTGAAATAAAGTTATTAGCCGGTACCTTAGAAGTGGAAGCAGAATTCAACAACTGGATTAACGTGATTATTTGGGGTGGAAAACCAATATTGCGAAGAGTCTCATATAGGTGGTCCCAAACCACAAGGTCAAAACGCTTTCTCTGCATCATTTAAAAAAAAAATTTAAATAATATTTTAATAATAAAGAATCCTTTGAATGTACACAGTTTACCTATCTCCACAGACTATTACTATTGGTCAATTGACTTCAGTGATAGCACTTCCTCCAACTACAAACTAATGGGTAACACTTAAACCAGAGGTTCTTAAAAGCGGTCCTCAAGGCATCCCAACGGTCCAGGTTTTAGGTTTATCTATGCTTGGCCACATGTGACTTAATCAGCACCTCAGTTAATTTTAGAGATGAGTGGGTTCGGTTCGTCGAGATCCGAACCCCCCCGAACTTCACCTATTTTACACGGTTCCGAGGCAACCTCGGATCTTCCCGCCTTGCTCGGTTAACCCGAACGTCATCATCCCGCTGTCGGTTTCTCGCGAGATTCGTATTCTATATAAAGAGCCGCGTGTCGCCTCCATTTTCACTCGTGCATTGGAGATTGAACGGAGAGGACGTGGCTACGTTCTCTGCCTGAAAAGCTCCATATCTGTGCTCAGTGTGCTGCAAATATCTGTGATCAGTGTGCTGCAAATATCTACGTTCTCTGCCTGAAAAGCTCCATATCTGTGCTCAGTGTGCTGCAAATATCTATGCTCAGTGTGCTGCATTTTGGTGACCAACAGTATATAGTTGTACAGTACAGTAGGTCATTGCTGTATCTTGCAGCTCTGTGTCACTGCAAGTATCCATTCCATATCTGTGCTGCATTGTTGTGAGCAGTATATATAGTAGTACAGTGCTGCATTTTGGTGACCAACAGTATATAGTTGTACAGTACAGTAGGCCATTGCTGTATCTTGCAGCTCTGTGTCACTGCAAGTATCCATTCCATATATGTGCTGCATTTTTGTGAGCAGTATATATAGTAGTACAGTGCAGCATTTTGGTGACCAACAGTATATAGTTGTACAGTACAGTAGGCCATTGCTGTATCTTGCAGCTTCGTGTCACTGCAAGTATCCATTCAATATCGGTGCTGCATTTTTGTGAGCAGTATATATATAGTATTACAGTGCAGCATTTTGGTGACCAACAGTATATAGTTGTACAGTATAGTAGGCAGTGCCAGATTAATGTGCACATGGGCCTGGAGCTGAAATATAGGAAAGGCCTATTGTGTACCGCTGCAGATTGGATTAAGGAGAGGGGAGCAGGGGATATGGCTCATCGCCCGTTAGTTACATTACACCGCACAGTAGTGTCCGAGACACGTTACACCGCACAGCAGTGTCCGATAGATAGATTACACCGCACAGTAGTGTCCGAGTCACATGACACCGCACAGCAGCATCTGCTAGTTACATTACACCGCACGGTAGCGTCTGCTAGTTACATTCCACCGCACGGTAGTGTACGAAACACGTTACACCGCACAGCAACGTCCGATAGTTACATTACACCGCACGGTAGCGTCTGCTAGTTACATTCCACCGCACGGCAGTGTACGAGACACGTTACCCCGCACAGCAACGTCCGATAGTTACATTACACCGCACGGTAGCGTCTGCTAGTTACATTCCACTGCACGGTAGTGTCCGAAACACGTTACACCGCACAGCAACGTCCGATAGTTAGATTACACCGCACAGCAGTGTCTGCTAGTTACATTCCACCGCACGGTAGCGTCTGCTAGTTACATTACACCGCACGGTAGTGTCCGAGACACGTTACACCGCACAGCAACGTCCGATAGTTACATTACACCGCACAGTAGTGTCTGCTAGTTACATTCCACCGCACGGTAGTGTCCGAATCACATTACACGGCATAGTAGTGTCCGAGTTACAATACACCGCACAGCACCGTCCGATAATTACATTACATCGCACAGCACCGTCAGATAGTTACAATACACCACAGAGCACCGTCCGATAGTTACAATACACCGCACAGTAGTGTCCGAGTCACATTACGCCGAACTGCAGCATCCGACAGTTACTGTACATTACACTGCTCAGTAGTGACCTAGTCACATTACATCGCATGGCAGCATCTGATAGTTACATTACACCGCACGCAGCGTCCGATAGTCACATTACACCACACAGTAGTGTCCGAGTCACATTACACCGCAAGTCAGCGTCCAATAGTTACATTACACCGCACGCAGCGTCCAATAGTTACATTACACCACACAGTAGTGTCCGAGTCACATTACACCGCAAGTCAGCGTCCAATAGTTACATTACACCGCACGCAGCGTCCGATAGTCACATTACACCACACGGCAGCGTCCAATAGTTACATTACACCGCACAGTAGTGTCCGATAGTCACATTACACCGCACAGTAGTGTCCAATAGTTACATTACACCGCACAGCAGCGTCCGATAGTCACATTACACCACACGGCAGCGTCCAATAGTTACATTACACCGCACGCAGCGTCCGATAGTCACATTACACCACACAGCAGCGTCCAATAGTTACATTACACCGCACAGTAGTGTCCGATAGTCACATTACACCGCACAGTAGTGTCCAATAGTTACATTACACCGCACAGCAGCGTCCGATAGTCACATTACACCACACGGCAGCGTCCAATAGTTACATTACACCGCACAGCAGCGTCCGATAGTCACATTACACCACACGGCAGCGTCCAATAGTTACATTACACCGCACGCAGCGTCCGATAGTCACATTACACCACACAGCAGCGTCCAATAGTTACATTACACTGCACAATAGTGTCCGATAGTCACATTACACCGCACAGTAGTGTCCAATAGTTACATTACACTGCACAGTAGTGTCCAATAGTTACATTACACTGCACAGTAGTGTCTGAGTCACATTACACCGCAAGTCAGCGTCCAATAGTTACATTACACCGCACGCAGCGTCCGATAGTCACATTACACCACACGGCAGCGTCCAATAGTTACATTACACCGCACAGCAGCGTCCGATAGTCACATTACACCACACGGCAGCGTCCAATAGTTACATTACACCGCACAGTAGTGTCCGATAGTCACATTACACCGCACAGTAGTGTCCAATATTTACATTACACCGCACAGCAGCGTCCGATATTTACATTACATTGTACACTAGTGTCCGAGTCACATTACACTGCACGGCAGCGTCCGATAGTCACATTACAATGCACAGCACCGTACAATAGTTACAATACACCGCACGGCAGCGTCCGGTAGTTACAATACACCGCACAGTAGTGTCCGAGTCACATTACACCGCACAGCAGCGTCCGACAGTTACTGTACATTACACTGCTCAGTAGTGACCTAGTCACATTACATCGCATGGCAGCATCCGATATTTACATTACACCGTACACTAGTGTCCGAGTCACATTACACCGCAAGGCAGCGCTGATAGTTACATTACACCACACAGCAGCATCCGATAGTTACAATACACTGCACAGTAGTGTCCGAGTCACATTACACTGCAAGTCAGCGTCCAATAGTTACATTACACCGTACAGCAGCGTTCGATAGTTACATTACACCGCACGGCAGCGTCCGATAGTCACATTACACCGCACGGCAGCGTCCGATAGTCACATTACACCACACGGCAGCGTCCGATAGTTACATTACACCGCACGGCAGCGTACAATAGTTGCATTACACCGCACGGCAGCGTCCGATAGTCACATTGCACCGCATGGCAGCGTCCGATAGTCACATTACACCATACATCAGCGTCCGACAGTTACATTACACCGCTCAGTAGTGTCCTAGTCACATTACACTACACGGCAGCCTCCGATAGTCACATTACACCGCATGGCAGCGTCCGATAGTTACATTACACCGCTCAGTAGTGTCCTAGTCACATTACACTACACGGCAGCGTCCGATAGTTACATTACACCACACGGCAGCTTACAATAGTTGCATTACACCGCACGGCAGCGTCCGATAGTCACATTACACCATACATCAGCGTCCGACAGTTACATTACACCGCTCAGTAGTGTCCGATAGTCACATTACACCGCATGGCAGCGTCCGATAGTCACATTACACCACACGGCAGCGTCCGATAGTTACATTACACCGCACGGCAGCGTACAATAGTTGCATTACACCGCACGGCAGCGTACAATAGTTGCATTACACCGCACGGCAGCGTACGATAGTCACATTACACCGCATGGCAGTGTCCGATAGTCACATTACACCATACATCAGCGTCCAACCGTTACATTACACCGCTCAGTAGTGTCCTAGTCACATTACACTACACGGCAGTGCCCGATAGTTACATTACACCGCACGGCAGCGTACCATAGTTACATTACACCACACGGCAGCGTCTGATAGTCACATTACACTACACGGCAGCGTCCGATAGTCACATTACACCACACGGCAGCATTCCATAGTTACATTACACCGCACTGCAGCGTCCGATAGTCACATTACACCGCACGGCAGCGTCCGATAGTCACATTACACCACACGGCAGCGTCCGATAGTCACATTACACCACACGGCAGCGTCCGATAGTTACATTACACCGCACGGCAGCGTACAATAGTTGCATTACACCGCACGGCAGCGTACAATAGTTACATTACACCGCACGGCAGCGTCTGATAGTTACATTACACCGCACGGCAGCGTCCGATAGTCACATTACACCGCACGGCAGCGTCCGATAGTCACATTACACCACACGGCAGCGTTTGATAGTTACATTACACCGCACGGCAGCGTCCGATAGTCACATTACACCGCACGGCAGCGTCCGATAGTCACATTACACCACACGGCAGCGTCCGATAGTTACATTACACCGCACGGCAGCGTCCGATAGTCACATTACACCGCATGGCAGCGTCCGATAGTCACATTACACCATACATCAGCGTCCGACGGTTACATTACACCGCTCAGTAGTGTCCTAGTCACATTACACTACACGGCAGCCTCCGATAGTCACATTACACCGCATGGCAGCGTACAATAGTTGCATTACACCGCAAGGCAGCGTCCGATAGTCACATTACACCGCATGGCAGCGTCCGATAGTCACATTACACCATACATCAGCGTCCGACGGTTACATTACACCGCTCAGTAGTGTCCTAGTCACATTACACTACACGGCAGCGTCCGATAGTTACATTACACCACACGGCAGCGTACAATAGTTGCATTACACCGCACGGCAGCGTCCGATAGTCACATTACACCATACATCAGCGTCCGACAGTTACATTACACTGCTCAGTAGTGTCCGATAGTCACATTACACCGCATGGCAGCGTCCGATAGTCACATTACACCACACGGCAGCGTCCGATAGTTACATTACACCGCACGGCAGCGTACAATAGTTGCATTACACCGCACGGCAGCGTACAATAGTTGCATTACACCGCACGGCAGCGTCCGATAGTCACATTACACCGCATGGCAGCGTCCGATAGTCACATTACACCATACATCAGCGTCCGACCGTTACATTACACCGCTCAGTAGTGTCCTAGTCACATTACACTACACAGCAGCGTCCGATAGTTACATTACACCGCACGGCAGCGTACAATAGTTGCATTACACCGCACGGCAGCGTCCGATAGTCACATTACACCATACATCAGCGTCCGACAGTTACATTACACCGCTCAGTAGTGTCCGATAGTCACATTACACCGCATGGCAGCGTACGATAGTCACATTACACCACACGGCAGCGTCCGATAGTTACATTACACCGCACGGCAGCGTACAATAGTTGCATTACACCGCACGGCAGCGTACAATAGTTGCATTACACCGCACGGCAGCGTCCGATAGTCACATTACACCGCATGGCAGCGTCCGATAGTCACATTACACCATACATCAGCGTCCAACCGTTACATTACACCGCTCAGTAGTGTCCTAGTCACATTACACTACACGGCAGCGCCCGATAGTTAAATTACACCGCACGGCAGCGTACAATAGTTACATTACACCGCACGGCAGCGTACAATAGTTACATTACACCGCACGGCAGCGTCTGATAGTTGCATTACACCACACGGCAGCGTCCGATAGTTACATTACACCGCACGTCAGCGTCTGATAGTAACATTACACTACACGGCAGCGTCCGATAGTTACATTACACCGCACGGCAGCGTCTGATAGTCACATTACACCGCAAGGTAGTGTCCGTATACACACTGGCCGGAATTCAATTGATTATCATGCATGATAATGTAATACCCTGAAGCTATTGCACCATGGAGATCCCCTTGTGATTTTTTTTGTTTTGTTTACATTGTGGAACTACAAGTCCCAGAGTAGATCGTGGGCTGAACTTTATGTGACCCTGTCAGATTGGGACAGGGATTTTGCCGCCAATTCTCTGGTCCTGTCACTTCTTACCCAGCAACATAAAAAGTCTGGGAAACATGTCCCCAGCTGATTGGGTCCCCTGGGTTGTAGGGCAGAGTGACCAGGGGGTAGTCTGTTGCTGGGGCCCCGGGAGCCAGTCATCATAGAGGAGAGGGGAGGTGGAGGAGCACCAGGACCCTTAAAAGAAGCCTCACAGCACAGGAGAAGGAGACCCTGGAGGATGGGAAAGTGTACCTGGGGAAGTGGAGCCATGTAGTATCCGGGAGCCTGAAGTGAGGAGCCTCTGTTCAAGTGAGCCTGTTGCCCAGCTCAGCCGCCACCGGGATCTGACGTGATGACCTGCCTGGGGAAGAAGAGGAGCCGCCTGCCACGCCATGGAGATCGTCGGCGCTGAAGACGACTGGAGACCCTGCTGCAGAGGGGAAGAGCTGGCCGCGTCAGGGCCAGCGGGGATGGAGTGCGGAGAAGAGCCGCCGCTGCCGAGAGACTGGAGCAGAGCAGGAGACCTGGTCCGGAGTGAGGAAATGGAGCCGTCTACGCCGCTGCCTGCCTGTCTAGAGCGGATCGTGGGGACAAGGAGAAGTCCGGTGCGGATCCTGAGTGAAGAGGAGCGGGTGGAGAAATGGCCCCCCTTAAGGACTTTCCAGGCTGCTGCTTCCAGAAGGCGCGGGACCCGCCTGGTGGACACCGGGCGCACAGGCACCGCCGAGGACGACCCCGGGAAAGAAGACCCCTGGCGAGGACCCCTGGTTGCTGAGATGTGACGGCGCAGACTGGAGGATGCGGGAAGAAGACCCCTGGGGCGTCGCGACCGGAGACTAAGAAGACCTCACTGGGAGATGATGGCGCGGACCGGAGCCTGCTGCACAGGAGCAGAGCGAGATTAGTGAGAGGACAGTGGGGACCGGAGCAGAAGAGGACATCGCCGGCAGAAGGAGTGAAGAAGATATGGGAGCCGATCGGAGGTGGCAGAAGCGCCGCAGCAGGTGGTGAGACCCTGATCGCCCTTCCGCTGCCATACTCTGCCCCTGTTGTGCCCTCCGCTGCAAAAACTCTGCTAATAGGGGACATAGTATTTAAAAAAGGGTGTAGACACCCCTAAGATCCCCTGTGTCCGATATTTAACCCCTTCCGCTGCATAAACTCTGCAATTGGGAACATCTTATGTAATAAAAGGGGTGTGCTCCCCTCATGATAGTACCCCCACAAAGTTTAGATAATTAGGGGTTGCGCTCCCCTCATTTGTATGTGCCCCGCATATTTGTTTTGGGAATGTTGTAAAAGGGGGTAGACTGCCCTTATATATTGGTACCCACATCTGGGATTGTTTGGTAGGGGGTAGGAGTGTAGACATCCCTTGGTAAGTGCTGCGGTGATAGTTCTTTGATGCAAGCTCCGCCCAGCAGTGTGAAAGCTAATGTTAATGCATTTATCTGCTATTAAGGAATGCTGGTACTGATAGTTCTTTTTATGCAAGCTCCGCCCAGCAGTGTGAAAGCTAATGTTAATGCATTTATCTGCTATTAAGGAATGCTGGTACTGATAGTTCTTTTTATGCAAGCTCCGCCCAGCAGTGTGAAAGCTAATGTTAATGCATTTATCTGCTATTAAGGAATGCTGGTACTGATAGTTCTTTTTTTATGCAAGCTCCGCCCAGCAGTGTGAAAGCTAATGTTAATGCATTTATCTGCTATTAAGGAATGCTGGTACTGATAGTTCTTTTTATGCAAGCTCCGCCCAGCAGTGTGAAAGCTAATGTTAATGCATTTATCTGCTATTAAGGAATGCTGGTACTGATAGTTCTTTTTTTATGCAAGCTCCGCCCAGCAGTGTGAAAGCTAATGTTAATGCATTTATCTGCTATTAAGGAATGCTGGTACTGATAGTTCTTTTTATGCAAGCTCCGCCCAGCAGTGTGAAAGCTAATGTTAATGCATTTATCTGCTATTAAGGAATGCTGGTACTGATAGTTCTTTTTTATGCAAGCTCCGCCCAGCAGTGTGAAAGCTAATGTTAATGCATTTATCTGCTATTAAGGAATGCTGGTACTGATAGTTCTTTTTTATGCAAGCTCCGCCCAGCAGTGTGAAAGCTAATGTTAATGCATTTATCCGCTACTAAGGAACGCTGGTTACCTGAGACTGTTGCTTACAAGCCATAACCAGCCTGCTTTAATTGTGCACAAGTTCCTGCTTACCTGTTACCTGTATTGCTGATGCTGGTTACCTGAGACTGTTGTTAAGAAGCCATAACCAGCCTGCTTCAGCTGTGCACGTGTCTCCTGTTTATCCATCACTTGTGTTGCCAACGCTGGTTACCTGAGACTGTCGTTTAATAGCCATAACCAGCCTGCTTTAATCGTGCACAAGTTCCTGCTTACCTGCTACTTGTATTGCTAACGCTGGTTACCTGAGACTGTCGTTTAATAGCCATAACCAGCCTGCTTTAATCGTGCACATGTTCCTGCTTACCTGCTACCTGTATTGCTGACGCTAGTTACCTGAGACTGTTGTTTAGTAGCCATAACCAGCCTGCTTTAATTGTGCACAAGTTCCTGCTTACCTGCTACCTGTATTGCTAACGCTGGTTACCTGAGACTGTCGTTTAATAGCCATAACCAGCCTGCTTTAATCGTGCACAAGTTCCTGCTTACCTGCTACCTGTATTGCTGACGCTGGTTACCTGAGACTGTTGTTTAGTAGCCATAACCAGCCTGCTTTAATTGTGCACAAGTTCCTGCTTACCTGCTACCTGTATTGCTGACGCTGGTTACCTGAGACTGTTGTTTAGTAGCCATAACCAGCCTGCTTTAATTGTGCACAAGTTCCTGTTTACCTGCTACCTGTATTGCTAACGCTGGTTACCTGAGACTGTCGTTTAATAGCCATAACCAGCCTGCTTTAATCGTGCACAAGTTCCTGCTTACCTGCTACTTGTATTGCTAACACTGGTTACCTGAGACTGTTGTTTAGTAGCCATAACCAGCCTGCTTTAATTGTGCACAAGTTCCTGCTTACCTGCTACCTGTATTGCTAACGCTGGTTACCTGAGACTGTCGTTTAATAGCCATAACCAGCCTGCTTTAATTGTGCACAAGTTCCTGCTTACCTGTTACCTGTATTGCTGATGCTGGTTACCTGAGACTGTTGTTAAGAAGCCATAATTAGCCTGCTTCAGCTGTGCACGTGTCTCCTGTTTATCCATCACTTGTGTTGCCAACGCTGGTTACCTGAGACTGTTGTTTAGTAGCCATAACCAGCCTGCTTTAATTGTGCACAAGTTCCTGCTTACCTGCTACCTGTATTGCTAACGCTGGTTACCTGAGACTGTTATTTAGAAGCCATAACCAGCCTGCTTCAGTTGTGCACCAGTTACCTGCTTACCTGCCACCTGTATTGCCAACGCTGGTTACCTGAGACTATTATTTAGAAGCCATAACCAGCCTGCTTTAATTGTGCACAAGTTACCTGCTTACCTGCTACTTGTATTGCTAACGCTGGTTACCTGAGACTGTCGTTTAATAGCCATAACCAGCCTGCTTTAATCGTGCACAAGTTCCTGCTTACCTGCTACCTGTATTGCTGACGCTGGTTACCTGAGACTGTTGTTTAGTAGCCATAACCAGCCTGCTTTAATTGTGCACAAGTTCCTGCTTACCTACTACCTGTATTGCTGACGCTGGTTACCTGAGACTATTATTTAGAAGCCATAACCAGCCTGCTTCAATTGTGCAACAGTTACCTGCTTACCTGCCACCTGTATTGCCAACGCTGGTTACCTGAGACTGTTATTTAGAAGCCATAACCAGCCTGCTTCAATTGTGCGCCAGTTACCTGTTTACCTGCCACCTGCATTGCCAACGCTGGTTACCTGAGACTATTATTTAGAAGCCATAACCAGCCTGCTTTAATTGTGCACAAGTTACCTGCTTACCTGCTACTTGTATTGCTAACGCTGGTTACCTGAGACTGTCGTTTAATAGCCATAACCAGCCTGCTTTAATCGTGCACAAGTTCCTGCTTACCTGCTACCTGTATTTCTGACGCTGGTTACCTGAGACTATTATTTAGAAGCCATAACCAGCCTGCTTCAATTGTGCACCAGTTACTTGCTTACCTGCTACCTGTATTGCTAACGCTGGTTACCTGAGACTGTTATTTAGAAGCCATAACCAGCCTGCTTCAATTGTGCGCCAGTTCCCTGTTTACCTGCCTCTTGTAAATTTTGTTAGGATAATAAAATGGAGTTGGATACTATATTATGTTTGTGTTGTCATTGTGTCTGAGAGGTAAAGCAGGTCTGCCGCTCTGATCACCCGAACCTGATTCACACTAGCACCCCACAATTTAGTTCAAGTTTTCGGCACCGTAAATGTCATGTGTTTGTTTGTGGGTGGACATTACATAAAATTTTGGCGTCACGAACAGGATCAGAGAATCGCAGGCGGGCCTGTGCTCCAGACACAATGACTTGTTTGCCAACAGAGCTGTACCCAGTTCAAGGCTTATGTTAACCGATGTATAGTGTTAAGGTGTATACGTGAGGACACGTATAATTTTAGGGGGGAAGAATGTAATACCCTGAAGCTATTGCACCATGGAGATCCCCTTGTGATTTTTTTGTTTTTGTTTACATTGTGGAACTACAAGTCCCAGAGTAGATCGTGGGCTGAACTTTATGTGACCCTGTCAAATTGGGACAGGGATTTTGCCGCCAATTCTCTGGTCCTGTCACTTCTTACCCAGCAACATAAAAAGTCTGGGAAACATGTCCCCAGCTGATTGGGTCCCCTGGGTTGTAGGGCAGAGTGACCAGGGGGTAGTCTGTTGCTGGGGCCCCCGGGAGCCAGTCATCATAGAGGCGAGGGGAGGTGGAGGAGCACCAGGACCCTTAAAAGAAGCCTCACAGCACAGGAGAAGGAGACCCTGGAGGATGGGAAAGTGTACCTGGGGAAGTGGAGCCATGTAGTATCCGGGAGCCTGAAGTGAGGAGCCTCTGTTCAAGTGAGCCTGTTGCCCAGCTCAGCCGCCACCGGGATCTGACGTGATGACCTGCCTGGGGAAGAAGAGGAGCCGCCTGCCACGCCATGGAGATCGTCGGCGCTGAAGACGACTGGAGACCCTGCTGCAGAGGGGAAGAGCTGGCCGCGTCAGGGCCAGCGGGGATGGAGTGCGGAGAAGAGCCGCCGCTGCCGAGAGACTGGAGCAGAGCAGGAGACCTGGTCCGGAGTGAGGAAATGGAGCCGTCTACGCCGCTGCCTGCCTGTCTAGAGCGGATCGTGGGGACAAGGAGAAGTCCGGTGCGGATCCTGAGTGAAGAGGAGCGGGTGGAGAAATGGCCCCCCTTAAGGACTTTCCAGGCTGCTGCTTCCAGAAGGCGCGGGACCCGCCTGGTGGACACCGGGCGCACAGGCACCGCCGAGGACGACCCCGGGAAAGAAGACCCCTGGCGAGGACCCCTGGTTGCTGAGATGTGACGGCGCAGACTGGAGGATGCGGGAAGAAGACCCCTGGGGCGTCGCGACCGGAGACTAAGAAGACCTCACTGGGAGATGATGGCGCGGACCGGAGCCTGCTGCACAGGAGCAGAGCGAGATTAGTGAGAGGACAGTGGGGACCGGAGCAGAAGAGGACATCGCCGGCAGAAGGAGTGAAGAAGATATGGGAGCCGATCGGAGGTGGCAGAAGCGCCGCAGCAGGTGGTGAGACCCTGATCGCCCTTCCGCTGCCATACTCTGCCCCTGTTGTGCCCTCCGCTGCAAAAACTCTGCTAATAGGGGACATAGTATTTAAAAAAGGGTGTAGACACCCCTAAGATCCCCTGTGTCCGATATTTAACCCCTTCCGCTGCATAAACTCTGCAATTGGGAACATCTTATGTAATAAAAGGGGTGTGCTCCCCTCATGATAGTACCCCCGCAAAGTTTAGATAATTAGGGGTTGCGCTCCCCTCATTTGTATGTGCCCCGCATATGTTTTGGGAATGTTGTAAAAGGGGGTAGACTGCCCTTATATATTGGTACCCACATCTGGGATTGTTTGGTAGGGGGTAGGAGTGTAGACACCCCTTGGTAAGTGCTGCGGTGATAGTTCTTTGATGCAAGCTCCGCCCAGCAGTGTGAAAGCTAATGTTAATGCATTTATCTGCTATTAAGGAATGCTGGTACTGACAGTTCTTTTTATGCAAGCTCCGCCCAGCAGTGTGAAAGCTAATGTTAATGCATTTATCTGCTATTAAGGAATGCTGGTACTGATAGTTCTTTTTATGCAAGCTCCGCCCAGCAGTGTGAAAGCTAATGTTAATGCATTTATCTGCTATTAAGGAATGCTGGTACTGATAGTTCTTTTTTTATGCAAGCTCCGCCCAGCAGTGTGAAAGCTAATGTTAATGCATTTATCTGCTATTAAGGAATGCTGGTACTGATAGTTCTTTTTATGCAAGCTCCGCCCAGCAGTGTGAAAGCTAATGTTAATGCATTTATCTGCTATTAAGGAATGCTGGTACTGATAGTTCTTTTTTTATGCAAGCTCCGCCCAGCAGTGTGAAAGCTAATGTTAATGCATTTATCTGCTATTAAGGAATGCTGGTACTGATAGTTCTTTTTATGCAAGCTCCGCCCAGCAGTGTGAAAGCTAATGTTAATGCATTTATCTGCTATTAAGGAATGCTGGTACTGATAGTTCTTTTTATGCAAGCTCCGCCCAGCAGTGTGAAAGCTAATGTTAATGCATTTATCTGCTATTAAGGAATGCTGGTACTGATAGTTCTTTTTTATGCAAGCTCCGCCCAGCAGTGTGAAAGCTAATGTTAATGCATTTATCTGCTATTAAGGAATGCTGGTACTGATAGTTCTTTTTTTATGCAAGCTCCGCCCAGCAGTGTGAAAGCTAATGTTAATGCATTTATCTGCTATTAAGGAATGCTGGTACTGATAGTTCTTTTTTTATGCAAGCTCCGCCCAGCAGTGTGAAAGCTAAAGTTAATGCATTTATCTGCTATTAAGGAATGCTGGTACTGATAGTTCTTTTTATGCAAGCTCCGCCCAGCAGTGTGAAAGCTAATGTTAATGCATTTATCTGCTATTAAGGAATGCTGGTACTGATAGTTCTTTTTTATGCAAGCTCCGCCCAGCAGTGTGAAAGCTAATGTTAATGCATTTATCTGCTATTAAGGAATGCTGGTACTGATAGTTCTTTTTTATGCAAGCTCCGCCCAGCAGTGTGAAAGCTAATGTCAATGCATTTATCCGCTACTAAGGAACGCTGGTTACCTGAGACTGTTGTTTACAAGCCATAACCAGCCTGCTTTAATTGTGCACAAGTTCCTGCTTACCTGTTACCTGTATTGCTGATGCTGGTTACCTGAGACTGTTGTTAAGAAGCCATAACCAGCCTGCTTCAGCTGTGCACGTGTCTCCTGTTTATCCATCACTTGTGTTGCCAACGCTGGTTACCTGAGACTGTCGTTTAATAGCCATAACCAGCCTGCTTTAATCGTGCACAAGTTCCTGCTTACCTGCTACTTGTATTGCTAACGCTGGTTACCTGAGACTGTCGTTTAATAGCCATAACCAGCCTGCTTTAATCGTGCACAAGTTCCTGCTTACCTGTATTGCTGACGCTGGTTACCTGAGACTGTTGTTTAGTAGCCATAACCAGCCTGCTTTAATTGTGCACAAGTTCCTGCTTACCTGCTACCTGTATTGCTAACGCTGGTTACCTGAGACTGTCGTTTAATAGCCATAACCAGCCTGCTTTAATCGTGCACAAGTTCCTGCTTACCTGCTACTTGTATTGCTAACACTGGTTACCTGAGACTGTTGTTCAATAGCCATAACCAGCCTGCTTTAATCGTGCACAAGTTCCTGTTTACCTGCTACCTGTATTGCTGACGCTGGTTACCTGAGACTGTTGTTTAGTAGCCATAACCAGCCTGCTTTAATTGTGCACAAGTTCCTGCTTACCTGCTACCTGTATTGCTAACGCTGGTTACCTGAGACTGTCGTTTAATAGCCATAACCAGCCTGCTTTAATCGTGCACAAGTTCCTGCTTACCTGCTACTTGTATTGCTAACACTGGTTACCTGAGACTGTTGTTTAGTAGCCATAACCAGCCTGCTTTAATTGTGCACAAGTTCCTGCTTACCTGCTACCTGTATTGCTAACGCTGGTTACCTGAGACTGTCGTTTAATAGCCATAACCAGCCTGCTTTAATTGTGCACAAGTTCCTGCTTACCTGTTACCTGTATTGCTGATGCTGGTTACCTGAGACTGTTGTTAAGAAGCCATAACCAGCCTGCTTCAGCTGTGCACGTGTCTCCTGTTTATCCATCACTTGTGTTGCCAACGCTGGTTACCTGAGACTGTTGTTTAGTAGCCATAACCAGCCTGCTTTAATTGTGCACAAGTTCCTGCTTACCTGCTACCTGTATTGCTAACGCTGGTTACCTGAGACTGTTATTTAGAAGCCATAACCAGCCTGCTTCAGTTGTGCACCAGTTACCTGCTTACCTGCCACCTGTATTGCCAACGCTGGTTACCTGAGACTGTTATTTAGAAGCCATAACCAGCCTGCTTCAATTGTGCACCAGTTACCTGCTTACCTGCCACCTGTATTGCCAACGCTGGTTACCTGAGACTATTATTTAGAAGCCATAACCAGCCTGCTTTAATTGTGCACAAGTTACCTGCTTACCTGCTACTTGTATTGCTAACGCTGGTTACCTGAGACTGTCGTTTAATAGCCATAACCAGCCTGCTTTAATCGTGCACAAGTTCCTGCTTACCTGCTACCTGTATTGCTGACGCTGGTTACCTGAGACTGTTGTTTAGTAGCCATAACCAGCCTGCTTTAATTGTGCACAAGTTCCTGCTTACCTACTACCTGTATTGCTGACGCTGGTTACCTGAGACTATTATTTAGAAGCCATAACCAGCCTGCTTCAATTGTGCAACAGTTACCTGCTTACCTGCCACCTGTATTGCCAACGCTGGTTACCTGAGACTGTTATTTAGAAGCCATAACCAGCCTGCTTCAATTGTGCGCCAGTTACCTGTTTACCTGCCACCTGCATTGCCAACGCTGGTTACCTGAGACTATTATTTAGAAGCCATAACCAGCCTGCTTTAATTGTGCACAAGTTACCTGCTTACCTGCTACTTGTATTGCTAACGCTGGTTACCTGAGACTGTCGTTTAATAGCCATAACCAGCCTGCTTTAATCGTGCACAAGTTCCTGCTTACCTGCTACCTGTATTTCTGACGCTGGTTACCTGAGACTATTATTTAGAAGCCATAACCAGCCTGCTTCAATTGTGCACCAGTTACTTGCTTACCTGCTACCTGTATTGCTAACGCTGGTTACCTGAGACTGTTATTTAGAAGCCATAACCAGCCTGCTTCAATTGTGCGCCAGTTCCCTGTTTACCTGCCTCTTGTAAATTTTGTTAGGATAATAAAATGGAGTTGGATACTATATTATGTTTGTGTTGTCATTGTGTCTGAGAGGTAAAGCAGGTCTGCCGCTCTGATCACCCGAACCTGATTCACACTAGCACCCCACAATTTAGTTCAAGTTTTCGGCACCGTAAATGTCATGTGTTTGTTTGTGGGTTGACATTACAATAAATTAAAACATTATGCCTTTAAGGTCACAGAACATGCACACATAACTTTCAGTGTGAGAAAGTCCTGGGCATAGGGCTACACAGCATATACTCCTTTGTACCTCAAACCTCAGCTGCAGAACACCTCACAGATCACACAGGCGGGGAGCACTGCACTGCAGTATACTGTCCAGTGGGCGGGGCTTAGAACGGCCCGGGGGTGTGGCTTCAGGCAACAGGGGACAGGGGGCTCAGCAGTGGAAGAACCAGGGGGCGGAGTTTATAAAGGTTCCACAGAGACACAGCTTGGGTGGGATGGCAAGTGAGAAGAACTTTGAGCAATCGTGGGCACAGCTGTAGATGCACCAGGAGGCGGAGCTTATCGCGATCTGGGGGAGGAGCTTACTTCAATCCTAGGTATATGCTTCATTGGGCAGTGACAGCTGCTGGCAGCTTCAGAGGGGAGAGGCAGAGTTATGTCTCTCCGTGATAGGAGTCGAGTGAGGGAATGCTATTGGTGATGACAGGAAAAAAGTTTTTTTTTCCTGTCAACACTATCTGAACTGCAGGGGATCCGTGGGCCTATTTCCAGTGGGGGGCCTGGAGCTGCAGCTCCATCCGCCCCATTGTTAATCCGGCCCTGATAGTAGGCCATTGCTGTATCTTGCAGCTCCGTGTCACTGCAAGTATCCATTCCATATCTTTGCTGCATTTTTGTGAGCAGTATACTGTATATAGTAGTACAGTGCAGCATTTTGGTGACCAACAGTATATAGTTGTACAGTACAGTAGGCCATTGCTGTATCTTGCAGCTCTGTGTCACTGCAAGTATCCATTCCATATCTGTGCTGCATTTTTGTGAGCAGTATATATAGTAGTACAGAGCAGCATTTTGGTGACTAACAGTATATAGTTGCACAGTACAGTAGGCCATTGCTGTATCTTGCAGCTCTGTGTCATTTCAAGTACCCATATCTGTGCTGCATTGTTGTGAGCAGTATATAGTAGTATAGTGCAGCATTTTGGTGACCAGTATACTACAGTACAATAGTCCAGTGCTGTTCTCGCTGCACAGTGTCAGTTCTCCATAGTATCATCAGTGCTCAGTATAATCAGTGATTGATCAGTATAATCAGTTCTCAGTATAATCAGTGCGCTGTTAGATGTGTGCCCGTTTTCCGCCTTTAGTGCATTGGGATTTAGACAATTGATGAAGTTATTGTGTCCCCGGTACAAAATCCCATCTAGATTCCACTTCACTAGGCAGGCGTTGGCGAGATTTTACCAATTAATATCAGTGATTTATAATTAATTATTAATTACAGTGATCTTGCCAGATGATTCCAGTGATTTTGTCATTTTCTTCCAGTGATTTGGACCAATAATACCATTGATTAGAACAAATAATTCCTGTGATATTGAGGTGTTTGTGTTGCTTAGCTTAGCCATCCAACGACCACAGTGCACCTCTTTTTCTCTTTTCTTTGCATCATGTGCTGTTTGGGGACTATTTTTTTAAGTGCCATCCTGTCTGACACTGCAGTGCCACTCCTAGATTGGACAGGTGTTTGTGCCGCCCTCTTGGGTCGCTTTGCTTAGTCATCCAGCGACCTCGGTGCAAATTTTAGGACTAAAAATAGTATTGTGAGGTGTGAGGTGTTCAGAATAGACTGGAAATGAGTGGAAATTATGGTTATTGAGGTTAATAATACTATAGGATCAAAATTACCCCCAAATTCTATGATTTAAGCTGTTTTTGAGGGGTTTTTGAAAAAGAAAAAAAAACACCTGAATCCAAAACACACCCGAAACCGACAAAAATTTTTAAGGGAGGTTTTGCCAAAATGCGTCCGAATCCAAAACACGGCCGCGGAACCGAATCCAAAACCAAACCCGAAAAATTTCCGGTGCACATCTCTAGGTAATTTGATTAAACTATCGGTACTGAGCCATGGATATACCTAAAACCTGGACCGTTGGGGTGCCTTGAGGACCACATTTGAGAACCTCTGTCTTAAACACTGATCACATAAAAAAGTTTAACATAATATTGTTTGTTAGTAAACTCAGGGCCGAAACTAGGATTATCGTCACCCGGGGCAAGGCAGTAATTCGACGCCCCCCCCCCTCCAAAAAAATAAACACTAAATAAAAAAACAAACAAACAAACCCTATCAGACTAAAATAATCAGATAATCAAAAATTTTGAAAAAAAGGGATACTACTGGACAATGGGGGTAATTCCAAGTTGATCGCAGCAGGAATTTAGTTAGCAATTGGGCAAAACCATGTGCACTGCAGGGGAGGCAGATTTAACATGTGCAGAGAGAGTTAGATTTGGGTGGGTTATTTTGTTTCTGTGCAGGGTAAATACTGGCTGCTTTATTTTTACACTGCAAATTAGATTGCAGATTGAACAAACCCCACCCAAATCTAACTCTCTCTGCACATGTTAAATCTGCCTCCCCTGCAGTGCACATGGTTTTGCCCAATTGCTAACTAAATTCCTGCTGCGATCAACTTGGAATTACCCCCAATATTCCCCTATGTGCCTCAAATGCCCTATGTGTCACATGCCCCGCCAGCGTGTTCAACTACATGCTCCTCTGTGTGTCCCCATACATTGCACTATGGGCCTAATTCAGACCTGATCACTCGCTAGCTATTTTTTGCAGCGCTGCAATCAGATAGTCGCCGCCTATAGGAGAGTGTATTTTAGCTGTGCAAGTGTGCAATCGCATGTGCAACCGCCCTGTACAAAAACAGTTTGTGCAGTTTCTGAGTAGGTCTGACCTAACACAGCTGCTGCGATCACTTCAGCCTGTTCGAGGCCAAAATTGACGTCAGACACCCGCCCTGCAAACGCTTGGACATGCCTGAGCTTTTCCAAACACTCCCTGAAAACAGTCAGTTGCCACCCACAAACGCCCTCTTCCTGTCAATCTCCTTGCGATTGGCTGTGCGAATGGATTCTTCATTAAATCCACCGCACAGCAACTATCTGCTTTGTACCCATACAACGCGCCTGTGCATTGCATACGCATGCGCAGTAGTGCCCTGATCGATGCGCAGCGAAAAACGCTAGCGAGTGAACAGATCTGAATTAGGCCCTATATCATACCATCACTGCACTACATTCCCCTATCCAATGCACTATATCACTATATTACATCCCCTACACCCTGAACTACATCACTACACTACATGCCCCTATATGCTACACGACATCACTACACTACACCCCCTTATATGCTACACCACATCAGTGCACTACATGCCCCTATATACTGCAATACATTACTACACTACATACCCTATATGGTGCACTACATCACTGCACTTCACCTCCCTTTAAGCTACACCAAATCCCCCCATATGGGAGGCAAAGTGGAGGTTGATACTGCTAACTGGGAGCACAGTGCGTTTCTATAGCTTATACGGTGCACCTTACACTAGTCGCAGCACTGCATGGCAAAGAAGAGAGTTTAAGACTGTAGCCGACATAGGAGAGATCCCAGGTACTGGAGCTCACCCGCAGAGTGTCGGGGCCAGCTGCGGGCAGACAGGTGGGTCAGATACATTGCCCTGGAACCTGTCTGCTGTCTCACTGGAGCAGCACAGCACTGCTGGTATAAAAAAAAAAACCCTGCTCCTCTGTAACTCCTTAGCGCACCCTCAAATCCTGCAACCAGGGCGCATGCCCCCTTAGCGCCCCTCACTTCCTCAGTAATGGCGTAGGGATCCTTTGGCTTTCCATACTTGAGTTAGAAATGGCAATCAACCATTGATGGTGGAAATCTGATGGCGAAATTTTTTTCCCCCCCGGCACACGGGATACTGTAAATAGCCGCACTCTCATTTTCGCCACTCAGCCCCACCCCTTCCCTGATTGGCCGACCGCGGTCAATAAGGATGCCCATCAATGGTTTCCTGCTATCAGTGGTATATAGTTAGGAAATCGATGGTCAATTTGTTGACAGTGACAAGACCAACAGCAGAATGTTGGCACAGCTACCAGACATGGTAAATGCTTGTGCCAATTTTACACTTTCATGATACTGACACATTCTGATGTTGACCTTGTTAAAGTGATTTATCCCAGTATCAATGTAAAATATTGAAGCCACTATCAATAGCAACCCTTTGGTGGCCACTATACCTTGAGTTATACTCGTGTCTTTTGTTGTGTAGATTAATTGGCCACTGCTCATTAATGCAAATATCTAATCACCCAATCACATGGCAGCAACTGAATAAAGTAATAAAATATACAGAGTAGTCAAGGGGTTCTGGATGGTTGAAGGTTGGAAAAAAAAAGTCTCCATACCTAACAAATCTCAATTTCTATGGTGTCATGCAGACAGTAGGGTCAGAATTTGTCATAAACAACATAAATCCATGGTTCCATCCTGCCTTGTGGCAACAATTCAGGATGCTGGTCACGGTGTAATCTTGTGGGAAATGTTTCTTTGGTCTACACTAGACATCTTAGTACCAACTGAACCTTGGGTGAATGTCACAGCCAGTGGTGCAAGTAGAAAAAAGGTCTTACAGGTACTGTGTGCACGCGCCAAAAAAACGGGTGTGGACAAATGCCACATGGGGCGTGGCCAATGAAAATGGGGGCGTGATACACATATGGGGGGGCAGATACACATATGACCCCAATAGTGCCAGATACACGTTGCCCCACAGTGCCATATATGCAAATGCCCCCAAAGTGCCAGATATACAAATGCCCCCACAGTGCCAGATATACAAGTGCCCCCACAGTGCCAGATACACATTGCCCCCCAGTGCCAGATACTCAAATGCCCCAGAGTGCTAGATATACAGTGCCCCCCCCCAGTGCCAGATACAGAAATGCCCCCACAGTGCCAGATATGCCCCAGTGCCAGATATGCCCCCAATGCCAGATACACATGTCCCCACAGTGCCAGATATGCCCCCAATGCCAGATACACATGTCCCCGCAGTGCCAGATACGTCCCCGCAGTGCCAGATACAGATATGCCCCCAGTGCCAGATATGCCCCCAGTGCCAGATACAGAGATGCCCCAGTGCCAGATACACATGTCCCCCCAGTGCCAGATATGCCCCCAGTGCCAGATACAGAAATGCCCCCCCAGTGCCAGATTTGCCCCCACAGTGCCAGATACACATTGCCCCCCCAGTGCCAGATACTCAAATGCCCCAGAGTGCTAGATATACAGTGCCCCCCCAGTGCCAGATACAGAAATGCCCCCACAGTGCCAGATATGCCCCAGTGCCAGATATGCCCCCAATGCCAGATACACATGTCCCCACAGTGCCAGATATGCCCCCAATGCCAGATACACATGTCCCCGCAGTGCCAGATACAGATATGCCCCCAGTGCCAGATATGCCCCCAGTGCCAGATACAGAGATGCCCCAGTGCCAGATACACATGTCCCCCCAGTGCCAGATATGCCCCCAGTGCCAGATACAGAAATGCCCCCCCAGTGCCAGATTTGCCCCCACAGTGCCAGATACACATTGCCCCCCCCAGTGCCAGATACTCAAATGCCCCAGAGTGCTAGATATACAGTGCCCCCCCCAGTGCCAGATACAGAAATGCCCCCACAGTGCCAGATATGCCCCAGTGCCAGATATGCCCCCAATGCCAGATACACATGTCCCCACAGTGCCAGATATGCCCCCAATGCCAGATACACATGTCCCCGCAGTGCCAGATACGTCCCCGCAGTGCCAGATACAGATATGCCCCCAGTGCCAGATATGCCCCCAGTGCCAGATACAGAGATGCCCCAGTGCCAGATACACATGTCCCCCCAGTGCCAGATATGCCCCCAGTGCCAGATACTGAAATGCCCCCCCAGTGCCAGATATGCCCCCAGTGCCAGAAACAAATATGCCCCCAGTGCCAGATACATATGTCCCCGCAGTGCCAGATATGCCCCCAGTGCCAGGTACACATGCCCCCTTCCCCTGTTGCTTACCTCGCTGCTGCTTCCTGTGTGTGAGGGGAGGAGAGCGCAGCGTGCGCCTCTCCTGCCCCTCAGTGTCTACCTTGAATTAGGCGCCGATCCGTGAGCCAAAGCTCGCGGTCCGGCAGCCAATCTGAGCCTTGGCTGCCAGTCCGTGAGCTCTGATGCCTCACGGGCCGGTGCCGAATTGAAGGAAAACACTGAGGGGCAGGAGAGGCGCACGCTGCACTCTCCTCCCCTCATGCAGCAGCGGCGCTGATGAGCAGCAGCAGGGGTGGGAGGGAGCAGTGGCCCAGCGGCGTGGGTATGGCGTACCCATGGCTAAATTCTTAAGGGTGCGCCGTTCCCACACATACTCGCCCACTTGCAGCGCTGGTCACAGCCTACCTGAGAATTGTTGCTAACAATGAGGATCATTCATATGTGGACAAAGTAACTATCGCTGCTGATTTCTTAAATTGCAGTGGTCTTATAACTGCAAAACTGTGGTGTTTTAAAAATAGACCCCTAAGTAAGGATGCCAACCACAATATGGCTGGGTACCTTCTTTCTGTCCTCTCACAGCTTGAGATTGCTGGGAATTGGAAATTTTAGCAGACAAGGCTGTGTTACATAAAAGAGTTAACAAGCTCACCCTAGTAAGGATATTGGGGGTCATTCCGAGTTGATCACTAGCTTCCGTTGTTCGCTGCGTAGCGATCAGTGAAAAAAATGGCTAATCTGCGCATGCACCGCAATGCGCACGCGCGGCGTACTGGTACAAAGTCCTTTGTGGTTTTGCACTGGTTCTAGCAACGATTCCAAATGCACAGCCGATCGCAAGGAGATTGACATGAAGTGGGCGTTTCTGCGTGGCAACTGACCGTTTTCAGGGAGTGTTTGGCAAAACGCAGGCGTGGCTGAAAAAACACGGGCGTGGCTGGGCTTTCACTGGGCGGGTGTGTGACGTCAAAAGCCGTCCCTCCATCGTTAGAATCAACGCACACGAAGAGTAACTACAGGGCTGGTCTTGTTTTGCACAAAATGATTTTGCAGGCGCTCTGCTGCACAGGCGTTCGCACTCCTGCAAAGCGAAAATACACTCCCTGGTGGGCAGCGACTATGCATTTGCACGGCTGCTAAAAGTAGCTAGCGAGCGATCAACTCGGAATGACCCCCATTGTAGGAAAAGTATCACAAGTCACAAATCACAGTAGTAGAGTTATATAGAGATTAATAGTAGAGAAAAATGAATGAGTACCGACTTGGGCCTTAAGCAAGACACTTATTCAGCCTTGCCCAAGTCGGTACGCAGTTATCTTTACTGATGGTGGCTAATTTTTATTCTTTTATTTTAATAAATTGTAAACAAGTTTATGCTATGAGAGGCATATGTTCAGGATTTTGTTGGTAGTTACACTCATCCTTATAAATCATTTCTGTTGGGATAAAGTGGAGGACCTACTGTATACCCTGATTCACGTTTATAGAAGATACCAGCAGCATCCTGACTCTACCAGCCTATGGACCTGCATATAAGATGTATGGGTTATACACAAGAATAATCTACATGAATCTATATAAAGATTTGTAATCACCTAGAATGATTTATGGATTGTAACATATTCAAACACTATCTCTACTACAGTGATTTGTGAATTGTGATACTTTTCAACAATATCCTTACTAGGGAGAACTAGTTCAGTCTTTTCTTTTTCATTGTTTGGGGTGGTGGACACCCTTTTTGTGGACTTAGTAGTCTTTGAGCAGGAGGTATCCATTTTCATATAAGAATGTGTTATAGTTCCATCTATTACCTGGTACTCCGCCTGTCATGCTAATCCAGTGGTTCCCAAACTTTTATGAAACACAGCGCCCTAGAATATTTTTCACGCCATCCCTAAGCCAAAGTTTCTCATTTAGAAATTAAGAGAGAAATATTAAATTAAGTAAATTGTGTTTATGTGTCATCCTTAGGTTCAGTTATGTGGTGAGGAACATGATTCGCTTCTGTTTGTCCACATATTTTATGATTAACATTCACCAGCACTGGTTTTACCTATTACACTGACCATAAATAATTTGATTTGTTACTGGACCACCAATCCAAGGCACCCCTGCAAGTGTTCCGTAAGTGGGTCTTACAAGCAAGCATGATTCCTAAAAAACAAACCAAAAAAACAAAACAAAACAAAACATAACATAATAGATGGTTTAAGTAGATCTTATTAGAGCTTCTTATTAAAAAAACGGACAGTACAGAGGAAGTACTGTATATCAATATCCTGGCCACACACATTCTGAAATGTGAAAATATTTACAAATTCCAGATGCACAGTCTAAATGGAAACTGACTGGGGTTAGCAACCAATTTTACCATATGCAGAGCAGGGGCGGATTTAGGGCTTAGGCCGCCCCTAGGCACATTATTGGCTGCCCCCCTAACTCCCCCCCCCCCCTTCATCACTTCGGGGCCAATCTGAATGCCTTGAGTCCACCAAAGCAGCCTCAATCTCACCCCACTACTAACTCCAGAGAATCACCTGGCCTCAATAGCCTGGTGTGTCGCCCCACAGCAATTGCCACCCCTAGGCATGAGCCGCATGTGCCTTGTGGAAAATTCACCACTGAAGCAGAGCACTAAAGGACTCAGAGATGTGTGCTGAGCAATCTATCAGTGACCGCTCAGCACACATCTCCCCCCCCCCGCTCAGCACAGCGCGATGTGTGCTAAGCGAGGGGGGGTGCATGCAGACCAATCTAGCACCGGCGATAGTGACGCGCGGGGCCCGCATCGCTATCGCTGTGGGGCATACACACAAAAGATCCGTGCTTGAAATCTAAGCAAGCTAGTCAGAATGTTTAGATTTTAAGAACGGATCTCTTCGTGTGAACCCCCCTTAACACAAGGATTTGACTCTGTGCTAATCATCCTGTTTATCTCAATTGTCAAACATGATTACTGTAGTTGTTTGGTTCATGCTCATACATCCACTTTCATTCAAATAACAGATCAACAAGGCCAAGTCTTGCTACATCAATGACAAACATACGGCAATTACTTACTGCCTTACAAAGCTGTTGTTTTTGTCAATGGATTTAAGGGGTAATTCAGACCTGATCGTAGCAGCAATTTTGTTAGCAGATGGGCAAAACCATGTGCACTGCAGGGGGAGGGGCAGATAGAACATGTGCAGAGAGAGTTAGGGTGTGTACACACACCACACCCAAATCTAATGGTGTGTACACACAGGGGGTAATTAAAAGTTGATCGCAGCAGGGTTTTTTTTTTTGCAGTTGGGCAAAACCATGTGCACTGCAGGGGAGGCAGATATAACATGTGCAGAAAGAGTTAGATTTGGGTGGGTTATTTTATTTCTGTGCAGGGTAAATACTGGCTGCTTTATTTTTACACTGCAAATTAGATTGCAGATTGAACACACCACACCCAAATCTAACTCTCTCTGCACATGTTATATCTGCCTCCCCTGCAGTGCACATGGTTTTGCCCAACTGCTAAAAAAATTCCTGCTGCGATCAACTTGGAATTACCCCCACGGTGAGATCCTTGCTATGCCCAATTTTCACTTGCGATTTCCCCTGAACTCCCCGGAGCCCAGCACCTCCGATTTTGACTAACTTTTCTTGAGATAAGGACTATGGGGGTAATTCCAAGTTGATCGCAGCAGGAATTTTGTTAGCAGTTGGGCAAAACCATGGCCCTCATTCCGAGTTGATCGGTCGCAAGGCGATTTTAGCAGAGTTACACACGCTAAGCCGCCGCCTACTGGGAGTGAATCTTAGCTTCTTAAAATTGCGACCGATGTATTCGCAATATTGCGATTACTAACTACTTAGCAGTTTCAGAGTAGCTTCAGACTTACTCTGCCTGTGCGATCAGTTCAGTGCTTGTCGTTCCTGGTTGACGTCACAAACACACCCAGCGTTCGCCCAGGCACTCCCACCGTTTCTCCGGCCACTCCTGCGTTTTTTCCGGAAACGGTAGCGTTTTCAGCCACACGCCCCTGAAACGCCGTGTTTCCGCCCAGTAACACCCATTTCCTGTCAATCACATTACGATCGCCGGAGCGATGAAAAAGCCGTGAGTAAAATTACTTTCTACATAGCAAAGTTACTTGGCGCAGTCGCAGTGCGAACATTGCGCATGCGTACTAAGCGGATTTTCATTGCGATGCGATGAAAAATACCGAGCGAACAACTCGGAATGAGGGCCCATGTGCACTGCAGGGGAGGCAGATATAACATGTGCAGGGAGAGTTAGATTTGGGTGTGGTGTGTTCAATCTGCAATCTAATTTGCAGTGTAAAAATAAAGCAGCCAGTATTTACCCTGCACAGAAACAAAATAACCCACCCAAATCTAACTCTTTCTGCACATGTTATATCTGCCTCCCCTGCAGTGTACATGGTTTTGCCCAACTGCTAACAAAATTCCTGCTGCGATCAACTTGTTATTACCCCCATAGTCCTTATCTCAAGAATAGTTAGTCAAAATCGGTGGTGCTGGGCTCCGGGGAGTTCAGGGGAAATCGCAAGTGAAAATCGGGCATAGCAAGGATTGCACCGTGTGTACACACCATTAGATTTGGGTGTGGTGTGTTCAACTGAAATCTAAATTGTAGTGTAAAAATAAAGCAGCCAGAATTTACCCTGCACAGAAACAAAATAACCCACCAAAATCTTACTCTCTCTGCACGTTATATCTGCACTCCTGTAGTGCACACGGCCGTCGCTGGGCAACAATGCGCGTGCGCATTGTGGCCAGCGCACATGCGCAGAACCGACCCATTTGCACCGATACGAAGAACCGCAGCGTGCGAATGAGTCGGAATGACCCCAATGGTTTTGCCCATCTGCTAACAAAATTGTTGCTACGATCAGGTCTGAATTAGGCCCTAAGTGTTGCAATGTCATTTATTTCTGATCTCTCTACACCTACATAGTCATATAAGGGCACCAAAATGTTATAACATATTACAAAATGTCTGTATTTGTGGAAAGCATTGCATGCAGATGTGAATGCTGATCTGCAAACCAGATAACTAGGACTGTACACTGAATTAGAAAGATTTGAGGATAAATGATCTTTAAGTGTTTGGATAATTAAAATGGATTTAAGCACTTTCTACTTCATCCTATCCAACCAAATAAATTGTGGATAGTTGTGGAATTAATGTTTCATTATGTAGTGTGTTACTTTTTGGCACATAATGAAATGATGGGTAATGACGTTTAGTCCAGGCCTCTTGGATAAGAAAGTGGAGATAATGCAGTTGATGCTGTTTGCTTAGGGACAGATTCATGCTCTTTCCAGCTTTAATCATCTCTGACTTTTGAGTGTTGGCAGCTGCTAAGCAGCTTCAAGCATCTTCTGGGTCACGCTTGCTGATGCACTTACCGACCCCTCTGCACACTGTACAAATAAAACTTAAACAACTTGCACATTTGTAAATAATGAACCTGATTCTGAGTCAGATGAACCCACATCCATGACTGGGTCTTTAGAGACGTTGCGCAAATGCCGCTGCAAAGCCCTTTCCTGGTGTACATCCATGCATCCGAAAGTGCCAGGACTGAGACACCTACTTTCAGCACCACCGAAAATTACACCAGTCCTATGGCAGGTGCGGATTATCCACCTGAATATGGCATCCTATGTGAATGATTATGCATCTCTGAACAGGGGTGGATTATTAGATCTACACTAAAAAGGTCTACAGTCAATAGGTCTACCACTAATGGTAGACATGCATTAGGTCAACAGGGTTAAAAGGTCGACATAGAATAGGTAGACACTAAGAAAGGTCAACAGAGTCAAAAGGTCGACATGTAAATGTTTGACACACAAAAAGTAATCACTTTTTTTGTTTTATGGGGTGTTTTGTCACTTTTCTGCCACAAACAAGCCCCATTAGTGCACCACGTCCCCTCACATGGCTCACTTTGCTCGCCATGCGTAGGTTGCTATTCCCAAATGTAGTCCGTGTGGATGGTAAAGTATGAAAAAGTTGAAAAAAGAAAAAGAAAAAACTTGAGTCGACCATTGTCATGTCGACCTTTTGACCATGGCGACCTTTTGATATGTCAACCTTTTACATGTCGACCTTTGACCCAGTCAACCTTTTGACCCTGTCGATCTAATGCATGTCTACCATTAGCGGTATACCTATTGACTGTAGACCTTTTTTAGTGTAGATCTATAGAACGGATACCGAATGCAACCACTATCTGTGATGTTCCCGCGACACTCCCATAACATGCAATATCTTTGCACGTCTGATCAGCCGTCCCCCCTGTTACCTAGTAACGCCCCATACATTACCAATACACTTCTGCTACCAGGCGTACAAATCTGTAGTGCGATTCTGTACATACAAAATCATGTAGCATGTGCGGTGTGCCTCATGTGCAAACTAATGGGCCCTACACACTGGCAGATCTCACTGCACGATATGAACGTTCTCGTTCATTAGTGAACGAGAACTCAGTCATATCGTGCAGTGTGTAGGCACCAATGATTAACGATGCGCGGCCCTGCGCTCGTTAACCGTTGGTGCCGGGTCGCTTATGCATGCAGGCCAATATGGACAATCTCGTCCATATTAGTATGCACTTCTGTGGAGCCGGGTGACGGGGGGAGCGAAGAAACTTATATCCCCCTCCCCCCCCGCCGCTGGGTCGCCCTTCTCCGCCGTCAGGCAGCTCGGCAGCGGACCGCCGGGTGTGTAGGGCTCATAAGACTGCACTGCATCTACAATCACCGCTGTGCCGAAGACAGTATCTTATTTACCAAAATAGTGCAAACAGAGCACTTGTAAACCACCAATCAGATATTTGTCTGCACTAGCCTGACTACACTAGAGTAGACTGTTAATACTAGAGTTTTTGAGCATTATGGCTCGAGATTCTTGACACAAATTAGATGCTCTGCTATGTGAAGCAATTCATACTTATTCCTGGATTTTGCATCCCATTCGCATTGTATCCTCATAGAAAGTCGCTTATAGTGTACCAGACACACTAGCTCAGTAATTTTAATGCAAAGGAATTAAAATAAAGTCTCAGATTAAGAATAACGATATGTGTGGCGAGGCATGGTGCGGGTCGCTTGTATCGGACTTCTGTCTTTTACCTTTTTACCCAGATTGGTGACTGAGTTGCACATAAAAGTACATGAAATCCCAGCATCACTACTCAGTGTAACATTGCATGGTCGCATTGGTGATGCAAATAAGTTACAAATTCCGTAGCACTCAAAATGGGGATATCTGGCCTGATTTGGGGATAGGTGTCTGGACACATCTGTAGGTAATTGTTTGTTAAGAGTTATAGCATATCCTTATTCTTTGCCCCATGTTATTAGAGAGGCTTCCTCAGTCTTTGCAACAGAGCATCATCGCTTTGGTCTTTGGGCCTAATTCAGACCCAATCGCTGCAACGGCAGGGATTGCAGCCTGAAGCCCTTTTGGTTGTGTCCACACGCAGCGGGCGTACTGCGAGTGCGCAACCGGGGAGAAGCGAAAGCATCTCACTGGTACGATCGCCTCTGCCTGACTGACAGGCCGAGGCAGTCGCGGTGCGGGAGGGGGCATGCCAACAGTGTTAGAGTGCTGCTAGGAGGGGGCGCGGACCGGACAATGCAGGCGTTTCCGGACCGTTGCTGGGGCGGGCCGCGGCGGCTGCGTGTTGTCACATGCAGCCACTGTGACCCAAAACATGGCGGGTAGCCGCTTTCGCACCTGTGCGGAGGGGTGGAAGGGGGTAGGGCCTGACATGCGGGACGGACTAGCCCTGTGCTGGGCGTCCCCCCGCATGTAAGAGAATCTGACCGTCCACGATCAGCTCTGAATCACCCCCTTTATTCTCCGCTACAGTTTTATGGTTTCTATTTGAAAACGAGTCAAATTTCTTTTTATGCACCTATTTATGTACTTTTATGTGTGGGACTGCAATCCCCTTACTCATCAGGAAATGTTTTCTGTACTTGTATGTGCATTTTATCTCATGCAATAAAAGCCAATGTTTAAAATAAATCTGTTGTTTACACATATGTGGAAATTACCTGCGTGGGGGGTGGGGGGGTTGGAGCCACGGCTGCAGTGCTGCCTTCACCAGCCGGGCAGCTCTGCATTGCATTCATACAAACCAGGCAGCCCAGTACAGTGCCAGCAAGGGAATCAGTAATCTGGTGGCGGCGTGCGCACGCACAGTATGAGGAAGTCCTTATGGACACCTCAGCTGCATGGGGGAAAAATATAATTTTTCTGAAAACCTGCTTCACAAAATTAGCAGTTTTTCTGAAATTATATTTTTCTCGGAGAGGCATGATGAATAGTGAAAAAATTGTGAAATAAGAGGGTAAGTACTGAAAACTAAAAATTATCATTTCACAATTTTTTCATGATAAATATGGCCCCTAGAGAGAGCTACAGTGTAACATATCTTGTCACATTTCTCCTGAAGTGTTCAGAAATAACTTGATGAGTGTGTAGTTTATGGGGTATATGCAATTGTGGTCGAATTCCCGAAATTGTCGAATTTCGGGTCATTTTCGACCCAAAAAAAAAATTCCCCTATGCAATCCAGTGCTTTCCGACCAAAAAACGGACTTTCAAAATTCGACTTTTTGAAATTCGAATTTTTGCAAATTCGACTTTTCTGCAATGATATAAGTGCTGCAATTCGACCAAAGCATATTCAATTCAAGTTTTGAAATTCGACAGCAGTGCTTTTAGACAGCAAATTCGTCATTTTCAATCCGCCACACTTTGGAGGGTGAAAACAAATAAAAAAATTTTAAACATGTTTTTTTTGGTGTTTTTTTTTTTGGGAATAGCAGATCTATTTATATTAGAAGGGATTAGGTACTTTTTTTTTTTTTTTGGGAGGCACAAATATTATTTATATATTTTTTCAAATATTATTTTTTTTTTTTTTTATGCTGGAAGGGTAAAATCATAAAAAAAAATGGCGTGGGGTCCCCCCTCCAAAGCATAACCAGCCTCGGGCTCATTGAGCTGGTCCTGGTTCTAAAAATGCGGGGGGAAAATTGACAGGGGATCCCCCGTATTTTTAAAACCAGCACCGGGCTCTGCGCCTGGTGCTGGTGCCAAAAATACGGGGGACAAAAAGAGTAGGGGTCCCCCGTATTTTTAACACCAGCATCGGGCTCCACTAGCTGGACAGATAATGCCACAGCCGGGGGTCACTTTTATGCCGTGCCCTGCGGCCGTGGCATCAAATATCCAACTAGTCACCCCTGGCCGGGGTACCCTGGGGGAGTGGGGACCCCTTCAATCAAGGGGTCCCCCCCCCCAGCCACCCAAGGGCCAGGGGTGAAGCCCGAGGCTGTCCCCCCCCATCCAATGGGCTGCGGATGGGGGGGCTGATAGCCTTTGTGATAATAAAAAGATATTGTTTTTTCCAATAGTACTACAAGTCCCAGAAAGCCTCCCCCGCAAGCTGGTACTTGGAGAACCACAAGTACCAGCATGCGGGAGAAAAACGGGCCCGCTGGTACCTGTAGTACTACTGGGAAAAAAATACCCAAATAAAAACAGGACACACACACCGTCGACAGTAAAACTTTATTTCATACGTCGACACACACATACTTACCTATGTTCACACGCCGACATCGGTCCTCTTCTCCATGTAGAATCCACGGATACCTGTAAAGAAAAGTTCAAAATACTCACCTCAACCATGGTCCAGAGATAAATCCACGGACTTGGCAAAATAAGAAAACGCAAATACCCGCACCAAAAACGGACTGAAAGGGGTCCCATGCTGACACATGGGACACCTTTCCACGAATGAGACCTGTCAGTGACAGCTGTCACTGACAGGTCTCTAAGCCAATCAGGAAGCGCAACTTCGTTGCGCTCACCTGATTGGCTGAGCGCTGTCTGCACTGTGACAGCGCATCGCACAGCTCCCTCCATTATATTCAATGGTGGGAACTTAGCGGCTAGCGGTGAGGTCACCCGCCGGTCAGCGGCTGACCGGCGGGTGACCCCACCGCTACCCGCAAAGTTCCCACCATTGAAAGTAATGGAGCGGCTTTGCGATGCGCTGTCACAGTACAGACAGCGGACAGCCAATCAGGTGAGCGCCACGGAAGTAGCGCTTCCTGATTGGCTGAAGGGACGTCAGTGACAGGAGTCACGTGATGTCCCGGCATTCGGGAGAAAGGGGTCTGATGTGAAAACATTGGACCCCTTTCTAGTCCGGTATGGATCGGTGTTCGGTTTGTTTTTTTGCCAAGAACGTGGATTTACCTCTGGACGTGGATGTACCTCTGGACGCTGGAAGGTGAGTATAATTTTTTCACAGGTACCCTCGGATCGTCGGCGACCGTGGCAGTCGGCGTGTCAACATAGGTAAGTATGTGTGTGTCGGCAGTATGTAATAAAGTTGTACAAGTCACGGTGTCTGTGTCCTGTTTTTATTTGGGTATTTTTTTTCCAGTAGTACTACAGGTACCAGCGGGCCCGTTTTTCTCCCGCATGCTGGTACTTGTGGTTCTCCAAGTACCAGCTTGCGGGGGAGGCTTGCTGGGACTTGTAGTACTAATGGAAAAAACAATAATCTTTTTATTATCACAAAGGCTATCAGCCCCCCCATCCGCAGCCCATTGGATGGGGGGGGACAGCCTCGGGTTTCACCCCTGGCCCTTGGGTGGCTGGGGGGGGACGACCCCTTGATTGAAGGGGTCCCCACTCCCCCAGGGTACCCCGGCCAGGGGTGACTAGTTGGATATTTGATGCCACGGCCGCAGGGCACGGCATAAAAGTGACCCCCGGCTGTGGCATTATCTGTCCAGCTAGTGGAGCCCGATGCTGGTGTTAAAAATACGGGGGACCCCTACTCTTTTTGTCCCCCGTATTTTTGGCACCAGCATCAGGCGCAGAGCCCGGTGCTGGTTTTAAAAATACGGGGGATCCCTGGCCAATTTTTCCCCTGCATTTTTAGAACCAGGACCAGCTCAAAGAGCCCGAGGCTGGTTATGCTTTGGAGGGGGGACCCCACGCCATTTTTTTTCCGGGTTTTTCACGTTTTTTTCCCGTTTTTTAAAATCGCGGCAAAATCCGCCAAATCGGCCGATTTTCGCCCGCGATTCTGGCGAATCCGTTTTTCATTGAATATGGTGAATCCCGGCAGGCACCTGCCGGGATTCACCTGGCGAATTTGGTCGAATTAAAAAACGGCGATAATTGCCGCGAATTCGACCGCAATTGCATATACCCCTATATGTCCAAGTAGCAGTATTCTATATCAGGTGTTAAAAATTCTATGTGCTTAAAATGCTAGCTGTGAATGATTACACAGGAAGTGACAAGAATACTTTTACTGTAAGTGGAGACAAATATTTTAATTAAACTACTACTAACAATACAGACATGACCAAATCTGTCACCCTTACAGCAGAGGCGTCCCAACAGGGGTGCGGGGGGTGCCCAGGGTGTCAGCCGCAGAGGGATGACACCAAAGTGCTGACTTCTCTTCAGTGACAGGAGGTAGGTGCTGTACTGTGACAGGAGGTAGGTGCTGTACTGTGACATTATGTGCAGCACCCTGCACCTGTCACAGTATAGGTGCCGGCACTGAACTCACACTGGTCCCTGGGGGCAGCCCACATCTCTAGGACCCCCGGAGGGATGAAAGTGGAGTTCAGGCTATGAGGACATGTCCCCTACCTGCGAGGCCACGTCCCTAACCTGTGAGCCACGCCACTTTTTACCGCCACACTGCTTCGCTGCGAACACTATTTATCCTCCTGCACTGAGTGTCACCACTATTAGTGAGTCTCTGCCTTACAGCTCATTAAAACAATGCTTAATTCCCCCTGAAAAGTGATGACATTAAAAGCTATTTTCTCACGTATACCTACATGCCTTTGCTATGTCATAGATTAAAACAAAGAGACTAGAGAGAAATTATTATTTATTCTCCAAAGATATTTGTCATAAAATGACCTGGACAGATTTGTTGGTGTCATTTAGAAAATATGATTAATAATTAGATTATAGTGATATTTCAAACAAATTACTTTCCTGAATCAGCATCACACAAGTCTTCAATCTCCTAATTAATCAGTCAGCCTATGCAAATGGTGAATTGTCATTACGCTGTTGTTTGGTATCATTGTGTGCACCACACTGTACATGGGCCCTCATTCCGAGTTGATCGGTCGGTATTTTTCATCGCATCGCAATGAAAATCCGCTTAGTACGCATGCGCAATATTCGCACTGCGACTGCGCCAAGTAATTTAACAATGAAGATAGTATTTTTACTCACGGCTTTTTCATCGCTCCGGCGATCGTAATGTGATTGACAGGAAATGGGTGTTACTGGGCGGAAACACGGCGTTTTATGGGCGTGTGGATGAAAACGCTACCGTTTCCGGAAAAAACGCAGGAGTGGCTGGAGAAACGGGGGAGTGTCTGAGCGAACGCTGGGTGTGTTTGTGACGTCAAACCAGGAACGACAAGCACTGAACTGATCGCACAGGCAGAGTAAGGTTGAAGTTACTCAGAAACTGCTAAGTAGTTTGTAATTGCAATATTGCGAATACATCGGTCGCAATTTTAAGAAGCTAAGATACACTCCCAGTAGGCGTAGGCTTAGCGTGTGTAACTCTGCTAAATTCGCCTTGCGACCGATCAACTCGGAATGAGGGCCATGGACCAGAGAAAGGAAAGGAGAGAATTGTGTGGGAAGATCACAAATACATTTATAGAAAAACAAGTTAAAGACTATAATACAATATCCAAGTAGCTTGATGTTCCTTTGACTACAGTTGCAAATATTAAAGTCCATGGAACTCTACCCAACTCCCTGGATCTGGCCACTAAAGAAATCAACCCCAGAATAAACAGATAGTGGCCTATCTATCAAAAAATATTTGCTGCTTTTTACCTGAAAACACCAATTTTGGGAGGTTAGCAGCAAATATTTAGTATCAACCTAATGTATTACTTAGGGACTACAGCAGATATTTCCAATAACTGCTGTGATCCTTCCATTCCCACCGGCAGCTGCAACCATAGATTTCTATGGGGGATGGGATGATGGCAGATTTACCAACTTCCGGAATGCGAAGTGTAGCCATGCAGATGCAGCCAGCAGATGGTTCTCCAGAAACCCTTCCAGAAATGGCCACTGTGCATTTCGGAGCCCGTGGCCCTGCGGGTACATCTTGATGCATCCCACCAATGTAATCTCATTCTGCAATGCAATTTATTTGCATCACCAACGCAGATTTCAGAGAACACCATACTTACCGCGAAACATGGTGCAGGCTTGGTTATGTTCTGGGGCTGCTTTGCTGCGTCTAGCACAAGGGGGGTAATTCAGACCTGATCGTAGCAGTAAATTTGTTAGCAGGTGGGCAAATCCATGTGCACTGCAGGAGTGGCAGATATAACATTTGCAGAGAGAGTTAGATTTGGGTGGGTTATTTTGTTTCTGTGCAGAGTAAATACTGCCTGCTTTATTTTTACACTGCAATTTAGATTTCAGTTTGAACACACCTCACCCAAATCTAACTCTCTCTGCACATGTTATATCTGTCACACCTGCAGTGCATATGGGCCCTCATTCCGAGTTGATCGCTCGCTAGCTATTTTTTGCAGAGCAGCGATCAGATAGTCGCCGCCCACGGGGGAGTGTATTTTCGCTTTGCAAGTGTGCGATCGCATGTGCAGCTGAGCGGGACGAAAATGGTTTGTGCAGTTTCTGAGTAAGTCTGAACTTACTCAGGCCTTGCGATCACTTCAGCCTGTCCGGTCCCAGAATTTACGTCAGACACCCGCCCTGCAAACTCCTGGACACGCCTGTATTTTCCCTACCACTCCCAGAAAACGGTCAGTTGACGCCCATAAACACCTTCTTCCTGTCAATCTCCTTGCAATCGGCTGTGCGAATGGATTCTTCGCTCGAAGCATTGCACAGCAACAATGCTGTTTGTACTCGTACGACGCGCGTGCGCATTGGGGTGCATACGCATGCGCAGTAGTAACCTGATCGCTGCGCTGCGAATAACGGAAGCGTGTGATCACCTCGGAATGACCCCCGTGGTTTTGCCCAACTGCTAACAAATTTGCTGCTACAATCAGGTCTGAATTACCCCCAAGGTGCCTTGAATCTGTGTAGGGCACAATAAATTATCAAGACTACAAAGGCATTCTGGAACTATACATACTGCCCAGTGTCTGAAAGCTCTGTCTCAGTCATGGGTCCTCCAACAGAAAAAAGACACAAAACACACAGTTATAAGCACCCAATATGAATAAGAACAAAACACTGGCCCAGTTGTTCTCAAACAGTGTGCCGTGGCATCCAGGGGTGCCTCAGGACACTGGCAGAGGTGCTTTGGATTGGTGGTCCAGGACCAATTAAAATTATCTATGGTCAATGTAAAAGGAAAAAGCAGTGGCTGCCAATCATAAAATGTGTACAAACAACCAGGAGAAAAGCTGCCTCTCCCCACACAATTCAACCTAAGGAGTAACACAACTTATTTAGTTTAATATTCTTTCTAAACTTCTCAATAAGAAACTTTTGGCCTAGGGGTGCCGTGAAAAAAATCATGATACTCTAGGTCGCCGTGATTCAGAAAAGTTTGGGAACCACTGCACTGGACTATTCTGAAGTGGCCTTCTATGAGCCTTCATCTGAATCCAATGAAACATCTATGGAAAGAGCTGAAACATGCAGTCTAGAGAAGGCATTCATCAGCCATGTTACAGCTTGAACAGGAAGAGTGGACCAAACTACCTGTTTACAACTTGACAGGTGCAGCAGTCTCGCTGAAAGCTAAAGAAGTGGCTTGACTGCAGCAATGGCCTCTAAAGATTGTAAAATATTAGGCTAACGGTCTGAAGCCGGCATTTTGGTGTCAGGCCCTGTGAGGGTGATACCTGGGTATGGGCCGCGCCCCGCGCACTCCCCTTCTGATGCCACATTTTCATTTGTGTTATATTTTTAAATAAATGTTCTGTTGAATCAAAAATCAAATGTTGGGCGGGATGTAATGAAGTCCGTGTTTGGCGGCCGTGTGAGATGCCAGACAAACTCTGACTTTTTTTTTAAAGGGGCAATTATGTACAAGGCATGGTTTATCCTTGTACATGATTGCACCTTTAAAAAAAAAGAACTAGGACTTCATTACATCCTGGCCGCAAAGTCTGATTTCTATTACAAATTGACATGGGCGTATCTACCCCTTGGCCAGGCAGTGCCCAGGGCCGGACTAATAACAGTAGGCAAGGTGGAGCTGCAGGTCTCCCATTAAAATACTGTAGGTCTGTTACAGCCTTGCTACCAGTGGCCACCCAAACCCATCCACTGAACACACAACCTCCTGCCTGCCTGCCTGCCCGACTGGCGATTCAAATGGTATCCGGACTCCAGGTCAACACCAAAAAGGTTCACACACATTAGGTCGACACCAATTGGTCAACACACCTTAGGTCGACATGAACAAAAGGTCAACATGAACAAGTTCGACGTGGAAAAAAGTCAACATGAGCTTTTCCCATTTTATTTTTTTTACATTTTCATACTTTACGATCCATGTGGACTGCAATTGGGAACAGTAACCAGTGCTGAGTGCAGCGGTAGCAGAGCGAGGCATCTTGCCCGAAGCATGGCGTGCGAAGCGAGCCAATGCGAGGGAACGCGGTGCACTAATTGGGGTTCCCGGACACTCTACGAAGAAAACGACACAAAAAAATAAAAAACTCATGTTGACCTTTTCCATGTCGACCTTGTTCATGTTGACCTTTTGTCCATGTCGACCTAAGGGGCGTCGACCTAAGGGGCGTCGACCTTTTTGGTGTCGACCTGGAGTCCCATACCCGATTCAAATATCATCGGGCATAATACTGGCAGAGCAAATTTAGAAGGCTTCACATGCCCTCCCTCCACTGCATAGTTTCTCACCAACTCCACACCTTGGGACATCACACTGCTTGATGTCAAACAAGCGCCACCACAGTACACACCATCATGCCCAACACCAGCTAAGCTCAGCTCTATGAACACAGCTGATCAGGAACAGGATGGGGGGCAGAGGAGACTGGGACCTGAGTCCATTGTACTAGTAAATATCTATCTATCTATCTATCTATCTATCTATCTATCTATATATATATATATATATATATATATATATATATATATATAAGTATACTGACTCCCATCCTCCCCCTGTTGTCCCCTCTCACATCACTCAGTCTTTACAACTCCCATACTTACCTTGTTCCTGGCAGCTGGTCCTCTTCAGATCACTCCAGCACTCATCTGCAATCAGTAAACTAAATGCCTTGGTGCCTTCCCAAAAGTAGTCAATATGGCATAACAGATGCAGACAGGGTGCTGGTCACACTTCCTGTGGCAGCACACAATAGGCCATTCATCAATTTCATGTCCATGTGGACCTTAATCTGGCACTGGCAGTGCCACCCGCGGTCAGGACCTGTTCTGTGTGTGCGCAGCCAGGAAATGCGATCGCATGACGGGGCAGTCGGGGGCAGTGCCACGGCATTGTGGGGGACAGTGTGGGGGTGCAAGGGAACAGCCGGATTAAGGGGGGGTCCCAGGGGACCAGTCGGAATAGTTCACTTTGGCTCCAAGAGCACGCAGCTTCTGCCGCTGTATAGCTGCTGTCATCGGGGCCAGCACTCGGGGTTGGTTCTATATTGGAGTGGGAGAAGGGACCTTCTGACGTACCTAGGTGAGGAGACCCGTCACCAGGGGGAGGAGCTGCGGCCGAACAAGGTACCTGAAAAGTACCCTCGCGGGCTCGCTTCGCTCGCCACGCTTCGGGCACGGTGGCTCGCTTTGCTCGCCACCTTATTACTAAAGGTAATAGTTGGTGGTGTGGATACTAGACCAACTGTACCGCTGGCGTAGCTCCTCCCCCTTGTGTCTTGGCTCCTCCCCCTGACGTAAAAGGTCCCTTAGGCCACTTGGATCTAGCCTCTACCCAGCACTCAGTGCAGCAGCCAGTCACAGCCTAACTGGTCATCTCTCACTGCCACCAATGGGCTGCTGTGAGGATGCCTCTACTCACTCCCCTCCTGGCTGAGACCCCGCCCCTATTCTCCGTGAAGCTCCGCCCCTTTCTCTCCTCTCCCTATGTCATTGTTTATCCTGCCCTAGCCTCCACCATTTCTCCTCCTCTCTTCTGTCCTATCTGTGACTGTCCCTCCTTCTCCCCATGAGCTCCAGCTCCGCAGTCTGCTGAGACCAGGCAGCCTACTTCCTACCGAGGTAAGTATATGGGGAAGTGTAGGGGGGTATATTAATGCAGTCTGGAGTTGTATTGATGTTATTTGTGGGGGTTATGTTAAGAGGATGGGGGGGTGTTAACATTATGGGGACTATATTACTGTTATTGGGGTGGGGGTGTATTAATATCATGGGGTATAGTACTGTTATCTGGGTGGTGGGTTGGGGGGGGGTGTATTAATATTATGGACGTATAATACTGTTATCTGGGTGGTGAAATGGGGTGTATATTAATATTATGGGGTATATTACTGTTATCTGGGTGGTGGGCTGGGGGGGTATATTAATATTATGGGGGTATATTACTGCTATCTGGGTGGTGAGGTTGTTTTAATACTGAGCCTGATTTGGAGGTGGGTGAATCTGCAGTAGCTGCAGCAGCTGCTACTACGTCTTTATGCTAATGCCGCAGTCGGTGGGCGCCCTTATGTGACGTCCACCAGCTGTAATGAAGATCTGTCAATGTGCGCATGAAGACGGGCCCTCGATCAAACATTGGTTGCACCATCAGACATTATAGAATCCCTTTGGTGCTCTGACTGTCCATTGGATCGTGGCTGCCAGTCCAGTGGAACTGCGTCTTTTGACGCAGTCTCCGACATTGACAGGTCTACCACCATTAGCCACTCTCCAATCACCTCCCAGGAACGCCTATCGAAATTGCATGGCTCTCCATGCAATGCAGATATGCGTCTCCTGGTGGTATCGACTGGGACATATTATATTGGTCAGCAGGGCCGGCTCTAGGCATGTTCGAATAGAGCGGCCGCGCAGGGCGCCACCCTTAATGGGCGCCGCGCGCTGGCGCCGCCATATTCGAAGCTGGAGCCGGCCCTGTGTGTGTGTGCAGTGCAGCGCTGTCCCCGCCGTCCGTGTGTGCGGCGTGCGCTGCGCGGCGCCGGTGTCTAACGTCAGACGCCGGCGCCGCGCATAGCGCACACAAGTGGCCGCCCGCCCACCCGCACTCGGATCCTCACTCTCCCGCCCGCCAGCACTCCCGCCAGCACTCCTCCTCCCCCTCTCAGACTCAGCGCCTCAGGTATTTGGTGTGTGTGTGTGTGTGGGGGGGTGTCAAACATTTATGGATCGCACTGTGGGGGCATTTATCTGGCACACTGGGGGCATATCTGGCACACTGGGGGCATATCTGGCTCTGTGGGGGCATTTCTGGCACTGTGGGGGGCATATCTGGCTCACTGGGGGCATATCTGGCACACTGGGGGCATATCTGGCACACTGGGGGCATATCTGGCTCTGTGGGGGCATTTATCTGGCCCTGTGTGGGGGCATTTCTGGCACTGTGGGGGCATTTCTGGCACTGTGGGGGCATTTCTGGCAATGTGGGGGCATTTCTGGCACCGTGGGGGCATATCTGGAACACTGGGGGCATTTCTGGCACACTGGGGGCATATCTGGCACACTGGGGGCATATCTGGCTCTGTGGGGGCATTTATCTGGCCCTGTGTGGGGGCATTTCTGGCACTGTGGGGGCATTTCTGGCACTGTGGGGGCATTTCTGGCACTGTGGGGGCATTTCTGGCACCGTGGGGGCATATCTGGAACACTGGGGGCATTTCTGGCACACTGGGGGCATTTCTGGCACACTGGGGGCATTTCTGGCACACTAGGGGCATATCTGGCACACTGGGGGCATATCTGGCACACTGGGGGCATATCTGGCACACTGGGGGCATATCTGGCTCTGTGGGGGCATTTATCTGGCCCTGTGTGGGGGCATTTCTGGCACTGTGGGGGCATTTCTGGCACTGTGGGGGCATTTCTGGCAATGTGGGGGCATTTCTGGCACCATGGGGGCATATCTGGAACACTAGGGGCATTTCTGGCACACTGGGGGCATTTCTGGCACACTGGGGGCATTTCTGGCTCTGGGGGCATTTATCTGGCTCTGTGTGGGGGCATTTCTGGCACTTGGGGGCATTTCTGGCAATGTGGGGGCATTTCTGGCACACTGGGGGCATTTCTGGCACACTGGGGGCATTTCTGGCACTGTGGGGGCATTTCTGGCACTGTGGGGGCATATCTGGCACTGAGGGGGCATATCTGGCACTGTGGGGGGCATTTCTGGCACTGTGGGGGGCATTTCTGGCACTGTGGGGGCATTTATCTGGCACTGTGGGGGCACTTATGCATCTGGCACTGTGGGGGCACTTATGCATCTGGCAATGTGGGCATTTATGTATCTGGCACTGGGGGCATTTATGTATCTGGCCCTGTGGGGGCATATCTGGCACTGTGGGGGCAATTTTATATATGGCACTGTGGGGACATATCTGGCACTGTGTGGGCATTTTTATATCTGGCACTGTGTGGGCACTTATGTATCTGGCACTGTGGGGGCATTTATGTATCTGGCACTGTGGGGGGCATATCTGCACTGTGGAGGCATTTATGTATCTGGCACTTTGGGGGCATTTATGTATCTGAACTGTGGGTGCATATCTGGCACTGTGTGGCCATTTATGTAGCTGGCACTGCTGGGGGGCATGTCACGTGTAGCTGGCACTGCTGGGGGGCATGTCACGTGTAGCTGGCACTGCTGGTGGGCATGTCACGTGTAGCTGGCACTGCTGGGGGGCATGTCACGTGTAGCTGGCACTGCTGGGGGGCATGTCATGTAGTGTTCCCGCTAGGCGTCTGTGGCTAGGCAATGTGTCTCAGTGCTCTCCCTGGTGCAATGTGTCTCAGTGCTGTGCCTGACGCAAAGTGTATAGGAGGTTCTACCTGGTGCAGTGTGTATTAGCTGCACTACTGTGTGGTGTAATGCAAATTGCCACTATTATGTGGCCACGTACCTTCCCCACGAAGTAACTCCCCTTAATCTTTGCTGCGCGCCTTCGGCGCGCACTGTCCATTCTTTGACATATAGGTATGGGAACAACAAGCAGTATGTACATCATTTTGCCCTCCTAACTTAAAAATGTGCCCTCCCTATGATCAGCACCATGCCCTAAAAAGTGAACACTATCATGTGTAGCTGGCACTGCTGGGGGGCATGTCAGGTGTAGCTGGCACTGCTGCGGGGCATGTCATGTGTAGCTGGCTAGCTGGCACTGCTGCGGGGCATGTCATGTGTAGCTGGCACTGCTTCGGGGCTTGTCATGTGTAGCTGGCACTGCTGCGGGGCATGTCATGTGTAGCTGGCACTGCTGCGGGGCATGTCATGTGTAGCTGGCACTGCTGCGGGGCATGTCATGTGTAGCTGGCACTGCTGGGGGGCATGTCATGTCTATCTGGCACTGCACATTATGTGTATCTGGCACTATACTGGAGACATCGTGTGTAAGGAACACCACTGTGACTATGTGTAAGGCTGCTAATTGTGTGAAAATATGTTTATAGTTTGATGATATGAAGTTGAGGCCACGCCCACTTTTCCTGAGGCCACACCCACTTTTCCGGGAGCGCGCGCGCCTTCGCCGCGCGCATGGGGGGGGGGGGGGGGCACTTTTACATTTTCTCGCTCAGGGTGCTAGTAGGCCTGGAGCCGGCCCTGTTGGCCAGATTGACATAGTGCTAGGGTTCATACATTCATAGGATTCTGTACTTTTACATGTCTGCAGATTTGAAGGCAGAGAAAACCAAGTATCTAGAAGAGGAGGCAGTGGATTGGAGCAGATGTCCTCAGTAAGTAGCTGTGACATGCACCCAGGGCCGGTTCAAGGGCGCTCTGCGCCCCGGGCAGGAAAAGGGGTGTGGCCTAATACAGGGGGCGTGGTCAGTTACGCCCCCTGTACATTGCTAGCGCCGCTTGAATGCTGAGCGGTGCGCGATGACGTCATCGCGCACCGCACAGCAAAAGGTCCTCTCCACGAAGGGAAACTAGACGCTATGCGTCTAGTTCCCTTCGTGGAGAGGATCTTTGCTGTGCGGTGCGCGATGACGTCATCGCGCACCGCTCAGCAAAGTTACTCTCCACGAAGGGAAACTAGACGCATAGCGTCTAGTTCCCTTCACAGGAGGCGGACGGGGACGGCAGCGGGCAGCGGACGGGGGACACAGCGGGCAGCAGTGGCGGATCTTGCCACGGTGCGGCGCCCTCCGGAAGGCGGCGCCCCGGGCAAAAGTCCTGCTTGCCCGTGGCAAGATCCGCTACTGCATGCACCCACCAACACATTATAAAAAATACACACACACACACACACACACACACACACACACACACACACACACACACCACAGCAAGGTGTCCGGCTCTCCCTGTAGAAAAAAGCCTTCAGCGCCGGGTGCCCGCACAATCTGAATCACATATATCCCCACATAGTGCAGCACTCCAGGCAGCTGAAATAAACACTATAACAGCGGCATATATTTGGCAACTTTTCAGTGCCTGACGAAAGGCGCACCTACAGTATAAACGGCACAGAAACGTTACCAAATATATGCCGCTGTTCTAGTATTTAATTCAGACGCCTGGGGTGCTGCACTGTGTGGGTATATGTGTGTGTGTATTCGTTGCGTGCATCTTTGTTAGGGGTCCCCCTGACTGAGTGCGCCCTGGGCCCCCCATAGCCTTAATCCGGCCCTGCAAGGGAACAAGCAGGATGCGAGAGGCTTGCCTACTTTTCCGGGTGGCCGGTAGTGCCACCCGATTTTCAGGAGACTCCTGGCCATACCGGGAGAATAAGCAATTATGCCTTCAAGCGTTCCATGAAAACTCACCTCTTCATGCAAGCTTATCAAATTGCGGTACCACCCACATACAGTAACCTTCATAAGCTTTCTTATCCAATTTACATCCCCACTGTAAAGTCCACACATATCTAGGGGCGTAACTACCCATTGGCCAGGATGGCACTCGCCAGGGGTGCCAGGCAAGGAGGGGGCGCCGCCTGGCAGAGCTATCCACGGCCAGGGGGTAGACACCGGTGTTGGCAGTAACAGACAGTCACAAGGTACAATCCTGATTAAGGGGGACATTTACTAAGCAGTGATAAGAGCGGAGAAGTGAGCCAGTGGAGAAGTTGCCCATGGCAACCAATCAGCACTGAAGTAACATCTATAATTTGCATACTATTAAATTATACAGAGCTGCTGACTGGTTGATGGGGCACCTTCTCCACTGGCTCACTTCTCCGCTCTTATCACTGCTTAGTAAATGTCCCCCTAAGTGAGGGGAGGGGTGGCACATGATTGCACTGCACGGCATTGACCTTCGGGAAGTGGACGGAGTGGAAGAATGGGGGCGGGGCTACACGGCACTCAGTCAGTGCCAGGCAACCCAGCAGCATGGAGGAGAGGGGGAGAGGACAAGGAGCTACTAAAGTACATGCATTGAGTGTACCCTGTCTGTGACGTGAGGGGGGTAAACACTATATAGTCTGTCTGACTGTATGTGTGTCTGTGACTGCATTTATGTATGTTACTATACAGTATGTGTATGTATGTTTGTGTGTATATCTACTGTATTTATGTGTGTATTAGTGTGTGACTATGTATGTGAATAAGTGTGTAACTATGTATGTATGTGACTATATATGTGTGCATGTGTGTAACTATTTATATATACTGCATGTGTGACTGTATGTGATTTGTGTGGGACAGTATGTATGTAAGTGTATATGTGTGTGCCGGCAGTGGGGGTTATTTGGTAAGTGTTGCAGATTCTGCTAAAAAGCAGAATCTGCAATCCTTTCCATTGCATGCTGGGGGATGCTCAGCGACTGTGACCACAATTTAATTGTGGTCGCAGCAACTGTGGAAGACCCTCTGCAGCTGCAACTAGGATGCGCATGCAGGTGGTCCGCCGCCATTTCTCACATAGGGGTGGCTGTGTGTGATGTCACTCTGCCGCCCCTAAAATGCAGATGGCCCAACCCTGTTTTCCCTGCGCCGCCCCCGCATTGGTCCATCACCACACTCCACCCTCCCCGCGAATGCCTCTGCCTTTCAATCAGGCAGAGGTGTTTACAGCCAATGTGATCTAATCGACGGAGCGCTGAGAACAGAGATATTGCAGTCGCATCCCTGAATGTGGTTTGACTGCATTCCACTTATAAAAACAGAAATATATTTACTAGCACTGGTCCACATTTCTATTTTCTATTTGCATTCCCCATATGCCTTCTATAGGCAGTGCCGTAACTAGGCATTTTAGCGCTGTGTGCAAGAAACGACATTGGCGCCCCCCCCCCCCCCCATGTAAGATTGGGGCTGTGCGCATGAAAAGTATCTAGGGGCGTGGCTTTATGGGGAAGGGGCGTGGCCACAAAATAATAGCAATTCATACTACGGTGCACAGTAGTCTCCATTATTCAAATTACGCTGCACAGTAGCGCCACTACACCAGGTAGAGACCCTTTTATACATTACAGCAGACAGCATCCCCCTTTTCTCTAACGTCCTAAGTGGATGCTGGGGACTCCGTCAGGACCATGGGGAATAGCGGCTCCGCAGGAGACAGGGCACAAAAAGTAAGCTTTTAGGATCACATGGTGTGTACTGGCTCCTCCCCCTATGACCCTCCTCCAAGCCTCAGTTAGGTTTTTGTGCCCGTCCGAGCAGGGTGCAATCTAGGTGGCTCTCCTAAAGAGCTGCTTAGAAAAAGTTTTTTAGGTTTTTTATTTTCAGTGAGTCCTGCTGGCAACAGGCTCACTGCATCGAGGGACTTAGGGGAGAGAATTTCAACTCACCTGCGTGCAGGATGGATTGGATTCTTAGGCTACTGGACACCATTAGCTCCAGAGGGAGTCGGAACGCAGGTCTCACCCTGGGGTTCGTCCCGGAGCCGCGCCGCCGACCCCCCTTACAGATGCTGAAGATTGAAGGTCCGGAAACAGGCGGCAAAAGGCTCTTCAGTCTTCATGAAGGTAGCGCACAGCACTGCAGCTGTGCGCCATTGTTGTCACACACTTCACACCAGACGGTCACGGAGGGTGCAGGGCGCTGCTGGGGGCGCCCTGGGCAGCAATATATAATACCTTTTATGGCAAAAGAATACATCACATATAGCCATTAAGGCTATATGTATGTATTTAACCCATGCCAAATGTCTAAAACTCCGGGAGAAAAGCCCGCCGGAATAGGGGGCGGGGCTTATTCTCCTCAGCACACAGCGCCATTTTCCTGCTCAGCTCCGCTGTGAGGAAGGCTCCCAGGACTCTCCCCTGCACTGCACTACAGAAACAGGGTAAAACAGAGAGGGGGGGCATATTTTGGCAATATTTTTATATATTTAAGCGGCTATAAGGAACAACACTTATATAGGGTTGTTCCCATATATATTATAGCGCTTGGGTGTGTGCTGGCAAACTCTCCCTCTGTCTCCCCAAAGGGCTAGTGGGGTCCTGTCTTCGATAAGAGCATTCCCTGTGTGTCTGCTGTGTGTCGGTACGTGTGTGTCGACATGTATGAGGACGATGTTGGCGTGGAGGCAGAGCAATTGCCGATAATGGTGATGTCACCCCCCAGGGAGTCGACACCGGAATGGATGGCTTTGTTTATGGAATTACGTGATAATGTCAGCACATTACAAAAATCAGTTGACGACATGAGACGGCCGGCAAACCAGTTAGTACCTGCCCAGGCGTCTCAGACACCGTCAGGGGCTGTAAAGCGCCCTTTACCTCAGTCGGTCGACACAGACCCAGACACAGACACTGAATCTAGTGTCGACGGTGATGAAACAAACGTATTTTCAAGTAGGGCCACACGTTATATGATCACGGCAATGAAGGAGGCTTTGCATATCTCTGATACTACAAGTACCACAAAAAGGGGTATTATGTGGGGGGTGAAAAAACTACCTGTAGTTTTTCCTGAATCAGAGGAATTAAATGATGTATGTGATGAAGCGTGGGTTAACCCAGATAGAAAAATGCTAATTTCAAAAAAGTTATTAGCATTATACCCTTTCCCGCCAGAGGTTAGGGCGCGCTGGGAAACACCCCCTAGGGTGGATAAGGCGCTCACACGCTTATCGAAACAAGTGGCGTTACCGTCTCCTGATACGGCCGCCCTCAAGGATCCAGCTGATAGGAGGCTGGAAACTACCCTGAAAAGTATATACACTCATACTGGTGTTATACTGCGACCAGCCATCGCCTCAGCCTGGATGTGCAGTGCTGGGGTCGTCTGGTTGGATTCCCTGACTGAAAATATTGATACCCTGGATAGGGACAGTATTTTATTGACTATAGAGCAATTAAAGGATGCTTTCCTTTATATGCGAGATGCGCAGAGAGATATTTGCACTCTGGCATCGAGAGTAAATGCGATGTCCATATCTGCCAGAAGGAGTTTATGGACGCGACAGTGGTCAGGTGATGCGGATTCCAAACGACATATGGAAGTATTGCCGTATAAAGGGGAGGAATTATTTGGCGTCGGTCTATCGGATCTGGTGGCTACGGCAACTGCCGGAAAATCCACTTTTTTACCTCAGACCCCCTCCCAACAGAAAAAGACACCGTCTTTTCAGCCGCAGTCCTTTCGTTCCTATAAGAACAAGCGGACAAAAGGACAGTCATATCTGCCTCGGGGCAGAGGAAGGGGTAAGAGAGGGCAGCAAGCAGCCCCTGCCCAGGAACAGAAGCCCTCCCAGGGTTCTGCAAAGCCCTCAGCATGACGCTGGGGCCTTACAAGCGGACTCAGGAACGGTGGGGGGTCGACTCAAGAATTTCAGCGCACAGTGGGCTTGCTCACAGGTGGACCCCTGGATTCTACAGGTAGTATCTCAGGGTTACAGGTTGGAATTCGAGAAGTCTCCCCCTCGCCGGTTCCTAAAGTCTGCTTTGCCAACGTCTCCCTCGGACAGGGCGACGGTATTGGAAGCCATTCACAAGCTGTTTGCTCAGCAGGTGATAGTCAAGGTACCCCTCCTACAACAGGGAAAGGGGTATTACTCCACGCTATTTGTGGTACCGAAGCCGGACGGCTCGGTAAGACCTATTCTAAATCTCAAATCTTTGAACCTGTACATACAAAAATTCAAGTTCAAGATGGAGTCACTCAGAGCAGTGATAGCGAATCTGGAAGAAGGGGACTTTATGGTGTCCCTGGACATAAAGGACGCTTACCTGCATGTCCCAATTTGCCCTTCACATCAAGGGTACCTCAGGTTCGTGGTGCAAAACTGTCATTATCAGTTTCAGACGCTGCCGTTTGGATTGTCCACGGCACCTCAGGTCTTTACCAAGGTAATGGCCGAAATGATGATCCTTCTACGAAGAAGAGGCGTATTAATTATCCCTTACTTGGACGATCTCCTGATAAGGGCAAGATCCAGAGAACAGCTGGAAGACGGAGTAGCACTAACCCAACTAGTGCTGCAACAACACGGGTGGATTCTGAATTTTCCAAAATCTCAGTTGACCCCGACGACACGTCTGCTGTTCCTGGGAATGATTCTGGACACGGTTCAGAAAAAGGTGTTTCTTCCGGAGGAGAAAGCCAGGGAGTTATCCGAACTTGTCAGGAACCTCCTAAAACCAGGGACAGTGTCTGTGCATCAATGCACAAGAGTCCTGGGAAAGATGGTGGCTTCTTACGAAGCGATTCCATTCGGCAGATTCCACGCACGAACTTTTCAGTGGGATCTGCTGGACAAATGGTCCGGATCGCATCTGCAGATGCATCAGCGGATAACCTTATCGCCACGGACAAGGGTGTCTCTTCTGTGGTGGTTGCAGAGTGCTCATCTGTTAGAGGGCCGCAGATTCGGCATACAGGACTGGGTCCTGGTGACCACGGATGCCAGTCTGAGAGGCTGGGGAGCGGTCACACAAGGAAGAAACTTCCAGGGAGTATGGTCAAGCCTGGAGATGTCTCTTCACATAAATATACTGGAGCTAAGAGCGATTTACAATGCTCTAAGTCTGGCAAAACCCCTGCTTCAGGGTCAGCCGGTGTTGATCCAGTCGGACAACATCACGGCAGTCGCCCACGTAAACAGACAGGGCGGCACAAGAAGCAGGACAGCAATGGCAGAAGCTGCAAGGATTCTTCGCTGGGCGGAAGATCATGTGATAGCACTGTCAGCAGTATTCATTCCGGGAGTGGACAACTGGGAAGCAGACTTCCTCAGCAGACACGATCTACACCCGGGAGAGTGGGGACTTCATCCAGAAGTCTTCCACATGATTGTGAACCGTTGGGAAAAACCAATGGTGGATATGATGGCGTCCCGCCTCAACAAAAAACTGGACAGGTATTGCGCCAGGTCAAGAGATCCTCAGGCAATAGCTGAGGACGCTCTGGTAACACCGTGGGTGTTCCAGTCAGTGTATGTGTTCCCTCCTCTGCCTCTCATACCAAAAGTACTGAGAATTATACGGCAAAAGGGAGTAAGAACGATACTAGTGGCTCCGGATTGGCCAAGAAGAACTTGGTACCCGGAACTTCAAGAGATGCTCACGGAGGATCCGTGGCCTCTACCTCTAAGACGGGACCTGCTTCAGCAGGGACCGTGTCTATTCCAAGACTTACCGCGGCTGCGTTTGACGGCATGGCGGTTGAACGCCGAATTCTAAAGGAAAAAGGCATTCCGGAAGAGGTCATTCCTACACTGGTAAAGGCCAGGAAGGAGGTGACTGCACAACATTATCACCGCATTTGGAGGAAATATGTTGCGTGGTGTGAGGCCAGGAAGGCCCCCACGGAGGAATTTCAACTGGGTCGATTCCTACATTTCCTGCAAACAGGATTGTCTATGGGCCTCAAATTGGGGTCCATTAAGGTTCAAATTTCGGCCCTGTCGATTTTCTTCCAGAAAGAATTGGCTTCAGTTCCTGAAGTCCAGACTTTTGTAAAAGGAGTACTACATATACAGCCCCCGGTTGTGCCCCCAGTGGCACCGTGGGATCTTAATGTAGTCTTGGATTTTCTAAAATCCCATTGGTTTGAGCCGCTCAAATCGGTGGAGATGAAGTATCTTACATGGAAAGTAACCATGCTACTGGCCCTGGCTTCAGCCAGAAGAGTATCAGAATTGGCGGCTTTATCATATAAGAGCCCATATCTGATTTTCCATACGGACAGGGCAGAACTGCGGACGCGTCCTCATTTTCTGCCTAAGGTGGTGTCAGCGTTTCACCTGAACCAGCCTATTGTGGTGCCTGCGGCTACTAACGAGTTGGAGGATTCCAAGTTGTTGGACGTGGTCCGGGCATTGAAAATATATATTTCAAGAACGGCTGGAGTCAGAAAGTCTGACTCACTGCTTATATTGTATGCACCCAACAAGATGGGTGCTCCTGCTTCTAAGCAGACGATTGCTCGTTGGATTTGTAGCACAATTCAACTTGCACATTCTGTGGCAGGCTTGCCACAACCTAAATCTGTCAAGGCCCATTCCACAAGGAAAGTGGGCTCATCCTGGGCGGCTGCCCGGGGAGTCTCGGCATTACAACTCTGCCGAGCTGCTACTTGGTCAGGGGCAAACACGTTTGCAAAATTCTACAAATTTGATACCCTGGCTGAGGAGGACCTTGAGTTCTCTCATTCGGTGCTGCAGAGTCATCCGCACTCTCCCGCCCGTTTGGGAGCTTTGGTATAATCCCCATGGTCCTGACGGAGTCCCCAGCATCCACTTAGGACGTTAGAGAAAATAAGAATTTACTTACCGATAATTCTATTTCTCGTAGTCCGTAGTGGATGCTGGGCGCCCATCCCAAGTGCGGATTGTCTGCAATACTTGTACATAGTTATTGTTACAAAAAAATCGGGTTGTTATTTGTTGTGAGCCGTCTGTTCAGAGGCTCCTACGTTTGTCATACTGTTAACTGGGTTCAGATCACAAGTTATACGGTGTGATTGGTGTGGCTGGTATGAGTCTTACCCGGGGTTCGATATCCTTCCTTATTGTGTACGCTCGTCCGGGCACAGTACCTAACTGAGGCTTGGAGGAGGGTCATAGGGGGAGGAGCCAGTACACACCATGTGATCCTAAAAGCTTACTTTTTGTGCCCTGTCTCCTGCGGAGCCGCTATTCCCCATGGTCCTGACGGAGTCCCCAGCATCCACTACGGACTACGAGAAATAGAATTATCGGTAAGTAAATTCTTATTTTTACACATTACAGCAGACAGTCCCCCTTTTTACACATTACGGCAGACAGCGTCTCCCTTTTTACACATTACGGCAGATGGAGTCCCCCTTTATACACATTGCAGCAGCTAGCATCACCCTTTTTACACATTATGGCAGACAGTCCCCCTTTTTACACATTATGGCAGACAGCGTCCCCCTTTTTACACATTACGGCTGATGGTGTCCCCCTTTATACACATTGCAGCAGCCAGCGTCACCCTTTTTACACATTGCGGCAGCCAGTCCCCCTTTTTACACATTGCGGCAGCCAGTCCCCCTTTTTACACATTGCGGCAGCCAGTCCCCTTTTTACACATTGCGGCAGCCAGGCCCCCTTTTTACATATTCCGGCAGATGGTGTACCCCTTTTTACACATTGCGGCAGCCGGTCCTCCTTTTTACACATTACGGCAGCCAGTCCCCCTTTTTACACATTGCGGCAGCCAGTCCCCCTTTTTACACATTGCGGCGGCCAGTCCCCCTTTTTACACATTGCGGCAGCCAGGCCCCCTTTTTACACATTGCGGCAGCCAGTCCCCCTTTTTACACATTGCGGCAGCCAGGCCCCCTTTTACACATTGCGGCAGCCAGTCCCCCCTTGTACACATTGCGGCAGCCAGGCCCCCTTTTTACACATTGCGGCAGCCAGGCCCCCTTTTTACACATTATGGCAGACGGTGTCCGAGAGAGAGAGAGAGAGAGAGAGAGAGAGAGACTTACCATCTCCCCGCTGGCAGGCTCCTCGTGCAGCTTCCTTGGTGCAGGCAGGTGAGAAGGAGGAGGAGGGAGGGGGACTGGAGCCGCAGCAGCGCTATGTAATTGGTAGTAAGCACCGCTGCTGCAATCCCCTCTTCTTCCGTATTGGCTGCCTGGCGCTGCTGTGGATGCTGGGATGGAGGAACCACATCCCAGCATCCACAGCAGCGCCAGGCAGCCAATACGGAAGGAGAGGGGGCTGCTGCAGCGGCGCTTACTACCAATGAAATAGCACTGCTGCGGCTCCAGTCCCCCTCCCTCCTCCTCCTTCTCACCTGCCCGGCGCTGCTCTCTTCTTCCTCCACAGCACGGCGGCGCACAGCACAGAACAGGCGGCATGTAATGAGTCAATTTGACTCATTACATGCCGCTGGCCATGCGCCCTCAGGGCAACTGCACTGTGTGCCAAGCCCACTTGGCACACACGTAGTTACGGCCCTGCCTATAGGGGTTTACTGTGTGGCATAACGTGATCAAGAGACACTGCTGTGTGGTGTAATGTGAAACTGTGTGGCATAACGTGAATAAGAGACACTACTGTGCGGTGTACCGTGATACTGTGTGACATAACGTGAATAAGAGACACTACTGTGCTGTGTAATGTGATACTGTGTGGCATAACGTGAATAAGAGACACTACTGTGCGGTGTGATGTGATACTGTGTGGCATAACGTGAATAAGAGACACTACTGTGCGGTGTAATGTGATACTGTGTGGCATAACGTGAAGAGACATTACTGTACGGTGTAATGTGATACTGTGTGGCATAACGTGAATAAGAGACACTACTGTGCGGTGTAATGTGATACTGTGTGGCATAACATGAATAAGAGACATTACTGTACGGTGTAATGTGATACTGTGTGGCATAACGTGAATAAGAGACATTACTGTACGGTGTAATGTGATACTGTGTGGCATAACGTGAATAAGAGACACTACTGTGCGGTGTAATGTGATACTGTGTGGCATAACATGAATAAGAGACATTACTGTACGGTGTAATGTGATACTGTGTGGCATAACGTGAATATGAGACACTACTGTGCGGTGTAATGTGATACTGTGTGGCATAATGTGAATAAGAGACACTACTGTGTGGTGTAATGTGATACTGTGTGGCATAACGTGAATAAGAGACATTACTGTGCGGTGTAATGTGATACTGTGTGGCATAACGTGAATAAGAGACACTACTGTGTGGTGTAATGTGATACTGTGTGGCATAACGTGAATAAGAGACATTACTGTGCGGTGTAATGTGATACTGTGTGGCATAACGTGAATAAGAGACACTACTGTGCGGTGTAATGTGATACTGTGTGGCATAACGTGAATAAGAGACACTACTGTGCGGTGTAATGTGATACTGTGTGGCATAACATGAATAAGAGACATTACTGTACAGTGTAATGTGATACTGTGTGGGATAATGTGAATAAGAGACACTACTGTGCGGTGTGATGTAATACTGTGTGGGATAACGTGAATAAGAGACACTACTGTGCGGTGTAATATGCTACTGTGTGGCATAATTTGAATTGGATGTACTATTGTGTGGCCATGCCCCTTCCCCACAAGGTCACGCCCTTTTTTGATACACCATCCTTATTTCAAATATGTGGGGGGAGGGGGGCACCAGCCCTTACTTTGCCAGGGGTGCTCGGACCCCTAGATACACCCCTGCACATATCCTCACATATTTTCTCTTCCTTCACTTTCCCTTCTTCCTCACCCCGGTACATCATTGCTGTGTGGAACAGGGAGGACCTATCCTTGTGCTTCAATCCCTATTTCCCTATAGATTGTAAGTTTGCGAGCAGGGCCTTCCTACCTCTATGACTGTCTGTTATTACCCAGTCTTGTTACAGTATATCACTGTTGTTTCCATTTGTTTAGTGCAACAGAATTTGCTGCACTATGGACCTTATTCAGCTTGGATCACATTTTTCCATTTTTAGAGCCAGTGTGCATGCACAGGGCCCATTCTGCACGTGCGCAGCCGGGAAATGCGATTGCATGGCGGGTGGTCGGGGGCAGCATCACAGCATTGTGGGGGTGTGGCAGTGAAAACAGGGGTGGGTCCGGGCCATTTTCAGGATGGATGCGTTACGTCACACGCGATGGGTAAGATGGCGGCGGAACGCCTGCCTTCACAGCTAAGCTGCACAGGTAGGAGGCTACCCTTATTTTGCGGTGTCTGCGACATGATTGCAATTGTACTGTGATAGCATTGATGACGCCAATTAACATGCAGGGCTGCCTTGCCCTGTGCTGAGCGGTCCCCAGCATGCGCTCAACAGCAGCTGCAGTTTTGTTAAATTAGCAAAACTGCAACTAAAACTGAATAAGGTCTAATATAAGAAACTGTTAAATACTTTTTTTTTGTAATATAATTTTTTGCCTATGTAATATGTTTTCATTTTTGCTGCTTTTTTCTCCTGATTTACGTCTCTAAGAATATTTTAAGAACAATAATACTAATTTACACAGAAAAGATATATGGGGCTAGAATGCATCAACGCTTGGAAAGTGCTAAAATGGAGAGTGAAAAAGTGCCAGCCAATCAGCTCCTAACTGCCATGTCACAGGCCCTGTTTGAAGAATGACAGTTATGAGCTGATTGGCTGGTACTTTTTCACTCTCCATTCTATCACTTTCCAAGCGATGATGCATCTGGCCCTTAAGGTTTTGTTTTGTTTTTAAATAGGAAATTAGGCGGCTGGTTATAGGTGAGGTAAATGGTGAACAAAAATGAAAGCAGAGACTCCACAATTTCGATACTTGTTACAGGCCTCTTAGTATGTGTCACTTCCGTCTGTATCACCACACAAGACTGACTTGGCCAGCGGTCACCTTGAGAGATTGTTTTGTCTCATTCCGGATAAACACACTCAGAATTATTCTTAACTGACTTATGTCTTTTTTTATAACCAAACTAATGCTATTCCTCAGGTTCTAAGAATAATATTATATTTGGAGACTGTAACTGCTTACAACGTTTAGTACCTGATTATTTATTAGGAACTATTTAATTCATTGCTGTGACTGTGAGGCCTCATTCGGTACTGTATTCATTATAGCTGGCAGGGAAAATTATTATCCAATTTGGAATTAATTCTTTGTAACTTGGTTTAAGTATGAACCAGAAAAATGTAATTACTGTATTATTACAACTCACCAACCTGTAGAATGGTTCCTGTACAGCAGCAAATGGCCGAGACCATATTCATCTCTTTTGTCTGGGATGCTGATCTTCTCACAATAAATATAATCATGATCTCCTACAAACAGAAATATGTAAGTTTGGGGTAAAATGCAGCAGGCCACTTTCTAAAGTACCAGGAAACAAAATAACATCCAAATGTATGGCTACAGCTACTGCTGCTCCATGAGTTCTAGCATATTACAGATAAAACTATAATTATTGGTGGGGTGGGGGGAGGGGGGGTTATAATTGTATTTTATTGAAGCATATCACATCATATAATGTACAGTATGAATTTGTACAGTGTTATGGAGTTGACATCATTACAAAATATAGCAATTGCGAAACAAAAATTGTTTTTAAAAAAAGTGTAATAATTTAACAAAAATTGCAATTGTTACTAGGAATAGGTTTGTGTATATATATATATATATATATATATATATATTATACACACACCAAGTACAGCCTACTGTGTTTGAAATAGCTGTAATGTTGATCTAATGTAGAATAAACTGGTAGATGATGCCCTCTCCTGGTCAGAGACATGTCATGCACTTAAGAGCAAGCTGTAGTTCCAACTTCAGAGTTCAAATTCAGCAACGATTATATAATTTAAACACAATTCCAGTAAAACTAGACATTCTATCCCCAATATAATACTTATGTATAGAACAAATAAAAAAAGGTCAGTAAAACTCTGTTTTGTTTTTATTTATATATCTGAGAGGTTACAAACAAGGTTGGTTCTAGACCATGTGGAGCACAGGGTGAAAATGTCCTTTGCCCCTGAACACCCTACCACAAATTAACATATCTCAGGTAACCATGTAATGTGATATGCAATTCCACCACAATTGAAAACAGCTGATCATTTGTGTGCCAGGGTCTACACTTGCATTCTTGGCTAGCATAATCAGGGGTTAAAGTGAGACGGAACGGGGTGGAACTGTGTTCTATCAGTTCCACTTGCACCTAACCCGATGTGTGCCCGGCGCCGCAAGGAGATGCCAGGTGCCCGCTGAGATTGTGTTACCATTGGGCGCCCAGATCTCTCTCCACAGCGGAAGCCGGCGGCAGGAGCTCACTACCGAGCTCCGGCATCTGGCTCCCGGCTCTGTCAGTGTGCGCGATGGGAGAGAAATGTCATGACGACTCTCCCATAGTGCCGAGGAGCAGACGCCGGAAGGACTGCAGCGGTCGGACTCGGGAGCGGAGCTTGGTGGGTATTGTGTTTGTTTTTTCATATGATTCTACTGGGGGCAAACTACAATGGGGCTAACTACTGGGGGCAAACTACAAGGGGGCATTACTACTGGGGGGCATTACTACTGGGGGCAAACTACAGGGGGGCAAACTACAAGGGGGCTAACTACTGGGGGCAAACTACAAGGGGCAAACTACTGGGGGGCATTACTACGGGGGCATTATTACTACTGGGGGCAAACTACAAGGGGGCTAACTACTGGGAGCAAACTACAGGGCGGCTAACTACTGGGGGCAAACTACAGGGGGGCATTACTACTGGGGGGCTAAACTACAGGGGGCTAGCTACATGGGGGCTAAACTACAGGGGCTAAACTACTGGGGGGCTAAACTACAAGGGGCAAACTACATGAGGGCTAAACTACATGGAGGCTAAACTACTGGGGGGGCATAACTGCAGGGGCTATAACTACAGGGGCTAAACTACAAGGGGCAAACTACATGAGGGCTAAACTACATGGAGGCTAAACTACTGGGGGGGCATAACTGCAGGGGCTATAACTACAGGGGCTAAACTACAGGTGGCATTACCACTGGGGGGCTAAACTACAGGGAGGCTAAACTACTGGGGCATAACTACAGGGGCTAAACTAAAGGGGGGGGGGGGGTAAACTACTGGGGTCATAACCACAGGGGCTAAACTACTGGGGGCATAACTACAGGGGGCTAAATGACTGGGGGCATTATCATTAAGGGCATTACTACTGGGGGCCCTACTAATGAGGGCATTGTAAAGGGGGCACTTCATAAGGGGCACCACTCCTGGGGACATAAGGAGCACTACTACTGGGGGCATTGCATAAGGGGCACCACTACTATGGGCTCTATATAAGGGGCACTACAACTGTGGGCGCTACCAGTACAGTGGACATTTCCTAAGGGGCACTGCAACTGTGGGGATTGTATAAGGGGTGATACTGCTGTGGGCATTATGTGTATTATGGGGTGCTACTACTGTGGGCATTATGTGTATTAGGGGTGCTACTACTGTGGGCTTTGTGTATAAGGGACTCTAATGTGTGTCATGACATGAGTAAGGGACACTACTACTGTATGTGGTGTAATGTGAATAAGATTGTGCTTCTGTGTGGCTTAATTTTAATTGGGGAAACTGTTGTGTGACCACGCCTCTTTCTTTTTGAGACCATGCCCCTGTTTGGGGGAGCGCGCAATACCTTTATTGCATGGGCGCCGGGGGGAGGGGGGTGAGTTCCACCACCTCTATAGGACCACTTTAAGCACTGAGCATAATGCAAAAACATTCTTAACCACTTAACTGATGATTTATTTAGCCAAAAACCACTCCGAAATTGTAAGGTTTCACCGGCAGGGTCCACAGGTTATCCACAGGATAACAATGGGATATGATGAAGCAACAGAGGATTTGCACCAATCAGTCAAAGCTTTTCCGGCCTCCCAGCATGCAATGGGCCTGTCTATATATCCCTACCTCCTTGCTCAGGCAAATCAGTGTTTTGTTTGGTGCTGCAGGAGCCGAACCATGGTCAGAGGGCTGCTGGTTTTTAGTAGAGATGAGCGGGTTCGGTTCCTCGGAATTCGAACCCCCCCGAACTTCAGCCTTTTTACACGGGTCCGAGGCAGACTCGGATCTTCCCGCCTTGCTCGGCTAACCCGAGCGCGCCCGAACGTCATCATCCCGCTGTCGGATTCTCGCGAGGCTCGTATTCTATCGCGAGACTCGGATTCTATATAAGGAGCCGCGCGTCGCCGCCATTTTCACACGTGCATTGAGATTGATAGGGAGAGGACATGGCTGGCGTCCTCTCCGTTAGAATAGATAGAGACACTTGAGTTGATTACTTAGTAATTTTGGGGAGCATTAGGAGTACTCAGAGTGCAGAGTTTTGCTGATAGTTAGTTACTAGTGACTGACCACTTTATTATTTAATATAATCCGTTCTCTGCCTGAAAAAAAACGATACACAGTCACATACCATATCTGTGCTCAGCCTCAGTGTGCTGCATGATTGATAATATCATCTATGTATATCTGACTGTGCTGAGTGCTCACTGCTCACACAGCTGAATTGTGGGGGAGACTGGGGTGCAGTTATAGCAGGAGTACAGTGCACACTTTTGCTGCCAGTGTGACTGACCAGTGACCACCAGTATATTGTCTGCCTGAAAAAGTTAAACACTCCTGTGGTGTTTTTTTTTTATTCTATAAACGCATTCTGCTGACAGTGTCCAGCAGGTCCGTCATTCATTATATTATATAAATATTTACCTGCAGTAGTGTTATATTTTTTTTGTTCATCTCTATCATCTTTATCATCTCTATATTAGCAGACGCAGTACGGTAGTCCACGGCTGTAGCTACCTCTGTGTCGTCAGTGCTCGTCCATAATTGTATACCTACCTGTGGTGGGGTTTTTTTTTCTATCTTCTTCATACTAGTAGTTTAGGAGTCTGCTGACAGTGTCCAGCAGGTCCGTCATTATATTATATATACCTGCAGTAGTGATATATATATATTTTTTATATCATTATCATCTCTATACTAGCAGACGCAGTACGGTAGTCCACGGCTGTAGCTACCTCTGTGTCGTCAGTGCTCGTCCATAATTGTATACCTACCTGTGGTGGGGTTTTTTTTTCTATCTTCTTCATACTAGTAGTTTAGGAGTCTGCTGACAGTGTCCAGCAGGTCCGTCATTATATTATATATACCTGCAGTAGTGATATATATATATTTTTTATATCATTATCATCTCTATACTAGCAGACGCAGTACGGTAGTCCACGGCTGTAGCTACCTCTGTGTCGTCAGTGCTCGTCCATAATTGTATACCTACCTGTGGTGGGGTTTTTTTTTCTATCTTCTTCATACTAGTAGTTTAGGAGTCTGCTAACAGTGTCCAGCAGGTCCGTCATTATATTATATATACCTGCAGTAGTGATATATATATATTTTTTATATCATTATCATCTCTATACTAGCAGACGCAGTACGGTAGTCCACGGCTGTAGCTACCTCTGTGTCGTCAGTGCTCGTCCATATATGTATACCTACCTGTGGTGGGGTTTTTTTTTCTATCTTCTTCATACTAGTAGTTTAGGAGTCTGCTGACAGTGTCCAGCAGGTCCGTCATTATATTATATATACCTGCAGTAGTGATATATATATATTTTTTATAGCATTATCATCTCTATACTAGCAGACGCAGTACGGTAGTCCACGGCTGTAGCTACCTCTGTGTCGTCAGTGCTCGTCCATAATTGTATACCTACCTGTGGTGGGGTTTTTTTTCCTATCTTCTTCATACTAGTAGTTTAGGAGTCTGCAGTGTCCAGCAGGTCCGTCATTATATTATATATACCTGCAGTAGTGATATATATATATATTTTATATCATTATCATCTCTATACTAGCAGACGCAGTACGGTAGTCCACGGCTGTAGCTACCTCTGTGTCGTCAGTGCTCGTCCATAATTGTATACCTACCTGTGGTGGGGTTTTTTTTTCTATCTTCTTCATACTAGTAGTTTAGGAGTCTGCAGTGTCCAGCAGGTCCGTCATTATATTATATATACCTGCAGTAGTGATATATATATATATATTTTATATAATTATCATCTCTATACTAGCAGACGCAGTACGGTAGTCCACGGCTGTAGCTACCTCTGTGTCGTCAGTGCTCGTCCATAATTGTATACCTACCTGTGGTGGGGTTTTTTTTTCTATCTTCTTCATACTAGTAGTTTAGGAGTCTGCTAACAGTGTCCAGCAGGTCCGTCATTATATTATATATACCTGCAGTAGTGATATATATATATTTTTTATATCATTATCATCTCTATACTAGCAGACGCAGTACGGTAGTCCACGGCTGTGGCTACCTCTGTGTCGTCAGTGCTCGTCCATAATTGTATACCTACCTGTGGTGGGGGTTTTTTTTCTATCTTCTTCATACTAGTAGTTTAGGAGTCTGCTGACAGTGTCCAGCAGGTCCGTCATTATATTATATATACCTGCAGTAGTGATATATATATTTTTTTTATATCATTATCATCTCTATACTAGCAGACGCAGTACGGTAGTCCACGGCTGTGGCTACCTCTGTGTCGTCAGTGCTCGTCCATAATTGTATACCTACCTGTGGTGGGGTTTTTTTTTTCTATCTTCTTCATACTAGTAGTTTAGGAGTCTGCTGACAGTGTCCAGCAGGTCCGTCATTATATTATATATACCTGCAGTAGTGATATATATATATATTTTATATCATTATCATCTCTATACTAGCAGACGCAGTACGGTAGTCCACGGCTGTAGCTACCTCTGTGTCGTCAGTGCTCGTCCATAATTGTATACCTACCTGTGGTGGGTTTTTTTTTTTTATCTTCTTCATACTAGTAGTTTAGGAGTCTGCTGACAGTGTCCAGCAGGTCCGTCATTATATTATATATACCTGCAGTAGTGATATATATATATATTTTTTATATCATTATCATCTCTATACTAGCAGACGCAGTACGGTAGTCCACGGCTGTAGCTACCTCTGTGTCGTCAGTGCTCGTCCATAATTGTATACCTACCTGTGGTGGTTTTTTTTTTTCTATCTTCTTCATACTAGTAGTTTAGGAGTCTGCTGACAGTGTCCAGCAGGTCCGTCATTATATTATATATACCTGCAGTAGTGATATATATATATTTTTTATATCATTATCATCTCTATACTAGCAGACGCAGTACGGTAGTCCATGGCTGTAGCTACCTCTGTGTCGTCAGTGCTCGTCCATAATTGTATACCTACCTGTGGTGGGGGTTTTTTTCTATCTTCTTCATACTAGTAGTTTAGGAGTCTGCTGACAGTGTCCAGCAGGTCCGTCATTATATTATATATACCTGCAGTAGTGATATATATATATTTTTTATATCATTATCATCTCTATACTAGCAGACGCAGTACGGTAGTCCACGGCTGTAGCTACCTCTGTGTCGTCAGTGCTCGTCCATAATTGTATACCTACCTGTGGTGGGTTTTTTTTTTCTATCTTCTTCATACTAGTAGTTTAGGAGTCTGCTGACAGTGTCCAGCAGGTCCGTCATTATATTATATATACCTGCAGTAGTGATATATATATATTTTTTATATCATTATCATCTCTATACTAGCAGACGCAGTATGGTAGTCCACGGCTGTAGCTACCTCTGTGTCGTCAGTGCTCGTCCATAATTGTATACCTACCTGTGGTGGGGGTTTTTTTTCTATCTTCTTCATACTAGTAGTTTAGGAGTCTGCTAACAGTGTCCAGCAGGTCCGTCATTATATTATATATACCTGCAGTAGTGATATATATATATTTTTTATATCATTATCATCTCTATACTAGCAGACGCAGTACGGTAGTCCACGGCTGTAGCTACCTCTGTGTCGTCAGTGCTCGTCCATATATGTATACCTACCTGTGGTGGGGTTTTTTTTTCTATCTTCTTCATACTAGTAGTTTAGGAGTCTGCTGACAGTGTCCAGCAGGTCCGTCATTATATTATATATACCTGCAGTAGTGATATATATATATTTTTTATAGCATTATCATCTCTATACTAGCAGACGCAGTACGGTAGTCCACGGCTGTAGCTACCTCTGTGTCGTCAGTGCTCGTCCATAATTGTATACCTACCTGTGGTGGGGTTTTTTTTTTCTATCTTCTTCATACTAGTAGTTTAGGAGTCTGCTGACAGTGTCCAGCAGGTCCGTCATTATATTATATATACCTGCAGTAGTGATATATATATATATTTTATATCATTATCATCTCTATACTAGCAGACGCAGTACGGTAGTCCACGGCTGTAGCTACCTCTGTGTCGTCAGTGCTCGTCCATAATTGTATACCTACCTGTGGTGGGGTTTTTTTTTCTATCTTCTTCATACTAGTAGTTTAGGAGTCTGCTGACAGTGTCCAGCAGGTCCGTCATTATATTATATATACCTGCAGTAGTGATATATATATATATTTTATATAATTATCATCTCTATACTAGCAGACGCAGTACGGTAGTCCACGGCTGTAGCTACCTCTGTGTCGTCAGTGCTCGTCCATAATTGTATACCTACCTGTGGTGGGTTTTTTTTTTCTATCTTCTTCATACTAGTAGTTTAGGAGTCTGCTAACAGTGTCCAGCAGGTCCGTCATTATATTATATATACCTGCAGTAGTGATATATATATATTTTTTATATCATTATCATCTCTATACTAGCAGACGCAGTACGGTAGTCCACGGCTGTGGCTACCTCTGTGTCGTCAGTGCTCGTCCATAATTGTATACCTACCTGTGGTGGGGTTTTTTTTTCTATCTTCTTCATACTAGTAGTTTAGGAGTCTGCTGACAGTGTCCAGCAGGTCCGTCATTATATTATATATACCTGCAGTAGTGATATATATATATTTTTTATAGCATTATCATCTCTATACTAGCAGACGCAGTACGGTAGTCCACGGCTGTAGCTACCTCTGTGTCGTCAGTGCTCGTCCATAATTGTATACCTACCTGTGGTGGGGTTTTTTTTTCTATCTTCTTCATACTAGTAGTTTAGGAGTCTGCTGACAGTGTCCAGCAGGTCCGTCATTATATTATATATACCTGCAGTAGTGATATATATATATTTTTATATCATTATCATCTCTATACTAGCAGACGCAGTACGGTAGTCCACGGCTGTAGCTACCTCTGTGTCGTCAGTGCTCGTCCATAATTGTATACCTACCTGTGGTGGGGTTTTTTTTTCTATCTTCTTCATACTACTAGTTTAGGAGTCTGCTGACAGTGTCCAGCAGGTCCGTCATTATATTATATATACCTGCAGTAGTGATATATATATATTTTTTATATCATTATCATCTCTATACTAGCAGACGCAGTACGGTAGTCCACGGCTGTAGCTACCTCTGTGTCGTCAGTGCTCGTCCATAATTGTATACCTACCTGTGGTGGTTTTTTTTTTCTATCTTCTTCATACTAGTAGTTTAGGAGTCTGCTGACAGTGTCCAGCAGGTCCGTCATTATATTATATATACCTGCAGTAGTGATATATATATATTTTTTATATCATTATCATCTCTATACTAGCAGACGCAGTACGGTAGTCCATGGCTGTAGCTACCTCTGTGTCGTCAGTGCTCGTCCATAATTGTATACCTACCTGTGGTGGGGTTTTTTTTTCTATCTTCTTCATACTAGTAGTTTAGGAGTCTGCTGACAGTGTCCAGTAGGTCCGTCATTATATTATATATACCTTCAGTAGTGATATATATATATTTTTTATATCATTATCATCTCTATACTAGCAGACGCAGTACGGTAGTTCACGGCTGTGGCTACCTCTGTGTCGTCAGTGCTCGTCCATAATTGTATACCTACCTGTGGTGGGTTTTTTTTTTCTATCTTCTTCATACTAGTAGTTTAGGAGTCTGCTGACAGTGTCCAGCAGGTCCGTCATTATATTATATATACCTGCAGTAGTGATATATATATATTTTTTATATCATTATCATCTCTATACTAGCAGACGCAGTACGGTAGTCCACGGCTGTAGCTACCTCTGTGTCGTCAGTGCTCGTCCATAATTGTATACCTACCTGTGGTGGGGTTTTTTTTTCTATCTTCTTCATACTAGTAGTTTAGGAGTCTGCTGACAGTGTCCAGCAGGTCCGTCATTATATTATATATACCTGCAGTAGTGATATATATATATATTTTTTATATCATTATCATCTCTATACTAGCAGACGCAGTACGGTAGTCCACGGCTGTAGCTACCTCTGTGTCGTCAGTGCTCGTCCATAATTGTATACCTACCTGTGGTGGTTTTTTTTTTTCTATCTTCTTCATACTAGTAGTTTAGGAGTCTGCTGACAGTGTCCAGCAGGTCCGTCATTATATTATATATACCTGCAGTAGTGATATATATATATTTTTTATATCATTATCATCTCTATACTAGCAGACGCAGTACGGTAGTCCATGGCTGTAGCTACCTCTGTGTCGTCAGTGCTCGTCCATAATTGTATACCTACCTGTGGTGGGGTTTTTTTTTCTATCTTCTTCATACTAGTAGTTTAGGAGTCTGCTTACAGTGTCCAGCAGGTCCGTCATTATATTATATATACCTGCAGTAGTGATATATATATATTTTTTATATCATTATCATCTCTATACTAGCAGACGCAGTACGGTAGTCCACGGCTGTAGCTACCTCTGTGTCGTCAGTGCTCGTCCATAATTGTATACCTACCTGTGGTGGGGTTTTTTTTCTATCTTCTTCATACTAGTAGTTTAGGAGTCTGCTGACAGTGTCCAGCAGGTCCGTCATTATATTATATATACCTGCAGTAGTGATATATATATATTTTTTATATCATTATCATCTCTATACTAGCAGACGCAGTATGGTAGTCCACGGCTGTAGCTACCTCTGTGTCGTCAGTGCTCGTCCATAATTGTATACCTACCTGTGGTGGGGTTTTTTTTTCTATCTTCTTCATACTAGTAGTTTAGGAGTCTGCTAACAGTGTCCAGCAGGTCCGTCATTATATTATATATACCTGCAGTAGTGATATATATATATTTTTTATATCATTATCATCTCTATACTAGCAGACGCAGTACGGTAGTCCACGGCTGTAGCTACCTCTGTGTCGTCAGTGCTCGTCCATATATGTATACCTACCTGTGGTGGGGTTTTTTTTTCTATCTTCTTCATACTAGTAGTTTAGGAGTCTGCTGACAGTGTCCAGCAGGTCCGTCATTATATTATATATACCTGCAGTAGTGATATATATATATTTTTTATAGCATTATCATCTCTATACTAGCAGACGCAGTACGGTAGTCCACGGCTGTAGCTACCTCTGTGTCGTCAGTGCTCGTCCATAATTGTATACCTACCTGTGGTGGGGTTTTTTTTTTCTATCTTCTTCATACTAGTAGTTTAGGAGTCTGCTGACAGTGTCCAGCAGGTCCGTCATTATATTATATATACCTGCAGTAGTGATATATATATATATTTTATATCATTATCATCTCTATACTAGCAGACGCAGTACGGTAGTCCACGGCTGTAGCTACCTCTGTGTCGTCAGTGCTCGTCCATAATTGTATACCTACCTGTGGTGGGGTTTTTTTTTCTATCTTCTTCATACTAGTAGTTTAGGAGTCTGCTGACAGTGTCCAGCAGGTCCGTCATTATATTATATATACCTGCAGTAGTGATATATATATATTTTTTATATCATTATCATCTCTATACTAGCAGACGCAGTATGGTAGTCCACGGCTGTAGCTACCTCTGTGTCGTCAGTGCTCGTCCATAATTGTATACCTACCTGTGGTGGGGTTTTTTTTTCTATCTTCTTCATACTAGTAGTTTAGGAGTCTGCTAACAGTGTCCAGCAGGTCCGTCATTATATTATATATACCTGCAGTAGTGATATATATATATATTTTTTATATCATTATCATCTCTATACTAGCAGACGCAGTACGGTAGTCCACGGCTGTAGCTACCTCTGTGTCGTCAGTGCTCGTCCATATATGTATACCTACCTGTGGTGGGGTTTTTTTTTCTATCTTCTTCATACTAGTAGTTTAGGAGTCTGCTGACAGTGTCCAGCAGGTCCGTCATTATATTATATATACCTGCAGTAGTGATATATATATATTTTTTATAGCATTATCATCTCTATACTAGCAGACGCAGTACGGTAGTCCACGGCTGTAGCTACCTCTGTGTCGTCAGTGCTCGTCCATAATTGTATACCTACCTGTGGTGGGGTTTTTTTTTTCTATCTTCTTCATACTAGTAGTTTAGGAGTCTGCTGACAGTGTCCAGCAGGTCCGTCATTATATTATATATACCTGCAGTAGTGATATATATATATATTTTATATCATTATCATCTCTATACTAGCAGACGCAGTACGGTAGTCCACGGCTGTAGCTACCTCTGTGTCGTCAGTGCTCGTCCATAATTGTATACCTACCTGTGGTGGGGTTTTTTTTTCTATCTTCTTCATACTAGTAGTTTAGGAGTCTGCTGACAGTGTCCAGCAGGTCCGTCATTATATTATATATACCTGCAGTAGTGATATATATATATATTTTATATAATTATCATCTCTATACTAGCAGACGCAGTACGGTAGTCCACGGCTGTAGCTACCTCTGTGTCGTCAGTGCTCGTCCATAATTGTATACCTACCTGTGGTGGGGTTTTTTTTTCTATCTTCTTCATACTAGTAGTTTAGGAGTCTGCTAACAGTGTCCAGCAGGTCCGTCATTATATTATATATACCTGCAGTAGTGATATATATATATTTTTTATATCATTATCATCTCTATACTAGCAGACGCAGTACGGTAGTCCACGGCTGTGGCTACCTCTGTGTCGTCAGTGCTCGTCCATAATTGTATACCTACCTGTGGTGGGTTTTTTTTTTCTATCTTCTTCATACTAGTAGTTTAGGAGTCTGCTGACAGTGTCCAGCAGGTCCGTCATTATATTATATATACCTGCAGTAGTGATATATATATTTTTTTTATATCATTATCATCTCTATACTAGCAGACGCAGTACGGTAGTCCACGGCTGTGGCTACCTCTGTGTCGTCAGTGCTCGTCCATAATTGTATACCTACCTGTGGTGGGTTTTTTTTTCTATCTTCTTCATACTAGTAGTTTAGGAGTCTGCTGACAGTGTCCAGCAGGTCCGTCATTATATTATATATACCTGCAGTAGTGATATATATATATTTTTTATATCATTATCATCTCTATACTAGCAGACGCAGTACGGTAGTCCACGGCTGTAGCTACCTCTGTGTCGTCAGTGCTCGTCCATAATTGTATACCTACCTGTGGTGGGGTTTTTTTTTCTATCTTCTTCATACTAGTAGTTTAGGAGTCTGCTGACAGTGTCCAGCAGGTCCATCATTATATTATATATACCTGCAGTAGTGATATATATATATTTTTTATATCATTATCATCTCTATACTAGCAGACGCAGTACGGTAGTCCATGGCTGTAGCTACCTCTGTGTCGTCAGTGCTCGTCCATAATTGTATACCTACCTGTGGTGGGTTTTTTTTTTCTATCTTCTTCATACTAGTAGTTTAGGAGTCTGCTGACAGTGTCCAGCAGGTCCGTCATTATATTATATATACCTTCAGTAGTGATATATATATATTTTTTATATCATTATCATCTCTATACTAGCAGACGCAGTACGGTAGTTCACGGCTGTAGCTACCTCTGTGTCGTCAGTGCTCGTCCATATATGTATACCTACCTGTGGTGGGGTTTTTTTTTCTATCTTCTTCATACTAGTAGTTTAGGAGTCTGCTGACAGTGTCCAGCAGGTCCGTCATTATATTATATATACCTGCAGTAGTGATATATATATATTTTTTATAGCATTATCATCTCTATACTAGCAGACGCAGTACGGTAGTCCACGGCTGTAGCTACCTCTGTGTCGTCAGTGCTCGTCCATAATTGTATACCTACCTGTGGTGGGGTTTTTTTTTCTATCTTCTTCATACTAGTAGTTTAGGAGTCTGCTGACAGTGTCCAGCAGGTCCGTCATTATATTATATATACCTGCAGTAGTGATATATATATATATTTTATATCATTATCATCTCTATACTAGCAGACGCAGTACGGTAGTCCACGGCTGTAGCTACCTCTGTGTCGTCAGTGCTCGTCCATAATTGTATACCTACCTGTGGTGGGGTTTTTTTTTCTATCTTCTTCATACTTGTAGTTTAGGAGTCTGCTGACAGTGTCCAGCAGGTCCGTCATTATATTATATATACCTGCAGTAGTGATATATATATATTTTTTATATCATTATCATCTCTATACTAGCAGACGCAGTATGGTAGTCCACGGCTGTAGCTACCTCTGTGTCGTCAGTGCTCGTCCATAATTGTATACCTACCTGTGGTGGGGTTTTTTTTTCTATCTTCTTCATACTAGTAGTTTAGGAGTCTGCTAACAGTGTCCAGCAGGTCCGTCATTATATTATATATACCTGCAGTAGTGATATATATATATTTTTTATATCATTATCATCTCTATACTAGCAGACGCAGTACGGTAGTCCACGGCTGTAGCTACCTCTGTGTCGTCAGTGCTCGTCCATATATGTATACCTACCTGTGGTGGGGTTTTTTTTTCTATCTTCTTCATACTAGTAGTTTAGGAGTCTGCTGACAGTGTCCAGCAGGTCCGTCATTATATTATATATACCTGCAGTAGTGATATATATATATATTTTTTATAGCATTATCATCTCTATACTAGCAGACGCAGTACGGTAGTCCACGGCTGTAGCTACCTCTGTGTCGTCAGTGCTCGTCCATAATTGTATACCTACCTGTGGTGGGGTTTTTTTTTTCTATCTTCTTCATACTAGTAGTTTAGGAGTCTGCTGACAGTGTCCAGCAGGTCCGTCATTATATTATATATACCTGCAGTAGTGATATATATATATATTTTATATCATTATCATCTCTATGCTAGCAGACGCAGTACGGTAGTCCACGGCTGTAGCTACCTCTGTGTCGTCAGTGCTCGTCCATAATTGTATACCTACCTGTGGTGGGTTTTTTTTTTCTATCTTCTTCATACTAGTAGTTTAGGAGTCTGCTGACAGTGTCCAGCAGGTCCGTCATTATATTATATATACCTGCAGTAGTGATATATATATATATTTTATATAATTATCATCTCTATACTAGCAGACGCAGTACGGTAGTCCACGGCTGTAGCTACCTCTGTGTCGTCAGTGCTCGTCCATAATTGTATACCTACCTGTGGTGGGTTTTTTTTTTCTATCTTCTTCATACTAGTAGTTTAGGAGTCTGCTAACAGTGTCCAGCAGGTCCGTCATTATATTATATATACCTGCAGTAGTGATATATATATATTTTTTATATCATTATCATCTCTATACTAGCAGACGCAGTACGGTAGTCCACGGCTGTGGCTACCTCTGTGTCGTCAGTGCTCGTCCATAATTGTATACCTACCTGTGGTGGGTTTTTTTTTCTATCTTCTTCATACTAGTAGTTTAGGAGTCTGCTGACAGTGTCCAGCAGGTCCGTCATTATATTATATATACCTGCAGTAGTGATATATATATTTTTTTTATATCATTATCATCTCTATACTAGCAGACGCAGTACGGTAGTCCCCGGCTGTGGCTACCTCTGTGTCGTCAGTGCTCGTCCATAATTGTATACCTACCTGTGGTGGGTTTTTTTTTCTATCTTCTTCATACTAGTAGTTTAGGAGTCTGCTGACAGTGTCCAGCAGGTCCGTCATTATATTATATATACCTGCAGTAGTGATATATATATTTTTTTTATATCATTATCATCTCTATACTAGCAGACGCAGTACGGTAGTCCACGGCTGTAGCTACCTCTGTGTCGTCAGTGCTCGTCCATAATTGTATACCTACCTGTGGTGGGGGTTTTTTTTCTATCTTCTTCATACTAGTAGTTTAGGAGTCTGCTGACAGTGTCCAGCAGGTCCGTCATTATATTATATATACCTGCAGTAGTGATATATATATATTTTTTATATCATTATCATCTCTATACTAGCAGACGCAGTACGGTAGTCCACGGCTGTAGCTACCTCTGTGTCGTCAGTGCTCGTCCATAATTGTATACCTACCTGTGGTGGGGGTTTTTTTTCTATCTTCTTCATACTAGTAGTTTAGGAGTCTGCTGACAGTGTCCAGCAGGTCCGTCATTATATTATATATACCTTCAGTAGTGATATATATATATTTTTTATATCATTATCATCTCTATACTAGCAGACGCAGTACGGTAGTTCACGGCTGTGGCTACCTCTGTGTCGTCAGTGCTCGTCCATAATTGTATACCTACCTGTGGTGGTTTTTTTTTTTCTATCTTCTTCATACTAGTAGTTTAGGAGTCTGCTGACAGTGTCCAGCAGGTCCGTCATTATATTATATATACCTGCAGTAGTGATATATATATATTTTTTATATCATTATCATCTCTATACTAGCAGACGCAGTACGGTAGTCCACGGCTGTAGCTACCTCTGTGTCGTCAGTGCTCGTCCATAATTGTATACCTACCTGTGGTGGGGTTTTTTTTTCTATCTTCTTCATACTAGTAGTTTAGGAGTCTGCTGACAGTGTCCAGCAGGTCCGTCATTATATTATATATACCTGCAGTAGTGATATATATATATTTTTTATATCATTATCATCTCTATACTAGCAGACGCAGTACGGTAGTCCATGGCTGTAGCTACCTCTGTGTCGTCAGTGCTCGTCCATAATTGTATACCTACCTGTGGTGGGGTTTTTTTTTCTATCTTCTTCATACTAGTAGTTTAGGAGTCTGCTGACAGTGTCCAGCAGGTCCGTCATTATATTATATATACCTTCAGTAGTGATATATATATATTTTTTATATCATTATCATCTCTATACTAGCAGACGCAGTACGGTAGTTCACGGCTGTAGCTACCTCTGTGTCGTCAGTGCTCGTCCATATATGTATACCTACCTGTGGTGGGGTTTTTTTTTCTATCTTCTTCATACTAGTAGTTTAGGAGTCTGCTGACAGTGTCCAGCAGGTCCGTCATTATATTATATATACCTGCAGTAGTGATATATATATATTTTTTATAGCATTATCATCTCTATACTAGCAGACGCAGTACGGTAGTCCACGGCTGTAGCTACCTCTGTGTCGTCAGTGCTCGTCCATAATTGTATACCTACCTGTGGTGGGGTTTTTTTTTTCTATCTTCTTCATACTAGTAGTTTAGGAGTCTGCTGACAGTGTCCAGCAGGTCCGTCATTATATTATATATACCTGCAGTAGTGATATATATATATATTTTATATCATTATCATCTCTATACTAGCAGACGCAGTACGGTAGTCCACGGCTGTAGCTACCTCTGTGTCGTCAGTGCTCGTCCATAATTGTATACCTACCTGTGGTGGGTTTTTTTTTTCTATCTTCTTCATACTAGTAGTTTAGGAGTCTGCTGACAGTGTCCAGCAGGTCCGTCATTATATTATATATACCTGCAGTAGTGATATATATATATTTTTTATATCATTATCATCTCTATACTAGCAGACGCAGTATGGTAGTCCACGGCTGTAGCTACCTCTGTGTCGTCAGTGCTCGTCCATAATTGTATACCTACCTGTGGTGGGGTTTTTTTTTCTATCTTCTTCATACTAGTAGTTTAGGAGTCTGCTAACAGTGTCCAGCAGGTCCGTCATTATATTATATATACCTGCAGTAGTGATATATATATATTTTTTATATCATTATCATCTCTATACTAGCAGACGCAGTACGGTAGTCCACGGCTGTAGCTACCTCTGTGTCGTCAGTGCTCGTCCATATATGTATACCTACCTGTGGTGGGTTTTTTTTTTCTATCTTCTTCATACTAGTAGTTTAGGAGTCTGCTGACAGTGTCCAGCAGGTCCGTCATTATATTATATATACCTGCAGTAGTGATATATATATATTTTTTATAGCATTATCATCTCTATACTAGCAGACGCAGTACGGTAGTCCATGGCTGTAGCTACCTCTGTGTCGTCAGTGCTCGTCCATAATTGTATACCTACCTGTGGTGGGGTTTTTTTTTTCTATCTTCTTCATACTAGTAGTTTAGGAGTCTGCTGACAGTGTCCAGCAGGTCCGTCATTATATTATATATACCTGCAGTAGTGATATATATATATATTTTATATCATTATCATCTCTATACTAGCAGACGCAGTACGGTAGTCCACGGCTGTAGCTACCTCTGTGTCGTCAGTGCTCGTCCATAATTGTATACCTACCTGTGGTGGGGTTTTTTTTTCTATCTTCTTCATACTAGTAGTTTAGGAGTCTGCTGACAGTGTCCAGCAGGTCCGTCATTATATTATATATACCTGCAGTAGTGATATATATATATATTTTATATAATTATCATCTCTATACTAGCAGACGCAGTACGGTAGTCCACGGCTGTAGCTACCTCTGTGTCGTCAGTGCTCGTCCATAATTGTATACCTACCTGTGGTGGGGTTTTTTTTTCTATCTTCTTCATACTAGTAGTTTAGGAGTCTGCTGACAGTGTCCAGCAGGTCCGTCATTATATTATATATACCTTCAGTAGTGATATATATATATTTTTTATATCATTATCATCTCTATACTAGCAGACGCAGTACGGTAGTTCACGGCTGTGGCTACCTCTGTGTCGTCAGTGCTCGTCCATAATTGTATACCTACCTGTGGTGGTTTTTTTTTTTCTATCTTCTTCATACTAGTAGTTTAGGAGTCTGCTGACAGTGTCCAGCAGGTCCGTCATTATATTATATATACCTGCAGTAGTGATATATATATATTTTTTATATCATTATCATCTCTATACTAGCAGACGCAGTACGGTAGTCCACGGCTGTAGCTACCTCTGTGTCGTCAGTGCTCGTCCATAATTGTATACCTACCTGTGGTGGGGTTTTTTTTTCTATCTTCTTCATACTAGTAGTTTAGGAGTCTGCTGACAGTGTCCAGCAGGTCCGTCATTATATTATATATACCTGCAGTAGTGATATATATATATTTTTTATATCATTATCATCTCTATACTAGCAGACGCAGTACGGTAGTCCATGGCTGTAGCTACCTCTGTGTCGTCAGTGCTCGTCCATAATTGTATACCTACCTGTGGTGGGGTTTTTTTTTCTATCTTCTTCATACTAGTAGTTTAGGAGTCTGCTGACAGTGTCCAGCAGGTCCGTCATTATATTATATATACCTTCAGTAGTGATATATATATATTTTTTATATCATTATCATCTCTATACTAGCAGACGCAGTACGGTAGTTCACGGCTGTAGCTACCTCTGTGTCGTCAGTGCTCGTCCATATATGTATACCTACCTGTGGTGGGGTTTTTTTTTCTATCTTCTTCATACTAGTAGTTTAGGAGTCTGCTGACAGTGTCCAGCAGGTCCGTCATTATATTATATATACCTGCAGTAGTGATATATATATATTTTTTATAGCATTATCATCTCTATACTAGCAGACGCAGTACGGTAGTCCACGGCTGTAGCTACCTCTGTGTCGTCAGTGCTCGTCCATAATTGTATACCTACCTGTGGTGGGGTTTTTTTTTTCTATCTTCTTCATACTAGTAGTTTAGGAGTCTGCTGACAGTGTCCAGCAGGTCCGTCATTATATTATATATACCTGCAGTAGTGATATATATATATATTTTATATCATTATCATCTCTATACTAGCAGACGCAGTACGGTAGTCCACGGCTGTAGCTACCTCTGTGTCGTCAGTGCTCGTCCATAATTGTATACCTACCTGTGGTGGGTTTTTTTTTTCTATCTTCTTCATACTAGTAGTTTAGGAGTCTGCTGACAGTGTCCAGCAGGTCCGTCATTATATTATATATACCTGCAGTAGTGATATATATATATTTTTTATATCATTATCATCTCTATACTAGCAGACGCAGTATGGTAGTCCACGGCTGTAGCTACCTCTGTGTCGTCAGTGCTCGTCCATAATTGTATACCTACCTGTGGTGGGGGTTTTTTTTCTATCTTCTTCATACTAGTAGTTTAGGAGTCTGCTAACAGTGTCCAGCAGGTCCGTCATTATATTATATATACCTGCAGTAGTGATATATATATATTTTTTATATCATTATCATCTCTATACTAGCAGACGCAGTACGGTAGTCCACGGCTGTAGCTACCTCTGTGTCGTCAGTGCTCGTCCATATATGTATACCTACCTGTGGTGGGTTTTTTTTTTCTATCTTCTTCATACTAGTAGTTTAGGAGTCTGCTGACAGTGTCCAGCAGGTCCGTCATTATATTATATATACCTGCAGTAGTGATATATATATATTTTTTATAGCATTATCATCTCTATACTAGCAGACGCAGTACGGTAGTCCATGGCTGTAGCTACCTCTGTGTCGTCAGTGCTCGTCCATAATTGTATACCTACCTGTGGTGGGGTTTTTTTTTTCTATCTTCTTCATACTAGTAGTTTAGGAGTCTGCTGACAGTGTCCAGCAGGTCCGTCATTATATTATATATACCTGCAGTAGTGATATATATATATATTTTATATCATTATCATCTCTATACTAGCAGACGCAGTACGGTAGTCCACGGCTGTAGCTACCTCTGTGTCGTCAGTGCTCGTCCATAATTGTATACCTACCTGTGGTGGGGTTTTTTTTTCTATCTTCTTCATACTAGTAGTTTAGGAGTCTGCTGACAGTGTCCAGCAGGTCCGTCATTATATTATATATACCTGCAGTAGTGATATATATATATATTTTATATAATTATCATCTCTATACTAGCAGACGCAGTACGGTAGTCCACGGCTGTAGCTACCTCTGTGTCGTCAGTGCTCGTCCATAATTGTATACCTACCTGTGGTGGGGGTTTTTTTTCTATCTTCTTCATACTAGTAGTTTAGGAGTCTGCTAACAGTGTCCAGCAGGTCCGTCATTATATTATATATACCTGCAGTAGTGATATATATATATTTTTTATATCATTATCATCTCTATACTAGCAGACGCAGTACGGTAGTCCACGGCCGTGGCTACCTCTGTGTCGTCAGTGCTCGTCCATAATTGTATACCTACCTGTGGTGGGGTTTTTTTTTCTATCTTCTTCATACTAGTAGTTTAGGAGTCTGCTGACAGTGTCCAGCAGGTCCGTCATTATATTATATATACCTGCAGTAGTGATATATATATATTTTTTATATCATTATCATCTCTATACTAGCAGACGCAGTACGGTAGTCCACGGCTGTGGCTACCTCTGTGTCGTCAGTGCTCGTCCATAATTGTATACCTACCTGTGGTGGGTTTTTTTTTCTATCTTCTTCATACTAGTAGTTTAGGAGTCTGCTGACAGTGTCCAGCAGGTCCGTCATTATATTATATATACCTGCAGTAGTGATATATATATATTTTTTATATCATTATCATCTCTATACTAGCAGACGCAGTACGGTAGTCCACGGCTGTAGCTACCTCTGTGTCGTCAGTGCTCGTCCATAATTGTATACCTACCTGTGGTGGGGGTTTTTTTTCTATCTTCTTCATACTAGTAGTTTAGGAGTCTGCTGACAGTGTCCAGCAGGTCCGTCATTATATTATATATACCTGCAGTAGTGATATATATATATTTTTTATATCATTATCATCTCTATACTAGCAGACGCAGTACGGTAGTCCATGGCTGTAGCTACCTCTGTGTCGTCAGTGCTCGTCCATAATTGTATACCTACCTGTGGTGGGGTTTTTTTTTTCTATCTTCTTCATACTAGTAGTTTAGGAGTCTGCTGACAGTGTCCAGCAGGTCCGTCATTATATTATATATACCTTCAGTAGTGATATATATATATTTTTTATATCATTATCATCTCTATACTAGCAGACGCAGTACGGTAGTTCACGGCTGTGGCTACCTCTGTGTCGTCAGTGCTCGTCCATAATTGTATACCTACCTGTGGTGGTTTTTTTTTTTCTATCTTCTTCATACTAGTAGTTTAGGAGTCTGCTGACAGTGTCCAGCAGGTCCGTCATTATATTATATATACCTGCAGTAGTGATATATATATATTTTTTATATCATTATCATCTCTATACTAGCAGACGCAGTACGGTAGTCCACGGCTGTAGCTACCTCTGTGTCGTCAGTGCTCGTCCATAATTGTATACCTACCTGTGGTGGGGTTTTTTTTTCTATCTTCTTCATACTAGTAGTTTAGGAGTCTGCTGACAGTGTCCAGCAGGTCCGTCATTATATTATATATACCTGCAGTAGTGATATATATATATTTTTTATATCATTATCATCTCTATACTAGCAGACGCAGTACGGTAGTCCACGGCTGTAGCTACCTCTGTGTCGTCAGTGCTTGTCCATAATTGTATACCTACCTGTGGTGGGTTTTTTTTTTCTATCTTCTTCATACTAGTAGTTTAGGAGTCTGCTGACAGTGTCCAGCAGGTCCGTCATTATATTATATATACCTGCAGTAGTGATATATATATATTTTTTATATCATTATCATCTCTATACTAGCAGACGCAGTACGGTAGTCCACGGCTGTAGCTACCTCTGTGTCGTCAGTGCTCGTCCATAATTGTATACCTACCTGTGGTGGGGTTTTTTTTTCTATCTTCTTCATACTAGTAGTTTAGGAGTCTGCTGACAGTGTCCAGCAGGTCCGTCATTATATTATATATGCCTTCAGTAGTGATATATATATATATTTTTTATATCATTATCATCTCTATACTAGCAGACGCAGTACGGTAGTCCACGGCTGTAGCTACCTCTGTGTCATCAGTGCTCGTCCATAATTGTATACCTACCTGTGGTGGGGTTTTTTTTTCTATCTTCTTCATACTAGTAGTTTAGGAGTCTGCTGACAGTGTCCAGCAGGTCCGTCATTATATTATATATACCTGCAGTAGTGATATATATATATTTTTTATAGCATTATCATCTCTATACTAGCAGACGCAGTACGGTAGTCCACGGCTGTGGCTACCTCTGTGTCGTCAGTGCTCGTCCATAATTGTATACCTACCTGTGGTGGGGTTTTTTTTTCTATCTTCTTCATACTAGTAGTTTAGGAGTCTGCTGACAGTGTCCAGCAGGTCCGTCATTATATTATATATACCTGCAGTAGTGATATATATATATATTTTATATCATTATCATCTCTATACTAGCAGACGCAGTACGGTAGTCCACGGCTGTGGCTTCCTCTGTGTTCTCAGTGCTCGTCCATAATTGTATACCTACCTGTGGTGGGGGTTTTATTTCTATCTTCTTCATACTAGTAGTTTAGGAGTCTGCTGACAGTGTCCAGCAGGTCCGTCATTATATTATATATACCTGCAGTAGTGATATATATATATTTTTTATATCATTATCATCTCTATACTAGCAGACGCAGTACGGTAGTCCACGGCTGTAGCTACCTCTGTGTCGTCAGTCACTCTTCATCCATAAGTATACTAGTATCCATCCATCTCCATTGTTTACCTGAGGTGCCTTTTAGTTGTGCCTATTAAAATATGGAGAACAAAAATGTTGAGGTTCCAAAAATAGGGAAAGATCAAGATCCACTTCCACCTCGTGCTGAAGCTGCTGCCACTAGTCATGGCCGAGACGATGAAATTCCATCAACGTCGTCTGCCAAGGCCGATGCCCAATGTCATAGTACAGAGCATGTAAAATCCAAAACACAAAATATCAGTAAAAAAAGGACTCAAAAATCTAAAATAAAATCGTCGTCGGAGAAGCGTAAACTTGCCAATATGCCATTTACCACACGGAGTGGCAAGGAACGACTGAGGTCCTGGCCTATGTTCATGGCTAGTGGTTCAGCTTCACATGAGGATGGAAGCACTCAGCCTCTCGCTAGAAAAATGAAAAGACTTAAGCTGGCAAAAGCACAGCAAAGAACTGTGCATTCTTCGAAATCACAAATCCACAAGGAGAGTCCAATTGTGTCGGTTGCGATGCCTGACCTTCCCAACACTGGACGTGAAGAGCATGCGCCTTCCACCATTTGCACGCCCCCTGCCAGTGCTGGAAGGAGCACCCGCAGTCCAGTTCCTGATAGTCAGATTGAAGATGTCAGTGTTGAAGTACACCAGGATGAGGAGGATATGGGTGTTGCTGGCGCTGGGGAGGAAATTGACAAGGAGGATTCTGATGGCGAGGTGGTTTGTTTAAGTCAGGCACCCGGGGAGACACCTGTTGTCCGTGGGAGGAATATGGCCATTGACATGCCTGGTGAAAATACCAAAAAAATCAGCTCTTCGGTGTGGAAGTATTTCAACAGAAATGCGGACAACAGGTGTCAAGCCGTGTGTTGCCTTTGTCAAGCTGTAATAAGTAGGGGTAAGGACGTTAACCACCTCGGAACATCCTCCCTTATACGTCACCTGCAGCGCATTCATCATAAGTCAGTGACAAGTTCAAAAACTTTGGGCGACAGCGGAAGCAGTCCACTGACCAGTAAATCCCTTCCTCTTGTAACCAAGCTCACACAAACCACCCCACCAACTCCCTCTGTGTCAATTTCCTCCTTCCCCAGGAATGCCAATAGTCCTGCAGGCCATGTCACTGGCAATTCTGACGAGTCCTCTCCTGCCTGGGATTCCTCCGATGCATCCTTGAGTGTAACGCCTACTGCTGCTGGCGCTGCTGTTGTTGCTGCTGGGAGTCGATGGTCATCCCAGAGGGGAAGTCGTAAGACCACTTTTACTACTTCCACCAAGCAATTGACTGTCCAACAGTCCTTTGCGAGGAAGATGAAATATCACAGCAGTCATCCTGCTGCAAAGCGGATAACTGAGGCCTTGACAACTATGTTGGTGTTAGACGTGCGTCCGGTATCCGCCGTTAGTTCACAGGGAACTAGACAATTTATTGAGGCAGTGTGCCCCCGTTACCAAATACCATCTAGGTTCCACTTCTCTAGGCAGGCGATACCGAGAATGTACACGGACGTCAGAAAAAGACTCACCAGTGTCCTAAAAAATGCAGTTGTACCCAATGTCCACTTAACCACGGACATGTGGACAAGTGGAGCAGGGCAGGGTCAGGACTATATGACTGTGACAGCCCACTGGGTAGATGTATGGACTCCCGCCGCAAGAACAGCAGCGGCGGCACCAGTAGCAGCATCTCGCAAACGCCAACTCTTTCCTAGGCAGGCTACGCTTTGTATCACCGGTTTCCAGAATACGCACACAGCAGAAAACCTCTTACGGCAACTGAGGAAGATCATCGCGGAATGGCTTACCCCAATTGGACTCTCCTGTGGATTTGTGGCATCGGACAACGCCAGCAATATTGTGTGTGCATTAAATATGGGCAAATTCCAGCACGTCCCATGTTTTGCACATACCTTGAATTTGGTGGTGCAGAATTTTTTAAAAAACGACAGGGGCGTGCAAGAGATGCTGTCGGTGGCCAGAAGAATTGCGGGACACTTTCGGCGTACAGGCACCACGTACAGAAGACTGGAGCAACACCAAAAACGCCTGAACCTGCCCTGCCATCATCTGAAGCAAGAAGTGGTAACGAGGTGGAATTCAACCCTCTATATGCTTCAGAGGTTGGAGGAGCAGCAAAAGGCCATTCAAGCCTATACAACTGACCACGATATAGGAGGTGGAATGCACCTGTCTCAAGCGCAGTGGAGAATGATTTCAACGTTGTGCAAGGTTCTGCAACCTTTTGAACTTGCCACACGTGAAGTCAGTTCAGACACTGCCAGCCTGAGTCAGGTCATTCCCCTCATCAGGCTTTTGCAGAAGAAGCTGGAGACATTGAAGGAGGAGCCCGGTGTTTGTGTCGGCCACTAGGGTCGCTTATCTTACTCACACAGCTACCTCATTGCGCCTCTTTTTTTCTTTGCGTCATGTGCTGTTTGGGGAGGGTTTTTTGGAAGGGACATCCTGCGTGACACTGCAGTGCCACTCCTAGATGGGCCCGGTGTTTGTGTCGGCCACTAGGGTCGCTTATCTTACTCACACAGCTACCTCATTGCGCCTCTTTTTTTCTTTGCGTCATGTGCTGTTTGGGGAGTGTTTTTTGGAAGGGCCATCCTGCGTGACACTGCAGTGCCACTCCTAGATGGGCCAGGTGTTTGTGTCGGCCACTAGGGTCGCTTATCTTAGTCACACAGCTACCTCATTGCGCCTCTTTTTTTTCTTCTTTGCGTAATGTGCTGTTTGGGGAGTATTTTTTGGAAGGGCCATCCGGCCTGACACTGCAGTGCCACTCCTAGATGGGCCAGGTGTTTGTGTCGGCCACTAGGGTCGCTTAGCTTACTCACACAGCTACCTCATTGCGCCTCTTTTTTTCTTTGCGTCATGTGCTGTTTGGGGAGTGTTTTTTGGAAGGGCCATCCTGCGTGACACTGCAGTGCCACTCCTAGATGGGCCAGGTGTTTGTGTCGGCCACTAGGGTCGCTTATCTTAGTCACACAGCTACCTCATTGCGCCTCTTTTTTTTCTTCTTTGCGTCATGTGCTGTTTGGGGAGTATTTTTTGGAAGGGCCATCCTGCGTGACATTGCAGTGCCACTCCTAGATGGGCCAGGTGTTTGTGTCGGCCACTAGGGTCACTTATCTTAGTCACACAGCTACCTCATTGCGCCTCTTTTTTTTCTTCTTTGCGTCATGTGCTGTTTGGGGAGTATTTTTTGGAAGGGCCATCCGGCCTGACACTGCAGTGCCACTCCTAGATGGGGCAGGTGTTTGTGTCGGCCACTAGGGTCGCTTAGCTTACTCACACAGCTACCTCATTGCGCCTCTTTTTTTCTTTGCGTCATGTGCTGTTTGGGGAGTGTTTTTTGGAAGGGCCATCCTGCGTGACACTGCAGTGCCACTCCTAGATGGGCCAGGTGTTTGTGTCGGCCACTAGGGTCGCTGAGCTTAGTCACACAGCTACCTCATTGCGCCTCTTTTTTTCTTTGCGTCATGTGCTGTTTGGGGAGTGTTTTTTGGAAGGGCCATCCTGCGTGACACTGCAGTGCCACTCCTAGATGGGCCAGGTGTTTGTGTCGGCCACTAGGGTCACTTATCTTAGTCACACAGCTACCTCATTGCGCCTCTTTTTTTTCTTCTTTGCGTCATGTGCTGTTTGGGGAGTATTTTTTGGAAGGGCCATCCGGCCTGACACTGCAGTGCCACTCCTAGATGGGCCATGTGTTTGTGTCGGCCACTAGGGTCGCTTAGCTTACTCACACAGCTACCTCATTGCGCCTCTTTTTTTCTTTGCGTCATGTGCTGTTTGGGGAGTGTTTTTTGGAAGGGCCATCCTGCGTGACACTGCAGTGCCACTCCTAGATGGGCCAGGTGTTTGTGTCGGCCACTTGGGTCGCTGAGCTTAGTCACACAGCTACCTCATTGCGCCTCTTTTTTTCTTTGCGTCATGTGCTGTTTGGGGAGTGTTTATTGGAAGGGCCATCCTGCGTGACACTGCAGTGCCACTCCTAGATGGGCCAGGTGTTTGTGTCGGCCACTTGGGTCGCTGAGCTTAGTCATCCAGCGACCTCGGTGCAAATTTTAGGACTAAAAATAATATTGTGAGGTGTGAGGTGTTCAGAATAGACTGAAAATGAGTGGAAATTATGGTTATTGAGGTGAATAATACTTTGGGATCAAAATGACCCCCAAATTCTATGATTTAAGCTGTTTTTTAGTGTTTTTTTGTAAAAAACACCCGAATCCAAAACACACCCGAATCCGACAAAAAAAATTCGGTGAGGTTTTGCCAAAACGCGTTCGAACCCAAAACACGGCCACGGAACCGAACCCAAAACCAAAACACAAAACCCGAAAAATTTCCGGAGCACATCTCTAGTTTTTAGGAGCCCTAAGCTTTCTTATTTTATTTTTATAGTCTTACTATTTTTTCTTGCGTGATCTTTCTAAACAGCGTCTTATGCGTACCTTAGAAAGAGTCGCTCCAACAACGCTCCGCCGGGTCGCGACAATGCTTACACACGAGTACAGTGCTGTTTCGGCGGGCATCTTTGTCGGATATACTAGCAGGTCCAGCAGACGTTACCAGGCTGTGGCCGGAGCATGGGGAGGAGGTAAGGCATCGATTCCGCTTAGTAGGGTAATACGGACACAGCCGCACTGTTTTGGGAGGAGACTACCAAACGGTCGCTGACGCGGCTGCCACCACGGCGCTAGGCCTTAGGGATCAGAGGCTCCAGGAATAGTATGAGGCCGCGATCCCTAGGGTTGATGTCAGCAGTGAGGAGTCAGACGCTCTCCTGGTCGCCCCTCCCCCCGGTTCATGACCAGTTTCGTCCAAGTCTCCCGCCATTAACTGTTTCCCGCTTCCGTCTCAGACGCTGTACACAAAGGGGACCCAGTCGCAGCATAGGCGGCTGTGTGACTGGTGCGTCGGTGTTCACTGAGCGTCTGTATTCACTATAGGTTCATGGAGCGGCAGTGTACACTAGTAGCATCTGGATCCACTCAGTGTTCGCTAACGTATTGATCGGTCCTGGAAGTGAGGTGAGTCTCCCTGTATCCCACTCTACTGAGTACGGGTAATACAGCACTAAGTCTCTATCTACCCTTTTGCGTATGAATACAATTGCGTCTTAATACGTTAGATCTGTTTAAACATGATGCAGTAATATGTTCTCCTACATACTTAAAATTTAGTTGTAGTTGATGATATGCTCATATTGGTTATTATACTAATGTATAACATGTGACTGACTGCTAGTGTGATTGCTGACTTTACTATATTCCTGTGAGTTTGTTTATTCCGATCCTCAATGCTGGTGCGTGGGTAGGGTCGGATTGTATGTCACTTTAAGAAGTTTAAAGTGATTACAGTCAAAAATTGTGTAGTACACTGTGGAAGTGTTGATTATTTATCATGTCTAAGAGCGGCAAAGGTGAGGAAGGTACACTCACAGCAACACCAACACTCATATCATGTTTGTCTTGCAAAGCTGTGTTATCCTCTCAGGATCTGGTTCAGGATGGTTTGTGTGCAAATTGTTTAGCTTTCACCAGGGGTTAATGAAAAATACAAGGCAGATTCAGGTGCAGATGGATCCACCTTGGGCTATGTTTGCACAGACTTTATCCAGTATAGCTGAACGGATAATTCCTCCAACTCCTGTACCAGGGATAGGTTACACAACCCTTACATTCAACTACCCACCTATGGTGTATTATTTCCAGCAGCATCCTCTCAAAAAAAACAAGCTAATAAGATGGTGTCAAGTAAATATTCACCCTCTCAGGCTACACATGATTCAGATGAGGAGTCATCGGAAGATGAAAGCTCAATAAACTCTACTTCAGCATACGAAGAAGAGGAGGAAGGTCTCAGCTCAGTGGACATAGCTGAGTTAATTAAAGCAATGAAAGCCATTCTATCCTTAGAGGATTCAGCAAAGCCTGTGTTAAAAACCAAGGCACCTGTGTTTAAATGTCCCAAAACAGCTAAGACTGAGTTTCCAGGGTCAGATCAGCTGACGTAAATTATGGAAAAGGCTTGGGCTACGCCCAATAAGAAGTTTAGATTCCTAAGAAATGGAATTCCAATTATCCTCTTCCAGCTGGGGATTGTTTAAAAAGGGAGGTGGCTCCTAAAGTAGCTACGCATGTAATTCAATTAGTGCGAAAATCTACATTACCTTTGCCTTCGACATCATTAAATGATGTCACGGATAGGAGAGTGGATGGTTTTCTAAAAACATTTTTTTCCTGTCTGGGGCAGTCATAAGGCCAGCCATGGCTTCAGCTTGGATGGCAAATGCAGTGGCTGCCTGGTAGAGGCGTAGCTAGGGTTTTCGGAGCCCAGGGCAAGATGGAAAATGGCGCCCCCCCAAAAAAAAACAGACACCAAAAGAAGCATGTGTGCGCGCGCCACAAAAATGGGCGTGGTCACACACCAGAAGGGGTGTGGCCACGCACCAGAAGGGGTGTGGCCGCTGAAAATGGCCCACAGTGCCAGTTACATTGCCCCACAGTGCCAGATACATGCCCCACAGTGCCGGATACATGCCCCACAGTGCCAGTTACATTGCCCCACAGTGCCAGATACGTGCCCCACAGTGCCAGTTACATTGCCCCACAGTGCCAGTTACATTGCCCCACAGTGCCAGATACAATGCCCCACAGTGCCAGATACAATGCCCCACAGTGCCAGTTACATTGCCCCACAGTGCCAGATACATGCCCCACAGTGCCAGATACATGCCCCACAGTGCCAGTTACATTGCCCCACAGTGCCAGTTACATTGCCCCACAGTGCCAGATACATGCCCCACAGTGCCAGTTACATTGCCCCACAGTGCCAGTTACATTGCCCCACAGTGCCAGTTACATTGCCCCACAGTGCCAGATACAATGCCCCACAGTGCCAGATACAATGCCCCACAGTGGCAGTTACATTGCCCCACAGTGCCAGATACATGCCCCACAGTGCCAGATACATGCCCCACAGTGCCAGTTACATTGCCCCACAGTGCCAGTTACATTGCCCCACAGTGCCAGTTACATGCCCCACAGTGCCAGTTACATTGCCCCACAGTGCCAGTTACATGCCCCACAGTGCCAGATACATGCCCCACAGTGCCAGATACATGCCCCACTGTGCCAGATACATGCCCCACTCAGTGCCAGATACATGCCCCACTCAGTGCCAGATACATGCCCCACTCAGTGCCAGATACATGCCCCACTCAGTGCCAGATACATGCCCCACTCAGTGTCAGATACATGCCCCACTCAGTGCCAGATACATGCCCCACTCAGTGCCAGATACATGCCCCACTCAGTGCCAGATACATGCCCACTCAGTGCCAGTTACATGCCCCACTCAGTGCCAGTTACATGCCCCATGTAGTGCCAGTTACATGCCCCATTTAGTGCCAGATACATGCCCCACTGTGCAGCCCCCCCCCCCCCCGGTCACTCACCGCTTGTTGATGATATGTGAGGGGAGGAGAGCGCAGCGCAGCGCTTCTCCTTCCCCTCACCGCTCCAGGTCTCCGGCGGCTGTCTGGCGCCGGTTCGCTAGCCAATCAGAGCTCGCGGACCGGCAGCCAATCAGGAGCCGGTCCGCAAGCTCTGATTGGCTAACGCTGCTGGAGACCCAACACAGCAGCGCTGCTAGGGCTTTCAGCGGCGGTGAGGGGAGGTAGAGACGGTGCGCTCTCCTCCCCTCACATTTCGGCTTGACAGGGGCGAGTGGGGCATGATGCCCTGGCCGCCGCCGGCGCCCCCCTCTCCTGGGCCTGCCAAGGCGCCCAGGGCACGTGCCCCACTCACCCTACCCTAGATACACCTCTGCTGCCTGGGCTGATGCATTGGAGGGGGATTTTTCAATAGCTTCTAGAGAGCAAAAATCCTATATAGCTCATATAAAACAGGCTGCAATGTTCTTGGAAGAAGCAGCATTGGATATGGGTACTATTGCCTCAGGGCATCAGCTTCAACAATCGCTGCTCGCAGAGCAGTTTGGCTACGTACGTGGAAAGCTGATTCAGAATCTAAGAAGGTTTTGGAATCTTTGCCCTTTTCTGGAGATATTCTTTTTGGTAAAGAATTGACAGATATTTTGGAGTCAGAAGCAGACTCCAAGACGGTCAAGTTTCCTTCCACATACAATTTCAAACCTAAAGTTCCGGCTTTTGGGCCCTTTCGGTCTCCAGGAAAAGCTAAAGGAAAAAGTGATGGCAGGCAATCCCAATACAACCAGTCTGGTAGGACTAAAAAGCATTGGGCTACCAGAGAACCGGTTGGGAAAACAGATAAGCCATCAGCCTGATGGTGCGGGCCTCCACCTGGGGGACCCCAGGGTGGGGGGCCGACTTCTTCAGTTTGCACAGATCTGGCAGCAGTCTACAACAGATGCCTGGGTGCAGGAAGCGGTATCTTTAGGTTATGCTTTTGCCTTCAAGAAGCACCCTCCTCAAAGGTTTTTTTGTACCAGCCCGTCTCAGCTAGAGACGAAGGCCAGGGCTTTGTTAGAGGCAGTTCAGAAATTGCTTCAGTCAGGAGTAGTCATTCCAATTCCTCCTGCCCAACGAGAACAGGGTTTTTACACCAACCTGTTTTTAGTTCAGAAGCCAAATGAGTCATTTCGGCCCATTCTCAGTCTCAAAGTACTGAACAAATACATTTGGGTACCTCGGTTTCACATGGAGACGTTACGTTCCATAATTTTGGTCATGGAGCCAGGGGATTATATGGTATCCCTGGATGTACAGGCTGCTTACCTACATGTTCCTATAGCACTGTTCCATCAGTGGTATCTAAGGTTCGCTATCCTCCAACAGCATTTTCAGTTCCAGGCCCTACCTTTTGGGTTAGCCACAGTTCCCAGAGTATTTACCAAGATTATGGTGGTAATGACATCTTATTTCCGCCAGCAGGGGATAAGAATATTTCCATACCTTGACGATCTTTTAATCCTGGCACGGACGCAGGAATTTCTCTTATGTCATCTGCAACAGACAATAACGTGTCTGCAGAACCATGGGTGGCTCATAAATTGGGCAAAATCATCTCTGGTTTCATCACAACGGATGACTCACTTGGGGGATGTACTGGATTAAAGTCTTCAGAGAGTAATTTTACCTCTGAACAAGATATCCAAGGTTCAGTCAAGGATTCAGGACTTGTTACACAGTCAAAAGGTATCCATTCACGCAGCAATGCGCTTGATGGGTTTGATGGTGTCAACATTCGACATGGTGGAGTATGCACAATTCCACTCAAGGCCTCTGCAGCGTCTGATTCTTGCCAAATGGAATGGGTTGCATCAGACGATAAAACACAGACTATGCATCTTACGATAGAAGTAAGAAGGTCATTAGCCTGGTGGCTACAGACATCCCATCTGGACAAGGGGAGACCCTTTTGGATATCAGATTGGGAAATTCTGATGACAGACGACAGTCTCCAGGGCTGAGGAGCAGTGTCAGGAAGGTTGTGTTTTCAGGGGCAATGGACCAAGGAAGAAAGCTGCCTGCCAATAAATATATTGGAACTTCGGGTCATATACATGGCCCTGATTCAGGCAAAGAACATTCTTCGGGGAAAACCAGTCCAGATCCGCTCGGACAATGTGACGGCAGTAGCATACCTCAAGCATTAGGGAGGAATTTTCAGCCGAAAAGCGATGAAGGAGGTAAGTCACATACTAAAGTTGGCAGAACTTCATCATCCAGCCTTGTCCGCAGTGTTCGTTCTGGGAGTCCTAAATTGGGAAGCGGACTTTCTCAGTCGACACGCCATTCAGGAAAGTGAATGGGCTCTACACCCGGAGGTCTTCCAGACTCTAGTAGACAAGTGGGGGTTGCCAGAAATAGATCTCATGGCGTCTCAGCTAAACAACAAAGTGCTTGCATATGGGTCAAGAACAAAGGATCCCAGAGCGATCTTTATGAATGCCCTGTCGATGAGATGAGATTTTCATCTGGCTTATGTGTTTCTTCCAATCACCCTATTACCCAGGGTGGTGAGAAAGATAAAGCAAGGTAAAGGTGCTGTGATACTAATAGCTCTGGCTTGGCCCTGAAGGTACACAGATCTGCAGAAGATGTCGATGGATATTCCACTTCTGCTCCCTCAACGTCCTGATCTACTGATGCAGGGTCCTTGTTATCACAGACATCTGGATCGACTGTCTTTGATTGTGTGGCTCTTGAAACCTCTATCCTGAAGTCAAGAGGATTCTCACAACAGGTAATTCAAACTATGCTCAGAGCAAGGAAGCCTTCCTCAGCTCGCATTTATCACCGAATATGGCAAACCTACAGTATATTCATTGGTGCAGTGAACGGAAAATGGACCCTAAGTCTTTCAGCGTTTCCAGGGTCTTAGCATTCCTTCAGGCAGGAATGGATACATGTTTGAAGGTGGATTCATTGAGAGTGCAAGTGTCTGCATTGACTGTATGGTTCCAAAAGAAAATGACCAATTTACAGGATGTGTGGACTTTTTTCCAGGGAATGCTGCGCATTCAACCTCCTTTTGTTCCTCCTACAGTGCCTTATGACTTAAGTCTAGTCCTGAAAGCCCTTCAAGTTGCCCCGTTTGAACCACTTAATAAAGTGGATCTTAAATGGTTGACAGCTAAAGTTCTCTTTCTACTGGCTATGGTGTCAGCTAGAAGAGTTTTAGGGTCATAATCATGTCATTACCTATTTCTAATTTTTTATCCAGATAAAGCAGTTCTCAGAACTAGATATGGGTACCTTCCGAAGGTGGTGTCTAAATTCCACCTTAATGAAGAAATTGTAGTCCCAGCTTTCCAGGTACTGGGACTTTCTGCGGGAGATGCATCGCTGGACGTGGTCTGTGCATTATGGATCTACGTGGATCGTACCAGTGCCATCAGAAGGACCGATTCTCTCTTCATTCTCTACTGATTTCACAAGAGATGATGGCCTACTGATAAGCAGACACTGGCAAGATGGCTTCGGATGACAATTTCAGAAGCATATTCTCAGGCTGATCTCCCTCTTCCAGCTAATGTCTCTACTCATTCTACTCGTAAGGTAGGTCCATCATGGGCAGCACAACATGGTCTTCCATTAACACATTCATTAGACATTATGCCTTGGATACCTTAGCCTCTCATGACGCTGAATTCGGGCGGAGGATTCTCCTGTCCAATCAGGAGCGTCCTCACCACTTAATTTGCATTAGGAAATCCCATTGTAATCCTGTGGATAACCTGTGGACCCTGCCGGAGAAATATACGTTATGGTAAGAACTTACCATTGATAACAGTATTTCTCCTAAGTCCACAGGATCCACAGGGATCCCACCCTGACGCACCTGATTTGAGGATCCTTTTACTCGCTAACCTCTTCCTTCTTGTATGGAAGGGTGTGCAAGTGTGTTCTTATCGCCTGATTAGGGCTTTCTATGATCTGCCTTGAGCTTTGGAATACAACTGATTTGCCTGAGCAAGGAAGTGGGGATATATGGACGGGCCCGTTGCATGCTGGGAGGCCGGAAAAGCTTTGACCGATTGGCAGAGCCGGACATAGGCATAGGCAAACTAGGCCATTGCCTAGGGCATTTGATATGCCTATGGGCATCAGCAGCTTCTGCTGATTAAAATGATATGCAACATGCCTATATTCTGTGTGTAGCATTTCTTATGCAGATACAGCCAGTCTCACACAATATATATTCATGCTGCATATCATTTTAGTTTAAAAAAATTGTGCATCCTAGCCACATAGCAATGCAAATAAGATGCATTTTCATAAAAAAAGGTGCCCAACGTTAGTACTGAGGCAAGATTTGTGAGGACACATCTGTATCCAAGCAGAGGTCACAGTGTTAGTGGCAGTGTGAGTGGGTTGGTTGTGCAGCAGTGTTCGGAATATGTGTAAGGAGCATTGTGTGTGTCATGTAAAAATGCATTAATAATGTGTAACATATGTGTAAGGGGCACTATGCTTGTCATTATGTGTATAAGGGGAATTAATAATGTGCGGCATATGTGTAATAGGGTACTACTGTATGTGTGTCATTATGTGTATAGGGGCACTAATAATGTGCAGCAAATGTGTAGGGGGCACTATGTGTGTCATTATGTGTATAAGGGCATTAATAATATGCTGCATATATGTAAGGGACATTGTGTGTAAAAGGGCATTAATAAAGGTTGCCATAATGTGTAAGACGCATTATGTTTATAAGGACATTAATAATGTGTAAGGGGCATTACTGTTTGGAATTATGTATATAAATGCATTACTAATGTGTGGCATTATGTGCATAAGGTGCTCTACTATGTGGCGTTGCGTATAGAAAGGGTCGTCTAATATGAATAAAGAGCAATAGGGTGTGGTGTAATGTGAATAAGGAGCAATTCAGTGTGATGTAATGTGAATAAGGGGCTCTACTGTGAGGAGTAATGTTTATAAGGTAAAGTAATACTACTGTGGGATGTAATATTAATTATGGACACTATCGCATGATCAAATGTGAATAAAGTTGCAGTACTGTGTGGCGTAATTGGAATTGGGGTTACTATTGTGTGACCATGCCCCTTGCCAGCAAAAACACACCCCTTTTTGGGCTGTGCGCCAAATGTGCGAACTGTTCCTATTTAAAATATAGGGGGTACAAACACCAAAATAAGGACTGCTATGGGTAAGGGGTGATGGTGCTGGGAAAGAGGTGCAAGGTCAGAGGCGGAACCAGCGGTGGTGCTAGGGGGCACCAGCCAAAATCTTGCCTAGGGCATCATATTGGTTAGGGCCGGCTCTGCCGATTGGTGCAAATCCGCTGTCGCTTCATCATATCCCATTGTTATCCTGTGGATCCTGTGGACTTAGGAGAAATACAGTTATCAACGGTAAGTTCTTACCATACGTATATTTTTTTTTTTATGAGTGAATTAGGTGAATAACATGAATTTAAACCTATCCAAAATGATTTTAGTAAAAAAAAAATATTTCTATATTTTTCAAACATCGAATCATCGATCGGGAACATCGGAATCATCGCGACTAGATGCCCAGGGGGTCTTGGGGGGGTTGATTGACACTTCCCCAGCGGCTGCTGTTGTCTGCAGCCGCTGGAGGGGGGGTCCTGCCGTGCTGATCGATCAGATAAAGCACTTGCAGGAATGGTCGCATCTGATGCGACCATGCCAGGCAAGTGATCAGATAAAGCACTTGCAGGCATGATGCGACCATGCCAGGCAAGTGGTCAGGCAAGTGATGCGACCATGCCTGGCAAGTGGTCAGATAAAGCACTTGCAGGAATGGTCGCATCTGATGCGACCATGCCAGGCAAGTGTTAAAGAACACCAAAAAAGGAATGTCTTCTATTGGATAGAGGAATAAGGACCTAATTCAGACCTTATCGCGGTAGTAAATTTGTTCTCTAATGGGCAAAACCATGTGCACTGCAGGTCGGGGGCAGATATATCATGTGCAGGGAGAGTTAGATTTGGGTGGGGTGTGTTCAAACTGAAACCTAATTTGCAGTGTAAGAATAAAGCAGCCAGTATTTACCATGCACAGAAACAAAATAACCCACCAAAATCTAACTCTCTCTGCACATGTTATATCTGGCCCCCTGCAGTGCACATGGTTTTGCCCATTAGAGAACAAATTTGCTGCTGCGATCAGGTCTGAATTAGGCCCCAAGTCAGATGTGAATCGTTTGCCACTTTCAGAGCACAATTACTTTTGAGCCCTACCAGTCAGCTCCACATCTCCAGCCTGCTGGCTACAGCTAATGATGGCCATCGGCACATTCTACATTAATGGTTGCCATCGATGGAAAACATGGAAAGAACCATTGATGGTATGAAACTATACATTGTCATACCTATGGTTTCTACCATTGCAGTTTTGCGCATACACAGAAGTGGCATGTGTTGCAGTTGACGGCTCAGGATGGCTGACAGACAGTACACAGCAGCTGAGCAACAGTAAGCCAGTAAGACAGAAGGAGCAGACGCACACAGAAGCAGAGCAAGACGCAAGTAGTTGCCTTGCTGCCTATGAAGATTGAGTGGGCGGGGCTGCTGACTGACAGCTGAGCCTTTCAATTCACCAAAGCATGGGAGGGAGGGTGGACCAGCCTACTCATCCCGACATGTCACAGTGAGCTGAACCTTACTACAAGCTTCCAAGAACCCGGCGTCCAAAGAAGGCATCCTGGGAGGCGGTAGTATCGAAGACATAGAACCTTATGAATGTGTTCACTAAGGACCACGTAGCTGCCTTGCACAATTGTTTAAGGGTCGCACCATGGTGGGCTACCCAAGAAGGTCCAACAGACCGAGTAGAATGGGCTTTAATGGTAGCAGGAGCTGGGAGGCCAGTCTGTACATCAGCATGTGCAATCACCATTCTAATCCATGTGGCCAAGGTCTGCTTGTTAGCAGGCCAGCCACGTTTCTGAAAACCAAAAAGGACAAAGAGAGAATCAGATCTCTGAAGAGAAGCTGTCCTCTTCACATACATATGGAAAGCCTGTACCATATCCAGAGACCGCTCTTTGGAGGATAAACCTGGAGAGGTAAAAGCCTTGGTTAAGGTGGAAAGATGACACCACCATAGGTAGATAACCAGGGTGGGTTCTAAGAACCGCGCGGTCACAGTGAAAAATCAGAAAGGGTTACCGACAGGACAAGGCACCCAAGTCTGAAACCCATCTCGCACAGGCAATAGCCAGTAGACACAAGACCTTAGGAGTACGCCACATAAGGTCCACAGACAGAAACTCTTGCAAGGCATCCAGAACGAGCAACAAATCCCAGGGAGCCACAGATGGGACATAAGGAGGTTGAATCTGTAAAACACCCTGAGTGAAAGTATGAACATCAGGCAAAGGGGTGTGGTTCATCAAATCGACAGTATCTAGGTCGACAATGTTTAGGTCGACCACTATAGGTCGACCTAAACATTGGTCGACATGGATGGAAGGTCGACAGGGTTTCTAGGTCGACATGTGCTAGGTCGACAGGTCTAAAGGTCGACATGAGGAATTTTTTTTTGTGTGTCGTTTTCTTCGTAGAGTGACCGGGATCCCAAATTAGTGCATCGCGTCCCGTCGCATGGCTCGCTTCGCTCGCCATGCTTCGGGCATGGTGCCTTCGCTCCGCTACCGCTTCGCTCCGCACACTTTACCGTTCCAATCGTAGTCCACGTGGATCGTTAAGTATGAAAAAATTAAAAAAAAGAAAAAAAAATTGAAAAACTCATGTCGACCTTTAGACCTGTCGACCTAGTACATGTCGACCTAGAAACCCTGTCGACCTTCCATCCATGTCGACCTAGTGACTGTCGACCTATAGTGGTCGACCTAAACATTGTCGACCTAGATACTGTCGATCTTCAGACCGGATCCCCAGGCAAAGACGCAATTTTTCTCTGAAACCACACCGACAAGGCAGGAATATGAACCTTGAGGGAGGCCAGACGAAGGAAAGCCAAAAGTTTGGCAGTACTGAACTTGCATGCATCATAATTATGAGTCGCACACCAGGCAAAGTAAGAATTCCAGACCCTATGATAAATCCGAGCAGAAGCCGGTTTATGGGCCTTCAACATAGTTTGAATGACCACCTCAGAAAAACCTTTGGCACTCAGTACGGAAGCTTCAAGAGCCACGCCGTCAAAGCCAGCCGGGACAAATCCTGGTAGACACAAGGGCCCTGAACGAGGAGATCTGGGCGCTGCGAAAGCAGAAGAGGATGCTCTATCGATGCCGTCTGGGCAGCGTTGGAGCAATTAGAAGTAGTATTCCTCCTTCTTGCTTGAACTTCCTTATCACCCTGGGCAGAAGTGACACCGGAGGGAACACGTACGGCAGCCGAAAGTTCCATGGAATTGCCAGTGCGTCCACGAACGCTGCTTGAGGATCCCTTGTCCTTGCTCCGAAGACCGGAACTTTGTGATTGTGTCGAGACGCAATCAGGTCTACATCTGGTAGACCCCACTTGTCCACGAGGAGTTGAAAGACCTCCGGATGAAGGTTTCACTCTCCGGCGTGCACGTCCTGACGACTGAGGAAGTCCGCTTTCCAGTTAAGGCCCCCGGAATGAACACTGCCGATATGGCTGGCAGATGGCGTTCCGGCCAACAAAGAATCTTTGACACTTCCATCAGTGCTTTGCGGCTTCGGGTGCCGCCTTGATGATTTATGTACGCCACTGTGGTGGTGTTGTCCGACTGTACCTGAACAGGCCTGTTCTGTACTAGAAGCAGGGCTAATGTCAACACATTGAACACTGCCCGCAATTCCAGAATGTTTATCGGGAGGAGGGATTCCTCTCTGGTCCACCGACCCTGAAGAGAGTGTTGCTCCAACACCGTGCCCCAAACCCACAGACTGGCATCCGTCAACAGAAGGACCCAGTTGGAGATCCAGAATGGATGACCCCTGCTCAGTTGTTGGTCCTGCAGCCACCAGGTCAGTGACAGATGGACCTCCGGAGTCAATGATATCATGTGAGACCTATTCCGGTGAGGCAGGCTGTCCCATTCGGAGAGAATTAACCTCTGCAGAGGGCGGGAATGAAATTGAGCGTACTCCACCATGTCGAAAGCCGACACCATGAGGCCTAGCACTTGCATTGCCAAGTGTATTGACACACGTGGGCGAGAGAGGAAGCATTTTATCTTGTCCTGAAGCTTCAAGACCTTCTCCGGAGACAAAAACAACCGCTGTCTGTGGGTGTCCAATAGTGTTCCCAGGTGCACCATGCTCTGAGTAGGAACCTGTGGGCTTGCAGGAACTGGACTGTCAGTTCCAGATGACGAAGGAGAACCTCTGGAGAGTTCGCCAGGATCAACAAGTCATCGAGATACGGCAGGATCCTGATACCTTGACAGCGGAGTAGGGCCGTCATAACCACCATGACCTTGGTGAAGACTCGAGGAGCCGAGGTCAGACAAACGGCAAGGCCAGGAATTGAAAGTGTAGGTTGCCAATAGCAAACCGCAGGTATTGTTGATGCGACACTGCAATAGGTATATGCAGGTAAGCATCCTGTATGTCCAGGGATACCATATAGTCCTTGGGCTCCAAGGCCAGAACAATAGAGCGAAGAGTTTCCATACGGAATTTGGAGACTTTCACAAATTTGTTCAAAGACTTGAGGTTGAGAATGGGCCGGGAAGATCCATTCGGTTTCGGAACTAGGAACAGCGTTGAATAGTACCCCCTGCCTCTCTGAGCCAGAGGCATCGGCACTACCACTCCCATGTCCAGGAGGGATTGTACCATCAGATGGAGAGTTTTTGCTTTTATTGGATCCAAAGGGATGTTTGTTGAGCAAAACTGGCGAGGGGAGACCTGTCTTGAAAGAGATGGCGTATCCGTAAGTGGCGACTTCCCTTACCCAGGCGTCCGAAGTGGTCTGTGACCATACCTGAGCAAATCGTAGAAGTCGGTCTCCCACCCTGGGATCACCCAGGGGGAGGCCCACCCCGTCATGCAGAAGGCTTGTCTGTTTTGGAAGCAGGCTGACGGGCAACACAGGCACGTTTAGGTTTGGGCTTAGTGGATTTGTAAGTGTGAGCCTGTTTCAGGTATGGGTCACTTTGCTTTACCTGGAGGTCAAAAGGAACGAAAGGAAGTACTCTTAGCCTTCGGGGCTGAAGGAGTAGTATTAGGTAGACATGCAGTCATAGCAGACGCTAAGTCAGCAACAATCTTGTTGAGATCTTCCCCAAAAAGAATATTTCCCTTAAAAGGGATAACCTCCAAGGTCTTTTTCGAGTCCAGATCTACAGACCAGAACCGCTACCAGAGGATCCGGCGAGCCAGAATAGACGTGGTAGACGCTTTGGCCGCTAGGATACCTGCATCAGATGCCGCTTCCTAAATATAATGAGAGGCTGTAACAATGTAAGAAAGACACTGTTTAGCATTATCAGGAAAATTAGATGGTAGTTCCGCTTCAACTTCCTGAACCCAGGCCTCTATAGCTTTAGTAGCCCAAGAGGCCACAATAGTAGGCCTATGCACAGCTCCAGCCAGAGTGTAAATGGACTTCAAGCAACCCTCCACATGCTTATCCGTTGGTTCCTTCAGAGAGGTGACGGTAGTGACAGGCAGAGCAGATGATACCACCAGACGTGCGACCTGTGAGTCCACCGGCGGCGGTGTTTCCCAATTTTTACTTAACTCTGCAGCGAGGGGATAACGAGCTAGCATCTTCTTAGACAGAGAGAATTTTTTTTCCTGGATATTCCTAGGATTTCTGACGTATGTCAACTAAATGGTCAGAATGTGGTAAAACTAACTTAGTAACCTTCTGATGCTTAGACTTATCTGGTTTCTTAGAGGGAGCCAGTGGTTCTTCATCATCATCAATTTCAAGAATCAGCCTAATAGCCTCTAAGAGGTCAGGAACATCCACTTGGGTCAGGGATTCCCCATCAGAAGCATCTGCATCAGTGTCTGAGGCATCCGTATGTGCGCCATCTTCATCAGATGAAGTATCAGTAACATGAGTGGACTGTGAGGACGTAATGGCCCACTTAGATGACACCTTGGTCTTAGGCGGGCGAGGGTTAGGATTTTGCTTGGCCAAAGACTGATTCAATTGCTGTTACTGAGAGGACAGAGTATCTGCCCATGGCGGATTAATAGCAGGGACAATATGTGGCTGTAATGACACAGGAAGTCCCATAGGGGGTGCAAGTCTAGTTACCAGCGTAGTCAGTAAATTAGAAAAAGTAGCCCACGGTGGGTCAGTAGTTGCCCCCGTTGTAGTAGACTGACTGAGGGGTACAAAGCCCCCAGCACCTGAACCCTCAGCTGCAATATTTTCCTCAGAGACATCCATGGCACTGCAGGATGCGGAGTCAGCCACAGAAACCTCACCCTGATGAGCTGACATTATATGGAGGCTTTACCTTAGGGTGGAACAGTACAATGTAAGTAGACAAAGTACCTAACAAAAATCCCCCCAGATAGTGTGACTACAGGCAGAGCACACACACGGAGGATTTAAGAGGTATATGGTGACTGTAATACACCAAAAATATACCAAAAGAGTATATCCTGTGATAAACACTATATTATATGAAAACCCTGATGCACTTAGTCCGCCTCAGGGCACAGAATATGTGAGATACACGGAATGGAAATCACACAGCAGGTATTGGCACACACACAGTCACAAGTATCACTAATAACCATAAAACTGCACTGGACTAGCAATACTTTAGTAAGCACACTACTCAAGTAAAGCTAATTAGGTATATAGATATAGCAATGCACAGTAAAGATTGGATGTATATCACAGGATACTTGTACTAAATATCCCTAACAATATGCACTTGTTCATAACTAACACTGTCTAAAGACATGTAGAATACTTAAGTGTCATGTAAATGCACAGCGCTGACATGAAGGCAGCTTTACAGAGGAGACATTGCCCAGCAATCCCAGATCAGCGCAGCTGTGTGTGTAATGGTGCCCAAACGCTGACAGGGAGTGAGGGAGAGAGAGAGATGCAGCTCCAGGGCGGGAACATTAGCAGTAAATGGCGCCCTGGGGCTGGGGGAGGGGCTACAGGTCAGAGCCTTATCCCCTTGCTGGACTTCACCACCGGGTACTGCGGGCCTTAGAAAAACGGATTATTACCTAAATCCGACCTATGCTCTTGCCCTGGTAGTCTAGTGGGGTCCCTGCACAGCCACAGTGTCCACGCCAGCGCACGCGGTCCGTCTCCCAATGGCCGCACCGGATCGCAGTTTGCAGCGGGTCCCGCCTGGGGAACCCTCTTACCTCCTCCTTGCAGTGGCCACGCGATCCCAGAAAGCAGCGGCAGTGTATGTGTGCCCTATTCAAGAACCGGAGCCCTCCACTGTAGTTACCTGGCAACCAGGGCGTGGGCAGTAGCACACGCAGGGGGGGTTTCCGAGTACCTGGAAACCCCCCCCTGATGAGCCAAATGTTTTATTGTTGAGACGGAGACAGCACTGTCTCCGTCTCAGCAAAAGCCGCGACCGCGGAGCTGCTGCAGTACCAGCAGAGAGCTACAGTACGTAGCTCTCTGCATAGTGAAAGTCTGGGGTTAGCTGCTGGCTGCATTCATCATCACAGAACTCCCGTTTCCAGTCCCTGGTGGTATGTATACCACCATATATTTATAAAGTTGCGATGTATGTACTATCTATGTATGTATATGTATGTATGTATGTATGTGTGTGTGTATATACATATATATATATATGTGTGTGTGTATATGTGTATATGTGTGTGTATATATATATATATATATATATATGTGTGTGTGTGTGTATATGTATATATATATATATATGTGTGTGTGTATATGTATATATATATGTGTGTGTGTGTGTGTGTGTGTATATATATATATGTGTGTGTGTATATGTGTATATATATATATATGTGTGTGTGAATATGTATATATATATATATTCACCAAAAGGAAGGCACTCATCCGACTTTGCGAATAAAACACTGGATCCCGTGCAGTTTCAACGTTTCAGAATTTTTACTGTAATCCTTTTGTTTACTGTAAAAATTCTGAAACGTTGAAACGGACACGGGATCCAGTGTTTTATTTGCAAAGTCGGATGAGTGCCGCCCTTTGGTGAATATATTGGTTATCCAGTCTTCTTACAGGAGCCGTCTAATGGGAAGGCACCGACGCACATGAAAATTGTGGACAGGGAGTGCCGGCTTCCCCTCACAAGCGCTATATATATATATATATATATATACACACAAACAGAAAACCCTGCACTCTCCTAAGCAGCTTCATTCACCTTAATGCTTTAATATACATCTAAATAAACAATGGGGTTTTGGTTTATGAATTGTACAATGCATGTAAGCTTGCGGCCTACTCCACGGGACCCCATTTCACCGCAAGTGAGGGAGCCGCAGCATGAAAAGTCAGAAATGACATATAGCACTTTTAAGTGCCTATGCTGCGGCTCTGAAGTCTTCTTTTTCTAATAAAAGCTCTTTTCAGGCAGCCCTTCCTGTTGTCTGCCTGCGCTGCAGGCACCAACTTAAAAACTGAGCTCCTGTGCAGGGAGGCGGGGTTATAGAGGAGGTGGCGCTAGGTATCCTGGGAACAGTCAAAGCTTTTAGCCTGCTGGTACCTCGGATCAAGATCCAACTCTACACCCCGATGTTATCCCTGTGGAACCCCAGTGTACCCCGCTGCAGAAATTACTGTGTTCTTTCTATATATATTATTGTATATGTTACCTGCTGGATAAAGAGACATTGTTGAAAATTTTTAAAATGCATTATCAGATGGGTTTGATTTTGTATACAGTAGTTCACTACACGCAAGTAAAATGCCAGTATGGCTTTACCCTGACGGACAGAAGTGTCATCTACAAAACACATACACCGAGAGATTTAATTGTAGGTGCAACATGATTCTTACATTGAGTAGGCTATTATTACTATTTATGTTACATAAAGATAGTTATTGTATTTCCTTTACAGAAAAAAAAATATGTTAAATATTTACCTTTTTTATCTGTAGCAACAAATGAACAAAATAATTAATGAGCCTCTAATACTGTACGTGGCAGGTTGCAGGAGAATATATGTAACAATCCCTGCTTTCCTTTTCTTGCAATGTATGTAAATGGTTCATCTAAAAGAGACAGCTTGTTTGTCCTACATTCTCAAATACACTTCTTTACAATATACATCAACGCCACATATTCCGTCTTATAACATAATATTTTATTATAATATTTGTGTACATTTCAAGCTATATTACACAAAATATTTCTACAATATTGCTTATTAATGGGATCATGATGCAACATTTATTTTAGGTAAGCAACAATTGCAACAAAAAAATGTTGCTTGTTCTATGTACATAGGGCCTAATTCAAGGTTGATTGCAAAAGCAAAATCTTCCTCTAGTGGGTTAAACCACGTGCACTGCAGGGGTGGGGGTGGGGGGGGGGGGGGGAGGACGTGCAGTCAGGGGAAGCAGGGGAGGCAGTGCCTCCCCTGTCATTAATGATTGAAATAATACAAAGAAGATACGTATGACACATATTTTGTGTTATAAGTATCATCTTTATATTGTGCAATTAATTTTAATACTTTAAATTGGTTTTGGAGGCACTGATAGCAGTGCCTCCCGTTGACCAAGGGAACGGGAAAATGCGGGGGGTGGGGCCAAGCACTTGGGCTGTAAAAGCCCATTAAAAAATATGCTGAAAGTGGCACCAGTATAAGTGCCGCGTTGACAGGGAGGCAGCTGTGATTGGATAGTGGATCCAGTCCTGAATCCACTGTCCAATCACCCATGCGTTGCGGCAGGCGGAAGTGGCGGCGGGACCTGGCAGCAGAGCCGGGTTATGGGGGATGCGCCTGATTCATTGTCACTGCCCCTGGCGACCACTGACCTGTCAGCAGTAACTCTGATCGCGCAGCCGCACGATGCGGGAGAAGAGGCGGCAGCAGCGCGCAGAGCTTCCCTGTCCAGACTGCAGCCGGCTAACAGGAAAGAGGAAGGAGAGGAGGATAACATTGCCATCGTCAAAAGGTAAATGCCGGTGCAGGCGGCATTGGATAGCTTTCTCTCTACCCTCCCTGCACTTTATAGCCTTATGTGTGAGTGAGGAGCAGGGACCAGTGTGTGCTTTTGTGAGGAGGGGGGTTTTAGCAGTAGCTGCCCGGGACCCTGGCTGGCCTCCTCACAGGTGTTTGTTGGTAAGAAACAGAAAAATAAATAAATAGAACAGAATGCGTTAGCTGGAGGCCACAGGGGCATGAGGGGAGCAGGAGGGGGCAATGCAGTGATATATATAAATATTTTGTGTGTGTGTGTGTGTATGTATGTGTGTATGTATGTATGTATGTGTATATATATATATATATATATATATATATATATATAAATAATGTCGGGAGGTATATTTGCATTAGCTGAGTGTCGCCTTTACTTTTATATTATACAGTATATATAATGCTGCTTCACTGCCTTGCATTGCCCTCATGCTCACCTCGGGCCCCTGTGACTCCCAGCTGTCACATCCTGTTCTGTTATTTTATTTTATGCTTTCTGTATCCTATAATGCAGGTAGATAAATAACAGGATTTAGATTTAACAGATTATTTTAATTGCTGTTACATCCCCCTTAAATATAATTTCATTAGTTTACAAGTGGGGCGGGCCTGATGACGAGGGGAAAGGCAGGAGGAGTGGGTCCTGAGCCCTCAGCCCCCCAAGGCTTAATCCGGCCCTGCCCGGCGGTGACTGGTGGTGGAGCTGTCCCGGCTACAGCAGCGGTGGAGCAGTGGCCCTGGTGGCGGAGGGAAGCCCAGAGTTGTGGTGCGTGCAGCGGCGGCGATGGAGGCCAGCACTCTTCCCTCTCCTTCCTCGGCCCTCCCAACCAGCAGCAGTGGCACAATTCCAGGCACCTACACTGTCCCGGACACCCAGGTGAGAGAGGGGGGCTGCCAGGCTGGGTATTACATTGATATATATATATATATATATATCTCAATCAGTGCCTCCCCATCCTACAACCTCACCACACGTCACTGATATAACGTGCAGAGAGAGTTAGATTTGGGGGGTTCTGGTCTCTAGGTCGACAGTAACTATGTCAACAGGGTCTCTAGGCCGACATGTTCTAGGTCGACAGGTCAAAAGGTCGACATGAGTTTTTCACAATTTTTTTCTTTTTTTTAACTTTTTCATACTTAATGAACCACGCGGACTACGACTGGGAATAGTAACCTGCACTCTAAGCATGATGAGCGAAACGAGCCATGCGAGGAGATACGGTGCACTAATTGGGGTTCCCGGTCACTGTACGAAGAAAACGACACAAAAAACCCCATAAAAAACTAGAGATGAGCGCCGGAAATTTTTCGGGTTTTGTGTTTTGGTTTTGGGTTCGGTTCCGCGGCCGTGTTTTGGGTTCGACCGCGTTTTGGCAAAACCTAACCGAATTTTTTTTGTCGGATTCGGGTGTGTTTTGAATTCGGGTGTTTTTTTCCAAAAAACCTAAAAAACAGCTTAAATCATAGAATTTGGGGGTCATTTTGATCCCAAAGTATTATTAACCTCAAAAACCATCATTTCCACTCATTTTCAGTCTATTCTGAATACCTCACACCTCACAATATTATTTTTAGTCCTAAAATTTGCACCAAGGTCGCTGGATGACTAAGCTAAGCGACCCAAGTGGCCGACACAAACACCTGGCCCATCTAGGAGTGGCACTGCAGTGTCACGCAGGATGTCCCTTCCAAAAAACCCTCCCCAAACAGCACATGACGCAAAGAAAAAAAGAGGCGCAATGAGGTAGCTGTGTGAGTAAGATAAGCGACCCTAGTGGCCGACACAAACACCGGGCCCATCTAGGAGTGGCACTGCAGTGTCACGCAGGATGTCCCTTCCAAAAAACCCTCCCCAAACAGCACATGACGCAAAGAAAAAAAAGAGGCGCAATGAGGTAGCTGTGTGAGTAAGATAAGCGACCCTAGTGACCGACACAAACACCGGCCCCATCTAGGAGTGGCACTGCAGTGTCACGCAGGATGTCCCTTCCAAAAAACCCTCCCCAAACAGCACATGACGCAAAGAAAAAAAGAGGCGCAATGAGGTAGCTGTGTGAGTAAGATAAGCGACCCTAGTGGCCGACACAAACACCGGGCCCATCTAGGAGTGGCACTGCAGTGTCACGCAGGATGTCCCTTCCAAAAAACCCTCCCCAAACAGCACATGACGCAAAGAAAAAAAGAGGCGCAATGAGGTAGCTGTGTGAGTAAGATAAGCGACCCTAGTGGCCGACACAAACACCGGGCCCATCTAGGAGTGGCACTGCAGTGTCACGCAGGATGTCCCTTCCAAAAAACCCTCCCCAAACAGCACATGACGCAAAGAAAAAAAGAGGCGCAATGAGATAGCTGTGTGAGTAAGATAAGCGACCCTAGTGGCCGACACAAACACCGGGCCCATCTAGGAGTGGCACTGCAGTGTCACGCAGGATGTCCCTTCCAAAAAACCCTCCCCAAACAGCACATGACGCAAAGAAAAAAAGAGGCGCAATGAGGTAGCTGTGTGAGTAAGATAAGCGACCCTAGTGGCCGACACAAACACCGGGCCCATCTAGGAGTGGCACTGCAGTGTCACGCAGGATGTCCCTTCCAAAAAACCCTCCCCAAACAGCACATGACGCAAAGAAAAAAAGAGGCGCAATGAGGTAGCTGTGTGAGTAAGATAAGCGACCCTAGTGGCCGACACAAACACCGGGCCCATCTAGGAGTGGCACTGCAGTGTCACGCAGGATGGCCCTTCCAAAAAACCCTCCCCAAACAGCACATGACGCAAAGAAAAATTAAAGAAAAAAGAGGTGCAAGATGGAATTGTCCTTGGGCCCTCCCACCCACCCTTATGTTGTATAAACAGGACATGCACACTTTAACCAACCCATCATTTCAGTGACAGGGTCTGCCACACGACTGTGACTGATATGACGGGTTGGTTTGGACCCCCACCAAAAAAGAAGCAATTAATCTCTCCTTGCACAAACTGGCTCTACAGAGGCAAGATGTCCACCTCATCATCATCCTCCGATATATCACCGTGTACATCCCCCTCCTCACAGATTATCAATTCGTCCCCACTGGAATCCACCATCTCAGCTCCCTGTGTACTTTGTGGAGGCAATTGCTGCTGGTCAATGTCTCCGCGGAGGAATTGATTATAATTCATTTTAATGAACATCATCTTCTCCACATTTTCTGGATGTAACCTCGTACGCCGATTGCTGACAAGGTGAGCGGCGGCACTAAACACTCTTTCGGAGTACACACTTGTGGGAGGGCAACTTAGGTAGAATAAAGCCAGTTTGTGCAAGGGCCTCCAAATTGCCTCTTTTTCCTGCCAGTATAAGTACGGACTGTGTGACGTGCCTACTTGGATGCGGTCACTCATATAATCCTCCACCATTCTTTCAATGTTGAGAGAATCATATGCAGTGACAGTAGACGACATGTCCGTAATCGTTGTCAGGTCCTTCAGTCCGGACCAGATGTCAGCATCAGCAGTCGCTCCAGACTGCCCTGCATCACCGCCAGCGGGTGGGCTCGGAATTCTGAGCCTTTTCCTCGCACCCCCAGTTGCGGGAGAATGTGAAGGAGGAGATGTTGACAGGTCGCGTTCCGCTTGACTTGACAATTTTCTCACCAGCAGGTCTTTCAACCCCAGCAGACTTGTGTCTGCCGGAAAGAGAGATCCAAGGTAGGCTTTAAATCTAGGATCGAGCACGGTGGCCAAAATGTAGTGCTCTGATTTCAACAGATTGACCACCCGTGAATCCTTGTTAAGCGAATTAAGGGCTCCATCCACAAGTCCCACATGCCTAGCGGAATCGCTCCGTGTTAGCTCCTCCTTCAATGTCTCCAGCTTCTTCTGCAAAAGCCTGATGAGGGGAATGACCTGACTCAGGCTGGCAGTGTCTGAACTGACTTCACGTGTGGCAAGTTCAAAGGGCATCAGAACCTTGCACAACGTTGAAATCATTCTCCACTGCGCTTGAGACAGGTGCATTCCACCTCCTATATCGTGCTCAATTGTATAGGCTTGAATGGCCTTTTGCTGCTCCTCCAACCTCTGAAGCATATAGAGGGTTGAATTCCACCTCGTTACCACTTCTTGCTTCAGATGATGGCAGGGCAGGTTCAGTAGTTTTTGGTGGTGCTCCAGTCTTCTGTACGTGGTGCCTGTACGCCGAAAGTGTCCCGCAATTCTTCTGGCCACCGACAGCATCTCTTGCACGCCCCTGTCGTTTTTTAAAAAATTCTGCACCACCAAATTCAAGGTATGTGCAAAACATGGGACGTGCTGGAATTTGCCCATATTTAATGCACACACAATATTGCTGGCGTTGTCCGATGCCACAAATCCACAGGAGAGTCCAATTGGGGTAAGCCATTCCGCGATGATCTTCCTCAGTTGCCGTAAGAGGTTTTCTGCTGTGTGCGTATTCTGGAAACCGGTGATACAAAGCGTAGCCTGCCTAGGAAAGAGTTGGCGTTTGCGAGATGCTGCTACTGGTGCCGCCGCTGCTGTTCTTGCGGCGGGAGTCCATACATCTACCCAGTGGGCTGTCACAGTCATATAGTCCTGACCCTGCCCTGCTCCACTTGTCCACATGTCCGTGGTTAAGTGGACATTGGGTACAACTGCATTTTTTAGGACACTGGTGAGTCTTTTTCTGACGTCCGTGTACATTCTCGGTATCGCCTGCCTAGAGAAGTGGAACCTAGATGGTATTTGGTAACGGGGGCACACTGCCTCAATAAATTGTCTAGTTCCCTGTGAACTAACGGCGGATACCGGACGCACGTCTAACACCAACATAGTTGTCAAGGCCTCAGTTATCCGCTTTGCAGCAGGATGACTGCTGTGATATTTCATCTTCCTCGCAAAGGACTGTTGAACAGTCAATTGCTTACTGGAAGTAGTACAAGTGGGCTTACGACTTCCCCTCTGGGATGACCATCGACTCCCAGCAGCAACAACAGCAGCGCCAGCAGCAGTAGGCGTTACACGCAAGGATGCATCGGAGGAATCCCAGGCAGGAGAGGACTCGTCAGAATTGCCAGTGACATGGCCTGCAGGACTATTGGCATTCCTGGGGAAGGAGGAAATTGACACTGAGGGAGTTGGTGGGGTGGTTTGCGTGAGCTTGGTTACAAGAGGAAGGGATTTACTGGTCAGTGGACTGCTTCCGCTGTCGCCCAAAGTTTTTGAACTTGTCACTGACTTATTATGAATGCGCTGCAGGTGACGTATAAGGGAGGATGTTCCGAGGTGGTTAACGTCCTTACCCCTACTTATTACAGCTTGACAAAGGCAACACACGGCTTGACACCTGTTGTCCGCATTTCTGTTGAAATACTTCCACACCGAAGAGCTGATTTTTTTGGTATTTTCACCAGGCATGTCAGTGGCCATATTCCTCCCACGGACAACAGGTGTCTCCCCGGGTGCCTGACTTAAACAAACCACCTCACCATCAGAATCCTCCTGGTCAATTTCCTCCCCAGCGCCAGCAACACCCATATCCTCCTCATACTGGTGTACTTCAACACTGACATCTTCAATCTGACTATCAGGAACTGGACTGCGGGTGCTCCTTCCAGCACTTGCAGGGGGCGTGCAAATGGTGGAAGGCGCATGCTCTTCACGTCCAGTGTTGGGAAGGTCAGGCATCGCAACCGACACAATTGGACTCTCCTTGTGGATTTGGGATTTCGAAGAACGCACAGTTCTTTGCGGTGCTTTTGCCAGCTTGAGTCTTTTCAGTTTTCTAGCGAGAGGCTGAGTGCTTCCATCCTCATGTGAAGCTGAACCACTAGCCATGAACATAGGCCAGGGCCTCAGCCATTCCTTGCCACTCCGTGTGGTAAATGGCATATTGGCAAGTTTACGCTTCTCCTCCGACAATTTTATTTTAGGTTTTGGAGTCCTTTTTTTACTGATATTTGGTGTTTTGGATTTGACATGCTCTGTACTATGACATTGGGCATCGGCCTTGGCAGACGACGTTGCTGGCATTTCATCGTCTCGGCCATGACTAGTGGCAGCAGCTTCAGCACGAGGTGGAAGTGGATCTTGATCTTTCCCTAATTTTGGAACCTCAACATTTTTGTTCTCCATATTTTAATAGGCACAACTAAAAGGCACCTCAGGTAAACAATGGAGATGGATGGATACTAGTATACAATTATGGATGGACTGCCGAGTGCCGACACAGAGGTAGCTACAGCCGTGGACTACCGTACTGTACTGTGTCTGCTGCTAATATAGACTGGATGATAATGAGATGTAGTATGTATAAAGAAGAAAGAAAAAAAAAACCACGGGTAGGTGGTATACAATTATGGATGGACTGCCGAGTGCCGACACAGAGGTAGCTACAGCCGTGAACTACCGTACTGTGTCTGCTGCTAATATAGACTGGTTGATAATGAGATGTAGTATGTATAAAGAAGAAAGAAAAAAAAACCACGGGTAGGTGGTATACAATTATGGATGGACTGCCGAGTGCCGACACAGAGGTAGCTACAGCCGTGGACTACCGTACTGTACTGTGTCTGCTGCTAATATAGACTGGATGATAATGAGATGTAGTATGTATAAAGAAGAAAGAAAAATAAAAACCACGGGTAGGTGGTATACAATTATGGATGGACTGCCGAGTGCCGACACAGAGGTAGCTACAGCCGTGAACTACCGTACTGTGTCTGCTGCTAATATAGACTGGTTGATAATGAGATGTAGTATGTATAAAGAAGAAAGAAAAAAAAAACCACGGGTAGGTGGTATACAATTATGGATGGACTGCCGAGTGCCGACACAGAGGTAGCTACAGCCGTGGACTACCGTACTGTACTGTGTCTGCTGCTAATATAGACTGGTTGATAATGAGATGTAGTATGTATAAAGAAGAAAGGAAAAAAAACCACGGGTAGGTGGTATACAATTATGGATGGACTGCCGAGTGCCGACACAGAGATAGCTACAGCCGTGGACTACCGTACTGTACTGTGTCTGCTGCTAATATAGACTGGATGATAATGAGATGTAGTATGTATAAAGAAGAAAGAAAAAAAAACCACGGGTAGGTGGTATACAATTATGGATGGACTGCCGAGTGCCGACACAGAGGTAGCTACAGCCGTGAACTACCGTACTGTGTCTGCTGCTAATATAGACTGGTTGATAATGAGATGTAGTATGTATAAAGAAGAAAGAAAAAAAAAACCACGGGTAGGTGGTATACAATTATGGATGGACTGCCGAGTGCCGACACAGAGGTAGCTACAGCCGTGGACTACCGTACTGTACTGTGTCTGCTGCTAATATAGACTGGATGATAATGAGATGTAGTATGTATAAAGAAGAAAGAAAAATAAAAACCACGGGTAGGTGGTATACAATTATGGATGGACTGCCGAGTGCCGACACAGAGGTAGCTACAGCCGTGAACTACCGTACTGTGTCTGCTGCTAATATAGACTGGTTGATAATGAGATGTAGTATGTATAAAGAAGAAAGAAAAGAAAAACCACGGGTAGGTGGTATACAATTATGGATGGACTGCCGAGTGCCGACACAGAGGTAGCTACAGCCGTGGACTACCGTACTGTACTGTGTCTGCTGCTAATATAGACTGGATGATAATGAGATGTAGTATGTATAAAGAAGAAAGAAAAAAAAACCACGGGTAGGTGGTATACAATTATGGATGGACTGCCGAGTGCCGACACAGAGGTAGCTACAGCCGTGGACTACCGTACTGTACTGTGTCTGCTGCTAATATAGACTGGATGATAATGAGATGTAGTATGTATAAAGAAGAAAGAAAAAAAAAACCACGGGTAGGTGGTATACAATTATGGATGGACTGCCGAGTGCCGACACAGAGGTAGCTACAGCCGTGAACTACCGTACTGTGTCTGCTGCTAGTATAGACTGGATGATAAATAATGATATAAAATATATATATATATCACTACTGCAGCCGGACAGGTATATATTATATAATGACGGACCTGCTGGACACTGTCTGTCAGCAGAATGAGTTTTTTAATTTTTATAGAATAAAAAAACACCACACAAGTCACACGACGAGTGTACTTTTTCAGGCAGACATTCAATCACAATATACTATACTGGTGGTCAGTGTGGTCAGGTCACTGGTCACAGTGGTCAGTGGTCAGTCACATTGGCAGTGGCACTCTGGCAGCAAAAGTGTGCACTGTTTAATATGTACTCCTGGCTCCTGCTATAACCTATAACTGCTCCCCAGTCTCCCCCACAATTAAGCTGTGTGAGCACAGTCAGATATTATACATAGATGATGCAGCACACTGGGCTGAGCACAGATATGGTATGTGAGTGTGACTGAGTCACTGTGTATCGTTTTTTTCAGGCAGAGAACAAGAACAGAACGGATTATTAAATAATAATAAATTATAAAACTGCACTGGTGGTCAGGTCACTGGTCATCAGTCACTAGTATAACTCCTCCTAAGCTCCAGTAAGTAAATTAAGTGTCTCACTCTCACTCTCCTATCTATTTTAATTTCTAAACGGAGAGGACGCCAGCCACGTCCTCTCCCTATCAATCTCAATGCACGTGTGAAAATGGCCGCGACGCGCGGCTCCTTATATAGAATCCGAGTCTCGCGATAGAATCCGAGCCTCGCGAGAATCCGACAGCGTGATGATGACGTTCGGGCGCGCTCGGGTTAACCGAGCAAGGCGGGAAGATCCGAGTCGCTCGGACCCATGTAAAAAAACATGAAGTTCGGGCGGGTTCGGATTCAGAGAAACCGAACCCGCTCATCTCTATAAAAAACTCATGTCGACCTTTTGACCTGTTGACCTAGACCATGTCGACCTAGAGACTCTGTCGACCTAGTTACTGTCGACCAACAGTGGTCGACTTAGACACTATCGACCTAGTTACCGTCAACCTTCCATATCACACACGATTTGGGTGAGGTGTGTTTAAACTGAAATCTAAATTGCAGTGTAATAATAAAGCAGCCAGTATTTACCCTGCACAGAAACAAAATAACCCACCTAAATCTAACTCTTTCTGCACATGTTATACAGTGCATCCGGAAAATATTCACAGTGCTTCACTTTTTCCACATTTTGTTATGTTACAGCCTTATTCCACAATGGAATAAATTAATTTTCCCCCTCAAAATGCTACACACAATACCCCATTGCAAATGTATTAAAAATAAAAAACTAAGAAATCACATGTACATAAATATTCACAGCCTTTGCCATGAAGCTCAAAATTGAGCTCAGGTGCATCCAGTTTCCACTGATCATCCTTGAGATGTTCCTACAGCTTAATTGGAGTCCACCTGTAGTAAATTCAGTTGATTGGACATGATTTGGAAAGGCACACACCTGTCTATATAAGGTCCCACACTTGACAGTGCATGTCTGAGCACAAACCAAGCATGAAGTCAAAGGAATTGCCTGTAGACATCCGAGACAGGATTGTCTCGAGGCACAAATCTGGGGAAGGGTACAGAAAAATATCTGCTGCTTTGAATGTCCTAATGAGTACAGTAGCCTTCATCATCTGTAAATGTAACCACCAGGACTCTTCCTAGAGCTGGTAGGATGTCTAAACTGAGCAATCGGGGGAGATGGGCCCTAGCCAGGGAGGTGACCAAGAACCCGATGTTCACTCTGTCAGAGCTACAGCATTCCTCTGTGGAGAGAGGAGAACCTTCCAGAAGGACAACCATCTCTGCAGCAATCCAGTAATCAGGCCAGTATGGTAAAGTGGCCAGACAAAAGCCACTCCTTAGTAAAAAGCACATGGCAGCCCGCCTGGACGCTGCCAAAATGCACCTGAAGGACTCTCAGACCATGAGAAACAAAATTCTCTGGTCTGATGAGACAAAGAAGGAACTCTTTGGTGTGAATGCCGGGCGTTATGTTTGGCGGAAACCAGGTACCGCTCATCACCAGGCCAATACCATCCCTACAGTGAAGCATGGTGGTGGCAGCATCATGCTGTGGGGATGTTTTTCAGTGGCAGGAACTGGAAGACTAGTCAGGATAGAGGGAAAGATGAATGCACAAAGTACAGAGAAAACCTGCTCCAGAGTGCTCTTGACTTCAGACTGTGGCGACGGTTCATCTTTCAGCAGGACAACAAACCCTAAGCACACAGCCAAGATATCAAAGGAGTGACTTCAGGACAACTCTGTCAATGTCCTTGAGTGGCCCAGCCAGAGCCCAAACTTGAATCCGATTGAACATCTCTGGAGAGATCTGAAAATGGCTGTGCACCGACGCTTCCCATCCAACCTGATGGAGCTTGAGAGGTGCCGCAAAGAGGAATGGGCGAAACTGCCCACAGATAGGTATACCAAGCTTATGGCATAGTATTCAAAAAGACTTGAGGCTGTAATAGCTGCCAAAGTTGCATCAACAAAGTATTAAGCAAAGGCTGTGAATACTTATGTACATGTGATTTCTTAGGTTTTCATTTTTAATAAATGTGTTGTCATTATGGGATATTGTGTGTAGAATTTTGAATAAGGAATAACACAATAATATTTTGGAATAAGGCTGTAACATAACATAATGTGGAAAAAGTGAAGCGTTGTGAATACTTTCCAGATGCACTGTATCTGCCCCACCCACAGTGCACATGGTTTTGCCCATTAGAGGACGATTTTGCTTTTGCAATCAACCTTGAATTAGGGCCCCATTTTTTTCTCACAGGCTTTCTGTACAAAGATATTTATAAATACACCTCTTGATTCTTGATTGTCCAGTCCTGCTTATTTTCCTGTTATAGTATTTGGGCAAATTTAATTATCTGATTTTTAAAACACCTGACTAATTCACTGTAGGTAATTTAACTGCATTAAAAATAAGAGGAAGTTCAGGAACAAACATGACTAATAACCACTCTAGTATGCAATATCTGAAGTCATACTCCTGGCATGCCCTCATTTATTTAGTCACCCAAGTTGAAATAAATATTGTAGTATAAATAACTAAATCCACGCTCCTGAAATTCCTACTTGCGTTCTCATTACAGTTACCAGACCTAAATTAATGAATTGACCAGTATTTAATTTGCATTGCAGTATGTGTTCCCAAAATTAAATTTTTGGGGGATGGGGGCATACTTGCCTACTTTTGAAAAAGCATTTTAAGGAGATTTTGAAAGCATCACCTATTAGTATAAGCGCTGTATTAAAGTGGATGGGTACTGCAATGACGTGCAGTAAGGTGAATGGCTGGGGAGGCACAAATGGAGATGGGTCTGAATGCTGGGAGCCCCTCTACCCCCCTACTCACTGTAACTCTCCTCACACTACACTAAGCCATAGTGTCCATTGAGTCTCCTACCTGCATTCCTGTCTCTTCGTCTCTTGCTGCTGCTGACTGAGCTCCGACTACAGTGCACTTCCTGGTCACACAACACATCCAAGTGTCCATCAGTGCACAAGGCCCGCCCCCACACTCGGAGGCATGCCTCTATTAGGTCCCTTTCTGTGCAGTGTTACTGCCTGTGATGTGGCCCTGCCCCCAGCTCTGCAAAGCTGTCTGACTGTAGAACCGAGGCAGATCTGTTGCTTCCTCATCTCTCGTCTCCCTGCAGCTCCAGGGATTCCCACAAAGCTGGTGAATGTTAGCTATAAAAAGGATTACAATAAACAAAGAAGATGTTTATGTTGTATTATTCTAATCATTTTTTATATAAAATTTGGGGAGTTTGACAGGGAGTATGCCTACCCTGATTGCACGTCCCAGGTGTACTGCTACATCTGAGAGACATGTCAGAAAAATGACTTACATCCAAGTGTAAAGCTAGGTACACACTATACAATTATTGGGCCGATTTGGCAATAACGACCAAAATTATTGTATAGTGTGTACGAACGATTGTGTCGGCGTTTCGCCAATAATTTGGGAAAATCTTGCCCACACACACGAACAATCGATTTTCCGGCCTATCGTCCCAAACCAAAAATATCTGCCACAGTCTGCAAATATTGAGCAGTGTGTGTGCGTTCTTAATAATCTGCCCATATTTCCTATGTTTTCCTCTTACTACATCATCCTACATGTGGGCGGACATATGGAAATGCAGTGTGATGTGGCAGAAAATTGGTAACTTTAAAAATAACATCTTTTAGTGTGTAGCTCAGATATTGGTGCCTACAATTTCCCGAAAACTTGTCAGATTATTGGGGGGCCTACCCAAAAAATCTGACAGCGTGTACCTAGCTCTAATGAGCCCCACAGCAATTAGAAAGATCTACTTATTGATGAAAAAACACTGATATTTTTCATGGCCTGATCGCGTATTGTGTTTTACAAGACATTCCATATAAGTGTCCATGGGAAACCTTATTTAAAAATAACACAACCACAAAAAATAAGAATTTACTTACCGATAATTCTATTTCTCGGAGTCCGTAGTGGATGCTGGGGTTCCTGAAAGGACCATGGGGAATAGCGGCTCCGCAGGAGACAGGGCACAAAAGTAAAGCTTTTACAGGTCAGGTGGTGTGTACTGGCTCCTCCCCCTATGACCCTCCTCCAGACTCCAGTTAGGTACTGTGCCCGGACGAGCGTACACAATAAGGGAGGATTTTGAATCCCGGGTAAGACTCATACCAGCCACACCAATCACACCGTACAACTTGTGATCTAAACCCAGTTAACAGTATGATAACAAAGGAGCCTCTGAAAGATGGCTTCCTAAACAATAACCCGAATTAGTTAACAATAACTATGTACAAGTATTGCAGATAATCCGCACTTGGGATGGGCGCCCAGCATCCACTACGGACTCCGAGAAATAGAATTATCGGTAAGTAAATTCTTATTTTCTCTATCGTCCTAAGTGGATGCTGGGGTTCCTGAAAGGACCATGGGGATTATACCAAAGCTCCCAAACGGGCGGGAGAGTGCGGATGACTCTGCAGCACCGAATGAGAGAACTCCAGGTCCTCCTTTGCCAGGGTATCAAATTTGTAAAAATTTACAAACGTGTTCTCCCCTGACCACGCAGCTGCTCGGCAGAGTTGTAATGCCGAGACCCCTCGGGCAGCCGCCCAAGATGAGCCCACCTTCCTTGCGGAATGGGCCTTAACAGATTTAGACTGTGGCCGGCCTGCCACAGAATGTACAAGTTGAATTTTGTTACAAAACCAACGAGCAATCGACTGCTTAGAAGCAGGTGCACCCAACTTGTTGGGTGCATACAGTATAAACAGCGAGTCAGATTTTCTGACTCCAGCCGTCCTTTAAATATATATTTTTTAAGGCTCTGACAACGTCCAACAACTTGGAGTCCTTCAAGTCGTCTGTAGCCGCAGGCACTACAATAGGCTGGTTCAGGTGAAACGCTGATACCACCTTAGGGAGAAAATGCGGACGCGTCCGCAGCTCTGCCCTATGTCGAATGGAAAATTAAATAAGGGCTTTTATAAGACAAAGCCGCCAGTTCAGATACTCTCCCGGCCGAAGCCAGGGCCAGTAACATAGTCACTTTCCATGTGAGATATTTCAAATCCACATTCTTTAGTGGTTCAAACCAATTGGATTTGAGGAAATCTAAAACTACATTTAGATCCCACGGTGCCACCTTAGGCACCACAGGAGGCTGTATATGCAGTACTCCTTTGATAAAAATCTGGACCTCAGGGACTGAGGCCAATTCTCTGTGGAAGAATATTGATAGGGCCGAAATTTGAACCTTAATAGATCCCAATTTGAGACCCATAGACAATCCTGATTGCAGGAAATGTAGGAAAACGACCCAGTTGAAATTCCTCCATCGGAGCACTCCGCTGCTCGCACCACGCAACATATTTTCGCCAAATACGGCGATAATGCTTCGCGGTGACTTCCTTCCTTGCCTTTATCAAGGTAGGAATGACTTCTTCTGGAATGCCTTTTCCTTTTAGGATCTGGCATTCAACGCCATGCCGTCAAACGCAGCCGCGGTAAGTCTTGAAAAAGACAAGGACCCTGCTGAAGCAGGTCCCTTCTCAGAAGTAGAGGCCACGGATCGTCCGTGACCATCTCTTGAAGTTCCGGGTACCAAGTCCTTCTTGGCCAATCCGGAGCCACTAGTCTTACTCCTCTTTGCCGTATAATCCTCAATACCTTTGGTATGAGAGGCAGAGGAGGAAACACATATACCGACTGGTACACCCAAGGTGTTACCAGCTCGTCCACAGCTATTGCCTGCGGATCTCTTGACCTGGCGCAATACCTGTCCAGTGTTTTGTTGAGGCGAGACGCCATCATGTCCACCATTGGTTTTACCCAACGGTTTAATAGCATGTGGAAAACTTCTGGATGAAGTCCCCACTCTCCCGGGTGAAGGTCGTGTCTGCTGAGGAAGTCTGCTTCCCAGTTGTCCACGCCCGGGATGAATACTGCTGACAGTGCTATCACGTGATTCTCCGCCCAGCGAAGGATCCTGGCAGCTTCTGCCATTTCCCTCCTGCTTCTTGTGCCGCCCTGTCTGTTTACATGGGCGACTGCCGTGATGTTGTCCGACTGGATCAACACCGGTCTTCCTTGAAGCAGAGGTTCCGCCTGGCTTAGAGCATTGTAGATTGCTCTTAGTTCCAGAATGCTTATGTGAAGAGACTTTTTCAGGCTCGACCACACTCCCTGGAAATTTCTTCCCTGTGTGACTGCTCCCCAGCCTCTCAGGCTGGCATCCGTGGTCACCAGGATCCAATCCTGTATGCCGAATCTGCGGCCCTCCAATAGATGAGCCTCCTGCAACCACCACAGAAGGGATACCCTTGTCCTCGGCGACAGGGTTATCCGCAGGTGCATCTGAAGATGCGACCCTGACCATTTGTCCAACAGATCCCTTTGCATGGAATCTGCCGAAAGGGATTGCTTCGTAAGAAGCTACCATTTTTTCCCAGGACTCTTGTGCATTGATGTACAGACACCTTTCCTGGTTTTAGGAGGTTCCTGACCAGGTCAGATAACTCCTTGGCTTTTTCTTCGGGAAGAAAAACCTTTTTCTGAACTGTGTCCAGAATCATCCCCAGGAACAGCAGACGAGTTGTCGGCATTAATTGGGATTTTGGAATATTCAGAATCCATCCGTGCTGCTTTAGCACCTCTTGAGATAGTGCTAAACCCATCTCTAGCTGTTCTCTGGACCTTGCCCTTATTAGGAGATCGTCCAAGTATGGGATAATTAATACGCCTTTTCTTCGAAGAAGAAATATTATCTCGGCCATTACCTTTGTAAAGACCCGAGGTGCCGTGGACAAACCAAACGGCAGCGTCTGAAACTGATAGTGACAGTTTTGTACAACGAACCTGAGGTACCCCTGGTGTGAGGGGTAATTGGAACGTGGAGATACGCATCCTTGATGTCCAAGGATACCATAAAGTCCCCTTCTTCCAGGTTCGCTATCACTGCTCTGAGTGACTCCATCTTGAACTTGAACTTCTTTATGTATAGGTTCAAGGACTTCAGATTTAGAATAGGCCTTACCGAGCCATCCGGCTTCGGTACCACAAATAGAGTGGAATAATACTCCTTCCCTTGTTGTAGAAGAGGTACCTTGACTATCACCTGCTGAGAATACAGCTTGTGAATGGCTTCCAAAACCGTCTCCCTTTCTGAGGGGGACGTTGGTAAAGCAGACTTCAGGAAACGGCGAGGTGGCTCTGTCTCTAATTTCAACCTGTACCCCTGAGATATTATCTGCAGGATCCAGGGATTTACCTGCGAGTGAGCCCACTGCGCGCTGTAATTTTTGAGACGACCGCCTACCGCCCCCGAGTCCGCTTGCGAAGCCCCAGCGTCATGCTGAGGCTTTTGTAGAAGCCGGGGAGGGCTTCTGTTCCTGGGAAGGAGCTGCCTGTTGCTGTCTCTTCCCTCGTCCTCTGCCTCGTGGCAGATATGAATAGCCCTTTGCTCTCTTATTTTTAAAGGAACGAAAGGGCTGCGGTTGAAAGGTCGGTGCCTTTTTCTGTTGGGGAGTGACTTGAGGTAGAAAGGTGGATTTCCCGGCCGTAGCCGTGGCCACCAAATCCGATAGACCGACCTCAAATAACTCCTCTACGCATCGCCTGTCCACTGTCGTGTCCATAAAGCTCTTCTGGCCGAAATGGACATAGCACTTACCCGTGATGCCAGTGTGCAGATATCTCTCTGTGCATCACGCATATAAAGAAATGCATCCTTTATTTGTTCTAACGACAGTAAAATATTGTCCCTGTCCAGGGTATCAATATTTTCGATCAGGGACTCTGACCAAACTACCCCAGCACTGCACATCCAGGCAGTCGCAATAGCTGGTCGTAGTATAACACCTGCATGTGTGTATATACCTTTTTGGATATTTTCCATCCTCCTATCTGATGGATCTTTAAGTGCGTCCGTCTCAGGAGAGGGTAACGCCACTTGTTTTGATAAGCGTGTTAGCGCTTTGTCCACCCTAGGAGGTGTTTCCCAGCGCTCCCTAACCTCTGGCGGGAAAGGGTATAAAGCCAATAACTTCTTTGAAATTAGCAGTTTTTTATCGGGGCACCCCACGCTTCATCACACACGTCATTTAATTCTTCTGATTCGGTAAAAACTACTGGTAGTTTTTTCACACCCCACATAATACCCTGTTTAGTGGTACCTGTAGTATCAGCTAAATGTAACATCTCCTTTATTGCCAAAATCATATAACGTGTGGCCCTACTGGAAAATACGGTTGATTCGTCACCTTCACCACCGGAATCAGTGCCTGTGTCTGGGTCTGTGTCGACCGACTGAGGCAAGGGACGTTTTACAGCCCCTGACGGTGTTTGAGGCGCCTGGACAGACACTAATTGAGTGTCCGGCCGCCTCATGTCGGCAAACGACTGCTTAAGCGAGTTGACGCTATCCCGTAATTCCACAAATAAAGGCATCCATTCTGGTGTCGACCCCCTAGGAGGTGACATCCTCATATTTGGCAATTGCTCCGCCTCCACACCAATAACGTCCTCATACATGTCGACACACACGTACCGACACACAGCAGACACACAGGGAATGCTCTATACGAAGACAGGACCCACTAGCCCTTTGGGGAGACAGAGGGAGAGTCTGCCAGCACACACCAAAAAGCGCTATATATGACAGGGATAGCCTTATGATTAAGTGCTCCCTTATAGCTGCTTTTATATTAATATATTGCCATTTATTCTGCCCCCCCTCTCTGTTATACCCTGTTTCTGTAGTGCAGTGCAGGGGAGAGACCTGGGAGCCTTCCTGACCAGCGGAGCTGTGACAGAAAATGGCGCCGTGTGCTGAGGAGATAGGCCCCGCCCCTTTTTCGGCGGGCTCGTCTCCCGCTATTTAGTACATTTAGGCAGGGGTAAATATCTCCATATAGCCTCTGGGGCTATATGTGAGGTATTTTTAGCCTTTTTAAAGGTTTTCATTTGCCTCCCAGGGCGCCCCCCCCCCAGCGCCCTGCACCCTCAGTGACTGCCGTGTGAAGTGTGCTGAGAGGAAAATGGCGCACAGCTGCAGTGCTGTGCGCTACCTTAAGAAGACTGCAGGAGTCTTCAGCCGCCGATTCTGGACCTCTTCTTGCTTCAGCATCTGTGAGGGGGCCGGCGGCGTGGCTCCGGTGACCATCCAGGCTGTACCTGTGATCGTCCCTCTGGAGCTTCATGTCCAGTAGCCAAGAAGCCAATCCATCCTGCACGCAGGTGAGTTCACTTCTTCTCCCCTCTGTCCCTCGTTGCAGTGATCCTGTTGCCAGCAGGAATCACTGTAAAATAAAAAACCTAAGCTAAACTCTCTAAGCAGCTCTTTATGAGAGCCACCTAGAATTGCACCCTTCTCGGCCGGGCACAAAAATCTAACTGGAGTCTGGAGGAGGGTCATAGGGGGAGGAGCCAGTACACACCACCTGACCTGTAAAAGCTTTACTTTTGTGCCCTGTCTCCTGCGGAGCCGCTATTCCCCATGGTCCTTTCAGGAACCCCAGCATCCACTTAGGACGATAGAGAAATGAAGGCTCTGGCTAGGTTGGCCATGATGGAGACTAATGTCATATCCAAATGAACAGCAGCTTCCAATTAGAGGAAATTGTGAACCCCTGAAATGCAAAACTTCACAAACTATGGGCGGGATTCAATTCTTTTCACCCCTTTCCAGTTTCCACACCCGTTCTGTTTCTGCCCTCAGGGACGTTGTATCATTATTTCAGCTCGCTACCCCCGGAGTAGCAAGGCACCCAACTCTTTACACAGCTAAACCTGGTCACTATGGGACAATATGCACAATAAGGGAGATCATTAGAGAAAGGAAATTGGGCGTGATATATCATTTGAATCTCACCCTATGTGTGGTCTGCTCCACTGCATACAGGAAGCGCTCAGTCTATTTGGAAAAATAACTAATGCTATTTATAGCATATAAAAAATATTTTCAATTAAAAAGACACTAAATTAAATACATGTATTAAAATATATTATTAATACAATCCCTTAATGCTTAACAATATAAGCACCAATATTGATAAAGCAAGAAAACCTGCAGTTTGGAAGTCCTCCACTTCCTTAATGTTGGACAAGATAAGCATCAATATAGCTCCAATACATTTGAGGTAAAAATTCAGTAATTTAGAAGTTCTCCAATTCAATATATCATGATATAAATCTTTTTATGATATGAAAGCAGAATGCTGGAGCCTACAGCACTGTGGAGCAGGGCCGTAACTAGGTGTGTGCAGAAGGTGCATTGCCCACAGCACATTTGCCCTGTGGGCGCACCTTCTACTTACACCCCGAGTGGCCGCATATTCCCACTGCTGACAGCCGCTCCTCCCGTTCCCACTCCCCTATGTGCTCTTGCAGGATCTGGCGGCTGCAGCCCTAAGGTCTGACCAGCGGGAGCCTCTGCTGCATACAGTCAGCGGCAGCGCTGGCTACCAGTAAATCCTCTGTGTACTGTGCTCCCGTGGCCCCCCCCCCCCCACTCTTGGCACCTGTACTGTGTTCCCGAACCTTCCCCCCCCCCCCCTCTTCCCCTGTCTTGGTCCCTGTGTGTGCTGCACTCCCGCGGCCAGCCCCCTCACTTGGCCCCTGTCACCTGTGTGCTGCGCTCCCGCAGCCACCCTCTCATTTGGCCCCCGTCACCCATGTGCTGCGCACCCGTGGCCACCCCCTCACTTGGCCACCGTCACCCATGTGCTGCGCTCCCGCGGCCCGCCCCCTCTCTTGGCCTGGCGTGCAGTGCACAGAGGAAGCGCCGGGTCAGGAGCCGTCAGCAGCGCCGGAAGGAGAAATCATGTAAGTGACTGCCTATACACTACACTACATTACACTACAGTTCACTACACTACACTACACTACATTACACCCTAAGCGTAGGGGGGATGTAAAGTGCTCCACCTGCTGCAATGTGTACATGGGGACTCCCCCTGCCGTAATGTATAAAACGGGACTCCGCCTGCCATAACGTGCTACAGGGCCTCTACCTGCCGTAATATGTAAAAGAGAGCTCTACCTGGTGTAATGTGTAAAATGGGGCTCTACCTGGCGTAATGTGTGACAGGGCCTCTACCTGGCGCAATGTGTGACGGGCTCTACCTGGCGTAATGTGTGTAAGTGACGCTACTGTGCTTTGTAATTTGAATAATGGAGATTACTGTGCAGCGTAATATGAATTGGTATTATTTTGTGGCTAAGCCTCTTCCCCATGAAGCCACGCCCCTACATTTTGGTCACGCGCTCACTGGCCTTATTTTAAATATGGGGGGAGGGCGCAGATGCTGTTTCTTGCACATAGCGCTAAAATGTCTAGTTACGACACTGCCGTGGAGAGGAGGCGGCCTACCTGGAGTATGCACATGGGACCCCTCCTTTGTTTAATTGTCCCTGGATCACATTATACCAACAGAGATAACCAACACATTAAAGTATATTGGTAGAGATCCCTATAACATGAGTAATTCATTTTGATAGCTACAGGGGTAGGGTGGCCAGGTATCGGGATTGAAAAAATAAGATTTTACTTACCGGTAAATCTATTTCTCGTAGTCCGTAGAGGATGCTGGGACTCCATAAGGACCATGGGGAATAGACGGGCTCCGCAGAAGATAGGGCACTTTAAGAAAGCTTTGGATTCTGGGTGTGCACTGGCTCCTCCCTCTATGACCCTCCTCCAGACCTCAGTTAGGGAAACTGTGCCCAGAGGAGATGAACAGTACTAAGAAGGATTTTTGTAAATCTAAGGGCGAGATTCATACCAGCCACACCAATCACACCTTTTCTCTGACGTCCTAGTGGATGCTGGGGACTCCGTCAGGACCATGGGGATTAGCGGCTCCGCAGGAGACAGGGCACAAAAATAAAGCTTTAGGATCAGGTGGTGTGCACTGGCTCCTCCCCCTATGACCCTTCTCCAAGCCTCAGTTAGGTTTTTGTGCCCGTCCGAGCAGGGTGCAATCTAGGTGGCTCTCCTAAAGAGCTGCTTAGAAAAAGTTTTTAGGTTTTTTATTTTACAGTGAGTCCTGCTGGCAACAGGCTCACTGCAACGAGGGACTTAGGGGAGAAGAAGTGAACTCACCTGCGTGCAGGATGGATTGGCTTCTTAGGCTACTGGACACCATTAGCTCCAGAGGGATCGAACACAGGCCCAGCCATGGAGTCCGGTCCCGGAGCCGCGCCGCCGACCCCCTTGCAGATGCCGAAAAGTGAAGAGGTCCAGAAACCGGCGGCAGAAGACTTTTCAGTCTTCATGAGGTAGCGCACAGCACTGCAGCTGTGCGCCATTGTTGTCACACACTTCACACCAGCGGTCACGGAGGGTGCAGGGCGCTGCGGGGGGCGCCCTGGGCAGCAATGAAATACCTATACTGGCTAAAAGATACATCACATATAGCCCCTGGGGCTATATGGATGTATTTAACCCCTGCCAGGTCTCAGAAAAACGGGAGAAGAAGCCCGCCAAAAAGGGGGCGGGGCCTATTCTCCTCAGCACACAGCGCCATTTTCCCTCACAGAAATGCTGGTGGGAAGGCTCCCAGGCTCTCCCCTGCACTGCACTACAGAAACAGGGTTAAAACAGAGAGGGGGGGCACTTATTTGGCGATATGATTATATATATTAAGATGCTATAAGGGAAAAACACTTTTATAAAGGTTGTCCCTGTATAATTATAGCGTTTTGGTGTGTGCTGGCAAACTCTCCCTCTGTCTCTCCAAAGGGCTAGTGGGGTCCTGTCCTCTATCAGAGCATTCCCTGTGTGTGTGCTGTGTGTCGGTACGTGTGTGTCGACATGTATGAGGACGATGTTGGTGAGGAGGCGGAGCAATTGCCTGTAATGGTGATGTCACTCTCTAGGGAGTCGACACCGGAATGGATGGCTTATTTAAGGAATTACGTGATAATGTCAACACGCTGCAAGGTCGGTTGACGACATGAGACGGCCGGCAAACCAATTAGTACCTGTCCAGGCGTCTCAAACACCGTCAGGAGCGTTAAAACGTCCTTTTACCTCAGTCGGTCGACACAGACACAGACACGGACACTGACTCCAGTGTCGACGGTGAAGAAACAAACGTATTTTCCTTTAGGGCCACACGTTACTTGTTAAGGGCAATGAAGGAGGTGTTACATATTTCTGATACTACAAGTACCACAAAAAAGGGTATTATGTGGAGTGTGAAAAAACTACCTGTAGTTGTTCCTGAATCAGATAAATTAAATGAAGTGTGTGATGATGCGTGGGTTTCCCCCGATAGAAAATTATTGGCGGTATACCCTTTCCCGCCAGAAGTTAGGGCGCGTTGGGAAACACCCCTTAGGGTGGATAAGGCGCTCACACGCTTATCAAAACAAGTGGCGGTACCGTCTCCAGATAGGGCCGCCCTCAAGGAGCCAGCTGATAGGAGGCTGGAAAATATCCTAAAAAGTATATACACACATACTGGTGTTATACTGCGACCAGCGATCGCCTCAGCCTGGATGTGCAGCGCTGGGGTGGCTTGGTCGGATTCCCTGACTGAAAATATTGATACCCTTGACAGGGACAGTATTTTATTGACTATAGAGCATTTAAAGGATGCATTTCTATATATGCGAGATGCACAGAGGGATATTTGCACTCTGGCATCAAGAGTAAGTGCGATGTCCATATCTGCCAGAAGTTGTTTATGGACACGACAGTGGTCAGGTGATGCAGATTCCAAACGGCACATGGAAGTATTGCCGTATAAAGGAGAAAAAGACAACGTCTTTTCAGCCTCAGTCCTTTCGTCCCCATAAGGGCAAGCGGGCAAAAGGCCAGTCATATCTGCCATGGGATAGAGGAAAGGGAAGAAGACTGCAGCAGGCAGCCCATTCCCAGGAACAGAAGCCCTCCACCGCTTCTGCCAAGTCCTCAGCATGACGCTGGGGCCGTACAAGCGGACTCAGGTGCGGTGGGGGGTGCGGTGGGGGGTCGTCTCAAGAGTTTCAGCACGCAGTGGGCTCACTCGCAAGTGGACCCCTGGATCCTACAAGTAGTATCCCAGGGGTACAGATTGGAGATTCGAGACGTCTCCCCCTCGCAGGTTCCTGAAGTCTGCTTTACCAACGTCTCCCTCCGACAGGGAGGCAGTAGTGGAAACAATTCACAAGCTGTATTCCCAGCAGGTGATAATCAAAGTACCCCTCCTACAACAAGGAAAGGGGTATTATTCCACACTATATTGTGGTACTGAAGCCAGACGGCTCGGTGAGACCTATTCTAAATCTGAAATATTTGAACACTTACATACAAAGGTTCAAATCAAGATGGAGTCACTCAGAGCAGTGATAGCGAACCAGGAAGAAGGGGACTATATGGTGTCCCGGGACATCAGGGATGCTTACCTCCATGTCCAAATTTGCCCTTCTCACCAAGGGTACCTCAGGTTCGTGGTACAGAACTGTCACTATCAGTTTCAGACGCTGCCGGTTGGATTGTCCACGGCACCCCGGGTCCTTACCAAGGTAATGGCCGAAATGATGATTCTTCTTCAAAGAAAATGGACGATCTCCTGATAAGGGCAAGGTCCAGAGAACAGTTGGAGGTCGGAGTAGCACTATCTCAAGTAGTTCTACGACAGCACGGGTGGATTCTAAATATTCCAAAACCGCAGCTGTTTCCGACGACACGTCTGCTGTTCCTAGGGATGATTCTGGACACAGTCCAGAAAAAGGTGTTTCTCCCGGAGAAGAAAGCCAGGGAGTTATCCGAGCTAGTCAGGAACCTCCTAAAACCAGGAAAAGTGTCAGTGCATCATTGCACAAGGGTCCTGGGAAAAATGGTGGCTTCTTACGAAGCGATTCCATTCGGCAGATTTCACGCAAGAACTTTTCAGTGGGATCTGCTGGAAAAATGGTCCGGATCGCATCTTCAGATGCATCAGCGGATAACCCTGTCTCCAAGGACAAGGGTGTTTCTTCTGCGGTGGCTGCAGAGTGCTCATCTACTAAAGGGCCGCAGATTCGGCATTCAGGACTGGGTCCTGGTGACCACGGATGCCAGCCTGAGAGGCTGGGGAGCAGTCACACAGGGAAAAAATTTCCAGGGAGTGTGATCAAGTCTGGAGACTTCTCTCCACATAAATATACTGGAGCTAAGGGCAATTTACAATGTTCTAAGCTTAGCAAGACCTCTGCTTCAAGGTCAGCCGGTATTGATCCAGTGGGACAACATCACGGCAGTCGCCCACGTAAACAGACAGGGCGGCACAAGAAGCAGGAGGGCAATGGCAAAAACTGCAAGGATTCTTCGCTGGGCGAAAAATCATGTGATAGCACTGTCAGCAGTGTTCATTCCGGGAGTGGACAACTGGGAAGCAGACTTCCTCAGCAGGCACGACCTCCACCCGGGAGAGTGGGGACTTCATCCAGAAGTCTTCCACATGATTGTGAACCGTTGGGAAAAACCAAAGGTGGATATGATGGCGTCTCGCCTCAACAAAAAACTGGACAGGTATTGCGCCAGGTCAAGAGACCCTCAGGCAATAGCTGTGGACGCTCTGGTAACACCGTGGGGTTCCAGTCAGTGTATGTGTTTCCTCCTCTGCCTCTCATACCAAAAGTACTGAGAATTATACGGCAAAGGGGAGTAAGAACGATACTCGTGGCTCCGGATTGGCCAAGAAGAACTTGGTACCCGGAACTTCAGGAGATGCTCACGGAAGATCCGTGGCCTCTACCTCTAAGACGGGACCTGCTTCAGCAGGGACCGTGTCTATTCCAAGACTTACCGCGGCTGCGTTTGACGGCATGGCGGTTGAACGCCGAATTCTAAGGGAAAAAGGCATTCCGGAAGAGGTCATTCCTACACTGGTAAAAGCCAGGAAGGAGGTGACTGCACAACATTATCACCGCATTTGGAGAAAATATGTTGCGTGGTGTGAGGCCAGGAAGGCCCCCACGGAGGAATTTCAATTGGGTCGATTCCTACATTTCCTGCAAACAGGATTGTCTATGGGCCTCAAATTGGGGTCCATTAAGGTTCAAATTTCGGCCCTGTCAATTTTCTTCCAGAAAGAATTGGCTTCAGTTCCTGAAGTCCAGACTTTTGTAAAAGGAGTACTACATATACAGCCCCCGGTTGTGCCCCCAGTGGCTCCGTGGGACCTTAATGTAGTTTTGGATTTTCTCAAATCCCATTGGTTTGAGCCACTCAAATCGGTGGATTTGAAATATCTTACATGGAAAGTAACCATGCTACTGGCCCTGGCTTCAGCCAGGAGAGTGTCAGAATTGGCGGCTTTATCGTATAAAAGCCCATATCTGATTTTCCATTCGGACAGGGCAGAACTGCGGACGCGTCCTCAGTTTCTGCCTAAGGTGGTGTCAGCGTTTCACCTGAACCAGCCTATTGTGGTGCCTGCGGCTACTAGCGATTTGGAGGATTCCAAGTTGCTGGACGTTGTCAGGGCATTGAAAATATATATTTCAAGGACGGCTGGAGTCAGAAAATCTGACTCGCTGTTTATACTGTATGCACCCAACAAGCTGGGTGCTCCTGCTTCTAAGCAGACGATTGCTCGTTGGATTTGTAGCACAATTCAACTTGCACATTCTGTGGCAGGCCTGCCACAGCCTAAATCTGTCAAGGCCCATTCCACAAGGAAGGTGGGCTCATCCTGGGCGGCTGCCCGAGGGGTCTCGGCATTACAACTCTGCCGAGCAGCTACGTGGTCGGGGGAGAACACGTTTGTAAAATTCTACAAATTTGATACCCTGGCTAAAGAGGACCTGGAGTTCTCTCATTCGGTGCTGCAGAGTCATCCGCACTCTCCCGCCCGTTTGGGAGCTTTGGTATAATCCCCATGGTCCTGACGGAGTCCCCAGCATCCACTAGGACGTCAGAGAAAATAAGATTTTACTTACCGATAAATCTATTTCTCGTAGTCCGTAGTGGATGCTGGGCGCCCATCCCAAGTGCGGATTGTCTGCAATACTTGTACATAGTTATTGTTACAAAAAAATCGGGTTGTTATTGTTGTGAGCCGTCTGTTCAGAGGCTCCTACGTTTGTCATACTGTTAACTGGGTTCAGATCACAAGTTGTACGGTGTGATTGGTGTGGCTGGTATGAGTCTTACCCGGGATTCAAAATCCTTCCTTATTGTGTACGCTCGTCCGGGCACAGTATCCTAACTGAGGCTTGGAGGAGGGTCATAGGGGGAGGAGCCAGTGCACACCACCTGATCCTAAAGCTTTATTTTTGTGCCCTGTCTCCTGCGGAGCCGCTAATCCCCATGGTCCTGACGGAGTCCCCAGCATCCACTACGGACTACGCGAAATAGATTTATCGGTAAGTAAAATCTTATTATAACTTGTGATAAACTTACCCAGTTAACAGTATGAACAACAACATAGCCACGGTATCACCGAAAACTATAACATAACCCTTATGTAAGCAATAACTATATACAAGTCTTGCAGAAGAAGTCCGCACTTGGGACGGGCGCTCAGCATCCTCTACGGACTACGAGAAATAGATTTACCGGTAAGTAAAATCTTATTTTCCCAAACGTCCTTGAGGATGCTGGGACTCCGTAAGGACCATGGGGATTATACCAAAGCTCCCAAACGGGCGGGAGAGTGCGGATGACTCTGCAGCACCGATTGAGCAAACAGGAGGTCCTCCTCAGCCAGGGTATCAAACTTATAGAACTTTGCAAAGGTGTTTGTCCCCGACCAAGTAGCTGCTCGGCACAACTGTAATGCCGAGACCCCTCGGGCAGCCGCACAAGAAGAGCCCACTTTCCTAGTGGAGTGGGCCTTAACCGATTTCGGTAACGGCAATCCTGCCGTAGAATGCGCCTGCTGAATCGTGTTACAGATCCAGCGAGCAATAGTCTGCTTTGAAGCAGGGGCGCCAACCTTGTTGGCCGCATACAGAACAAACAAAGCTTCAGTCTTCCTGATCCGAGCCGTTCTGGTCACATAAATCTTCAAAGCCCTGACTACATCCAGGGACTCAGAATCCTCCAAGTCCCTTGTAGCCACAGGCACAACAATAGGTTGGTTCACATGAAAAGATGAGACCACTTTTGGCAGAAAGTGAGGACGAGTCCTCAACTCTGCCCTATCCACGTGAAAAACCAAGTATGGGCTTTTATGCGATAAAGCCGCCAATTCTGAAACACGTCTTGCCGAAGCTAACGCCAACAACATGACCACTTTCCACGTGAGGTATTTCAACTCCACAGTTTTAAGTGGTTCAAACCAAGGTGACTTGAGGAAACGTAACACCGCGTTAAGATCCCAAGGCGCCACCGGAGGCACAAAGGGAGGCTGAATATGCAGCACCCCCTTCACAAAAGTCTGTACCTCAGGAAGAGAGGCTAATTCTCTTTGAAAGAAAATGGATAAGGCCGAAATCTGGACCTTTATGGACCCTAATTTTAGGCCCAAGGTCACTCCTGTTTGAAGGAAGTGAAGCAGACGGCCCAAATGGAACTCCTCCGTAGGAGCAGCTCTGGCCTCACACCAAGAAACATATTTCCGCCATATACGGTGATAATGTTTCAACGTCACATCTTTCCTAGCCTTGATCAGGGTAGGAATGACTTCCTCCGGAATTCCTTTATCCGCTAGGATCCGGCGTTCAACCGCCATGCCGTCAAACGCAGCCGCGGTAAGTCTTGGAACAGACAGGGCCCCTACTCCAGCAGGTCCTGCCTTAGAGGAAGAGGCCACGGATCTTCTGTGAGCAACTCTTGTAGTTCCGGATACCAAGTCCTCCGTGGCCAATCTGGAACAATGAGGATTGTTCTGACCCTGCTTATTCTTACAATTCTCAACACCTTGGGTATGAGAGGAAGAGGAGGAAACACATAGACCGATCTGAACAACCAAGGTGTCACCAGAGCGTCTACAATACCGCCTGAGGGTTCCTTGACCTGGCGCAATACCGCGTTAGCTTTTTGTTGAGACAGGATGCCCTCATGTCTATTTGAGGCAGGCCCCACTGATCCGCGATCTGTGCAAAGACTACTTGATGAAGTCCCCACTCCCCCGGATGCAGGTCGTGCCTGCTGAGGAAGTCCGCCTCCCAGTTGTCCACCCCCGGGATGAACACCGCTGACAGCGCGCTTACATGGCCTTCCGCCCAGCGTAGAATCCTAATCGCTTCTGCCATGGCCACGCTGCTCCTTGTTCCGCCTTGGCGGTTTATATGAGCCACTGCCGTGACATTGTCTGACTTAATCAGAACCGGTCTTCTCCGAAGTAAGTTCTCCGCTTGACGCAGGGCGTTGTATATGGCCCTCAACTCCAGGACGTTGATGTGGAGACAAGTCTCCAGGCTTGACCAGAGACCTTGGAAATTTCTTCCCAGAGCCACTGCACCCCAGCCTCGGAGGCTTGCGTCCGTGGTTACCAGGACCCAGTCCTGAATGCTGAACCTGCGACCCTCTAGAAGGTGAGCACTGTTCAGCCACCACAGGAGAGATACCCTGGTCCTGGGAGACAGGGTGATCCATTGATGCATTTGTAAATGGGACCCGGACCACTTGTCCAAGAGGTCCCATTGATAAGTCCTCGCATGGAATCTGCCGAAAAGGATGGCCTCGTATGAAGCCACCATCTTCCCCAGGACCCGCGTGCACTGATGCACTGAAACCTTCTTTGGTTTCAATAGGTTCCTGACCATGGTCATGAGTTCCTGAACCTTTTCGATCGCAAGAAAAACCTTTTTCTGGTCTGTGTCTAGGATCAGGCCCAGAAAGGTCAGACGCGTTGTAGGAACTAGCTGGGACTTCGGTATATTGAGAATCCAGCCGTGTAGCTGCAACGTCTTCATGGACAGAGACACGCTGTCCAGCAACTTCTCCCAAGATCTCGCCTTTATTAGGAGATCGTCCAAGTATGGGATAATTGTGACCCCCTGCCTGCGCAGGAGCACCATCATTTCCGCCATTACCTTGGTGAAAATCCTCGGGGCCGTGGAAAGCCCAACCGGCAACGTCTGAAATTGGTAGTGACAGTCCTGCACTGCAAATCTCAGGAATGCCTGATGAGGGGGGAATATTGGAACATGAAGGTATGCATCCTTTATGTCCAGGGACACCATCCAATCCCCCCCCTCCAGGCTGGCGATGACCGCCCGGAGTGATTCCATTTTGAACTTGAACCTTTCCAAGTACAAGTTCAGAGATTTCAGGTTTAAAATGGGCCTGACCGAACCGTCCGGTTTCGGGACCACAAACAGGGTTGAATAATATCCCTCTCCCTGCTGAAGATGAGGAACTGTGACAATCACCTGTTGAACATACAATTTTTGGATTGCTGTCAACACTGTCTCCCTCTCTGACGGGGAAGTCGGCAGAGCCGATTTGAAAAACCGACGAGGAGGCAAGTCTTCGAATTCCAGCCTCTATCCCTGAGCAACAATCTCTATTGCCCAGGGATCCACCTGCGATTGAACCGAGACGTGGCCGAAAAACCGAAGACGAGCCCCCACCAGATCTACCTCCCCCGGGAAGCCCCAGCGTCATGCGGTGGACTTTGCAGACGCAGGGGAGGACTTCTGCTCTTGGGAACTAGCTGTGTGCAGCTTCTTTCCCCTGCCTTTTCCTCTGGTAGCAAAGGACGATCCCCGCACCTTCTTGTTTTTATTGGAACGAAAGGACTGCATTTGATAATGAGGTGCCTTCTTAGTATGCTGCGGGGGGACATAAGGTAAGAAATTCGACTTACCAGCCGTAGCCGTAGAAACAAGGTCTGAGAGGCCGTCTCCAAACAACTCCTCCCCCTTGTACGGCAAGGACTCCATGTGCCGCTTAGAATCGGCATCTCCCGTCCACTGCCGGGTCCACAGGAGTCGCCTAGCAGAAATAGACATAGCATTTATTCTGGAGCTTAATAAACAAATGTCTCTCTGAGCATCTCTCATATACAAGGCAGAATCTCTGATATGCTCTATGGTCATTTGAATGGCATCCCTATCTAAGGTGTCAATCTCCACAGATAAGGAATCTGCCCATGCCACAACTGCACTACAAACCCAGGCCGACGCCATAGCCGGTCTAGCAATAGTACCGGAGTGAGTGTAAATGTGCTTTAAGGTAATTTCCTGCCTGCGATCGACCGGTTCCTTGAGGGAAGCCGTATCCTGAGAAGGCAGTGCCACCTTTTTGGACAAGCGTGTCAGCGCCTTGTCCACTTTTGGTGAAGATTCCCAGCGTATCCTATCAGTTTGTGGAAAAGGATACGCCATAAGAATCCTTTTGGGAACTTGTGGTCTCCTATCTGGAGAGTCCCAAGCCTTTTCGCAAAATTCACTTAACTCAAATGATGATGGAAAAGTGACTTCAGGCTTTTTCTCTTTATACATGTGTACCCTCGTGTCAGGGACAGGGGGTTCCTCAGTAATATGCAAAACCTCTTTAATGGCCATAATCATGTACCGTATACCCTTAGCCACCTTCGGCTGTAATTTTGCATCTTCATAGTCGACACTAGAGTCAGAATCTGTGTCGGTATCTGTGTCATCGATCTGGGATATGGTGCGCTTCTGAGACCCCGACGGGCCTGGCGCTATAGGGACAGGCATGGACTGGGTACCTGACTGATCCCTAGCTTCTGTCTTGTCTAACCTTTTATGCAACAGATTTACATTTGCATTCAAGACATTCAGCATATCCACCCATTCCGGTGTCGGCGTTGCCGACGGCGACCTGACATTCAAACACTCCCCCTCCACCGTAAGCGAGCCTTCCTCGTCAAACATGTCGACACGCGTACCGACACACTTCACACACACAGGGAACCCCTTTTCTGAAGACAGTATCCCTGTCAAGGCCCTTTGGAGAGACAGAGAGAGAGTATGCCAGCACACACCCCAGCGCAATAACCCTGGAGACCAACACAAAATGTTATTCCCCAGCAGCGCTGTGTAATATGTAAACCGCCAATTATGTGCCCCCCCCCTCTCTCTTTTAAGCACCCTGTCACCGTGTGTAAGCAGGGGAGAGTCCGGGGAGCTTCCTGTCAGCAGTGCTGTGGAGAGAAAATGGCGCTGGTGAGTGCTGAGGGAGAAGCCCCGCCCCCTCGGTGGCGGGCTTCTGTCCCGCTCAAACCTTAGTAAAATATGGCGGGGGCTCTTTTATATACATGTACAGAGCCCACCTGTACATGTATATAGTCTTTTTGCCATGTAGAGGTTTGTCTTGCTGCCCAGGGCGCCCCCCCCCTGCGCCCTGCACCCTTATAGTGACCGGAGTGTGTGAGGTGTATGAGAGCAATGACGCACAGCTGCAGTGCTGTGCGTTACCTCAGTGAAGCTGAAGGCTTCTGCCGCTTGAGACGTCTTCTGACTTCTGTACTTCTGGCTCTGTGAGGAGAACGGCGGCGCGGCTCCGGGGGTGGACGCCCAGTAAGAACCTGCGTTCACCCCCTCTGGAGCTAATGGTGTCCAGTAGCCGAGGAAGCAGAGCCTATCTTTGACAAGAAGGTCTGCTCCTCTCTCCTCAGTCCCTCGATGCAGGGAGCCTGTTGCCAGCAGTGCTCCCTGTGAAAAAGTAGTAAAAAGAAAAATCCAAACAAAAATGCTTTCAGGCAGAGAACTCTGGAAAGCTCTCTACAGTGTACCCATCTTGCTCTGGGCACAGTGTAAAACTGAGGTCTGGAGGAGGGTCATAGAGGGAGGAGCCAGTGCACACCCAGAATCCAAAGCTTTCTTAAAGTGCCTTATCTCCTGCGGAGCCCGTCTATTCCCCATGGTCCTTACGGAGTCCCAGCATCCTCAAGGACGTTAGAGAAATGATCAATCCCGGGATACCCGTGGTTGTTTCTTTTCTCTAACGTCCTAGTGGATGCTGGGGACTCCGTAAGGACCATTGGGAATAGCGGGCTCCGCAGGAGACTGGGCACTCTAAAGAAAGATTTAGTACTATCTGGTGTGCACTGGCTCCTCCCTCTATGCCCCTCCTCCAGACCTCAGTTAGAATCTGTGCCCGGCCAGAGCTGGGTGCTCCTAGTGGGCTCTCCTGAGCTTGCTAGAAAAGAAAGTATTTTGTCAGGTTTTTTATTTTCAGAGAGCTTCTGCTGGCAACAGACTCTCTGCTACGAGGGACTGAGGGGAGAGAAGCAAACCTACTCACGGCAGCTAGGTAGCGCTTCTTAGGCTACTGGACACCATTAGCTCCAGAGGGATCGAACACAGGTACCTAACCTTGATCGTCCGTTCCCGGAGCCGCGCCGCCGTCCCCCTCGCAGAGCCAGAAGAACAGAAGCAGCAGAAGCATGAAGACATCGAAATCGGCGGCTGAAGACTCCTGTCTTCACTTAAGGTAGCGCACAGCACTGCAGCTGTACGCCATTGCTCCCACAGCACACCGCACACTCCGGTCACTGTAGGGCGCAGGGGGGGGCACCCTGGGCAGCAATTAATTACCTTTTTGGCAAAAATAGACATATATACAGTCTGGGACTGTATATATGCCCGAGCCCCCGCCATTTTTTACACATTAAAGCGGGACAGAAGCCCGCCGCTGAGGGGGCGGGGCCTTCTTCCTCAGCACACCAGCGCCATTTTCTCTTCACAGCTCCGCTGGAAGGACGCTCCCCAGGCTCTCCCCTGCAGTATACAGGTGCAATAGAGGGTAAAAAAGAGAGGGGGGGCACATAAATTTAGGCGCAGAAATATATTTAACAGCAGCTACGGGGTAAACACTAAGGTACAGTGTAATCCCTGGGTTATATAGCGCTGGGGTGTGTGCTGGCATACTCTCTCTCTGTCTCCCCAAAAGCCTTTGTGGGGTCCTGTCCTCAGTCAGAGCATTCCCTGTGTGTGTGCTGTGTCTCGGTACGCCTGTGTCGACATGTTTGATGAGGAAGGATATGTGGAGGCAGAACAAGTGCAGCTGAGTGTGGTGTCGCCGCCGACGGTGCCGACACCTGATTGGATGGATATGTGGAAGGTGTTAAATGATAATGTAAACTCCTTGCATAACAGATTGGATAAAACTGTAACCTTGGGACAGTCAGGGTCCCAACCCTTGCCTGATCCTACAGCGCAGAGGCCGTCAGGGTCTCAAAAGCGCACACTATCACAGATAGTTGACACAGATGTCGACACGGAATCGGACTCCAGTGTCGATGACGATGAGGCAAAGTTGCAGCCTAAAATGACTAAAGCCATCCGCTACATGATTGTAGCAATGAAGGATGTATTACACATTTCTGAGGAAAATCCTGTCCCTGATAAGAGGATGTATATGTATGGGGAGAAAAAGCATGAAGTGACTTTTCCTCCTTCACATGAATTAAATGAATTATGTGAAAAAGCGTGGGATTCCCCTGACAGGAAGGTGATAATTTCCAAGAGATTACTTATGGCGTATGCTTTCCCGCCAACGGACAGGTTACGCTGGGAATCCTCCCCTAGGGTAGACAAGGCGTTGACACGCTTGTCTAAGAAGGTGGCCCTGCCGTCTCAGGATACAGCCGCCCTAAAGGATCCTGCGGATAGAAAGCAGGAAGCTATCCTGAAGTCTGTTTATACACATTCTGGCACACTGCTGAGGCCAGCAATTGCTTCGGCCTGGATGTGTAGTGCGGTAGCTGCATGGACGGATACTCTGTCTGAGGAGATAGATACCCTGGACAGGGACACTGTTCTACTGACCCTGGCACATATCAAGGACGCGGTCCTATATATGCGGGATGCCCAGAGGGACATTTGCCTGCTGGGCTCTAGAGTAAACGCAATGTCCATTTCTGCCAGAAGGGTCTTATGGACTCGGCAATGGACAGGGGATACCGACTCTAAAAAACACATGGAGGTTTTACCTTATAAGGGTGAGGAATTGTTTGGGGACGGTCTCTCGGACCTAGTTTCCACAGCTACGGCTGGGAAGTCAAATTTCTTGCCTTATGTCCCTCCACAGCCTAAGAAAGCACCGTATTACCAAATGCAGTCCTTTCGTTCTCAGAAGAGCAAGAAGGTCAGAGGTGCGTCCTTTCTTGCCAGAGGCAGGGGTAGAGGAAAAAAGCTGCACCGTACAGCTAGTTCCCATGAACAAAAGTCTTCCCCGGCTTCCACTAAATCCACCGCATGACACTGGGGCTCCACAGGCGGAGCCAGGAGCCGTGGGGACGCGTCTCCGACATTTCAGCCACCAGTGGGTTCGCTCACAGGTGGATCCTTGGGCTATACAAGCTGTGTCTCAGGGATACAAGCTGGAATTCGAGGTGACGCCCCCTCACCGTTACCTAAAATCGGCCTTACCAACTTCCCCCATGGAAAGGGATATAGTGTTGGCGGCAATTCACAAACTTTTTCTCCAGCAGGTGGTGGTAGAGGTTCCCCCCCTTCAACGGGGAAGGGGCTACTATTCCACTATGTTTGTGGTACCGAAACCGGACGGTTCGGTCAGACCCATTTTAAATTTAAAATCCCTGAACATTTATCTGAAGAAATTCAAGTTCAAAATGGAATCGCTCAGAGCGGTCATTGCAAGCCTGGAAGGGGGGGATTTTATGGTGTCTCTGGACATCAAGGATGCTTACTTGCATGTCCCCATTTATCCGCCTCATCAGGAGTACCTCAGGTTTGTGGTACGGGATTGTCATTACCAATTCCAGACGTTGCCGTTTGGCCTGTCCACGGCACCGAGAGTTTTTACCAAGGTGATGGCGGAAATGATGGTGCTCCTTCGGAAGCAAGGGGCTACAATTATCCCATACTTGGACGATCTCCTCATAAAGGCGTGGTCCAGGGAGCAGTTGCTGATCAGCGTAGCACGCTCTCAGGAAGTGTTGCGTCAGCATGGCTGGATTCTGAACATTCCAAAGTCGCAGCTGATTCCTGCAACGCGTCTGCCCTTCCTGGGCATGATTCTGGACACAGACCAGAAGAAGGTGTTTCTCCCGGAGGAGAAGGCTCAGGAGCTCGTGACTCTGGTCAGAGACCTCCTAAAGCCAAAACAGGTGTCGGTGCATCACTGCACACGAGTCCTGGGAAAGATGGTGGCGTCATACGAAGCCATTCCCTTCGGCAGGTTCCATGCGAGGATCTTTCAGTGGGATCTGCTGGACAAGTGGTCCGGCTCGCATCTTCAGATGCATCGGATGATCACCCTGTCCCCCAGGGCCAGAGTGTCTCTTCTGTGGTGGCTACAAGGTGCTCACCTCCTCGAGGGCCACAGATTCAGCATACAGGACTGGGTCCTGGTGACCACGGATGCAAGCCTCCGAGGGTGGGGGGCAGTCACTCAAGGAAGAATCTTCCAAGGGCTGTGGTCCAGTCAGGAGACTTGTCTGCACATAAATATCCTGGAGCTACGGGCCATATACAACGCCCTGAGTCAAGCGGAGCCTCTGCTTCGAGACCAACCAGTGCTGATTCAGTCAGACAACATCACTGCAGTCGCTCATGTAAACCGCCAGGGCGGCACAAGAAGCAGGGTAGCAATGGCGGAAGCCACCAGGATTCTTCGTTGGGCGGAGAATCACGTGCAAGCACTGTCAGCAGTGTTCATTCCGGGAGTGGACAACTGGGAAGCAGACTTCCTCAGCAGACACGACCTCCACCCGGGAGAGTGGGGACTTCATCAAGAAGTCTTCACGCAGATTGTAAATCGATGGGAACTGCCACAGGTGGACATGATGGCGTCCCGCCTCAACAAAAAATTAAAGAGGTATTGCGCCAGGTCAACCCTCAGGCGATAGCTGTGGACGCACTGGTGACACCGTGGGTATTCCAGTCGGTCTATGTGTTTCCTCCTCTTCCTCTCATACCCAGGGTACTGAGAATCGTAAGAAAAAGAGGAGTGAGAACAATACTCATTGTTCCGGATTGGCCAAGAAGGACTTGGTACCCGAAACTGCAAGAAATGCTCACAGAGGACCCTTGGCCTCTGCCTCTCAGACAGGACCTGTTGCAACAGGGGCCCTGTCTGTTCCAAGACTTACCGCGGCTGCGTTTGACGGCATGGCGGTTGAACGCCGGATCCTAGCAGAAAAGGGCATTCCGGACGCAGTTATTCCTACGCTGATAAAGGCTAGGAAGGACGTGACAGCAAAACATTATCACCGTATATGGCGAAAATATGTTGCTTGGTGTGAGGCCAGGAAGGCCCCTACAGAGGAATTCCAGCTGGGTCGATTCCTGCACTTCCTACAGTCAGGTGTGACTATGGGCCTAAAATTAGGGTCCATAAAGGTCCAGATTTCGGCCCTATCCATTTTCTTTCAAAAAGAACTGGCTTCACTGCCTGAGGTTCAGACGTTTGTTAAAGGAGTGCTGCATATTCAGCCTCCTTTTGTGCCACCAGTGGCACCTTGGGATCTTAACGTGGTCTTGGCTTTCCTGAAATCCCACTGGTTTGAGCCACTTAAGACAGTGGAGCTAAAGTATCTCACGTGGAAAGTGGTCATGCTGTTGGCCCTAGCCTCAGCTAGGCATGTGTCAGAATTGGCGGCTTTGTCATGTAAAAGCCCCTATCTGGTTTTTCATATGGATAGGGCAGAATTGCGAACTCGTCCGCAGTTTCTGCCAAAGGTGGCGTCATCTTTTCATTTGAACCAACCCATTGTGGTGCCTGCAGCTACTCGTGACTTGGAGGATTCCAAGTTGCTTGATGTAGTCAGGGCTTTGAAGATCTATGTTGCCAGGACGGCTGGAGTCAGGAAAACTGACTCGCTGTTTATCCTGTATGCATCCAACAAGCTGGGTGCTCCTGCTTCAAAGCAAACCATTGCTCGCTGGATCTGTAACACGATTCAGCAGGCTCATTCTGCGGCTGGATTGCCGCATCCAAAATCAGTGAAAGCCCATTTGACAAGGAAGGTGGGCTCTTCTTGGGCGGCTGCCTGAGGGGTCTCGGCATTACAGCTTTGCCGAGCTGCTACTTGGTCTGGTTCAAACACATTTGCAAAGTTCTACAAGTTTGATACCCTGGCTGAGGAGGACCTGGTGTTTGCCCATTCGGTGCTGCAGAGTCATCCGCACTCTCCCGCCCGTTTGGGAGCTTTGGTATAATCTCCATGGTCCTTACGGAGTCCCCAGCATCCACTAGGACGTTAGAGAAAATAAGATTTTACTCACCGGTAATTCTATTTCTCGTAGTCCGTAGTGGATGCTGGGCGCCCGTCCCAAGTGCGGACTTTCTGCAATACGTGTAGTTATTGTTAACAAAGGGTTATGATTATGTAGCATCGGTTGAGTGATGCTCAGTTGTTGTTCATACTGTTAACTGGGTAAGTTTATCACAAGTTGTACAGTGTGATTGGTGTGGCTGGTATGAGTCTTACCCTGGATTCCAAAATCCTTTCCTTGTAATGTCAGCTCTTCCGGGAACAGTTTCCTTAACTGAGGTCTGGAGGAGGGGCATAGAGGGAGGAGCCAGTGCACACCAGATAGTACTAAATCTTTCTTTAGAGTGCCCAGTCTCCTGCGGAGCCCGTTATTCCCCATGGTCCTTACGGAGTCCCCAGCATCCACAACGGACTACGAGAAATAGAATTACCGGTGAGTAAATTCTTATTTTCAATGTGTGTCCCGCCCTGCTCAGTCCACATAACTCACGCTCATCCGAACGGGTGGGAGTCTGGGTCCTCTTGCGGGGCAGTACAGACGTTGAGTTCTGGGTGGCAGGCTGCATAGCATAACCTCTGATTTCACATCCTGCTGTACAGTATGCACAGCCGGGGGCAGGAGGTGCTCAACGCAGCACCGGCATTGAAAAAACAAAGGGGCTTGCCAATCCCGAAATCCCCAGGATTGGAGCTTCGAATCCCAGCCAATTTTTGGCAAAAGTCCCAGGATCCCACCGATCCCGGGATTGGCCACCATATTCTGGGGTAATGTGTGAAAGCAGACCCACAGGGAGAAGTTTGTAAACGCATCTCATGTGCATTCTGTGGGAGCCAGAGACTGAGATCACAGGCAAAGGGCGATAAGAGGTTGGCAAATATATATATAAGGTACACCCGTCCCAGAAACCCATCCAAATGGTGGTGAGGAGAGTTTATTAACCTGACATCCAACTGCGTTATCTCTGTAAGCGGCATCATCGGCTTGGAGTCTTTGGAGCTTTCCCGCAGAGGCAAGGCCAGAACATCATCGCGAGCAGTTGAGAGACAGAGGGCCGTGAGGTGGTGGAAGACAGTGCCAGTATTTTGCCTACCGCTTCACTGACATACAGTGAATTTCTGTAAATGCGCAGAATCCATAAACTGCCCAACTGGAGCTGAGCTTTAATCTCAGCAGTGATAAATCAGCACTGCTTAGGAGGGGGTGCTAGTATGACACTGTGGGGTGCATGGGGCATGGAGGCTTGCCCAGCGGGGAATGTCCCATATACCTGGCGGCTAATCCCCCCACTGTGCTGACAGTGTTAGCTGGGACAGGGCGGTGGACCCTCCGATGCACTGCACACAGTGGCACTGTTACGCAGTGCTACTCTGGGAATGTTTTGCAGAGGCACAGCAATGGAGCTCAGTTCTAGTATTAGTTATATTAATACTGCTCTGAGAGCCATTACTGGGTCTCCGTAAAACAAATAACTACAAGCCAGCCTTTGTGATAGAACATGGACGGGCTAGATTTTGTGGGACCCGGCCACAATCCCCTTGGGGCCATCTGGGTCCTAGGCAGGTGCCTAGGTTGCCTTGTGGGAAATCCGGGCCTGCTTCCTAGAATTCCAATAAGGGATATTAAGTAAAGAAAAAAATAAGATTTTACTTACCGGTAAATCTATTTCTCGTAGTCCGTAGAGGATGCTGGGGACTCCGTAAGGACCATGGGGATAGACGGGCTCCGCAGGAGACATGGGCACTTTAAGAAAGAATTTAGTTCCTGGTGTGCACTGGCTCCTCCCTCTATGCCCCTCCTCCAGACCTCAGTTAGAGAAACTGTGCCCAGAGGAGATGGACAGTACGAGGAAAATATTTTGTTAATCCAAGGGCAAGATTCATACCAGCCACACCAATCACACCGTATAACTTGTGATAACTAGCCAGTATGAAAACAACATAGCATCAGTTCAAGACCGATGCAACTATAACGTAACCCTTATTGAAGCAATAACTATATACAAGTATTGCAGAAGAAGTCCGCACTTGGGACGGGCGCCCAGCATCCTCTACGGACTACGAGAAATAGATTTACCGGTAAGTAAAATCTTATTTTCTCTAACGTCCTAGAGGATGCTGGGGACTCCGTAAGGACCATGGGGATTATACCAAAGCTCCCAAACGGGCGGGAGAGTGCGGATGACTCTGCAGCCCTGATTGAGCAAACAAGAGGTCCTCCTCAGCCAGGGTATCAAACTTGTAGAACTTAGCAAAAGTGTTTGAACCTGACCAAGTAGCAGCTCGGTACAACTGTAATGCCGAGACCCCTCGGGCAGCCGCCCAAGAAGAGCCCACCTTCCTGGTGGAATGGGCCCTAACCGATTTAAGCAACGGCAATCCAGCCGTAGAATGATCCTGCTGAATGGTGTTACAAATTCAGCGAGCAATAGTCTGCTTTGAAGCAGGAGCGCCAAGCTTGTTGGCAGCATACAGGACAAACAGTGATTCTGTTTTTCTGACTCTATCCGTTCTGGCTACGTAAATTTTCAAAGCCCTGACCACATCCAGGGACTTGGGAGTCCTCCAAGTCCCTTGTAGCCACAGGCACCACAATAGGCTGGTTCATATGAAAGGATGATACCACCTTAGGCAGGAATTGAGGACGTGTCCGCAACTCCGCTCTATCGACATGGAAAACCAGATAGGGGCTTTTATGAAACAAAGCCGCAATTCCGACACTTGCCTAGCCGAAGCCACGGCTAATAACATGACCACCTTCCAAGTGAGATATTTTAACTCTAACGTTTTAGGTGGTTCAAACCAGTGTGACTTAAGGAAACTTAACACCACGTTAAGGTCCCAGGGCTCCACCAGAGGTACAAAAGGAGGCTGAAAATGCAGCACTCCCTTCACAAAAGTCTGAACTTCTGGGAGAGAGGCCAATTCTTTTTGAAAGAAAATGGATAGGGCCGAGATCTGAACCTTAATGGAGCCTAAGTTTTAGGCCCAAATTCACTCCAGTTTGTAGGAAGTGAAGGAAACGGCCCAGATGGAATTCTTCCGTAGGAGCATTCCTGGCCTCACACCAAGAAACATATTTTCGCCATATACGGTGATAATGTTTAGATGTCACGTCCTTCCTAGCCTTTATCAGCGTAGGAATGACCTCATCCAGAATGCCTTTTTCCGCTAGGATCCGGCATTCAACCGCCATGCCATCAAACACAGCCGCGGTAAGTCTTTGAACAGACATGGGCCCTGTTGCAACAGGTCCTGCCTTAGAGGAAGAGGCCACGGATCTTCTGTAAGCATTTCCTGCAGATCCGGATACCAGATCCTTCGTGGCCAATCTGGAACAATGAGGATTGTTCTCACTCCTCCTTTTTCTTATTATTCTCAACCCTTGGGTATGAGAGGAAGAGGACGAAATACATAGACTGACTGGAACACCCACTGTGTCACTAGGGCCACAGGGTCTCTTGATCAGGCGCAATAACTCTGCAGCTTTTTGTTTAGGCGGGACGCCATCATGTCTATCTGTGGCAGTCCCCACCGAACTGCAATCTGTGCGAAGACTTCCTGATGAAGTCTCCACTCTCCAAGACGTATGTCTGGTGAGGAAGTCTGCTTCCCAGTTGTTCACTTCCGGAATGAACACTGTTGACAGTGCTCTTACATGATTCTCCGCACAGCGAAGAATTCTGGTGGCTTCCGCCATCGCCACTCTGCTCCTTGTGCCGCCTTGGCGGTTTACATGAGCTACTGCGGTGACGTTGTCTGACTGGATCAGAACCGGTTGGTCGCAAAGAAAGGTCTCCGCTTGACGTAGGGCGTTGTATATGGCCCTTAGTTCCAATATGTGGATGTGAAGACAAGTCTCTTGACTTGACCAAAAGACCTTGGAAATTTCTTCCCTGTGTGACTGCTCCCCAGCCTCGGAGGCTCGCGTCCGTGGTCACCAGGATTCAGTCCTGAATGCCGAATCTGCGGCCCTCTATAAGGTGAGCACTCTGCAGCCACCACAGGAGAGATACCCTGGCCCTGGGGGATAGGGTGATCAACTGATGAATCTGTAGATGTCACCCGGACCACTTGTCCAGTAGGTCCCATTTGAAGTCCTCGCATGGAACCCTAAGGGAATGTTTTTCCCAGGACTCGAGGGCAGTGATGCACTGACACCTGTCTTGGTTTCAATAGGTCTCTGACTAGAGTCATGAGTTCCTGGGCCTTCTCTATCTGAAGGTAAACCCATTTCTGGTCTGTATCCAGAATCAAACCCAAGAAGGGCAGACGAGTTATAGGAACCAACTGTGACCTCGGGAAATTGAGAATCCAGCCGTGTTGCTGTGACACCTTCAGCGAAAGTGATACGCTGTTGAACAACTGCTCTTTTGATCTCGCCCTTATTAGGAGATCGTCCAAGTATGGGATAACTGTGACTCCTTGCTTGCGTAGGAGCACCATTATTTCCGCCAATTACCCTGAAATTAATAATGACAATCCTGTACTGCAAGTGTCAGGTACGCCTGATGGGGTGGATAAATGGGAACATGAAGGTATGCAGTCTTTATGTCTAGATACACCATCAAATCCCCCCTTCCAGGCTGGCGATGATCGCTCTGGGCGATTCCACTTTAAATTTGAACCTTTTCCCGTATAGGTTCAGAGATTTTAATTTTAAAATAGGTCTGACCGAACCGTATGGTTTCGGGACTACAGCCAAGGGTGAGTCATATCGCCTTCCTTGTTGCAGGAGGGGAACCTTGAGCACCACCTGTTGGAGATACAATGTGTGAATTGTATTTAATATTATCTCCCTTTCTGGGGGAGAAGCCGGTAGGTCCGATAAGGAAAAAACTGGCGAGGAGGCACCTTTCGAATTCCAGCTTGTAACCCTGAGAAACAATTTTTATTGCCCCGGGATCCACCTGTGAGTGAACTCAGATGTGGCTGAAGAGCCGAAGACGTGCTCCCACTGGGACGGACTCCCTTAGCGGAGCTCCAGCGTCATGCGGTGGATGTAGTAGAGGTCGGGGAGGACTTCTGTTCCTGGGAACTAGCTGTGCCCTGTGCCCTTACCTCTGGTAAGAAAGGACGCTCCTCGTACTTTCTTGTTATTCTGCGACCAAAAGGACTGCATTTGATAATGTCGTGCTTTCTTAGGCTGTGAGGGAATATAAGGCAAAAGATCAGAATTACCAGCTATAGCTGTGGAGACCAGGTCCGAGAGCCCTTCTCCACACAATCCCTCAGCCTTGTAAGGTAAACCTTCCATATGCCTCTTTTAGTCAGCATCACCTGTCCATTGCATGTTCCACAGGACACGTCTAGCAGAAATCGACATAGCGTTGACTCTAGAACACAGTAGACTAATGTCTCTTTGGGCATGTTTTATATATATATATATATATATATATATATAAGACAGCATCTTTTATATATATATAAATATATATATATATATATATATATACTAGGGTCAATAACATGGTATCCTTATCTAGGGTTTCAATCTCCGCTGATAAGGTATCTGTCCACGCTGCTACAGCGCTATAAACCCATGCCGACACAATCGCCGGTCTGAGTAGTGTACCAGAATGTGTGTAAATGGACTTCAAAGTACTTTTACTGCATGCTATCTGCAGGATCCCTGAGGATAGCTGTTAAGTCAGCGCTACCTTTTGGGTAAACGTGACAAAGCTTTGTCCACCCTAGGGGAAGATTCCCATCGTATCCTGGCCCTAGTAGGGAAAGGATACTCCCTGAGAATTCTTTGTGGGAATCTGCAGTCTCTTGTCTGGAGATTCCCGCTCTTTTTCTTCATGAGAGGAGGGAAATTTACCTCCGCTTTCTTCCCCTTAAACATGTGTACCCTTGTGTCAGGGACAGATGAGTCATCAGTGATATGCAAAACATCTTTTATTACAATAATCATATATTGAATACTTTTCTGCCAGTTTTGGCTGTAACTTTGCATTATCGTAGTCGACACTGGAGTCAGGATCCGTGTCGATATCAGTGTCTATTAGTTTGGATAGTGAGCGTTGTGAGACTCTGAAGGTCTCTGCAACATAGGGACAGATGTGTAGATTCACTGTCTGTTCTCACTCTTTTGTGCAATAAATTTACCTTAGCACTTAATTTCACATATCCAATCAGGTGTCGGCGTTGTCGACGGAGACACCACTCACACACACCATTTGCTCCATCTCCTCCTTAGGAGAGCCTTTTACCTCAGACATGTCGACACACACGTACCGACACACCACACACTCAGGGAATGATCATCTGAAGATAATTCCCCCACAAGGCCCTTTGGAGAGACAGAGAGAGAGTATGCCAGCACACACCCCAGCGCTATATGACCCAGGAAAAAATAAGATTGTACTCACCGGTAAATCTATTTCTCGTAGTCCGTAGTGGATGCTGGGGACTCCGTAAGGACCATGGGGAATAGACGGGCTCCGCAGGAGACTGGGCACTCTAAAGAAAGATTTAGTACTATCTGGTGTGCACTGGCTCCTCCCTCTATGCCCCTCCTCCAGACCTCAGTTAAGGAAACTGTGCCCGGAAGAGCAGACATTATAAGGAAAGGATTTTGGAATCCCGGGTAAGACTCATACCAGCCACACCAATCACACCGTATAACTTGTGATACACTTATCCAGTCAACAGTATGAACAACAACAGGCATCAACAATGGATGCCAACATAACAAAACCCATTATTAAGCAATAACTATATACACGTATTGCAGAAAGTCCGCACGAGGGACGGGCGCCCAGCATCCACTACGGACTACGAGAAATAGATTTACTGGTGAGTAAAATCTTATTTTCTCTAACGTCCTAGTGGATGCTGGGGACTCCGTAAGGACCATGGGGATTATACCAAAGCTCCCAAACGGGCGGGAGAGTGCGGATGACTCTGCATCACCGAATGGGCAAACTCAAGGTCCTCCTCAGCCAGGGTATCAAACTTGTAGAATTTTGCAAATGTGTTTGAACCCAACCAAGTAGCAGCTCGGCAAAGCTGTAAAGCCGAGACCCCTCGGGCAGCCGCCCAAGAAGAGCCCACCTTCCTTGTGGAATGAGCTTTCACTGATTTTGGATGCGGCAATCCAGCCGCAGAATGAGCCTGCTGAATCGTGTTACAGATCCAGCGGGCAATGGTTTGCTTTGAAGCAGGAGCACCCAACTTGTTGGGGGCATACAGGATAAACAGCGAGTCAGTTTTCCTGACTCCAGACGTTCTGGCTACATAAATCTTCAAAGCCCTGACTACATCTAGTTACCTGGAATCCTCCAAGTCACGAGTAGCCGCAGGCACTACAATAGGTTGGTTCAAATCAAAAGATGACACCACCTTTGGCAGAAATTGGGGACGAGTCCGCAATTCTGCCCTGTCCATATGAAAAACCAGATAGGGGCTTTTACATGACAAAGCCGCCAATTCTGACACACGCCTAGCCGAAGCTAAGGCCAATAGCATGACCACCTTCCACGTGAGATACTTTAGCTCCACGGTCTTAAGAGGTTCAAACCAGTGGGATTTTAGGAAACCCAACACACGTTGAGATCCCAAGGTGCCACTGGTGGCACAAAAGGGGGCTGAATATGCAGCACTCCCTTAACAAACGTCTGAACTTCAGGAAGAGACGCCAGTTCCTTTTGAAAGAAAATGGATAGGGCCGAAATCTGGACCTTTATGGATCCCAAATTCAAGCCTATAGTCACTCCAGACTGTAGAAAGTGCAGAAATCTGCCCAGTTGGAATTCCTCTGTAGGGGCCTTCCTGGCCTCACACCAAGCAACATATTTTCGCCATATGCGGTGATAATGCTTTGCTGTCACGTCCTTCCTAGCCTTTATCAGCGTAGGAATAACTTCCTCCGGAATGCCTTTTTCCGCTAGGATCCGGTGTTCAACCGCCATGCCGTCAAACGCAGCTGCGGTAAGTCTTGGAACAGGCAGGGCCCTGTTGCAACAGGTCCTGTCTGAGAGGCAGAGGCCATGGGTCCTCTGTGAGCATTTCTTGCAGTTCCGGGTACCAAGGCCTTCTTGGCCAATCCGGAACAATGAGTATTGTTCTCACTCCTCTTCTTCTTACAATTCTCAGCACCTTGGGTATGAGAGGAAGAGGAGGAAACACATAGACCGACTGGAACACCCACGGTGTTACCAGGGCGTCCACAGCTATCGCCTGAGGGTCTCTTGACCTGGCGCAATACTGTTGTAGCTTTTTGTTGAGACGGGACGCCATCATGTCTACCTGTGGCAGTTCCCATCGATTTGTAATCTGAATGAAGACTTCGCGATGAAGTCCCCACTCTCCTGGGTGAAGGTCGTGCCTGCTGAGGAAGTCTGCTTCCCAGTTGTCCACCCCCGGAATGAACACTGCTGACAGTGCTTGTACGTGATTCTCCGCCCACCGAAGAATCCTGGTGGCTTCCGCCACCGCGACTCTGCTTCTTGTGCCGCCCTGGCGGTTTACATGAGCCACCGCGGTGATGTTGTCTGACTGAACAGCACCGGTTGGTTGCGAAGCAGGGGCTCCGCTTGACTCAGGGCGTTGTATATGGCCCTTAGTTCCAGGATATTTATGTGCAGACAACCCTTCTGACTTGACCATAACCCTTGGAAGTTTCTTCCCTGAGTGACTGCCCCCCACCCTCGGAGGCTCGCATCCGTGGTCACCAGGACCCAGTCCTGTATGCCGAACCTGCGGCCCTCGAGAAGGTGAGCACTCTGTAGCCACCACAGAAGAGACACCCTGGCCCTGGGGGACAGGGTGATCAGCCGATGCATCTGAAGATGCGATCCGGACCATTTGTTCAACAGATCCCATTGAAAGATCCTCGCATGGAACCTGCCGAAGGGAATGGCTTCGTACGATGCCACCATCTTTCCCAGGACTCGCGTGCAGTGATGCACCGACACCTGTTTCGGTTTTAAGAGGTCTCTGACTAGAGTCACAAGCTCTTGAGCCTTCTCCGCCGGGAGAAACACATTCTTCTGGTCTGTGTCCAGAATCATGCCCAGAAAGGGCAGACGCGTCGTAGGAATCAGCTGCGACTTTGGGATATTCAGAATCCAGCCATGCTGTTGCAACACTTCCTGAGAGTGCGCTACGCTGATCTGCAACTGCTCCCTGGACCTCGCCTTTATGAGGAGATCGTCCAAGTATGGGATAACTGTGACTCCTGGTTTTCTCAGGATCACCATCATTTCTGCCATTACCTTGGTAAATATTCTCGGTGCCATGGAGAGCCCAAACGGCAACATCTGGAATTGGTAATGACAGTCCTGTACCACAAATCTGAGGTACTCCTGATGAGGCGGATAAATGGGGACATGCAAGTAAGCATCCTTGATGTCCAGAGACACCATAAAATCCCCCTCTTCCAGGCTTGCAATGACAGCTCTGAGCGATTCCATTTTGAACTTGAATCTTTTCAGATAAATGTTCAGGGAATTTAAATTTAATATAGGTCTGACCGAACCGTCCGGTTTCAGTACCACAAACATTGTGGAATAGTATGCCTTTCCCTGTTGAAGAAGGGGAACCTTTACCACCACCTGCTGGAGAAATAGCTTGTGAATTGCCGCTACCACTACTTCCCTTTCTATGGGGGAAGCTGGCAGGGCCGATTTTAGGTAACGTTGAGGGGGCATCACCTCGAATTCCAGCTTGTATCCCTGAGACACAATCTGTGTGGCCCAGGGATCCACCTGTGAGCGAACCCACTGGTGGCTGAAATGTCGGAGACGCGCCCCCACCGCTCCTGGCTCCACCCGTGGAGCCCCAGCGTCATGCGGTGGATTTAGTGGAAGCCGGGGAGGACTTCTGTTCCTGGGAACTAGCTGTAAGGTGCAGCTTTTTTCCTCTACCCCTGCCTCTAGCAAGAAAGGAAGCACCTCTGACCTTCTTGCTTCTTTGTGCGCGAAAGGACTGCATTTGGTAATACGGTGCTTTCTTAGGTTGTGAGGGAATATATGGCAAAAAGTTTGACTTCCCAGCAGTAGCTGTGGAAACCAGGTCCGAGAGACCGTCCCCAAACAATTCCTCACCCTTGTAAGGTAACACCTCCATGTGTTTTTTGGAGTCGGCATCACCTGTCCACTGCCGAGTCCACAGGACCCTCCTGGCAGAAATTGACATTGCATTAATTCTAGAGCCCAGTAGGCAAATGTCCCTCTGGGCATCCCTCATATATAGGACAGTGTCTTTTATATGCCCCAGGGTCAGCATAATGGTATCCCTGTCCAAGGTATCCATTTCCTCAGACAGATTATCTGTCCACGCTGCTACCGCACTACACATCCACGCCGACGCAATTGCCGGCCTCAGTAGAGTCCCTGAATGTGTATAAACAGATTTCAGGATACTTTCCTGCTTTCTATCTGCAGGATCCTTTAGGGTGGCCGTATCCTGCGACGGCAGGGCCACCTTCTTAGATAAGCATGTGAGAGCTTTATCTACCCTAGGGGAGGATTCCCAGCGCACCCTGTCCTCTGGCGGGAAAGGGTACGCCATAAGTAACCTTTTGGAAATCAGGAATTTCTTATCTGGGGAATCCCACGCTCTTTCACATAACTCATTTAACTCATGTGAAGGGGGAAAAGTCACCTCTTGCTTTTTCTCCCCATACATATAAACCCTCTTGTCAGGGACAGGGTTTACCTCTGATATGTGTAAAACATCCTTCATCGCTATAATCATGTAACGTATAGCTTTTGTCATTTTCGGTTGCAATTTTGCATTATCGTCGTCGACACTGGAGTCAGAATCCGTGTCGACATCTGTGTCAACCATTTTGGATAGTGGGCGCTTTTGAGACCCCGAGGGCCTCTGCGCTGTAGGATCAGGCATGGGTTGAGACCCTGACTGGCCCGAGGTATCAGCTTTATCCAACCTTTTATGTAAGGAGTTTACATTATCATTTAACACCTTCCACATATCCATCCAATCAGGTGTCGGCACCGTCGGCGGCGACACGTCAATCAACTGCACTTGCTCTGCCTCCACATAGACCTCTTCGTCAAACATGTCGACACACGCGTACCGACACACCACACACACAGGGGAAGCTCTAAATGAGGACAGGACCCCCACAAGGCCTTTTGGAGAGACAGAGAGAGAGTATGCCAGCACACACCACAGCGCTATATAACCCAGGGATTACACAGTAACTTAGTGTTTACCCAGTAGCTGCTGTATTATGATTAATGCGCCTAAATTTATGTGCCCCCCTCTCTTTTTTACCCTTCTACCGTGATTCTGCAGGGGAGAGCCTGGGGAGCTTCCTCTCAGCGGAGCTGTGAAAGGAAAATGGCACTGGTGAGTGCTGAGGAAGAAGGCCCCGCCCCCTCAGCGGCGGGCTTCTGTCCCGCGATTTTTTGTAAAATAAATGGCGGGGGCTCATACATATAACAGTGTCCCACTGTCTATATGCAGCTTTCGCCAGGAGGTATCAATTGCTGCCCAGGGCGCCCCCCCCCCTGCGCCCTGCACCCTACAGTGACCGGAGTGTGTGGGTTAGTGTGGGAGCAATGGCGCACAGCTGCAGTGCTGTGCGCTACCTCATGTGAAGACAGGAGTCTTCTGCCGCCGATTTCGATGTCTTCTCCGCTTCTGCCGGCTTCTGGCTCTGCGAGGGGGACGGCGGCGCGGCTCCGGGAACGGACGACAAGGTCAGGTCCTGTGTTCGATCCCTCTGGAGCTAATGGTGTCCAGTAGCCTAAGAAGCGCAACCTAGCCGCAGTTAGTAGGTTTGCTTCTCTCCCCTCAGTCCCACGTAGCAGAGAGTCTGTTGCCAGCAGAAGCTCTCTGAAAATAAAAAAACCTAACTAAAATACTTTCTTATTAGCAAGCTCAGGAGAGCTCACTAAAAGCACCCAGCTCTGTCCGGGCACAGATTCTAACTGAGGTCTGGAGGAGGGGCATAGAGGGAGGAGCCAGTGCACACCAGATAGTACTAAATCTTTCTTTAGAGTGCCCAGTCTCCTGCGGAGCCCGTCTATTCCCCATGGTCCTTACGGAGTCCCCAGCATCCACTAGGACGTTAGAGAAAACACAGTAATTTAATGTTTACCCAGTAGCGCTGTTATTATCTGCGCCGAATTATGTGCCCCCCCTCTTCTTTAAAACCCTCTCTTCTACCGTGGTATAAGCAGGGGAGAGTCCGGGGAGCTTCCTCTCAGTGGTGCTGTGGAGAAAAACATGGCGCTGGTGAGTGCTGAGGGAGAAGCCCCGCCCCCTCGACGGCAGGCTTCTGTCCCGCTAAAAGTGTAAAATTGGCGGGGGCTCCTGCATATATACAGTGTCCAGCTGTATATATGCTCCTTTTGCCAAATAAGAGGTTTATATTGCTGCCCAGGGAGAGTGCGGATGACTCTGCAGCACCGAATGAGCAAACTCACGGTCCTCCTCAGCCAGGGTATCAAACTTGTAGAATTTTGCCAACGTGTTTGACCCCGACCAAGTAGCTGCTCGGCAAAGTTGTAATGCCGAGACCCCTTGGGCAGCCGCCCAAGAAGAGCCCCCTTCCTCGTGGAATGGGCTTTTACTGATTTAGGATGCAGCAGTCCAGCCGCAGAATGTGCAAGGTGAATCGTGCTACAGATTCAGCGAGCAATAGTCTGCTTAGAAGCAGGAGCACCCAGCTTGTTGGGTGCATGCAGGATAAACACCGAGTCAGTATTTCTGACTCTAGCCATCCTGGAAACATAGATTTTCAGGGCCCGGACTACATCCAGCAACTTGGAGGCCTCCAAGTCCCGAGTAGCCGCAGGCACCACAATAGGTTGGTTCAATGAAACGCTGATACCACCTTAGAGAGAAATTGGGGACGAATCCTCAATTCTGCCCTGTCCCTATGGAAGATCAGATAAGGGCTTTTACACGACAAAGCCGCCAATTCTGACACACGCCTAGCCGAAGCCAAGGCCAAATATATACAGGTATGACCACTTTCCACGTGAGATACTTCAACTCCACGTTCTGAAGTTGCTCAAAACAATGTGATTTTAGGAAATCCAACACTACGTTGAGATCCCAAGGTGCCACTGGAGGCACAAAAAGGGCTGAATATACAGCACTCCCTTAACAACGTCTGAACTTCAGGCAGCGTCTCTCCTAGCCTTTAACAGCGTAGGAATCACTTCATCTGGAACGCCCTTTTCCGTTAGGATCCGGCGTTCAACCGCCAAGCCTTCAAACGCAGCCGCGGTGAGTCTTGGAACAGACAGGGCTCCTGCAGTAACAGGTCCTGTCTGAGAGACAGAGGCCATGGGTCCTCCGAGATCATTTCTTGTAGTTCTGGGTACCAAGTTCTTCTTGGCCAATCCGGAACTACTAGTATAGTTCTTACTCCTCTATTACTTACTATCCTCAGTACCTTGGGTATGAGAGGAAGGAACACATAAACCGACTGGTACACCCACGGTGTCACTAGTGCGTCCACAGCTATCGCCTGAGGGTCTCTTGACCTGGCGCAATACTTTTTAGCTTTTTGTTGAGGCGGGACGCCATCATGTCCACCTGTGGCCGTTCCCAACGGTTCACAATCTGCGTGAAGACTTCCGGATGAAGTCCCCACTCTCCCGGGTGGAGGTCGTGCCTGCTGAGGAAGTCTGCTTCCTAGTTTTCCACACCCGGAATGAACACTGCTGACAGTGTTAGCACGTGATACTCCGCCCATCGGAGAATCCTTGTGGCTTCTGCCAACGCCATTCTGCTTCTTGTGCCGCCTTGTCGGTTTACATGGGCGACAGCCGTGATGTTGTCTGACTGAATCAGCACCGGCTGGTTTTGAAGCAGGGGTTCTGCTTGCCTTACGGCATTGTAACTGGCCCTTAGGTCCAGAATATTTATGTGTAGGGAAGTCTCCTGACTCGACCATTGTACTTGGATGCCGAATCTGCGGCCCTCGAGAAGATGAGCACTCTGCAGCCACCACAGCAGAGATACCCTGGCCCTCGGGGACAGGGTGATCAGCCGATGCATCTGAAGATGCGATCCTCACTTGTCTAACAGGTCCCACTGAAAGTTTCTTGCATGGAACCTGCCGAAGGGAATTGCTTCGAAAGAAGCTACCATCTTTTCCAGGATTCGCGTGCAATGATGCACCGACACCTGTTTTGGTTGCAGGAGGTCTCTGACCAGAGATGACAACTGGAAAAGTTCACCTGAGCTGAGTACGGATACGACCCGCCCCTATCCGTACTCCGCTCAGGTGAACTTTTCCAGGTGTTCCTTGGTCCCCGCTGCACCCTCCGTCTACAGCATCCGACATCAGCGGCTTCAGCAAGCACGCCGCCACGACCGGGTTGTGAGAGAGACGATCTCCTCCTTTCCGCTGCACAGCATATATGGGCATTGCAGGACATTGAAGCCGAGGACGCTCGGCTCTCACCAGCCCATCTGGAAAGGTATTGAATCTCATTTTCAACTAAGGGACTTTGAATTTACAAGGATTCCACTAATACACCTGGTACTTATCAATGATTTAACCAGCTGAACACGGAACTCCTCACCCTAAAAAGCTGAGTTTTTACAACAGACCACCAGTTCACATATAGTGAATGTTTTTTATATATACATATTATTCACCGGTCATATGATAATTAACCTTTTATATGTTTTACAAATAAACATTGTTATTTTTTACGTTGGCTCTCTGTATATTGTATTCCGTTCCTGATATTCAGCGCAGCCGCTTGTTCTTTCTCCATGCCCCACCACAATACTACACATAGTATTCCGGCAAGCGCAGACCATCAGGAACATAAAATTGTGATCATTTAATCCTACTAAACACGTATTGGTTTTCATTGTTATCTGATGATTAGGCGCTCGTTTGTTGCAGTTTTTTGTTCATGACAACTCCTTGGCCTTCTCCTCCGGGAGAAACACCTTCTACTGTTCTGTGTCCAGAAACATGCCCAATATCAGCAGACGCGTCGTATGAACCAGCTGCGACTTTGGGATATTCAGAATCCAGCCGTGCTGTTGTAGCACTTCCTGAGATAGTGCTACTCCGATCAACGGCTGCTCCTTGGACCTCGCCTTTATAAGGAGGTCGTCCAAGTACGGGATAATTATAACTCCCTTCTATCGAAGGAGTATCATCATTTTGGCCATTACCTTGGAACACACCCTCGGTGCCCTGGACAGACCAAACGGCAACGTCTGGAATTGGTAATGGCAGTTCTGTACCACAACCTTGAGGTACTCCTGGTGAGGTGGGTAAACGGGGACATGTAGGTAAGCATCCATGATGTCCAGTGATACCATGTAATCCCCCTCTTCCAGGCTTGCAATAACCGCCCTGAGCGATTCCATTTTGAACTTGAACTTCCTTATATAAGTGTTCAAGGATTTCAAATTTAGAATGGGTCTCACCGAACCGTCTGGTTTCGGTACCACAAACATTGTGGAATAGTAACCCCGTCCCTGTTGAAGGAGGGGAACTTTGATTATCACCTGCTGGAGGTACAGCTCGTGAATTGCCGCCAGTACTACCTCCCTGTCCTGGGGAGTAGCTGGCAAGGCTGATTTGAGGTAACGGCGAGAGGGAGACGCCTCAAATTCCAGCTTGTATCCCTGAGATACCACTTGTAGAACCCAGAGATCCACCTGTGAGCGAACCCACTGGTCGCTGAAGTTCCGGAGACGCGCCCCCACCGCATATGGCTCCGTCTGTGGAGCCCCAGCGTCATGCGGTGGACTTAGTAGAAGCAGGGGAGGATTTTTGTTCCTGGGAACTGGCTGTCTGGTGCAGCTTTTTCCCTCTCCCCCTGCCTCTGGGCAGAAAGGAAGCACCTTTGATCCGCTTGCCTTTCTGAGGCCGAAAGGACTGTACCTGATAGTACGGTGCTTTCTTAGGTTGTGAGGGAGCCTGAGGTAAAAATGTCGATTTCCCAGCTGTTGCTGTGGATACGAGGTCCGAGAGACCATCCCCAAACAATTCCTTACCCTTATAAGGCAAAACCTCCATGTGCCTTGTACAATCAGCATCACCTGTCCACTGCCGGGTCCATAATACCCTCCTGGCAGAAATGGACATTGCATTAATTCTAGATGCCAGCCGGCAAATATCCCTCTGTGCATCCCTCATATATAAGACGACGTCTTTAATATGCTCTATGGTTAGCAAAATAGTATCCCTGTCGAGGGTATCAATATTATCTGACAGGGTATCAGACCACGCTGCAGCAGCACTACACATCCATGCTGAAGCAATTGCAGGTCTCAGTATAGAACCTGAGTGTGTATATACAGACTTCAGGATAGCCTCCTGCTTTCTATCAGCAGGCTCCTTCAAGGCAGCCGTATCCTGAGACGGCAGTGCCACCTTTTTTGACAAGCGTGTGAGCGCCTTATCCACCCTAGGAGATATCTCCCAACGTGACCTATCCTCTGGCGGGAAAGGGTACGCCATCAGTAACTTTTTAGAAATTACCAGTTTCTTATCGGGGGAACCCCACGCTTCTTCACACACTTCATTCAACTCATCTGATGGGGGGAAAAACACTGGCTGCTTTTTCTCCCCAAACATAATACCCTTTTTAGTGGTACCTGGGTTAATGTCAGAAATGTGTAACACATTTTTCATTGCCGTAATCATGCAACGGATGCCCCTTGTGGATTGTGTATATGTCTCATCCTCGTCGACACTGGAGTCAGACTCTGTGTCGACATCTGTGTCTGCCATCTGAGGTAGCGGGCGTTTGTGAGCCCCTGATGGTCTTTGAGGCGCGCCTGGGCAGGCACGGGCTGAGAAGCCGGCTGTCCCACGGCTGTTACGTCATCCAGCCTTTTATGTAAGGAGTTGACACTGTCGGTTAATACCTTCCACATATCCATCCACTCTGGTGTCGACCCCGCAGGGGGTGACATCACATTTATCGGCACCTGCTCCGCCTCCACATAAGCCTCATCAAACATGTCGACACAGCCGTACCGACACACCGCACACACACAGGGAATGCTTTGACTGAGGACAGGACCCCACGAAGTCCTTTGGGGAGACAGAGAGAGAGTATGCCAGCACACACCACAGCGCTATATAAACAGGGATTTACACTATTACAGAAAGTGATTTTCCCTATAGCAGCTATACAATACAGTTTTGCGCTTAAATTTAGTGCCCCCCCTCTCTTTTTTACCCTTTGAGCCTGGAAACTGCAGGGGAGAGCCTGGGGAGCTGTCTTCCAGCGGAGCTGTGAAGAGGAAATGGTGCCAGTGTGCTGAGGGAGATAGCCCCGCCCCCTTCTCGGCGGGCTTATCCCGCTCTTTTATTAATATTATGGCAGGGGATTTTTGCACATATATAGTTTATTAGACTATATTATGTGCTTTTTGCCAATTTAAGGTACTCTAATTGCAGCCCAGGGCGCCCCCCCCCAGCGCCCTGCATCCATCAGTGACCGGAGTATGTGGTGTGCATAGGGAGCAATGGCGCACAGCTGCAGTGCTGTGCGCTACCTTAATGAAGACCGGAGTCTTCAGCCGCCGATTTCCAGGACGTTCTTCTTGCTTCTGGCTCTGCAAGGGGGACGGCGGCGCGGCTCCGGGACCGGACGACCGAGGCTGGGCCTGTGTTCGATCCCTCTGGAGCTAATGGTGTCCAGTAGCCTAGAAGCCCAAGCTAGCTGCAAGCAGGTAGGTTCGCTTCTCTCCCCTAAGTCCCTCGTAGCAGTGAGTCTGTTGCCAGCAGATCTCACTGAAAATAAAAAACCTAACAAATACTTTCTTTACTAGAAGCTCAGGAGAGCCCCTAGTGTGCAACCAGCTCGAGCCGGGCACAGATTCTAACTGAGGTCTGGAGGAGGGGCATAGAGGGAGGAGCCAGTGCACACCAGATAGTACCTAATCTTTCTTTTAGAGTGCCCAGTCTCCTGCGGAGCCCGTCTATTCCCCATGGTCCTTACGGAGTACCCAGCATCCACTAGGACGTCAGAGAAATAGATATTAGCAATCAGTATATTAAATACATGAGCCCAATTTGCTTCAACATTAGTAATGCAGCTGTCTCATGGTACTCCAAGCAATTCCACAGCTTCACCACAGGATTCTGGACAAGATATCACAATACCCAATGCGTTTTATCTTAGCAACTAGTGGGCTCTACACACTGGCCGATTACACTGAAAGATATGAACAATCTCGTTAATGAATGAACGAGATAGCGTTCATATCTTCCAGTGTGTATGCACCAACAATGAATAATGCTCAGCCTCGCACTCGTTCATCGTTGGTGCCGGCTCGTTTATGCATGATAGCCATGACCAATCTCGTCCAAATTAGCATGCATGGCTATGGGGCCGGATAACGGGGGGAGTGAAGAACCCCCCCCCCCCACTCCTGCATCTGTCAGCCGTTTCTTTTTTTTGAACTTCATCATACTTTACAATCCACGTGGACTACGACTGGGAACGGTAACCTGTGCCGAGCGCAGCGGCAGAACCTTACACGAAGCATGGCGAGCGAACACGGTGCACTAATTGGGGTTCCCGGTCACTTTAATAAGTAAAATGACAGCAAAAAAACATGAAAAACTCATGTATGCTTTTTTCATGTTGTCCTTGTTCAAGTCGACCTAATGGCAGTGTCGACCTATTTATAATGTAGACCTAGCCACTGTCGACCAATAGGTGTCGATCCTGAGTCCCATACCCATATAAATGGCAGTGTATTGCAGAGGGACTACTAACTGGTGTAGTTAGCTAGAAGGCATCCTCCTTGCAGGTAACTACAATGCGGAAGGCGATCCAGATTACAGAGGTGTCCTCATACATCCAGCCTCAATACCCCCCACACATGGCGAGATGCCTAGCGTGACCCACCAGGACCCGTGCCACTCCGCTAGTGTCAGCCGTCTTTATTTGACAAAACTGTGTCTTAGTCGCAACGTGATGTGACTAGGACACACCGGTAGACTGTGCTGATTAATGTGATATGCAAATGTATATCTGTGTGCAACTGATTGTATATGGAGCATACTGTCAATTAGCATGGGAAAAAAATCACAGCAGCTGCATCATACCCCTTTGTATGCAGAGTCTCAGTCACACACAGATATACAAGTATCACATATCAAATTAATCAGCACAGTCTCCTGGTCCGTCCTATTCGCATCGCGTTGTAACTAAACAATAATGCCTGCCGCTAGCAGAGTCGCATGGGACACATCTGTACATTCAGAGCTTATGTGATCTCCTATCCACACACACTATGGGCCAGATGTAATGCATTGTGAGGCGGCCGGAGCTCCGAGATTCCGGCCAAAGTTTTTTTAAAGCGGCAATCATTTACAAGGCAAAACCAACCTGGTAGTCCTCTTCACTATAAGGACTACTGAACTTAAAGTATTACATTTACTAAAATATTTTTCTGGTTTATTTGTAATTAAATAAACTTGTAAGAAATTACAAAACAATAATCCATTACTTTCTGCAGTAATCAACTAATCCATTAAAAAGATACAAGAAAAAACACACATGTAATATATAAATAATTGGTTCTATAAAAAGAGTCATGTAGTGTGATTCAGATGAATAAATAATTACATTTGGGATAATATTAATTTCAGACTGATCATTCTTTTGTTGCTCTTGTCATATTATGGTAACAGATGTCCTCGCTGCTTCAAGAAAGTCGTATGTTACTTCCGATATGTCAAATGGCTTGTGAAGGCCATCAGGGGACAGCAGGAAGTGACAGGTTCCTCCGTCTTTCTCCCGGTTGTGCTTAAGGAAATCAGCAATTGCTTTCCAGCGTGCAGCTTCTGTTTCGTCTTCTGCCCATCTAGGTGCCTGCAGGAATGTTGATTCCAGAAGAGGGTAAGCGGTGTCATGATACACTTGGATGAAAGTGTTCTTCATGAATTCTGTATCGCGCTATAGAGGAAATGTGAGACTTGGTAAGTAAATAAGTGAGTTAATGTTAAGGTAAATCTGTAACACAAATAAAATCGTACAATGGGGATTATTCAGAGTTGTAAGCAAACCAAAAAAACACATTAATGGGCAAAACCATGTTGCACTGTAGGTGGGGCAGATGTAACATGTGCAGAGAGAGTTAGATTTGGGTGGGGTGTGTTCAAACTGAAATCTAAATTACGGTGTAAAAAAAAAGCAGCCAGTATTTACCCTGCACAGAAACAATATAACACACCCAAATCTAAATCCATCTGCACGTTACATCTGCCCCACCTGCAGTGCACCTGGTTTTGCCCAATTGCTAACAACTCTGAATAACCCCTAATGTTTGTGACAAAGATTTTTGAAAACATAACTAAAATACACATTTGCTTTACAAATTAATTTACTCATTAATTTTTCTCTATCGTCCTAGTGGATGCTGGGGTTCCTGAAAGGACCATGGGGAATAGCGGCTCCGCAGGAGACAGGGCACAAAAAGTAAAGCTTTTTCCGATCAGGTGGTGTGCACTGGCTCCTCCCCCTATGACCCTCCTCCAGACTCCAGTTAGATTTTTGTGCCCGGCCGAGAAGGGTGCAATCTAGGTGGCTCTCCTAAAGAGCTGCTTAGAAAAAGTTTAGCTAGGTTTTTTATTTTACAGTGATTCCTGCTGGCAACAGGATCACTGCAGCGAGGGACTGAGGGGAGAAGGAGTCAACTCACCTGCGTGCAGGATGGATTGGTTTCTTGGCTACTGGACATCAAGCTCCAGAGGGACGATCACAGGTACAGCCTGGATGGTCACCGGAGCCACGCCGCCGGCCCCCTTGCAGATGCTGAAGACAGAAGAGGTCCAGAATCGGCGGCTGAAGACTCCTGCAGTCTTCAAAAGGTAGCGCACAGCACTGCAGCTGTGCGCCATTTTCCTCTCAGCACACTTCACACGGCAGTCACTGAGGGTGCAGGGCGCTGGGAGGGGGGCGCCCTGGGAGGCAAAATGATTACCTATAAAGGCTAAAAATACCTCACATATAGCCCTAGAGGCTATATGGAGATATTTAACCCCTGCCTAATTTTTCTAAATAGCGGGAGACGAGCCCGCCAGAAAAGGGGCGGGGCCTATCTCCTCAGCACACAGCGCCATTTCCTCTCACAGCTCCGCTGGTCAGGACGGCTCCCAAGTCTCTCCCCTGCACTGCACTACAGAAACAGGGTAAAACAGAGAGGGGGGGGCACATTTATGGCGATATTTTGATATAACAAAGCAGCTATAAGGGAGCACTTATTATAAGGCTATCCCTGATATATATATAGCGCTTTTGGTGTGTGCTGGCAAACTCTCCCTCTGTCTCCCCAAAGGGCTAGTGGGTCCTGTCTTCGTTAGGAGCATTCCCTGTGTGTCTGCTGTGTGTCGGTACGTGTGTGTCGACATGTATGAGGACGATATTGGTGTGGAGGCGGAGCAATTGCCAAATATGAGGATGTCACCCCCTAGGGAGTCGACACCGGAATGGATGCCTTTATTTATGGAACTACGGGATAGTGTCAACACGCTAAAGCAGTCGTTTGACGACATGAGGCGGCCGGACAATCAATTAGTGCCTGTCCAGGCGACTCAAACACCGTCAGGGGCTGTGAAACGCCCTTTGCCTCAGTCGGTCGACACAGACCCAGACACAGGCGATGACTCCAGTGGTGACGGTGACGAATCAACCGTATTTTCCAGTAGGGCCACACGTTATATGATTTTGGCAATGAAGGAGGCGTTACATTTAGCTGATACTACAGGTACCACTAAACAGGGTATTATGTGGGGTATGAAAAAACTACCTATAGTTTTTCCTGAATCAGAAGAATTAAATGACGTGTGTAATGAAGCGTGGGTTGCCCCTGATAAAAAGCTGATAATTTCAAAGAAATTATTGGCATTATACCCTTTCCCGCCAGAGGTTAGGGAGCGCTGGGAAACACCTCCTAGGGTGGACAAGGCGCTAACACGCTTATCTAAACAAGTGGCGTTACCCTCTCCTGAGACGGCCGCACTTAAAGATCCATCAGATAGGAGGATGGAAAATATCCAAAAAAGTATATACACACATGCAGGTGTTATACTACGACCAGCTGTAGCGACTGCCTGGATGGGCAGTGCTGGGGTAGTTTGGTCAGAGTCCCTGATTGAAAATATTGATACCCTGGACAGGGACAATATTTTACTGTCGTTAGAACAAATAAAGGATGCATTTCTTTATATGCGTGATGCACAGAGGGATATCTGCACACTGGCATCACGGGTAAGTGCTATGTCCATTTCGGCCAGAAGAGCTTTATGGACGCGACAGTGGACAGGCGATGCGGATTCAAAACGGCATATGGAAGTTTTGCCGTATAAAGGGGAGGAGTTATTTGGAGTCGGTCTATCAGATTTGGTGGCCACGGCTACAGCCGGGAAATCCACCTTTCTACCTCAAGTCACTCCCCCACAGAAAAAGGCACCGACTTTTCAACCGCAGCCCTTTCGTTCCTTTAAAAATAAGAGAGCAAAGGGCTATTCATATCTGCCACGAGGCAAAGGTCGAGGGAAGAGACAGCAACACGCAGCTCCTTCCCAGGAACAGAAGCCCTCCCCGGCTTCTACAAAAGCCTCAGCATGACGCTGGGGCTTCTCAAGCGGACTCGGGGACGGTGGGCGGTCGTCTCAAAAATTACAGCGCGCAGTGGGCTCACTCGCAGGTAGATCCCTGGATCCTGCAGATAATATCTCAAGGGTACAGGTTGGAATTAGAGACAGATCCACCTCGCCGTTTCCTGAAGTCTGCTTTACCAACGTCCCCCTCCGAAAGGGAGACGGTTTTGGAAGCCATTCACAAGCTGTACTCTCAGCAGGTGATAGTCAAGGTACCTCTGCTACAACAAGGGAAGGGGTATTATTCCACTCTTTTTGTGGTACCGAAGCCGGATGGCTCGGTAAGGCCTATTCTAAATCTGAAGTCCTTGAACCTGTACATAAAGAAGTTCAAGTTCAAGATGGAGTCACTCAGAGCAGTGATAGCGAACCTGGAAGAGGGGGACTTTATGGTATCCTTGGACATCAAGGATGCGTATCTCCACGTTCCAATTTACCCCTCACACCAGGGGTACCTCAGGTTCGTTGTACAAAACTGTCACTATCAGTTTCAGACGCTGCCGTTCGGATTGTCCATGGCACCTCGGATCTTTACAAAGGTAATGGCCGAGATGATGATTCTTCTTCGAAGAAAAGGCGTATTAATTATCCCATACTTGGACGATCTCCTAATAAGGGCGAGGTCCAGAGAACAGCTAGAGATGGGATTAGCACTGTCTCAAGAAGTGCTAAAACAGCACGGGTGGATTCTGAATATTCCAAAATCCCAGCTAATGCCGACAACTCGTCTGCTGTTCCTAGGGATGATTCTGGACACGGTTCAGAAAAAGGTTTTTCTCCCGGAGGAAAAAGCCAAGGAGTTATCCGAACTTGTCAGGAACCTCCTAAAACCAGGAAAGGTGTCTGTACATCAATGCACAAGAGTCCTGGGAAAAATGGTGGCTTCTTACGAAGCAATTCCATTCGGCAGATTCCACGCAAGAATTTTCCAAAGGGATCTGTTGGACAAATGGTCAGGGTCGCATCTTCAGATGCACCTACGGATAACCCTGTCTCCAAGGACAAGGGTGTCTCTTCTGTGGTGGTTGCAGAGTCCTCATCTATTGGAGGGCCGCAGATTCGGCATACAGGATTGGATCCTGGTGACCACGGACGCCAGCCTGAGAGGCTGGGGAGCAGTCACACAAGGAAGAAACTTCCAGGGAGTATGGACGAGCCTGGAAACGTCTCTTCACATAAACATTCTGGAACTAAGAGCAATATACAATGCTCTAAGCCAGGCAGAACCTCTGCTTCAGGGAAAACCGGTGTTGATCCAGTCGGACAACATCACGGCAGTCGCCCATGTGAACAGACAGGGCGGCACAAGAAGCAGGAGTGCAATGGCAGAAGCTGCAAGGATTCTTCGCTGGGCAGAGAATCATGTGATAGCACTGTCAGCAGTGTTCATCCCGGGAGTGGACAACTGGGAAGCAGACTTCCTCAGCAGACACGATCTTCACCCGGGAGAGTGGGGACTTCATCCAGAAGTCTTCCACATGCTGGTAACCCGTTGGGAAAGACCAATGGTGGACATGATGGCGTCTCGCCTCAACAAAAAACTGGACAGGTATTGCGCCAGGTCAAGAGATCCGCAGGCAATAGCTGTGGACGTGCTGGTAACGCCTTGGGTGTACCAGTCGGTGTATGTGTTTCCTCCTCTGCCTCTCATACCAAAAGTATTGAGAATTATACGGCAAAGAGGCGTAAGAACGATACTAGTGGTTCCGGATTGGCCAAGAAGGACTTGGTACCCGGAACTTCAAGAGATGATCACGGAAGATCCGTGGCCTCTACCTCTAAGGAGGGACTTGCTTCAGCAGGGTCCCTGTCTGTTTCAAGACTTACCGCGGCTGCGTTTGACGGCATGGCGGTTGAACGCCGGATCCTAATGGAAAAAGGCATGCCGGAAGAAGTCATTCCTACTTTGATTAAAGCAAGGAAAGAAGTAACCGTGCAACATTATCACCGAATTTGGCGAAAATATGTTGCGTGGTGCGAAGATCGGAGTGCTCCGACGGAGGAATTTCAACTGGGTCGATTCCTACATTTCCTGCAATCAGGATTGTCTATGGGTCTCAAATTGGGATCTATTAAGGTTCAAATTTCGGCCCTGTCGATTTTCTTTCAAAAAGAATTGGCTTCAGTCCCTGAAGTCCAGACCTTTGTTAAGGGAGTGCTGCATATACAGCCCCCTGTGGTGCCTCCAGTGGCACCGTGGGATCTCAATTTAGTTTTGGATTTTCTAAAATCTCATTGGTTTGAACCACTAAATAAGGTGGATTTGAAATATCTCACTTGGAAAGTGACCATGCTTCTAGCCCTGGCTTCTGCCAGGAGAGTGTCAGAATTGGCAGCTTTATCTTACAAAAGCCCATATCTGATTTTCCATTCGGACAGGGCAGAACTGCGGACTCGTCCGCATTTTCTCCCTAAGGTGGTGTCAGCATTTCATCTGAACCAGCCTATTGTAGTGCCTGCGGCTACAAGTGACTTGGAGGACTCCAAGTTACTGGACGTTGTCAGAGCATTAAGAATATATATTGCAAGAACAGCTGGAGTCAGAAAATCTGACTCGTTGTTTATATTGTATGCACCCAACAAGATGGGTGCTCCTGCGTCTAAGCAGACGATTGCTCGTTGGATCTGTAGCACAATCCAACTGGCACATTCTGTGGCAGGCCTGCCACAGCCTAAATCTGTAAAGGCCCACTCCACAAGGAAGGTGGGCTCATCTTGGGCGGCTGCCCGAGGGGTCTCGGCATTACAACTTTGCCGAGCAGCTACGTGGTCAGGGGAGAACACGTTTGTAAAATTTTACAAATTTGATACTCTGGCTAAGGAGGACCTGGAGTTCTCTCATTCGGTGCTGCAGAGTCATCCGCACTCTCCCGCCCGTTTGGGAGCTTTGGTATAATCCCCATGGTCCTTTCAGGAACCCCAGCATCCACTAGGACGATAGAGAAAATAAGATTTTACTTACCGATAAATCTATTTCTCGGAGTCCGTAGTGGATGCTGGGCGCCCATCCCAAGTGCGGATTATCTGCATAAATTGTACATAGTTATTGTTAACTTATTCGGGTTATTGTTGTTGGAAGCCATCTTTCAGAGGCTCCGCTGTTATCATACTGTTAACTGGGTTTAGATCACAAGTTGTACGGTGTGATTGGTGTGGCTGGTATGAGTCTTACCCGGGATTCAAAATCCTCCCTTATTGTGTACGCTCGTCCGGGCACAGTACCTAACTGGAGTCTGGAGGAGGGTCATAGGGGGAGGAGCCAGTGCACACCACCTGATCGGAAAAAGCTTTACTTTTTGTGCCCTGTCTCCTGCGGAGCCGCTATTCCCCATGGTCCTTTCAGGAACCCCAGCATCCACTACGGACTCCGAGAAATAGATTTATCGGTAAGTAAAATCTTATTTTCCTTTAGACTACGGAGACACACAATGGTAGGTCACTAAACAATTACCTAATCAAAGCGTGCTGGGTCTTAGTTGTGTTTAGAGACTCGCTGGTCACTTGGATTAGTCGCTGACAAACACACAAGTCACAAACTAAAATTTGGCTAGTTTTTAGATTATGAAAACACCACAATTAGGATGGTAAGGAATAACCAGGGCAGGTTCAAGCCCGCTCTGCGCCCCGGGCAGGAAACGGGGGCGTGGCTTAATACAGGGGGCGTGGTCAATTACGCCCCCTGTACAGTAGTAGCGCCGCTTAAATGCTGAGCGGTGCGCGATGACGTCATCGCGCACCGCTCAGCAAAGGTCCTCTCCACGAAGGGAAACTAGACGCTACGCGTCTAGTTCCCTTCACAGGAGGCACAGCCGGGGGACACAGCGGGCAGCGGAGGTCACAGCAGTGGCGGATCTTGCCATGGTGCGGCGCCCCGGGCAAAAGTCCTGCTTGTCCGCGGCAAGTTCCGCTACTGGGAATAACTGTAATCACTAAACGTTAATGCAGTGTAATTTTTAGGTTATAGATTTAGTTTTTTTTCACTAATGTCAAAGCATGAATGATGTGCACACAGCTAAGCATACCGTGAGCATACCATGTATACTATGTATGATTTTGGGGGTGCTAGGGTAAAAAGGTCATAGTAACTTTGCGCTCTTCATTTGAGTGCTTTGGGAATAAGAATTATACAAAGATTAGCATTGTCAGTTACAGACTTTTGGTGGAAAAAATAAGAATTTACTTACCGATAATTCTATTTCTCGTAGTCCGTAGTGGATGCTGGGGACTCCGTAAGGACCATGGGGAATAGCGGCTCCGCAGGAGACTGGGCACATCTAAAGAAAGCTTTAGGACTATGTGGTGTGCACTGGCTCCTCCCCCTATGACCCTCCTCCAAGCCTCAGTTAGGATACTGTGCCCGGACGAGCGTACACAATAAGGAAGGATTTTGAATCCCGGGTAAGACTCATACCAGCCACACCAATCACACCGTACAACTTGTGATCTGAACCCAGTTAACAGCATGATAACAGAGGAGCCTCTAGAAAAGATGGCTCACTACAGCAATAACCCGATTTTTTTGGTAACAATAACTATGTACCAGTATTGCAGACAATCCGCACTTGGGATGGGCGCCCAGCATCCACTACGGACTACGAGAAATAGAATTATCGGTAAGTAAATTCTTATTTTCTCTAACGTCCTAAGTGGATGCTGGGGACTCCGTAAGGACCATGGGGATTATACCAAAACTCCCAAACGGGCGGGAGAGTGCGGATGACTCTGCAGCACCAAATGAGAGAACTCCAGGTCCTCCTCAGCCAGGGTATCAATTTTGTAGAATTTTACAAACGTATTTGCTCCTGACCAAGTAGCTGCTCGGCAAAGTTGTAAAGCCGAGACCCCTCGGGCAGCCGCCCAAGATGAGCCCACCTTCCTTGTGGAGTGGGTATTTACAGATTTTTGGCTGTGGCAGGCCTGCCACCGAAAGTGCAAGCTGAATTGTACAACAAATCCAACGAGCAATAGTCTGCTTAGAAGCAGGAGCACCCAGCTTGTTGGGTGCATACAGGATAAACAGCGAGTCAGTTTTCCTGACTCCAGCCGTCCTGGAAACATATATTTTCAGGGCCCTGACAACGTCTAGCAACTTGGAGTCCTCCAAGTCCCTAGTAGCCGCAGGCACCACAATAGGTTGGTTCAGGTGAAACGCTGAAACCACCTTAGGGAGAAACTGAGGACGAGTCCTCAATTCCGCCCTGTCCGAATGGAAAATCAGATAAGGGCTTTTACAGGATAAAGCCGCCAATTCTGACACGCGCCTGGCCCAGGCCAGGGCCAACAGCATGACCACATTCCATGTGAGATATTTTAACTCCACAGATTTAAGTGGTTCAAACCCATGTGACTTTTGGAACCCAAAAACTACATTGAGATCCCAAGTGCCACTGAAGGCACAAAAGGAGGCTGTATATGCAGTACCCCTTTTACAAACGTCTGAACTTCAGGAACTGAAGCTAGTTCTTTTTGGAAGAAAATTGACAGGGCCGAAATTTGAACCTTAATGGACCCCAATTTCAGGCCCATAGACACTCCTGTTTGCAGGAAATGTAGGAAACGACCCAGTTGAATTTCCTCCGTCGGGCCTTACTGGCCTCGCACCACGCACATATTTTCGCCAAATGCGGTGATAATGTTTTGCGGTTACATCCTTCCTGGCTTTGATCAGGATAGGGATGACTTCATCCGGAATGCCTTTTCAGGATCCGGCGTTCAACCGCCATGCCGTCAAACGCAGCCGCGGTAAGTCTTGGAACAGACAGGGTCCTTGCCGGAGCAGGTCCCTTCTTAGAGGTAGAGGCCACGGATCCTCCGTGAGCATCTCTTGAAGTTCCGGTTACCAAGTCCTTCTTGGCCAATCCGGAGCCACGAATATAGTGCTTACTCCTCTCCATCTTATCAATCTCAGTACCTTGGGTATGAGAGGCAGAAGAGGGAACACATACACTGACTGGTACACCCACGGTGTTACCAGAACGTCTACAGCTATTGCCTGAGGGTCCCTTGACCTGGCGCAATACCTGCCGAGTTTTTCCCAACGGTTTATAATCATGTGGAAGACTTCTGGGTGAAGTCCCCACTCTCCCGGGTGGAGGTCGTGCTGAGGAAGTCTGCTTCCCAGTTGTCCACTCCCGGAATGAATACTGCTGACAGTGCTATCACATGATTTTCCGCCCAGCGAAGAATCCTTGCAGCTTCTGCCATTGCCCTCCTGCTTCTTGTGCCACCCTGTCTGTTTACGTGGGTGACTGCCGTGATGTTGTCCGACTGGATCAACACCGGCTGACCTTGAAGCAGAGGTCTTGCTAAGCTTAGAGCATTGTAAATGGCCCTTAGCTTCAGGATATTTATGTGAAGTGATGTCTCCAGACTTGACCATAAGCCCTGGATATTCCTTCCCTGTGTGACTGCTCCCCAGCCTCGCAGGCTGGCATCCGTGGTCACCAGGACCCAGTCCTGAATGCCGAATCTGCGGCCCTCTAGAAGATGAGCACTCTGCAACCACCACAGGAGAGACACCCTTGTCCTTGGTGACAGGGTTATCCGCTGATGCATCTGAAGATGCGACCCGGACCATTTGTCCAGCAGGTCCCACTGGAAAGTTCTTGCGTGGAATCTGCCGAATGGGATTGCTTCGTAGGAAGCCACCATTTTACCCAGAACCCTTGTGCATTGATGCACTGAGACTTGGCTCGGTTTAGGAGGTTCCTGACTAGCTCGGATAACTCCCTGGCTTTCTCCTCCGGGAGAAAAGCCTTTTTCTGGACTGTGTCCAGGATCACCCCTAGGAACAGAAGACAAGTCGTCGGAACCAGCTGCGATTTTGGAATATTGAGAATCCAATCGTGCTGCCGCAACACTACCTGAAATAGTGCTACACCGACCTCCAACTGTTCCCTGGATCTTACCCTTATCAGGGAATCGTCCAAGTAAAGGATAACTAAAATTCCCTTCCTTCGAAGGAATATCATCATTTCGGCCATTACCTTGGTAAAGACCCGGGGTGCCGTGGACCATCCATACGGCAGCGTCTGAACTGATAGTGACAGTTCTGTACCATAAACCTGAGGTACCCTTGATGAGGAGGGTAAATTTTGACATGAAGGTAAGCATCCTTGATGTCCCGAGACATCATGTAGTCCCCTTCTTCCAGGTTCGCAATCACTGCTCTGAGTGACTCAATCTTGAATTTGAACCTCTGTATGTAAGTGTTCAAAGATTTTAGATTTAGAATCGGTCTCACCGAGCCGTCTGGCTTCGGTACCACAACAGTGTGGAATAATACCCTGTTCCCTGTTGCAGGAGGGGTACCTTGTTATCACCTGCTGGGAATACAGCTTGTGAATGGCTTCCAAAACAGTCTCCCTGTCAGAAGGAGACATTGGTAAAGCCGACTTTAGGAAACGGCGAGGGGGAGACGTCTCGAATTCTAATTTGTACTCCTGAGATATCACCTGAAGGATCCAGGGGTCTACTTGCGAGTGAGCCCACTGCGCGCTGAAATTCATTGAGACGGGCCCCCCACCGTGCCTGATTCTGCTTGTAAAGCCCCAGCGTCATACTGAGGGCTTGGCAGAGGCGGGAGAGGGTTTCTGTTCCTGGGAACTGGCTGATTTCTGCAGCCTTTTTCCTCTCCCTCTGTCACGGGGCAGAAATGAGGAATCTTTTGCCCGCTTGTCCACGAAAAGACTGCGCCTGATAATACGGCGTCTTCTCATGTTGAGAGGCGACCTGGGGTACAAACGTGGATTTCCCAGCTGTTGCCGTGGCCACCAGGTCTGAAAGACCGACCCCAAATAACTCCTCCCTTTAATAAGGTAATACTTCCAAATGCCGTTTGGAGTACGCATCACCTGACCACTGACGTGTCCATAACCCTCTACTGGTAGAAATGGACAACGCACTTAGACTTGATGCCAGTCGGCAAATATTCCGCTGTGCATCACGCATATATAGAAATGCATCTTTTAAATGCTCTATAGGCAATAATATACTGTCCCTATCTAGGGTATCAATATTTTCAGTCAGGGAATCCGACCACGCCAACCCAGCACTGCACATCCAGGCTGAGGCGATTGCTGGTCGCAGTATAACACCAGTATGTGTGTAAATACATTTTAGGATACCCTCCTGCTTTCTATCAGCAGGATCCTTAAGGGCGGCCATCTCAGGAGAGGGTAGAGCCCTTACAAGCGTGTGAGCGCTTTATCCCCCCTAGGGGGTGTTTCCCAACGCACCCTAACCTCTGGCGGGAAAGGATATAATGCCAATAACATTTTAGAAATTATCAGTTGTTATCGGGGGAAAACCACGCATCATCACACACCTCATTTAATTTCTCAGATTCAGGAAAACTACAGGTAGTTTTTCCTCACCGAACATAATACCCCTTTTTGGTGGTACTCGTATTATCAGAAATGTGTAATAACATTTTTTTCATTGCCTCAATCATGTAACGTGTGGCCCTACTGGAAGTCACATTTGTCTCTTCACCGTCGACACTGGAGTCAGTATCCGTGTCGGCGTCTATAACTGCCATCTGAGGTAACGGGCGCTTTAGAGCCCCTGACGGCCTATGAGACGTCTGGACAGGCACAAGCTGAGTAGCCGGCTGTCTCATGTCAACCACTGTCTTTTATACAGAGCTGACACTGTCATGTAATTCCTTCCAACAGTTCATCCACTCAGGTGTCGACCCCCTAGGGGGTGACATCACTATTACAGGCAATCTGCTCCGTCTCCACATCATTTTTCTCCTCATACATGTCGACACAAATGTACCGACATACAGCACACACACAGGGAATGCTCTGATAGAGGACAGGACCCCACTAGCCCTTTGGGGAGACAGAGGGAGAGTTTGCCAGCACACACCAGAGCGCTATATATATACAGGGATAACCTTATATAAGTGTTTTTCCCCTTATAGCTGCTGTATCTTTAATACTGCGCGTAATTAGTGCCCCCCCTCTCTTTTATAACCCTTTCTGTAGTGTAGTGACTGCAGGGGAGAGACAGGGAGCTTCCCTCCAACGGAGCTGTGAGGGAAAATGGCGCCAGTGTGCTGAGGAGATAGGCTCCGCCCCCTTATCGGCGGCCTTATCTCCCGTTTTTCTATGTATTTTGGCAGGGGTTAAATGCATCCATATAGCCCAGGAGCTATATGTGATGCATTCTTTTGCCATCCAAGGTGTTTATTATTGCGTCTCAGGGCGCTCCCCCCCAGCGCCCTGCACCCTCAGTGACCGGAGTGTGAAGTGTGCTGAGAGCAATGGCGCACAGCTGCAGTGCTGTGCGCTACCTTGTTGAAGACAGGACGTCTTCTGCCGCCGATTTTCCGGACCTCTTCTGCCTTCTGGCTCGGTAAGGGGGCCGGCGGCGCGGCTCTGGGACCCATCCAGGCTGGGCCTGTGATCGTCCCTCTGGAGCTAATGTCCAGTAGCCTAAGAAGCCCAATCCACTCTGCACGCAGGTGAGTTCGCTTCTTCTCCCCTTAGTCCCTCGATGCAGTGAGCCTGTTGCCAGCAGGTCTCACTGAAAATAAAAAACCTAAACTAAAACTTTCACTAAGAAGCTCAGGAGAGCCCCTAGTGTGCACCCTTCTCGTTCGGGCACAGAGATCTAACTGAGGCTTGGAGGAGGGTCATAGGGGGAGGAGCCAGTGCACACCACATAGTCCTAAAGCTTTCTTTAGATGTGCCCAGTCTCCTGCGGAGCCGCTATTCCCCATGGTCCTTACGGAGTCCCCAGCATCCACTTAGGACGTTAGAGAAAAGGGAATTGCCCTGAGAAAACTGGGATCCAGGCTTGTCAGCAACAGAATAACTATCGAATATGAGCGGGAGAAGGCGGAGTGGCACACTATGACCACAAGGCATTGGTATTAGATCATGTGATCTGCCAATGGTCACTTCTGTCTCTATAAACAACATGTTTAATTCACTAACCGTAGCGGATCTTGCTACGGGCAAGCAGGATTTTTGCCCGGGGTGCCGCCTTCCTGAGAGCGCCACCGCTGTGGCAAGATCCGCTACTGGTGCTACGTAGATGTCCTGTGCTGTGCGGTGTGCTATGAAGTCATCGCACTGTGGGAGCGGCACATAGATGCTAGAGGTCATAACTGACCTCTAGTGTCTATGCGGTGCTAGTGAAGAGACGTCATGACATCTCTCCCATAGATCCGAGGAGCGGCGACGGCAGCAGCGGTCGGGAAGCAGGAGCGGGGATTGTAAGTATTAATTTATTTTATTTTTATATGTTTTGTAAGCGGCGCAACTAGGGGGCACAGTACTGGGGGCAATACTACTGGGTGCACAACTCTACAGGGGGCACAGTACTGGGGGCAATACTACTGGGGGTACAACTCTACAGGGGGCGCAGTCCTGGGGGCAATACTACTGTGGGCACAGCTACAGGGGGCACAGTACTGTGGGCCCAACTACTGAGGGCACAGCTACAGGGGGCATAACTGACCACGCCCCTTCTCCATGAAGCCACGCCCCTATTTTCCGCTCTGGGCGCCACAAGGTCTAGATCCGGCCCTGTTCACTAACGAATACAGAAAGAGGACTAGTTTTTAGCGGACTTCGTATCTTCAGAAATAGCATTCTTTAATTACCTTCTCTGACCTCTTTAGAGAGTTCTCTTTTTCTGCCCATCCACTCTGAAAGCACAGGAGAAAATTATATATAATTATTACCATTTACTTACGGAGCACCAGCATACTACATAGCACTTTACAATAGGGGCATATACCATTAAGGTGGGACGTAACAGAGCACGCTGCACAATAAAGAAGCTTCATGTGGAATAATGGGCCTAATTCAGAGTTGATCGCAGCAGCAAATTTGTTAGCAGTTGGGCAAAACCATGTGCAGTGCAGGGGGGGCAGATATAATATGTGCAGAGAGAGTTAGATTTGGGTGGGGTGTATTCAAACTGAAATCTAAATTGCAGTTTAAAAATAAAGCAGCCAGTATTTACCCTGCACAGAAACAATATAACCCACCCAAATCTAAAGCTCCCTGCAAATGTTATATCTGCCACACCTGCAGTGCACATGGTTTTGCCCATCTGCTAACAAATTTGCTGCTGCGATCAACTCTGAGTTACCCCCAATGACCGGCAGTTTGTACAGCTATGGTACCATGCAGAAAAGCATACTGTACATGCTCTGTGGAACTATATATGTGCTCTCTCATGCATTTAACTGCATTTCCAGAACAGTCTTTGTATATAGCTGCTATATATGGTCTCTTGTATGTTAACCATTGTTTTTGTCTGTATATTACATTTGTCATACATTAAATGTAAAGAAAGCATTACTAATTGTTCATGAAGAAAATATAACTTAAATTGATATGATTCGGAAAGAGACTTTAAAAAACAAACAAAAAAACAAAACATATTAGTTCCACCATATGAAGCTGAATCTGAGGTGGGAGCAAAGCAAAGAAGAGTAAAGCTGGCCATACACCTAAAGATTTATTGTCCGATCTGGCTGGGCGGAACTAAAATCTGTTAATGGATGGGAGCAAATGACAATTTGCTCCCAAACACTGAAAAACAGACAAAAATGGTCAACCAGACAAATTGGTTAAAAGCATTTTATTTAACCAATTTGTCTGAACAACCATTTTTGTCAGTTTTCCAGCATTACGAAGCAAATGGTCATTAAATCTTTAGGTGTATGGGCAGCTTAACTGTGCACCATGGACAAGCCATGGAACATTGCGGGGAGGGGGTGGTCGGCGGCATATACATGTATCTTGTTCCATGCAGGGTAAACACTGGCTGCTTTTGCATGTAGCCCACAAATACTGGACTTCTTTTTTTTGTACTCAGCAAGTTAGATTTGAGCTTGGACTCCTCTCTCCCAATTCCAAATCTCCCTGCACGATTTACATCAGCCCATCTGCATAGAAACATGGTTTGTCCACGTGTGCAGTTTTGATATCTGCACTTTTTTGCTTTACTCCCACCTCAGAGTGACATGTTTATTTCTAAAATATAGGTTAGGAACCTAATTGTTTTTACACTTACTAACAATCGAGGTTTGACAACTACACTATTTTTTAAAAGCAAACGTTAATTAACATTTCCAAGCATTCTGTTTTATAGGATCTACTTAATGTCTTTTAGCTTCCTAACAGCTTTTTAATGCTTTTTAAGCAACCAAAACTTTTTTTTTGTTAACAAAACATACCCACATACATCTGGTTATTTTTTTTTTTTTATATCACTACACACACAAACATATGTTCAAGAACAGCAACACCATTTTTTTTTTTTGGCCCGTAAAGTAGGTAGTGCAATATTTGAGGTTAAAACACAGTTGTTTGCAAAAATTGCAACATCAGAAACATGTGAGCAAAAAATGCGTAAAATTGTAAATTTATACACAAATAATGCGTATTTTTTTAGGTCTTCACAATATTTGCACATTTCACAAGCCCACCTTCTTTTTGTAACATTAAATTAGTGTTGCAGTTTTTCCGTTTGGGTGTGCTTTCGCAATTTTGCGATTGCTCGCAATTTTTGCAAATTTGTAATTTTTACAATCCTTACTGAATTGGCCCCTTTATGTACTATGGGGGTCATTCCGAGTTGTTCGCTCGTTATTTTTTTCTCGCAACGGAGCGATTAGTCGCTAATGCGCATGCGCAATGTCCGCAGTGCGATTGCGCCAAGTAAATTTGCTATGCAGTTAGGTATTTTACTCACGGCATTACGAGTTTTTTTCTTCGTTCTGGTGATCGTAATGTGATTGACAGGAAGTGGGTGTTTCTGGGCGGAAACTGGCCGTTTTATGGGAGTGTGTGAAAAAACGCTACCGTTTCTGGGAAAAACGCGGGAGTGGCTGGAGAAATGGAGGAGTGTCTGGGCGAACGCTGGGTGTGTTTGTGACGTCAAACCAGGAACGACAAGCACTGAACTGATCGCACTGGCAGAGTAAGTCTCGAGCTACTCAGAAACTGCACAGAGAAGTCTTTTCGCAATATTGCGAATCTTTCGTTCGCAATTTTGATAAGCTAAGATTCACTCCCAGTAGGCGGCGGCTTAGCGTGTGCAAAGCTGCTAAAAGCAGCTTGCGAGCGAACAACTCGGAATGACCCCCTATGTTTTTTTCTTATCCAAATATTTGTATGCAGTGGTTTACTAATAGTGGTACACAGGGCTTAAAGTGGCCCTTGAGAGGTGGGGCAGCGCGCCAAAGGTGCGCGCTGCAAAAAAGGGGTGTGGTCTCACTAGGAAGGGGCGAGGCCACACAATAGTACCAATTCAAAATAACGCCTCACAGTAGCACAATCTTATTCACAATGTCCCACATATTAGTGCCCTTTTACACACACACAATGCCCACAGTAGGAGCAGTCCCCCCGAAACTATAGGGATTTTTATAATGTGCTTACATTTAGATGAAAAGCACAATATACCAGTATATGTTGAACAACCTTTGCTCACCTCTCTTATGTCTTCCATGTGCCCTTTCTGCTTTCTTGTTTCCTGTGTCTGTCACTCTCCTCGTGTCTATATCTTCATCCTAGACAACCCTTATTCCCTATATACTGTACTCTCCTTTCTGCCTGATCACCTGCATCTTTCTCTCCTTTACTTACCTCTACACCTCACATTCCCTGCTTCCCTTTCAGCCTATGCTTCTACCTCACCCGTGTGCCTCTCGCTCTCCCATCTCGCCACTTGAGCCTCTCTCTCCCTCATCTCATCCTATGCTCCTCTCGCTCTCCCATCTCAGCCCCAGCTTCTCTTATACCCCTTTCAGACCGCCACCTCTGAACACAGGTTATTGGCACATGAATGCGCATAACCCATGTTCGTGTGCGGTATGAAAGGTGCCTGGGTTGAAATACCGGGTAGAGCGACCCGGTATTCCAACTCGGGTAGCGGGCAGGATTGAACACATGTTCAACTTGGCTCGCTGTGCGGTGTGAACGGTAGCCGGGTTGATGCGACCCGCTACACGTTCACTGTGTATGGATGGGCGGCACTTGGAGATCATGCGTCACTGCTGACATCATCAACTGGCAATATGCTGGGTTGCAGTCAGCGGAAGCGGGGCGCCTGAGGCAGGTTGCACACTGGGAGCTTCCGTGTTAGGCTCCTGGGTGTGACCCGCCTCAGGTGGGCTGTATGGGGTGTTACTCTCTCACCACCCCCACCCCAATCTCACCCCCTGCTTCTCTCACCACCCCCTCCCAATCTCACCCCCTGCTTCCCTAATCATTCCCCCCCACCTATCTCACCCCCTGCTTCTCTCTCATCACCCCCCTGCCGGCTCTCCTCCTGCTTCCCTCATCATCCCCCTGCCGTCTCACCCCCTGCTTCCCTCATCAACCCCCTGCCGTCTCACCCCCTGCTTCCCTCATCATCCCCCTGCCGTCTCACCCACTGCTTCCCTCATCAACCCCCTGCCGTCTCACCCCCTGCTTCCCTCATCAACCCCCTGCCGTCTCACCCCCTGCTTCCCTCATCATCCCCATGCCGTCTCACCCCCTGCTTCCGTCATCATCCCCCTGCTGTCTCACCACCTGCTTCCCTCAACATCCCCCTGCCATCTCACCCCCTGCTTCTCTCATCATCCCCCTGCCGTCTCACTCCCCTGCTTCTCTCATCATCCCCCTGCTGTCTCACCCCCTGCTTCTCTCATCATCCCCCTGCCGTCTCACCCCCTGCTTCCCTCATCAACCCCCTGCCATCTCACCCCCTGCTTCTCTCATCCCCCTGCCGTCTCACCCCCTGCTTCCCTCATCATCCCCCTGTCAGCTCACTCCGACTCCCTCATCATCCCCATGCCATCTCACCCCCTGCTTCCCTCATCATCCCTCTGCCGTCTCACCCCCTGCTTCCCTCATCATCCCCCTGTCAGCTCACCCCCTGACTCCCTCATCATCCCCATGCCATCTCACCCCCTGCTTCCCTCATCATCCTCATGCCATCTCACCCCCTGCTTCCCTCATCATCCCTCTGCCGTCTCACCCCCTGCTTCTCTCATCATCCCCCTGCCGTCTCACCCCCTGCTTCCCTCATCATCCCCCTGCCATCTCACTCCCCTGCTTCCCTCATCATCTCCCTGCCGTCTCACCCCCTGCTTCCCTCATCATCTCCCTGCCGTCTCACCCCCTGCTTCTCTCATCATTGCCCCCCACCTATCTCACTCCCTGCATCTCTCGTCATCCCCCTACCATCTCACTCCCCTGCCCATCTCGCCTCCAGCTTTTTCAGCCCCCGCCATCTCATCTTCTGCTGCTCTCATAATCCCCCACATCCACTCTCCTCGTCCTCCGTCATCGGAGGTGGAGCATCAGGCCGCAGCTGTTGGGAGCAGCCGCCAGACAGTCCTGACTCACGGATTGGCTGCCTGGCAGTGCCACTGCCTGCTATTGAAAAGAAGGGGTCGCTCTTTTGAAGAAATCACGGATCGTGTGCAGTCAGCCAACGAAAAGCTGCCAAGCTTCTCATTGGCTGGCGGTCCACGAACTGTGATTGGCTCTGAAGCCGGTCCAATGAGCAGAGATTGGCTGGCAGTTGCTTTTGCTGCTTCCAACTTCTGCTTCCAACAGTACAGCTGGGACCTAAAGTTTTTACTTGTTGGTGGCCGGGCGGAGCCTTCAATTAGAAGTGGCGGGACGCAGTTCCGCCCCACTTTAACCCCTGGTGGTACATAATACATCACAGTTAAAATATCTGGAACTCCTGCACAGTAACTGGAATGTTCTACAAACATCTATAAAGTTCGTTTTACAAACTTGAAGCATACTTGCCTACTCTCCCGAAATGGCGGGGATGCTCCCGAAAATCAGGTGGCCCTCCCAGCCCCCCGAAAAGAATAAGCAAGTCTCCTGATTACAGCAGCACCCCCGGACCCCACTTAGCGAGTAAACTGGGCAGTATGGGCAGCCAACGATGTGATTCACGCTGAATCGCGTCATCGTAGCCACACCCCCTGCTGTATAATTCCGGTAATCTCGGAGTGGCTGTGATGACGTGATCACAGCCACCATGCCTCCACATGCCCTCATTTGCAAAGCCACGCCCATGCTCCGTTCCCTGTGATGCGACATGTGCTGACCTGGCTGCTCTCTCCTGGAGCAAGCAGCCAGAAAGTCAGCAACTATGACTTGAAGCTTTTAAGTACCTGATGTACTGTACTCTAGTGAGAGAATTGTTCTTTTATTGTTTTATTCTCCTGTCTTTGCCAGTAAGCCACTGGGTAAGTCTGCCTGTGAAAAAAATCAATAGTGTAATTTTTGGACCCTGCCTTTTCAGTCCCTGAATCAGTCTTCAAAATGTGAAAGAAGAAACCGAAAGCAATCTTTCTGTGTTGTCTAGTCTAGTGGTGTACGATAAGATGTATATATAAATGCATAGTCTTCATTCCATAGACTTTTAATTTAATTTAATGAGCCCACAGGCAAATGCAGAAAAGGGAGGGGGCAGGGGTCCAGTTGCAGTTAGTGAAGACTAACTAACCACAGCATAGATCCGGAGCGTTTTCGGGCCGCCTGAATGACGTCTCATGCAGCTGATCCAATAAAAAAAATGGCAGAGAACCGCCTGACAGCGCAGCCTGGGTCAACCTTAAATCTATGCGTCCGCAATTTTTATTTTATTTTTTTAAATCAAGTGTTTAGTTTTTTCCCCCCAAGAAAGTGAAAAAGAAAAACATTACAATAAACATTGCAATTAAACCATTACAAAGTCAAATTTTGCTATTTAGAGAACTCCTCTGTAAATTAGTGTTGTCGTGTGAATACCGAACAGCATTCACTGTCAGAATAATCTTAAGCAACTACAGAAGAAAACAAAAAGAATAAAATACGTGCAAAATTGCGTGAAGGGAGAGAGGAACGTAGAGACGGCCGGTCCGCGTCAAGAGCAACACATAACCACAGACAGTACCTATGACCAATGTTTAAAGTGAGGGATCAATAAAATACTGGGAGTATCTCCATAAACCCCATATCTTATCAAATTTCAGTAGTGAATTTCGTTTAGTATACATAAAGCATTCGTGAGAAAGAGTAGCGTTTACAAGAGCAACCCATTCAGCAGATGATGGGGGAGCATGAGCCAATCAATTGCGAGCGATGCATACCCGGGCCAATGCTAGGACTATAGTTACATAAAGATAGGAGTGAACTGGGAGGCATTCCCTCAAATCAAGGCCGATTATGCAAATGCACGGAGTCATTAGCGGAATACGGACACCCGTATGATCGATAGAGGTCTTAACATTTTCCCAAAAGGCATTCACCCACGGGCACAGCCAAAGCAAATGCCAGAAACCAGCAGCCGAGCACCTCGGACATTTATCAGAAGTCGAGCCTCCAATTTTAAACAGAAGGGAAGGAGTCCAGTAAAATATATAATTGTATCTGCTGGAATCTAGCACTCGCCGAGGCCGCACGCGGGGAAGCCAGGATGTGTCCAATCCTCTTCATCGATTTCACCTAAATCCTGCATCCATTTAGCTCGGAGGGTGGTCAGCCCATCCAATCCAGAGGAGGAGAGGAGGGAGGAGTACGAAGACGATACCCTCCCGCGAGAAGGCAAAGTGCGAATCATCTTGTGAACAGGGGATTCAGTGAGTTGTGGAGCAGAGCCCCGCCACTGTGCCGTCAATGCATGCCGGAGCTATAAATAACAAAAAAAATAACGTCTAGGAATATCATAAGTAGTGGACAGATACTCAAAGCTATGGAGCACACCATCCTGATAAAGTTGCCCCACTGCAGTCACCTTATACGAAGTCCAGACAGAGCTAGCCTCCAATCTAAAAAGCTCTGAAAAAGTTACATTATTCCAAAGTGGAGAACAAGGATCCACAGTGGAATCTCCCAGCAGCCTCTCAGTCACCAGCCATACACTACGAGCCTGCTGTAATAAAGGGTGGAGGGAAGATAACGAGGACTTTGCTAGTAGAAACTGTATTGGAGAGAATGAGAGCCCAGCCTTATCTAGAAGAGCCACCGGTAGGTTCCCGTAATTCCCCGGAGCAACCCATTCATAAAGTTGTACTAATTGGGCAGCTAAGTAGTATAGGCGTATGTCAGGCAATGCCAAGCCTCCTTCCGATTTTGGTCTACAGAGTGTTTTATATGCAATACGTGCCCGTTTAGCACCCCAGATAAAAGAAGCAATATATCGGGAAATCAGCAAAAATTGTGAGGCAGGGATATAGACTGGTGCATTCTGCAGTATATAAAGACATTTGGGTTGAATAATCATTTTTATAATATTCACACGACCCATTACAGTTAAAGGGAGTTTCTACCAAATTCGCGACTTGATGCGCAAATTATCAATCTGGGGAATCAGATTCAAAGCAACAAAATCTCTTGGGGAATGAGAGATTTGAATACCAAGGTACTTAAACTGGGTACACCACTGAAGGGGAAAATCATAAGAGGACGGAGGTGACATAGAGGAACTTAATGGGAACACCAACGATTTACCCCAATTAATACAGATACCCGAATAAACCCCAAACTCCCAGACCAGGTCTAGGAGAGCGGGCAAGGAGGGGAATATATCTTTTAGAAATAATATCATATAGTCCGCATATAAACCAATTTTTTTTTTTTGACCCACAACCCTAAGTTCCACTATATTTGTTGCAGCCCTAACTACGCAAAAGGACACCCCTGTCGAGTCCCCCGCTGTAACAGAAAAGACTCAGTAGTAAAACCATTAACCACAACTCTCGCAGCCGGTCAGGAATATAAAAGTTTAACCCAGGACAGAAAATTCGGGCCTATCCCAAATCTGGCAAGGGCCTCCCAGAGATATACCCATTCTACGGAGTCAAAAGCACGGGCAGCGTCAAGGGAAACCACTATCGCACCGTCCAACTCATCCCCCGCCAACTGCATGTACGTAAATAATCGTCTAAGATTGACAGTGGTAGATCTGCCTGGCATAAAGCCTGTTTGATCACAATGAACTATCTCCAGGACCACAGTGTTGAGCCGGAGCGCTAAAATATTGGCAAGAATCTTTAGTTGACAACAGGGAGATAGGACGGTACGTGTCTAGGAGGAGGGGATCCTTACCCGGCTTCGGAATGAGCACCACCAGTGCCTCCGCCATAGAAGGTGTTGCCACCCCGCAACAGTAATTCAAATAACAACAGGAGTTTGGGGGCAAAAAAATCCAAATGGGGTTTGTACAGTTCAATAGGGAGACCATCAACCCCTGGGGCCTTATTACTGGGAAAGGACCTAATGGCGTTTTCAACCACTTCCAGCGTAATGGGCGTGTCCAAAAATTGTCCGGACTCGGGGCTTAGAGAAGGGACATCTATTTTATCAAAATAGTCAGATAAAGCGGAGTACGTATATTGTGCTCTGGATTTATACACATCTAAAAAATAGGTATAAAAGTTAGAAGCTATAGTGGGGGTGTTAGTACAGACAGCACCAGACATACTCATAATGCTATGCACAGTGGCGGGGGGCGTCTCCTGTCTAGCCAAATAGGCCAGAAATTTTCCCGAACGATCTCCCTGAATATAGAAATCATGGGCACGGAACAGCAAACATCTTTTTGATTTATCAAGGAGTAGGTTCGTTAATTGCCTGTGAACAACCAGCCATTCCACCTGATCTGCAGCAAGGCCACTGCGCAAATAAGTCTGTTCGAGCTCAGCACTCCTCCTCTCCAACTCCTCCTCCGATTTTCTGCTAGCTATCTTTAACTGGGCAACTCTGGATATCAGTGAACCTTGCAGGAAGGCTTTATAAGCATCCCATACCAATAAAGCATTATTACAGATAGGATTGTTAGCAAAAAACTCCTCCCAAAGCACAATTAGTTCAGAGGCTGCACCCATCAGGATCAGCCAAAAGGGGTTAAACTTCCAAAATGACGCCCCTCTAGGTATATCAAAACATAAAGACAACAATATAGGGGAATGATCAGATATCCCACGTGATAAATATCTCACTGAAGACACACAGGGAAGTAGGGAGCGCGTGACCCATACGAGCTAGAGAAGCAGGAAAAACAACTGACAGAAGGGTTATGCAGACGCCACACACCCACAAGTCCAAGCTCAGAGATTAAACGGGCAAAGGGGGTGGGTCCAGAAGCCACGTTTCAAGCAGCAGGCCTCCATCTATCTGTAGCCTCATTCAAAACAGCATTAAAGTCACTAATGCATTTAACTGGGGCGGAGGGAAATTCCTGCATGAAGGCGCATGCCTTCACCAAAATTCAAGAATTATACGGGGGAGGTATATATATAGCAAGCAGCACAAATGCGGAACCCTGTATCGTACCAGCTAAACACACATAACACCATAGAGGATCAAGTTGGACCTTAAATTCAAATGTTTATGAATCAATATGGAAACCCCCCTAGAATTGGAATGGAAAGTGGAGTGAAACACCCACCGCACCCAGGGTTTATTAAGTGAAAGAACTCGGCTACCAGTAAGGTGCGTCTCCAAAAGACAGACTAGACCAGGGTTCTGGGACTTAATATATTTTAAAACTAGGGAACGCTTAACCACATCATTAAGGCCTCTAACGTTCCATGAAAAAACATTTACCATATTGACGTATAACACTCAAGTATGGCAACAGCAGACCATCGGTACCCCAGCGCGACATCGGCCATCCCCCACGCAAGCGCAAAACAAATATAGCACAGGAAGTTCAGAGCAACAGCACAATAAAAGCACATGTAAAAAAAAACATAACAATAGTAGTAAGAAAAATAACAACACCCAACCACCCCCTCCCCGTAAACCAACCCAAACATAGGTACACCTAACCCCAAACATTATATCGACTCTAGAAGAGAGTCAAATTAATTAAGAAAAACTATTTGCGGTGCAACCAAACCCCATAACCTTTAGGACACGAAGTCCCCAGCCTAACATCAGGAACATGCCAATAACAAAGATTCAATAACCCTGGTAAAAGATATTTCTATAAAAACCCAGCACTCAAATAACAGAACATAAATGCTAGAAAAAGAGAAAAGCAATGTATACAAGAAAAAACACATATAAAAGTCTCTCAGGGTGGGGCAGCACGAGGTTGAGGTTGTAGATCAATCCAGGCAGATGCATCCCTGGGTGTATCAAAGAAATAAGGGCGGTTGCCGGACACCATCGGAAGACGAGCAGGATATAGCATAGAATATTGTAGTTGAAGAGTACGAAGCCGCTGCGTAAACTGCACGCGGGACTTTTGGACCTCAGCTGAAAAGTCCTGAAACATAGACACCCTCTGACCTCCATGTTCCAGCGGGCCTTTAATCCTAGCAAGTCGTAGGATGGCATCACTGTCCTTGTAATGAAGAATTTTAGCGATGAAGGTCCTAGGCGGTGCGCCCGGGGGAAGGGGACGAGTAGGAACACGGTGGGCCCTTTCAATAGCAAACTGTGGAGTAAACGAATCCTTGCCGAATGTGGATAGCAGCCAGGATTCCAGGAATTGTTCTGGTTGAGAACCCTCCGCCTTTTCTGGTAGGCCCAGAAAAGGCGAACATTATTCCATCTGAGACGCCCCTCGATATCCGTCAATTTAAGCTTTCACGCAGACATCTCCGTTTCCAGAGAAGCGAGACGGGCGGGGACAGGTGTACAGGAGTCTTCCAACGAAGAAATGCGGTTCTCTGTCTCCCCAACTTTATCCCGGAGTTTCTGCATATCTTGGCGTATAAGTGAAATGTCAATATGAACTTCCGCCACTCTATCCGCGAGCCGCTTCTCAGAATCCGTAATGGCTTGTAAAAGTTGAGACATGGTAACCTCAGCAGCCTCCACCATGCTGGACAATGGGGGAGAAGAGTGGGCCGGTGACGATGCAGAAGAAACAGGAGTGCGTTCTACGTGAGAAAATTGCGCTAAACGGGCCGCAGCAGAGGAACAATGGAAGGAAGGCACGGGTGTGTGAGCGTCAATACAGGAACATGCACTGTGATAGGTGTGTCAGCAGTGAGCTATGCAGCACTGGAGCACAGAGGAGAAGGGGGTGGGGGGTAGTAGATGCAGAAGAGGGACCACCAACCCCACAGCTCTCAGTCACAGGTAACAGGAGAGACCTATAAGCCACAGCAGGGCCATATAAACTATTCTCCCTCACAGGTAACGGACAAATATGATGATAAAGCAGGGATCCCCCACACAGCAAAGCCCCAGAGCGGTCCAGGCACAGGGCACTACTCCCCCAGGCAGTGGAGGAGAGACAGAGTGACCCTCCAGACAAGGCAGGCAGCAGGAGGAGTCCAGGCGGGAGCAAGACCGCACACTCCGCCAGTCCCAAGATGGCGCCCGCCTGCCACTTATACTTCGCATCTCCAGCAGCAGATCCGGCACCAAGGGGGAGACAGGACACAGCTCTCCCAGGACAGCGGGTGCCGCGGAACGCGCTCCGGGTGAGGACAGGGTCCGCAGCTCAGTCAGCCCGGAGTACAGAGCAGGCGGAGGCCACGACCCCCGCCAACCACATTATGGTGCCCGGCAGGGATTCACAGGCAGCGGCTCCACAGCGGGAATCCAGCACAGGAGGGGGCCAGATCTTCAGGCGCTCACGGCGGCGGGGTCCAGCGGTCCGTCCCCCAGGTAACAGCAGAGCAGGTCGGTTGGGGGGTATAATCAGGGCCACGGACCTAGGTAGGAGAAACTCAAGATGGCGCCGGCCGCATGCAGGCCGGTCCCAGCCAGGGAAGCACAGCACCTTGAAATGCCTCCAGCAATGGAACAGGGCATAAAATCACCCTTCAGCACGTCCCAGAGTGGTCAGGAGCCCTTCAGACAGCAGTGTAGGGCCCAGTGGGCATTCACACAGGGCAGCAGGATACTTTACAGGAGTATGTAGGCTGGGGAGCTAGGAGATCACATCCTACTCCATATCCAGCTAGGCCACGCCCCCCATGCGTCCGCAATTTAATTGCGGATGCATTGTGAGGTGGAGCCACATATGCTGTGCGGCCCTCAGCATGTGAGGAGATGGACGCAGATATTGAATTCCCCCAGTTATTTCTGAAACCCCGATACCTAAAGCTTAATGTGCGGAGGTAATAAAGGGGATCATCTCAAATTAAGTAGACAGAATGAGAAAATGTAAGTTATATGGTAGATAACTGAGGTTTCGGCCATACATTTGGAACATGGGACAGGCTTGGCTACCCTCCCGCATTCAGCAGGAGGCTCCTGTTTTTTAATTAAGCCTCTCCCTGCCCCACAAATCTTCCAGGTCCTTTTGGATTTCAATTTTCCTCTGTGAAAATGCAGACTGTGCATGTGCGAATCCGGAAATGCCGGGGGTGGGCTTCTCCCTCACCGTGTTCTTCATGCCGGTGGCCTCCGTGCTGGTGTATATACTCCGCTTCAGGTGGTTGAGCAGCTGTGGGCCTCCCATGATGAGCAACACTCACCACCACCACTAATACTACCGCCACCACTACACCACCACAAACCCCAGCAACTTCTGTAGGCTCTATGTCTGGATCTGGCAGACGGTCATCCATGGCATACAGATAGGGCAAGTGTGGAGGTAAGCGGGGGGCTGCTTATTGTAGAGGTACAATATGTACTGTACATGTTGTGGGTGCAGAGGGTGGTGTGTTCACTGGTCCTCATTCCGAGTTGATCGCTAGCTGCTTCGTTCGCAGCGCAGCGATTAGGTAAAAAAGCGGCACTCTGTGCATGCATATGGGGCGCAGTGCGCACGCGCAACGTACTTTCACAAAAGCCGATGCAGTTTCACACAAGGTCTAGCGACGCTTTTCAGTCCCACTGCTGGCCGCAGAGTGATTGACAGGAAGTGGGTGTTTCTGGGTGGTAACTGACCGTTTTCAGGGAGTGTGTGTAAAAACGCAGGCGTGTCGGATAAAAACGAAGGAGTGGCAGGGAAAACGTAGGCGTGGCTGGCCGAACGCAGGGCGTGTTTGTGACGTCAAAACAGTGTTTGTGACGTCAAGCTTTGTCGGAAAGGATCCAACAAATCGTCTAATTCAGACCTGGCCGCACGTAGGCGTTTTTTTGTACTGCTGTGACCAGGTAATCGCCACCTACAGGGGGGGGGGGGAGAGGTAATCGCTGTGCAGGGGTGTGATAGGCTCTACAGTCTGCACAGCCCAGGACTTACTCAGCCGCTGCGACGATCCGGGCCGGTGCTGGCGTCAGGAATCCTCCTTCCGAACGGCTGGGCATGCCTGCGTTTTTCCGGACACTCCCTGGAAACGGTGAGTTACCGCCCACGAACACCATCTGTCAATCTTCTTGCAATCACTTTCTTCGTTCGTTCTGTCGCTGCCCGGCATGCACTGTTCAGACATGATCGCACTGCTGCGAAAAAAGGCAGCGTGCGATCGGGTCTGAATGACCCCCAAAGTCCTATTCAATGAATGGCCAAATCCGACTGGATTCGACCGTTCACGACAATATGCCTCCCAGATGTGTCAGTCTGTCACTCACAGATGCAGTACAGGTGCAACTCTTACCTGGCAGAGCTGCGCCGGACAGCGGGACCCGGTTTCCCCTCAGTCTCCTTCCGGTGCGGGCAGCGGCAGGCACACAGGTCTCCCCGGTTCCCCGCAGTAGTCATCCACAGCCCCAGCGCCGAGCATATGCTTCATGGAGCCGGTGCTGTGAGGTAACAGTTCCCCGGGGAAGATGACGGGGCAAAGTCCGGCTGAGGGCTCCCAGCAGCAGGGCAGCTAGAGGGCCCCCACACCCGGATCCCTGCGAACCCCGCCATGTCGGCTGTCTCCCCCGTGGAGAAAGTGGACAGATTCATGTGGAAGTTGGTGAGGAAAGTCCAGGCTCCCTAGCAACTCAGTGAGGGGGAGTGTGTGTGAGCCAGCGTTTCCTGCCGAATGACTCAGCCAAACCCGACAGGTTTGGCCTGGTCCAGACAATGGCAATCCGACTTTTTTTAAAAGTTGGATTGACATTGTCGGAAACGGGTCTAAAACCTGTCAGGTTTGGCCACGCTTCCGACAATACACGCGGATCGGCGGCTGAGGCCGCTAGTCCACGTGTATTCCGACAGCTTTCCGCCAAGTCGGGAATTCCCGACTTGTTGAAAAAAACTGCCTCCTATTGAATAGGTCAGAACCCCTTCCGACCTAAACCTGTCAGAAGCTGCCGTCTTTGGGAGTCACTGCTTCTCATGGCAGCTCAGGCTCCCCCTCCTTGGGCCTGCTACATCTTTGTGTGTGCGGGGAAGATTGAAGAATACACACATTCGGAAGACATTTCTGCTCTTGAGCAAATGGTTTTAACAATGAGGATTATGTTGTTTTTTTTAATTTGCTGCTTTTAGAAGGCATCAAGTATTACCATGATGTAAAATTTGCTTTATTCTGTTCTTTGGAAAGCCAATCGTTCTCCGACTGTTGTGGAACTGCCAGCCTTTGATGTATGATACAGAACCCAACAATATCATAATTGTGTCAGTTGCTTAACTGCTCTTTCTCTGGTCTTCGAAATCACTGGCTTCATCAGTTGTGCAACCACAAGTCACAGCAAGCCTCTGGTTGGTGAGTTTTACTTAGGACTTTTGCTTCCATGCCAGCTGGAGAGCCCCAGCCTGCTTCTGGCAAGTTTCCATGACCCTTATTACGTGATTTGTTTCCTGCCTCGACAATAAGGAGCAACAGAAGTGTTAAATGGTGTCTTTCCTACATTGATGGAGCACAGCCACCTCATAGTGAATCATTTTGCGTCAGTTGGCTGACTTGAGCTCTGGCTAGTGAATTTCATTATGTATCCGGTGTTTCATTTAAATAAATGAATATCTAACTTGGGGGTTACCAGTGGATATAATTTCAAAACACAGAACTGCACCCCCTCAAAAGAGGATAATAAACATATATTGCATTACTACTCACAGCACTGAGGTCATGGGTTTGATTCCCACTATGGCCCGAACTGTGTGGAGTTTGTATATTCTCCCTGTGCTTGTGTGGCTTTCCTCCTGGTACTCCGGTTTCATCCCACAATACAAAAATATACTGTTAGATTTGGTTGACTACATACCCTCAGAGCATCGATGACATCTGGCTGCTCCATGAGTCTTGGGAATGTGGCCAGCAAAGGGTTACAAATCAAATCTGAAATGAAGAGCAATATTAACTTAGGACCCAGCACAAAAGCCAGCAACATCTGTGGAAAACAATACAGGAATCATTTCATCTCAGTATCGGCTCACAAAGATAACTGAATGCTTATGTTTACGATGACATGGATTACATTAAGTGGACCCAAATCTCAGTACATCTATATATCTATGTATTGTAGGGGGAGGCAATCACGAGATGCATACAAAGGGGATGCGGCTGCTGCACCCACAGGGCAAATGTGCTGTGTGCTGAGCACCGTCCACACCACCCTAGTTAGAGCCCTATTGTCTATAGAGAAAGAACAAAAAGAATATGATTAACTATTGATCACTGACCATAAGACCTAACGTTTAACCCCTGGCAGTGCTGTCTGGCTGCACTGCCAGGCGGTCAGCGGGCATTTTTTTTTCAGAGCAGCTGTGGGACATCACAGTTTCCCCAGCGCCACCCCCGCAACGCCGAAACTCTGCCCCTACAACGGTCTTGCTTGTCAATCACATTGTGGTTGCATCCATCGGGGATGCAACCGCAATGTGTATGGCCGCGCAGCCATACTGCACTGCGGGCTGCTATTGCGGCCAGGTCTGAATGATCCCCTAAGATCACTTGTTTCCAGACTGAACTGAGAGCTGGTTACCGAGAAGGCCATTCCAGGTCCAACATAGCCTTACGCACTATGAGCATTATCTTGAATAAACGCATATGCACATGGATATACTGCTGTCAAGGATAGATACACCCGATCAGCAAGAATGTTCAGATCAAACGCCCCTATGTCTGTACTAAGGGATCAAATGTGTACCACAAAGACATATGCTCTTTTGCCATGTGTTAGTACTGAAATCTAACTGCACACACTAAAAATGTGCTGCTAAAACAACTCCCTTATTTCATAATAATGACTGTAGAAGTATGGCATATATGGCATCATGCTCCGATACTGTATTTACCTTTAACTATATGTGTAAAACTGTGCTAGAAAGCTGAACAATCTGATTGCAATGAATACTGGACACACTCTTCACTCCACCACTGTTGATTTGGTTGATGTCCTCATACATATCCTCAGGGGAACAATGTGTTTGTGTTTACCCTGCCCCCTCAATAAAGCCCACCCCTTCAACAGACCCCGCCTCCATTAGGGCTGCTTCCAGAAATGTCCTGTGCTGGTTTTCCATCCCAATCCAGCCCTGCTTACAGAACATAACGGGCAATGCCTTTTTTATATAATGTGTTAAGAAATTGTTAACAGCCTCAAAACAGCTTTTTTTGGTGGCACGATCGAACGTTCTATTCTGAGCCTGCAAGAACTACGCTTTAGACCACCTACTGTTTTCTGTATCCAAGGGCAATGATCTCTGTTAGATTATACAAAGTCTTTGGTGAAGACATATGGACGGAATTAATGGGAAGAACTTAACAAACATCATGCAGATATCAACGTGGTCAGAACTAAAGGCAGCAAGACATGTAAATTATAGGAAATGCAGGGAAATAAAACTGTACAGGCGCCAAGCTGGGAACCCACTATCATTTTTTCTAACCTACACGCACAATATTGTGATCTCTCATTTAATCTAATAAAACACTAAACCACTCAACAAATAAATGTCCTTTAAACTATTAATTTTAATACATATATGAGGGCCGGAGCTGGGCAAATTGTATGTCAGGGGATATCCTTTGTACACAGAATATGTATCATATATTCACCATAATGTAAAACAACTTGAGTGATGTAGTACGAAATAAATAATGAAAGAGAACAAAAATGGATGTTTCTAGAAATGATCGCACAGGGAGACAGACAGCGCATTTGTACCTGTGTTCTGCATACTTGTTCTCTCCTTCAGGAGCACGTCACCCAGGATTTGCCGGTAGTACACCAACAAGGGGATATGGCACATGCTGCCAACCAATGTTTCTGGAAGCAGACTTAAAAAAACAAAGGCAAAGATGTAATCTGGATAAAAGGCTAACGCAAAATACACAGTATATCGTACAACTGTATCTGTTCAGAGCAATAGCAGCCTGGTAGGATGTTTGGTAATGCCCCCTAAACAGTACGTGCAGCACCAGCTTATGTAGAGACTGTATGCACAGCTAAGCTGGGGCACTGAGAGGCAGCCACATTGCAGTATGGGCATTCTCTTGGCAACTGGGTAAGAAGAACCTACATTTCTCATCAATTCTAGACCAAGCCAGTAGGACTGATGAGACACTGATAACTTACTCTATGGAAGAACTTTTTTGCTGTCTTTGGCCAGGGGCGTTCAAGCAGCATCAGAGGAGTGTACTCCACTCTCAGACAGCATTACTGAGCCATACTGCAGGCTGAGATCAGCTGTCTCACATACTGGAGGCCTCCAGTAACATGTCTCACACACTGCAGGACTCCAGTAACATGTCTCATACATTGGAGGCCTCCAGTAACATGTCTCAGAGACCCGAGGCTTCCAGTAATAAGTATCACAGACTGGAGGCCTCCAGTAACATGTCTCACAGACTAGAGGACTCCAGTAACATGTATCACAGACTAGGGGCCTCCAGTAACATGTATCACAGACTAGAGGACTCCAGTAACATGTCTCACAGACTAGGGGCCTCCAGTAACATGCATCACAGACTAGAGGCCACCAGTAACATGTATCACAGACTAGGGGCCTCCAGTAACATGTATCACAGACTAGAGGCCACCAGTAACATGTCTCACAGACTAGAGGACTACAGTAACATGTATCACAGACTAGAGGCCTCCAGTAACATGTCTCACAGAGTGGAGGCCTCCAGTAACATGTCTCACACACTGCAGGACTCCAGTAACATGTCTCATACACTGGAGGCCTCCAGTAACATGTCTCAGAGACCCGAGGCTTCCAGTAATAAGTATCACAGACTGGAGGCCTCCAGTAACATGTCTCACAGACCAGAGAACTCCAGTAACATGTATCACAGACTAGGGGCCTCCAGTAACATGTATCACAGACTAGAGGACTCCAGTAACATGTATCACAGACTGGAGGCCTCCAGTAACATGTCTCACAGACTAGAGGACTACAGTAACATGTATCACAGACTAGAGGCCTCCAGTAACATGTCTCACAGAGTGGAGGCCTCCAGTAACATGCATCACAGACAAGAGGACTCCAGTAATAAGTATCACAGACTAGAGGCCTCCAGTAACATGCATCACAGACAAGAGGATTCCAGTAATAAGTATCATACACTAGAGGCCTCCAGTAACATGTAAAGGGGGGTACACACGGAGAGATCCGTTGTTAAAATCTAAGCAATCTTACTAGATTGCTTAGATTTTAAGCACAGATCTCTCGTGTGTATGCCCCACAGCGATAGCGATGCGCGGCCCCGCGCTTAGCTATCGCCGGTACTAGATTGCAGGCACAATCTAGATAGACAGACACTAGAGGCCTCCAGTAATATGTATCACAGACTAGATGCCTCCAGTAACATGTATCACAGACTAGGGGCCTCCAGTAATATGTATCACAGACTAGATGCCTCCAGTAACATGTATTACAGACTAGGGGCCTCCAGTAACATGTATTACAGACTAGAGGCCTCCAGTAACATGAATTACAGACTAGAGGCCTCCAGTAACATGTATTACAGACTAGAGGCCTCCAGTAACATGAATTACAGACTAGAGGCCTCCAGTAACATGTATCACAGACTAGAGGCCTCCAATAACATGTATTACAGACTAGAGGCCTCCAGTAACATGTATTACAGACTAGAGGCCTCCAATAACATGTATTACAGACTAGGGGCCTCCAGGGAGAAAGTTTCTGTCTGATTCTAGGATTCTAGCCAGTGTTTCCAACATTTACAGCAGTACAAGTAAATGGATGACCTGGAACATGTGCACCATGGCCCTCATTCCAAGTTGTTCGCTGTGTAGCGTTCAGTTAAAAAAAATTGGCAAAACTGCGTATGCACCACAATGCGCACGTGTGCGTACGGGTACAAACAGCATTGTGGTTTTGCACAGGTTCTAGCGACGCTTTCAGTCGCACAGTCGATCACAAAGAGATTGACAGGAAGTGGGAGTTTCTGGGTGTCAACTGACCGTTTTCTGGGAGTGTTTGGAAAAACGCAGGCGTGGCCGGGCGTTTGCTGGGCGGGGATCTGACATCATTACCGTGTCATTCATCGCGGCAATCATCGCACAGTATAAGTAACTACACTCCCCCGTGGGCGGTGACTATGCGTTTGCACGGCTGCTAAAAGTAGCTAGCGAGCGATCAACTCGGAATGAGGGTCCATGGGGGTCATTCTGAGTTGTTCGCTCGCCAGCTGCTTTTAGCAGCATTGCACACGCTAGGCCGCCGCCCTCTGGGAGTGTATCTTAGGTTAGCAGAATAGCTAACGAAAAATTAGCAAAACTGCTACTAAATAATTCTTTGCAGTTTCTGAGTAGCTCCGGACCTACTCACAGATTGCGATCAGCTCAGTCCGTTTAGTTCCTGGTTTGACGTCACAAACACGCCCTGCGTTCGGCCAGCCACTCCCCCATTTCTCCAGACACTCCCGCGTTTTTCCCTGACATGCCTGCGTTTTTTTGCAAACGCCAGGAAAACGCTGAGTTGCCGCCCAGAAACGCCACTTTCCTGTCAATCATTTACCGAACAGCAGTGCGACTGAAAAGCGCCGCAGAAGCCACAGCAAAACTGCTAAGTTTTGTGTTAAATTCTAAGCGCATGCGCAATTTGCAACAAATCGCAGCATAGTGAAAATCGGCAACGAGCGAACAACACGGAATGTGCGGCCATAAATTATAAGTATCAGTCAATAATGTGATCTGCACCTACTTTAACATGTTTCTTCGTGTCCTATTCAGAGATCTAAGCTTCACCAAGAGCCGGGGCTGTCTTCTCTGTGTCATCAATTGGTGGAAGACGCCAGTGTTTGCTACAGGATAAAGCACTCTGTTATCAGCACATGCAGCATATTATTCTATTTAGATTCAAATAAATAACATTTTCTAAACAATTGCATTGGAAGCACTGCACCGCAATGTCACATATTTTTAAGGGAGAAGATTTTTCGAACTCTGCTGTATAATACAGCTTGAGGTACAGTAGAATCTGCATTGGTATTAAATCTCAGTGTTCTGGCATTTTGTACTTTCCTATGTAAAGCCTGACACAATAAATACATCTTCAGAAATTGGAATGGGGGAAGGAGGGATAATGACATCCTCTAGTGATGAAGATCACAATACTGGCTTTTTACTACTGTTTACTTCAGTAAAATATTCTCTCGAAATGTTACTGACATTGCAGGGCACTTGGGAGCCAATCAATACCTAGCAATGTGCCCACAGTGTTTCCTTGTGCAATGATACTCCAATATCTTTGGTCACCCCATAAAAGTACATAGGAAAATTAGCAAAGATTGCCTATTGTATTAAACGCTGATGAGAGCAGCTGGGCTCCATGGTGCTGTCCGGAGGTATATCGCTGGGGCATGAATCTCCCCCTTAGAAACCCAGGAGATAGACTACCTTATAAATTGGGCTGATTCAGGCCCAGAGCCTCAAATTAGGCGCAACTGATACCCCTTTCACATCGCACTAAAAACCCGGTTTCGACATGGCATATTGCCGTGTCGAAACGGGTCCGTGTGCGATGTGAAAGGTCCTTTGGTGAATTAGCGGGTTGTCTGACCCGGTAATTCAACCCGGTAAAAAAGAAGGGTTATTACCGGGTTGATTACCGGGTCAGGCGCAGTGTGAATGGGAGCCGTTCCGATGCGACACGGCTCCCATTCACAGCATAGGCAGAGGCGGCGCAGGAGATGAGCTCATCTCCCGGCGCCGCCTCCACCCCCGCCCCTGCTGCTGCTACGCCCTCCGCTGCTATGGCAACCGACCCGGTATATTGCCGGGTCGGAAAGCCAGCAACGGAGCGCAAATGCCGGATCCCACCCGGTAAGTACACGTTTTTTTTACCGGGTAGGATCCGGCATTTGCGATGTGAAAGCAGCATTACCGATGTTTTTAGAACTGCACATGTGCCAGGGCTGCAGTGCGCACGTTCTGCCATGTTACTGTGTCACTGGGCACAGGGACCTGGATTCCGCAGCATGATTGACATGCTGCAGGAGTTTGGTGGAGGACATGGGGAGCCTCTGTTTTGGGGGCATGCCGCAGCCAGTGGCTCCATCCTTGAACATGGTTTCACTGGCCCTAAGGGTTATCAGGTGTCCGGTTCTGCCACCGATGGTAACAATGTTGATCTGATGCTGTGATTTCAGATGCAGCAGCAGATTACAGAATCCAGTAGTGAGCATCGCGGCTTCTGCATATTTCTGCACAGCCACTGCATGCAAACATGCTGCAGTGGGGCCATTTGCATCCACCTCCGCATCATGCCCAATGACTGGGGTGAGAAGTCATGTGATTTGTGCTATTGGATTATTAAAACAAATAAGAAGATAAAAGTAGTCATTATACAACATGTTCAGTATGTTTTGTTTTTGTGAATATTTATGTTGCAAAATCACATATATTATATCAGACATGATTAAAATACATTTGTGCTTTCTAACTGAAGGAGTAAAAGACTCCTGCTGACTTTTCCAGTGCTTACCACGTCTCGCTATAGATGGATCAACTTCTACTCCATGTTCATAGGGAGTGCCGCCATTTAACGTCAGTTCATAGGTCCTAAAACAGAAAATTGACCATGTCCATATTACTAAGACATGTAAGGGAAGTAGAACACTAACCATTCTCAAGAAGGTTATTTTTGAAAATATTTATGTTAAAGTTATGTATCGCACTCTATTATATTATTGTTTGTTATATTTTATGATGAGACTCATGTACAGTAATCTTTACTGTATTACATAATAGTTCACTTGTTTTTCTGCTTTCATAAAACATAATGGTTGTAGTGAACTGCCTGTCTGGACAACAAATTAACAACAACCTCATTTGTTTAGCATTCCCTGAACATAAAGCATTCTTATGCAATGGTCTATGTTACAATTTCATACCCACTGGCTGTGTTAAGACAGATAAAGTAGATGGTAGAAGGGTTTGTGGGATTGGAGACCTGTAACCTCATTTTTGATTGGTCTGCAGAAGTAACGACAAGCAGGGTAATGTTAGGGGCAAGGAAAGGTCCTACAAATGCACCACAAATGGTATGTACAGACCCAAGCAGCAAGTTCCCACCTGCAGGGTAGTAGCCAGAACTTTGTGGGCCCTATAGCAACACTTTGAAGGGCCCCTGTCCCAATGATTCTAGAGAGACACTTCTCTGCAGCAGTTGTTAGTTTTATGCCCTATAATAGTGCCCTAGTTCATTTTCTGAACCATAGTAGAGCCTTATTTAATGTTATGCCCCATAGTAGTGCCCTAGTTTCTTTTATGAATCACAGTAGTGCTTAAGTTCTCCCTATGTCACATTTCAGAGCTGCCAGTACACATCATGCCGCACAGTACCCCCAATTCACATTATGATATATAGTGCTCCCCGTTCATATTGTGGTTTCATATTACAGGTTGAGTATCCCATATCCAAATATTCCGAAATACGGAATATTCCGAAATACGGACTTTTTTGAGTGAGCGTGATATAGTGAAACCTTTGTTTTTTGATGGCTCAATGTACACAAACTTTGTTTAATACACAAAGTTATTCAAAATATTGTATTAAATGACCTTCAGGCTGTGTGTATAAGGTGTATATGAATCATAAATGAATTGTGTGAATGTACACACACTTTGTTTAATGCACAAAGTTATAAAAAAATATTGGCTAAAATTACCTTCAGGCTATGTGTATAAGGTGTATATGTAACATAAATGCATCCTGTGCTTAGATTTAGGTCCCATCGCCATGATATCTCATTATGGTATGCAATTATTCCAAAATACGGAAAAATCCGATATCCAAAATACCTCTGGTCCCAAGCATTTCGGATAAGGGAGACTCAACCTGTATATACCATAAAAAAAATGCCCTACAGTTATTTTTATACCACACTACAATGAGCAGGTCCAGGGGCATACCTAGATATATTGCAGGCCCCAAGGAAGAAGTTTGAAAGGACCCCTATGTACCATGAATCTCTAATTCAGCAGTGCAATTGCAATTGAATTGCGAACGCATCGCTGGGGGCCATTTGCATGCTGGGCGGTCTTGTCCTGTACTAATTTAGAAAAACTGCAATTGAAGCTGAATAAGGTCCAAATATGTTTTTGTCTCTCACCTACTTTATGCATCTGACTATAACGTCTTATGGGAGATTCTGAAGGAGGAGAGATTAACAGGCTCCATATGCTCTGACAAACCCACAATTGCACTGTGGTCGGAGAAGAGGAGGCATCCTTATACTATTAGGGATGTATCATTCTATTATATATGACTGATTTCAATAATAAGTGCCAATAGAAAGGACATTAAAAATTTTGGTTGCATTAATTGTTTAGTTAAGGAGTGAGGTACTTATGTGTGTCCTCTTTACAGGCAGCTTTGGCAGTGTGCACATTTGATGGTACCTACCTATTGTTATTTATTTGCATATTATACTGTATCATGTAAGGTGGCATTGTTTGATGGGGAGGCCTCAAGCTGCAGCTCCATCCGCCCTATTATTGATCCATCTCTGGGCACAGGTACTGTAGCTATGTGACTGATCAGCAAAAACTAGCAGTGCACCCCGTACCTAATCCTACCAGGGGATCTGGTTAGCATACTGGCGTTGTGGATGCTGGCAGTCAGAATACAGACGCTCAAATCCTGACACTGGTCACAAGACCAACACCGGGATACCGACATCGATGTATTAGTAATGTAAAACTTATATTCCAAATTTTTAGCAATAAACAGAAAAAGCATCTGCAAAAGTCACACGGCCTATAAGGCAGAGCCATAACTGGTGCCAGGAAGCGACCCACGCCCCCCCTCTAGTAAATGGTGCCAGGGGGCGACCTGCGGCCCCCACTCTAGTGCCCAGTGTACAGCAACTGGTACCAGGGGGCGCCATCTGCCCCCCACTCTAGTGCCCAGTGTGCCGCAACTGGTGCCAGGGGGCGACCTGCAGACCCCCACTCTAGTGCCCAGTGTGCAGCAACTGGTGCCAGGGGGCGCCCTCTGCCCCCCCACTCTAGTGACCAGTGTGCCGCAACTGGTGCCAGGGGGCGATCCGCGGCCTGCCACTCTAGTGTCAAGTGTGCCAGTACTGGTGCCAGGGGGCGACACACGACCCCCCACTCTAGTGCTCAGTGTGCCAGTAATGGTGCCAGCGGGGAGACCCACAGCCCCCCACTCTAGTGCCCAGTATGCCGTTACTGGTGCCAGGGGGGGGGGGGGGGGGACCCGCGGCCCCCCGCTGTAGTGCCCGGTGTGTCGGTACTGCTGCCAGGGGGGGGGACGATCTGCAGCCTCCCTCTCTAGTGCCCAGCGTGCCAGTACTAGTGCCAGCGGGGCGACACGTGGCCCCCCAATCTAGTGCCCAGTATGCCAGTACTGGTGCCAGGGGGGCGACCCATGGCCTCCCACTCTAGTGCCCAGTATGCCGGTACTGGTGCCAGGGGGAAACCTGTGGCTCCCCACTCTAGTGCACAGTGTGCCTGAACTGGTGCCAGGGGGGCGACCCAGGGCCTCCCACTCTAGTGCCCAGTGTGCCAGAACTGGTGCCAGGGGGGCGACCCGCAGCCCCCCACTCTAGTGCACAGTGTGCCTGAACTGGTGCCAGGTGGGCGACCCACGGCCTCCCACTCTAGTGCTCACTGTGTCGAAACTGGTGCCAGGGGGGTGACCCGCGGCCCCCCACTCTAGTGCCAAGTGTGCCGGAACTAGTGCCAGGGGGCGAACTGTGGCCCCCCACCTCTAATGCCCAGTGTGCAGGAACTGGTGCAAGGGGGGTGACCCACGGCCCCCCACTCTAGTGCCCAGTGTTCCGGAACTAATGCCAGGGGGAACGACTCACTGCCCCCAACTCTAGTGCACAGTGTGCCGGTACTAGTGCCAGGGGGCGACCCGCGGCCCCCCACTCTAGTGCCCATTATGCCACTGCTGGTGCCAGGGGGGTGACCCGTGGCCCCCCACTCTAGTGCCCAGTATGCCGGTACTGGTGCCAGGAGGGAGACCCACGGCCTACAACTCTAGTGCCCAGTGTGCCGGAACTGGTGCCAAGGAGGCAACCCGCGGCCCCCAATCTAGTGCCCAGTGTACTGGAACTGGTGCCAAGGGCCTACCCGCAGACCCACACTCTAGTGCCCAGTGTGCTGGTACTGGTGCCAGGGGTCGGCCTGCTGCCCTTCACTCTAGTGCCCAGTGTGCCAGTACTGGTGCCAGGAGGCGACCTGATGCCCTCCACTCTAGTGCTCAGTGTGCCGGAACTGGTGCTAGGGGGGTGACCCGCGGCCCCCCACTCTAGTGCCCAGTATGCCGATACTGGTGCCAAGGGGGCGACCCGCAGCCCCCCACTATAGTGCCCGGTGTGTCGGTACTAGTGCCAGGGGGGCAATCTGCAGCTCATAAGGTAATGTGACAGCACACACACACAGAGGAAAGGTTAAGCACAATTAACCCATAAAGAGCCCGTCAGGGAGACACAGAGATGTTTGGAGCCAGCCCCCACCGCGCCCTTATCGCGAATGCCAAGCTTAGCCGGGTCGCAGACCAAGTACCCTGATAAGGGACTTAGTACACTAGTAATCGCTCCCCCCACCTGCTATGACCCCCTGGTACCGCTGAGGTAATCTGGAGTCACACTGGAGGAGCTGCGCGTCCCTATCAGTCAGCGTCTGTGTCCACTGCAGAGGGAAAATGGCGCTGGTGAGCTGCTGGATCCTCTCATAGTGAAACCCCGTCCCTTCAATGGCGCGCGGTCTTCCCGCTTTTTTCTACTGGCTGAGGAATCTGGTGCTTAAAATGGAGAAAACCATTTTAAGGCTGTGGTGCCAGTATGGGTACTGTGTACAGAGTACGGGGACGCAGTTGTGTACTGTGTCCAGAGACGCATTCTGCCCCCGTTTAGAAGCCATGCGTCTCCGTACCCTCATGCCGCCATAATGGCCGGCGCCCCGCTAGCCGGGACGCCGGATCAGTACTCACCACTCTTCATTCTTTATTCTTCTGGCTCTGTTAGGGGTGGCGACGTGCTGCGGGACTGTACGCTCGCCGTGATGGGCTTGCGAATAGGTCCCTCAGTAGCACAGTGTCCTGTCAGCGGGGAACGGGACCATTAACCCTTCAAGATGTTGCCCCCCCCCCCAAGTCCCACGAAGCAGGCATGCTGGTGCCATCCAGTCCTGCCTGAAAATAACAAACATATAAAATCAATGCAGAAAACTCTTCAGGAGCTTCCTTCAGCGTGACTGGCTCCTTCGGGCACATTTTCTAAACTGAGTCTGGTAGGAGGGGCATAGAGGGAGGAGACAGCCCACGCTATCAAATTCTTAAAGTACCCATGGCTCCTAGTGGACCGGTGTATACTCCATGGTACTAAATGGACCCCAGTATCGGCTCGCACGTAAGAGAAAATTTGAGCTACATATAATACATACAGCAAATTAAATTTAAAAAATAGTATATACAGAGCTGATACATTAACCTTAAAAATATTTTTTTTTATTTCAGTAAAGTTATGACATTCAAATCAACCTACTTTGAAGGTATCGGAATTCCATTGACATCAAAAAGTTTCAAGAAGGTCCAACCACAACTTAACTCTCCCCTCTCCCCCGTTGACTGCAAACAAATAAATGGAATAAAACATTTTTTGAAAATATTCTGTGGTATAGGAAAAATAAACATAAAATGATGGACATTGAGTCTAGTGATTATACTGGGGAAGCACATTAATGTGAACTGACATCTCTCGAAACATAAGAAAGCAACTGTCCAGAGTTTCCTAAGTGTGGGCAGTGACATAGACTAGTGTATAAGGGGGGTCATTCAGATCTGATCGTAGATGTGCTAAATTTAGCACATCTACGATCAGTTTCTCAGACATGCGGGGGGGACGCCCAGCACAGTGCTGGCCCTACCCCCAAGCAAGGGTGCAAAAGCATCGCACAGCGGCCATGCTTTTGCACCCGCTGAGTAGCTCCCTGACAGCACAGCTCCTACACACTGGCAGGCCGCTACTAGCCGCATCCCGAGTCGCAGTGGCTGCGTGTGACGTCACGCAGCCACAGCAGCCCGCCCCCGCAACGGTCCGGACACGCCTCCGTTGTCCGGACCGCGCCCCGCCAACGGCGTTCCCACCCCGAGACTGCCTCTGCCTGTTAATCAGGCAGAGGCGATCGCAGCCCTGTATACCACCATTGTGTCTGGGATCACTTTTAAATGATTTTTGCCCAATCTTTGCTTCATCACAATCATAACTGGTATAACTTTGCATTATGGCTCATCAGAAAGCATGTGCTACGCAAGTGAAATGTGGTCACTGTCCGACTGTTCCCTGCCATATATGACATATACTGTATGCACGACATTTTGGATTGTAAGGGCAAATCTGTCAAAAATCTAGCCAGCTAAAGGTTGGGCTCAGTGGCTGTATTAGCCATTGCATAGGCCATTTAAGACTACAGGATTTTGCTATCTATGCATTTTAAGCACAGTACATTTATAAGATAAATGAGAAGGACAGAGTACCCAAGAACTTGCAGAACAGAGGCTTCACACAGCCCTCCCCTCTCTTTATCTGCTCTAGGTTGCACAATAGAAGGTGTACTATGAAATTTAATGTATGCTTAAAGGCTCAAAGAAAAAGTCCACATTACACTAATTCATATAATTGAAATATGGACTGCATGACTCACCATAATGGTCTTACAGTTATCATTGAAAATATACAATTGTCTTTGTAAAATGTGTAATGTGAGAGGATATTTGTTAACATATTATCAAAGTTTCAGACTAGGGGGGATATCCAACTAGAGGTGAAACATCTGATGCGAAAAACTGATGTTCTTTGCTCTTTTTTCCGATGTTTCACCAATATTTTTTATTTATTTTTTCAGGGCTATTTTTCCCGGTTTCCCCTTTGCCCTTCTCTAATTCACTTACATTGCGGATATAGGTAATTCCTACTTCAAACAGGATTCCTATTTCTGGGGACTGACTGCCAGATCTCACAAAGCAATCACCATCCAGCAAACTTGGAAGAATACCTGTGACCTAAACACACAACATGACAATAATTGTACATAAATATGTGTTAAACATTTACTGTTATTGCCGTTAAACAGCTTTATTTTTCTTTTCACCCTCGGTTTATAGTACATAACAAAGAGTCACAATGATTTGCTGAGTGGAGTTAATTAGGCATCTATTAGCTTTCCTAAAATTACAAAATAGTACAATAATATGGCGAGGATGCAACACTTATTGTGAAGACTGATTTTAGAAAAGTCCAATTACTGAAACATTAAAAATGACATCAGCTCTGCAATAAATAAAACAACTCTGCCTATGGTCATTTTAAACATAATCATCATCTGTATCATAATTATAAAGGTGACTCCTTGATTACAGTTGCCAGACTGGTTTATTTTAAATTATTTATTTTTTGATAAATGCTTTACTAATGCTGCTAATATGCAAGCTACTACAACGGTTGCTTGTGATGTCATGACTTCATGCCAAGGGGGCGGGGCCACTGGCAGCAGGAAGTCGTGCACTGCCCGAAGTGACTAGGATGGCTGTACAGGCTGCAGTTCCAGTCACCCTGCAAGCCAAATACAGATGCTGCGAGTCAGCGACGGTGCCACACCAAGGGCCGTGTGCCCTGGGGCGATGGCACCACTAGCACACCCCTTGTTACATCCCTGTACAATTCAAAATTCTCATTTTCTACCTTATATTCCATTTCCTACAATTTAAGCTCCAGCGAACAGGACCCCTGTTCTTTTATGTTACGGTTTGCTAATCATGGTCTGTACAGTTTGTTCTTAATGATTGTACAGTGCTACATTATATGTTGTTGCTTTATAAATAAATGATAATAATGATAAAAGATTTTCATTCTCTGTGTAAACTCTTAATTAAGATCTGCAATACTGGCAATGCTGTATTCTCTAATACACAAAAGGTTTCTGTTATGTTCTTGTGCCTTTCAACATAATAATAATAATAAATAATAATAATAATAATAATAATACTATATAAATATAATAATATGGTAACACATACCATAGGCCAAATAAGTGTAAATGCCCATTTTGGCATCAACTTTATGTTCTGTGTACATTGGCGTATATATATATAATGGGTGCAGGGTGTGAAGTGCACCTGGGCCCTTGGATTACAGGGGCGCCCACACTGCATGCCCTGGACTTATCCTCGCTCACTTGCCCTGCTGCCGACCGATCCACTTTTCTGACGATATCTTTGGAAATGTCTCTGAAGTCCTCATTAGAAAATGGTGACTGCACCAGATCTCTGACGATATTGCCGGAAATATGCGTGTGCAGAAGACTCTTGTACAGTGCCAGGGTCTTTCTGATTATTTGCACGTGCCAGGTTTATTTTTAGCATTTTGCACACGGGCCCCCTTCTGTCTTAAAACGCCCCTGGCTGTGTAGCATGAAAATATCAATATGTGTATGACATATCGCAGCTTCCTTGTATCACTTTGATACACCATAGATCCATGTGCCTGGTCACCTACACACATCTCTAGCTTACTATATGGGCTTCTCTGTATAATTATTAATGTACCTGTCTAGGCACATCTTATGCTCTTATGCCAGCTACTTAAGGTGTGCCAGGGGCATTTTAACAGAGGAGGGGGCCCCTGTGCAGACTCTGGGTAAGCCCCCTCCTCTGTACGGAGCAGTAGTCTCCGGCATTGTGCTGGAGTCTACTGAGCATGCGCAGGTCTCCGGAAACATGGCGCCCGCCATGTTCCGGAGAACAATTTCACTATGACCATCGAGGTGCCCATTCTGGATGAGATTTTTGCCGCGGCTGCAGTGCGAGACGATGGACTCCGGAAAGGTAAGTATTCAAATATGGGTGCAATGTGTGCGGTGTGGGCCCCCCTGGAGCCAGGGGCCCGTGTGCACCGGAGCCATTATAGAAACGCCAATGAGGTGCACTATTCCCTGGTCTTGGTGCCTGAGCAATAGGTTGGCTACTACAAGTTAGGTCTGGATAAATATACTCACCCTAGGAGAAAATGTCCATGTTTTGGAGTTTTTGGGCAGCCACGCAGCTCTTACTGTATGAATGTTGCCTAATACCTGAAAACATGAAAATACATAGGCTCTATTCAGTACATATATTACATTTAGTGCTCTCTCTATATAGGGGTATATGCAATTCACGGCGAATCGCGGCAATTTTTCGCCGTTTTTTAATTCGACTTAATTCGACAGGTGAATTCCGGAAGGTGGCTGCCGGAATTCACCATATTCAATGAAAAACGGATTCGCCAGAACCGCGGGCGAAAATCGGCCGATTTGGCGGATTTTGCCGCGATTTTAAAAAACGGGAAAAAACGGGAAAAACCCAGAAAAAAAATATGGCGTGGGGTCCCCCCTCCAAAGCATAACCAGCCTCGGGCTCTTCGAGCTGGTCCTGGTTCTAAAAATGCGGGGAAAAATTGGGCAGGGATCCCCCGTATTTTTAAAACCAGCACCGGGCTCTGCGCCTGGTGCTGGTGCCAAAAATACGGGGGACAAAAAGAGTAGGGGTCCCCCGTATTTTTAACACCAGCATCGGGCTCCACTAGCTGGACAGATAATGCCACAGCCGGGGGTCACTTTTATGCCGTGCCCTGCGGCCGTGGCATCAAATATCCAACTAGTCACCCCTGGCCGGGGTACCCTGGGGGAGTGGGGACCCCTTCAATCAAGGGGTCCCCCCCCCCCAGCCACCCAAGGGCCAGGGGTGAAGCCCGAGGCTGTCCCCCCCCATCCAATGGGCTGCGGATGGGGGGCTGATAGCCTTTTGTGATAATGAAAAGAATATTGTTTTTTCCAGCAGTACTACAAGTCCCAGCAAGCCTCCCCCGCAAGCTGGTACTTGGAGAACCACAAGTACCAGCATGTGGGAGAAAAACGGGCCCGCTGGTACCTGTAGTACTACTGGAAAAAAAATACCCAAATAAAAACAGTACACAGACACCTTGATAGTAAAACTTTATTACACACTACCGACACACACATACTTACCTATGTTGACACGCCGACTGCCACGGTCTCCGACGACCCGAGGGTACCTGTGAAAAAATTATACTCACCTTCCAGCGTCCAGAGGTACATCCACGTCCAGAGTATAATCCACGTACTTGTTAAAAAAACAAACCGCAAATACCCGCTCCATACCGGACTGAAAGGGGTCCCATGCTGACACATCAGACCCCTTTCTCCCGAATGCCGGGACATCACGTGACTCCTGTCACTGAAGTCCCTTCAGCCAATCAGGAAGCGCTACTTCCGTGGCGCTCACCTGATTGGCTGTGCGCTGTCTGTGCTGTGACAGCGCATCGCAAAGCCGCTCCATTAGTTTCAATGGTGGGAACTTAGCGGCTAGCCGGGGGGTTACCCGCGGTCAGCCGCTGACCGGCGGGTGACCTCACCGCTAGCCGCTAAGTTCCCACCATTGAATATAATGGACAGGGCTGTGCGATGCGCTGTCACAGCACAGACAGCGCACAGCCAATCAGGTGAGCGCAACGAAGTTGCGCTTCCTGATTGGCTTTAGAGACCTTTGTGTGACAGCTGTCACTGACAGGTCTCATTCGGGGTAAGGGGTCTCATGTGTCAGCATGGGACCCCTTTCAGTCCGGTGGTCCGTGTGTTCGTTTTCTTTTTTTGCCAAGTACGTGGATTTATCTCTGGACCCTGGTTGAGGTGAGTATATTGATCTTTTCTTTTCAGGTATCCGTGGATTCTACATGGAGAAGAGGACCGATGTCGGCGTGTGAACATAGGTAAGTATGTGTGTGTGTGTCGGCAGTGTGTAATAAAGTTTTACTTGTCACGGTGTGTGTGTACTGTTTTTATTTGGGTATTTTTTTTCCAGTAGTACTACAGGTACCAGCGGGTCCGTTTTTCTCCCGCATGCTGGTACTTGTGGTTCTCCAAGTACCAGCTTGCGGGGGAGGCTTGCTGGGACTTGTAGTACTGCTGGAAAAAACAATATTCTTTTCATTATCACAAAAGGCTATCAGCCCCCCCATCCGCAGCCCATTGGATGGGGGGGGGGACAGCCTCGGGCTTCACCCCTGGCCCTTGGGTGGCTGGGGGGGGGACCCCTTGATTGAAGGGGTCCCCACTCCCCCAGGGTACCCCGGCCAGGGGTGACTAGTTGGATATTTAATGCCACGGCCGCAGGGCACGGCATAAAAGTGACCCCCGGCTGTGGCATTATCTGTCCAGCTAGTGGAGCCCGATGCTGGTGTTAAAAATACGGGGGACCCCTACTCTTTTTGTCCCCCGTATTTTTGGCACCAGCACCAGGCGCAGAGCCCGGTGCTGGTTTTAAAAATACGGGGGATCCCCTGTCAATTTTTTCCCCGCATTTTTAGAACCAGGACCAGCTCGAAGAGCCCGAGGATTTTACCGTTCCAGCAATAAAAATAAAAAATAAAAATATTTTAAAAAATATATAAATAATATTAGTGCCTCCAAAAAAAAAAAAAAAAAAAGTACCTAATCCCTTCTAATATAAATAGATATGCTATTCCTAAAAAAAAAAAACACCAAAAAAAACATGTTTAATTTTTTTTTATTGTTTTCACCCTCCAAAGTGTGGCGGATTGAAAATGACGAATTTGCTGTCTAAAAGCACTGCTGTCGAATTTCCAAACTTGAATTGAATATGCTTTGGTCGAATTGCAGCACTTGTATCACTGCAGAAAAGTCGAATTTGCAAAAATTCTAATTTCAAAAAGTCGAATTTTGAAAGTCCGTTTTTTGGTCGGAAAGCACTGAATTGCATAGGCGAATTTTTTTTTTGGGCGAAAATGACCCGAAATTCAACAATTTCGGGAATTCGACCGCAATTGCATATACCCCATAGTGTGATATTGGTAATGACTGAGCAGTCATTTTTTTTTTTTTTTTTAAGTACATTTTTCTGCTGCCAGGTGCCTGCTAATACTTACACCTCTGGTAGCAGAAACTACGGTTACATACTAGTCTGCATGATACATGTATTACATTCAATGCGCCCAAATCATATATCAGGAATCCGACCAAATTTAAAATTGTAACACGAACTCTGTGGGCCCCATAACGACATACTGAATGGGCTCCTGTCTCAATGATTCTTGAGAAACACCTCTCTGAAGTGCCCTAGTTTATTTTATGAACCGTCATAGTTTCTCCAATTCATTTTATAACATACAGTGCCCTCCAGTTCAAATTATGCCACATTACAGTGCCCCAGTTCATACTGTGCTACACTATAGTGCCTCTATTTCATATTGTGATACAATATAGGGCCTCTGTTTCATTGTGCCACACTATAGTGCCTCCATTTCATACTGTGACACACTATAAATTCAAGCAGCCTGCAACCCCAACAGGACTCGAACACTAGGGATAGCTTCCCATACAAAAGGGGGCAGTATGGATGGTATAATGGTTAGCATTACTGCCTCACAGCACTGAGGTCATGGGTTCGATTTCCACCATGGCTCTAACTGTGTGGATTAGCGAGAAAGTATCCCGCACCTGGACTACTAGTAATTGATTTTTTAATATTAGGAATTATATGTTAAATTCTTAGTGTACATAACACATGTGTATATAAACATCGGTGCTACCCACTGATCCAAAAGTATATCGAAGAAAAGAATTGTGGCAGGGATCAGTTCATTAGGGTGCACTCATCCCATTCACAAGTGTGTGCCTGTAATATTTAATGATTTCATGTATTTATTACTGAGTATGTATTCTCAACCAAAAATGACCAATATCCACGTGGAATATTTCCCCTACTTTTATTCCACATATGATATTATTATGGCCTAAACATTCGACCATACAAAAGCGAAATATTTAAAAACAATATAGAGATAGAAAAACGTGAAGAAAAGAAGATCTTTATTAGACAGATTTCTGTCTTGTGTACAAATAAATGTTTATTAAAACCAAATCATGTGCCGCCTGTTATTTCTTATATATTCAATATACTCTTATGGTGAGTACAAATGTTTGAAGCTCCAACTATTTATATATGTATCTCCTATAAATGGTCATATATTGTAATCCTTGCCATAAATTTCTGTGTATGATACATAACTGCACTTATATCCAAATGGTGTACCGCATGCTGTATGTCATATAATCTGTATTAATCTCAACAAATTATCTAAAGTGAGAAGGAGGAGTATGATATTACAGTCACAGCCTGGGTATTTACATCTATTCACTAAATTGTGCTAGCAACAATTATTTTCAATGTAGTATTGCTTTATGTGCAGAAATTGGCAACAAATGTTGCCATATAAATTTCAAATCAGTTCTTGGCAATCTGCCCTTGTTTCTGTGCTAGGGACATTATGCAGGCATTACACACACCCAGGTTATTGGCTGTGCATGATGTTCTCCCCCAGATGCTTGTTATTTCAATCTATGTCCCTCTATGTGTCCCTGCGTAGCACAGATGTATGGAATTACACAATTATAGTTGCTGATATTGTCCCACAACAGGGGAGATACGTCCCAAATGATATACCAATCAATTTATATGAATTGTATTAGATGCTCCAATGTAATTCCAAATACATCTGGTCCTGTGCTTTTATGTACAGCGTTCTATGATTCCCCACACATGATGTGTACTGGACATGCTAATTGCTACAGGGACTGCAGTCTGTTACTAATACATACAAACTGTGATAAATTATTCAAGAGAGTCAACAGTTCATATATATTAAATTATTTGCGATGGTACTTACTGTAGTTCAAAATATGTTGACTCTGCTCTTTATAGTTATGTACTGTTGAACAGACAGTGCATCAAGAAACAGTATAAGAATAACTAGCACTTTTTTGGTGGACACTCGCAACCAGGCTTCCTATAACAATCTCCTCCACATATTACACACACTACACGGTATATAGGTACACAGTTAAGGCAAGTCACTTATGAGCTATAAACATTTGACATAGCGCTGGCGGCACACGGCTTAACCAATGCGCATTTCGCTCTATGGTAGAGCTTCCTCTGGGCTCTAGCGTGCGGCGCCCGCCTCCTGTTAAGATTTATATGGTGGAGAGACCAATGGAATTCCTCCTCACGTACGTATCCGTCTTTCATTGGCGTGCGGGGGATTTTCAAATCTCCCGTCCGTTTCCCACTTCAAAGTATACGTAATTTGTCCTTGCTTCTAATCACTTCACCCATCACAGGTGAACTGGATGAAAACGTTATCCGATGCTGGAATACACTCGTTGGACTGAAATACCCGGTGACCTGTATCCTGATTGTTTTGGATGATTAAGGATATGGAAACTATGTAATAAATTCACGTTCCCCCGAATCCTCCACTCCCCACATAAGTCAAAGAAAGGGGGGGGGGGGACAGAAAAAAAAGAACGGAGGGATATACTGATCCCTAACTTTGTATTAGATATAAGAGTATAATATATATAAATTTCCCTGTGTATATAATGTATATATTAAATTATATGTATTGTCAATATATGAGGATTGCTGTTTATGAATTGTACCATTAGAAAATATGAATAAAAATTATTTTGTATCGGGATGAATTACCATCCATCCTATATTGTTTCTATCCAACATGAACTTGATTTTATGATTACTGACTGTAATGTGCATAATGTGCTCTGTGAGAGTGCCTGTCCTTTTCTTTCAACTATATTGTAAATGTGCTATAATAGTGAATACCCGCTGTACTCTATTAGTGCAAACAAAAATATACATTTAGTGCAAAAATGAAAAAAATGTTTTTATTATATGTGCATATATTGAGTGAATATAATTCTCTAAATAAAATTCATAATATGTGTCAACACGTGGAGCCATACCCACTACATTATCATGTGAACACTACGTTAACGTCAAGTTCATGTTGGATAGAAACAATATCCATCCGTTCTTTTCTTTCTGTCCCCCCCCCCCCCTTTCTTTGACTTATGTGGGGAGTGGAGGAATCGGGGGAACATGAATTTATTACATAGTTTCCATATCCTTAATCATCCAAAACAATCAGGATACAGGTCACCGGGTATTTCAGTCCAACGAGTGTATTCCAGCATCGGATAACGTTTTCATCCAGTTCACCTGTGACGGGTGAAGTGATTAGAAGCAAGGACAAATTACGTATACTTTGAAGTGGGAAACGGACGGGAGATTTGAAAATCCCCCGCACGCCAATGAAAGACGGATACGTACGTGAGGAGGAATTCCATTGGTCCCTCCACCATATAAATCTTAACAGGAGGCGGGCGCCGCACGCTAGAGCCCAGAGGAAGCTCTACCATAGAGCGAAATGCGCATTGGTTAAGCCGTGTGCCGCCAGCGCTATGTCAAATGTTTATAGCTCATAAGTGACTTGCCCTAACTGTGTACCTATATACCGTGTAGTGTGTGTAATATGTGGAGGAGATTCAGTTATAGGAAGCCTGGTTGCGAGTGTCCACCAAAAAAGTGCTAGTTATTCTTATACTGTTTCTTGATGCACTGTCTGTTCAACAGTACATAACTATAAAGAGCAGAGTCAACATATTTTGAACTAAGTACCATCGCAAATAATTTAATATATATGAACTGTTGACTCTCTTGAATAATTTATCACAGTTTGTATGTATTAGTAACAGACCGCAGTCCCTGTAGCAATTAGCATGTCCAGTACACATCATGTGTGGGGAATCATAGAACGCTGTACATAAAAGCACAGGACCAGATGTATTTGGAATTACATTGGAGCATCTAATACAATTCATATAAATTGATTGGTATATCATTTGGGACGTATCTCCCCTGTTGTGGGACAATATCAGCAACTATAATTGTGTAATTCCATACATCTGTGCTACGCAGGGACACATAGAGGGACATAGATTGAAATAACAAGCATCTGGGGGAGAACATCATGCACAGCCAATAACCTGGGTGTGTGTAATGCCTGCATAATGTCCCTAGCACAGAAACAAGGGCAGATTGCCAAGAACTGATTTGAAATTTACATGGCAACATTTGTTGCCAATTTCTGCACATAAAGCAATACTACATTGAAAATAATTGTTGCTAGCACAATTTAGTGAATAGATGTAAATACCCAGGCTGTGACTGTAATATCATACTCCTCCTTCTCACTTTAGATAATTTGTTGAGATTAATACAGATTATATGACATACAGCATGCGGTACACCATTTGGATATAGGTGCAGTTATGTATCATACACAGAAATTTATGGCAAGGATTACAATATATGACCATTTATAGGAGATACATATATAAATAGTTGGAGCTTCAAACATTTGTACTCACCATAAGAGTATATTGAATATTGTTTTTAAATATTTCGCTTTTGTATGGTCGAATGTTTAGGCCATAATAATATCATATGTGGAATAAAAGTAGGGGAAATATTCCACGTGGATATTGGTCATTTTTGGTTGAGAATACATACTCAGTAATAAATACATGAAATCATTAAATATTACAGGCACACACTTGTGAATGGGATGAGTGCACCCTAATGAACTGATCCCTGCCACAATTCTTTTCTTCTAACTGTGTGGAAATTGTATATTCTCCCCGTACTTGCGTGGGTTTCCTCCGGGTACTCCGGTTTTCTCCCACAATCCAAAAATATACTGGTAGGTCAACTGGATCCCAACAAAAATGAACCCTAGTATGAATGTGAGTGTGAGCGTGTACATGTGATAGGGAATATAGATTGTAAGCTGGGGTAAGGACCAATGTGAATGGCCAAATATTCTCTGTAAAGCGCTGTGGAATATGTGTGCGCTGTATAAATAACTGGTAATAATAATAATAATAATAATATAAAGCATGGAACCCCCGTGCCACAATGAAAGCCATACCCAGGTTGGCACAGCGGTGGAAACTCTAGGAGGAAGGAGGGAAAGAACAATGTGCCCCCCTCTTCTCAGTGACAGAAGCTGGCCTGTATGTGCTGGGGAAGCTGACTTTGCCACCCTAGTTATTCCAGTATAACCCTTCAGTAAATAAGACAGAAGCTGGACTGTATGTGCCGGGGCAGCTGACTTTGCCACCCTAGTCATTCCAGTATAACCCTTCATTAAATAAAACAATCTTAAATAAAGTTTTTGGTACTTTTTTTATGCAATTCAGCTCTGTTTTAAAATTGCAAAAATGTATTTTTTTTATTACAGGTTTAAGTTGATGGGTAAGGGTCTTATAGACATAGCAATTATAAATAGAATCAAACGTTTCAAGTTCAGTCACAGTATGGAAATATACATATCTACACACCCATGTCTATATCTACATTATATAACGTGTTTAATGTCTGTCTAGTACAGGCGCGGGTGGTATTCATGTGACCGCCGGTCAGCTGACCGGCAGTCACATGACCTCCTCCACGAGCCCGACGGCTCACTTTCCCGATGGTCGGCATGCCGACCAACAGGGACTATTTCTACTCGTGGGTGTCCACGACACCCATAGAGTGGGAATAGAACCCGTGGCGACCGCAACGGACCTAGACTTCCACAAACCCTCTCCAACTTGGACAAAGGTATTAGGTGGGACCCTGGAGAATGACTGAACTACATTATTTAAACTACTTAATTGATGACCATCATCTGTGACAGATCTTAAAACATCTGCGTTAAGAGCTAAGTATTCTAATTTGTTTTTGTTACTATTGTAACTGACTATAACTTGTTACTTGCATGTTTTCATTATTGTAACTTAGATAAATAAATGCTTATTTTTTTTAATATGTCCTGTGTCAGTCTCCATATTTAACACATTGTATCCCAGAACCTGGTCGCTTGAGATTTTCAACCGACAACAGGGTGGTTGCCATGCAAAAGAAAATTAGTCTCCGGGAACATAACAGGTATCATATTTCTGGAGACCTGCGCATGTGCAAAGTCTATGGCGCAGCAGAGAGGAGAGGGCCCACAGAGAGAAGTTTGCATATGGGTCCTACTCTCTTAAGCTGTCCCTGATTTCAATATTTGTTTAACAGAAGCCTTCTATCATAACTGTGCTGTCAGCAGAACCTGCTACTTCAACTAACAAACGCTCAATTTGTCACTTATTTACCTCCTCTTCACATCATGCCCCCTGTCACCTGCAGCTCTATCCTAACTAACATATACTTACAGGCCACTTCATTACAAGCCATACATGCCTACCACCCAGGTTTTTCGAGGAGTCCTCCGCACCCCTGGAAGAGTAGGTGACTCTCCCGCATCACCGCCCTTTTCCTAGTGAAGCGGACAGGGGAGGGAGAAAATTACTGTAATTGCAGTGCCGGGAGGAGGGGCGGGGCTTAATTTAGCAAATCAAGCCATTGACCCCCGCCATTGACCCCCAAGTATGGTTTTAGATGTGTTTTCTACTACATTTGCATAGCACATGCATTAAACATACACTACACATGCTGCATTGCACACTATACATACCACCAAACAATCTAGATAAATTGTAACAATACTGAAAAATATTATCACCCTTCACTACAGGTGTGTCGTCATACACTGTAGCTTCAATAGTGCCAAACAACTCCTCTAGGTGAGCTAGGTCCAAGCTTCCTTCTCACTCACAATGCGCATCTTATTCACATAAATAGAACAACTGTGAGTGACAAAACTACATTGCTAGATTGCACTGATGAATGGGATGCGCGATATTTGTACATGTGTGTGCGACAGAGTCTGAATCTATATACGAAGTGCTATGATGCAGCAGCCGTGGCTTTTTCTCAGGCCGGGTTCCATTGTGGTTCGTTTGTGACTTTGTACGTGTTTATAACTAATTCCTGTGCAGCAACAGTGGCATCTCAGCTTCTCTAGTGTCCTGTGGGTGTTTCGCTGCCCCTGCGATGCGAAGACAATGCAAAATTATTTTAAAAAGATACACTACACCCTTCGGAGCACCACAGTCATGACGGGCGTCTCGCGACATATGGCGTACAGACGCTAGGTTTATGTAGACATGCCTGTATTTATACCCTTGATGGAATATGCACATAAAACAATGGCCTTACCTTAGTGCCATCGAATACACAGAGGCGCACATGTCTGCTAAGAACCTGAATAGTAGCCCCAGGCAGAGGTATCATTTTGCAGCTCCATAAGGTCAAACTCAATGAGACTCGAGTGGGCAAAGGTAGAATCTGAAAATGAATTGATAAATAGTTATCCTAAAAACTGGCATTTATGTTATGGTAATTATACAATTAGCATAGACAGCTAAAGAGTGCAGACAATCTCTCATTCTCTCATATTTGCTATATAAATGTAGGATTTCATTTGTTCTGCTTAGCACTATCATAGCCATGTGTTAGATGTTATACAGTGTACCTCATTCGTGAAGTGAGCTAGTGCACACTGCAAAGTGCATTGGTTTTCCACCAGTGTGTCTAGATCAGTGGTTCCCAAACAAAGTCCTCAAGGCACCCCAACAGTCCAGGTTTTAGGGATATCCCTGCTTGTGCACAGATCAGTGGCGGTTCTTGCCACGGGCAAGCGGTACTTTTGCCCGGGGCACCGCCTTCCGGAGGGCGCCAGCGCCATCCGGAGGGCGCCGCACCAGGGCAAGAACCGCCACTGTGCCCCCCGCAGTGCCCCGCTGTGCCCCCCGCTTTGAAGGGAACCAGACGCGTAGCGTCTAGTTTCCCTTCATTGAGAGGACCTTAGTTGTGCGGTGCGCGATGACGTCATCGCGCACTGCACAGCAAAGGTCCTCTCCATGAAGGGAAACTAGACGTTACTGTCTACTTTCCCTTCATGTAGAGGACCTTTGCTGTGCGGTGCGCGATGACGTCATCGCGCACCGCACAGCATAGTGGCACAGACACTAGGGGTCATAATTGACCTCTAGTGTCTATGCTGTTCTATGGGAGAGACATAATAACGTCTCTCCCATAGATCGAGGAAAGGAGAGAAGAAGAGCGGCGCCGGCGGAGGAGGTCTGCAGCAGTCTGGATCAGGAACGGGGATGGTAAGTATACTTTTTTTTTATTTTATTTTATCTTTCAGCGTCGCTACAGGGGCATAAATGGGGGCGTAACTGACCACGCCCCCATTTGAAGCCACGCCCCCATACTTCGCCCGGGGCGCCACAATCCCAAGAACCGGCCCTGCACAGATGGTATAATCAAACTGATTGAGGTACTGTTTAAGTCACCTGTGGCTAAGCATGGATATCCTTAAAACCTGGACTGTTGGGGAGCCACGAGGACCGCATTTGGGAACCACTGGAGATGATCCTCCAACTGCACTTCCAGAAGGAACTGTTCTCCACTCTCAGGTGAAAGGCTTTCAGAAACTAGATCCACAGTAGTCTTACTCATCATTTCCTCCAAAACACTGCTCAACTGAACATCAGTCATTTCTACAATGAATCATGACCATGACGGGGCTTCAGGGCTGACTTTATTACATGTGGAACATCTGTGTGCTTGAAGCTTTGCGCAAATTGTTCTAGAAATACTTTTTTCAATGATTTTATTTTATTGATAAAGTGGCCCCATAAATGTGGGAGGTTTTTTGTTACATAATAACAACAATAATAGGACCTAAGCTGTTTGATTTTCTATTTGGGCTGCCTCTTTGTGCAGATTATTAGCTATAATAAGCCCTACACATTAGGCAACATCAATGAGAGATATGAACGATCTTGTTCATTAATGAACGAGATATCGTTCATATCGTTTGTGTGTAGGCACCAACGATGAATGATGCGCTGCCCCGCACACGTTCATTGTTGGTGCCGGGTTGCTTATACATGCAGGACAATATGGACAATCTCGTCCATATTAGCATGCATTGCTATGGGGCCAGGTGACGGGGGGAGTGAAGAAACTTCACTCCCCCTCCGCCGCTGGGTCACCCGTCTCGGCTGTCGGGCACCTCGGTGGCATATCGCCTAATGTGTAGGGCCCATAAGACTTGCCAAAGATATGACATAGAAAAAATATTTTGCATGTGGCACAAAACACATTGTTCGAATACCTCCATAAATGAAATATTTATAAACAGATACAGTGAACCAGGCCTGGTACTGTAACAAGCAAGACTGTTTAATATAGCAAAAGGTACATGTTTTATCTTTCATAGTGCAGAAATAGAAATACCTTGACAAATATTAAGCATTATGCCGGGTACACCCTTAATGATGTGTTTACCCGGTGATATTGGTGGCAATGGGACCCGGTGGAGTGCCAACATCGGCAAGTGCATACAAACTTGCCGATGTCAGCTGCGACAGAGTGGCGGCGAGGGGAGGAACAGGGCCATGCTGCGTACTGATTGCGACATCTCCAGATTGAGCTGCATGTACAGCCGACGGGAACGTGCATCGATGATGATATAGTGGGTACACACTAGACGATAGTTCCCTAGTAACAAGCATTAGGGATTGTATGCACTGCGCCTGGGCCTTGAAAAGTATTCTATTGGGTCAATTATATTAGAAGCAAGTTTGAAAAAGCAAGTTTATTTAATGAAACTCACATATATCACGTAAATACGAGACTCAATTTGAAATGACAATTCGGAGTACCCGCGGCAAGGTTGTGCGACTTATCTACAAGAAATGAACAGGAAAAAGTGCATGCATCTGTGGGGAAACCATACCGACCACAATAAGTTGACAACTGAGATAGCAGTACCATACGGGTGTAGTATGGTATGCCGGTGGTCGGGCTCCCGGCGACCAGCATACCAGCGCCGGGAGCCCGACCGCCGGCATACCGACAGTGTGGCGAGCGCAAATGAGCCCCTTGCGGGCACGGAGGTGCGCTACACGTGCCACGCTATTTTATTCTTCCTCCAGGGGAGGCATGGACCCCACGAGGGAGAATAAGTGTCTGTATGCCGGCTGTCGGGATTCCAGCGCCGGTATACTGTGCGCCGGGATCCCGACAGCCAGCATACTGAAAGACCACCCGTACCATACAGAAGGCTGTTAGTGGCCATTAGGAAAGTACTGGAGGTTCTTAAAAGGTATAAAATAGCTGATTTTTGCACTTGTTATTAATGGTGGAAAAATAATACCAAGTGTTTTCATCAAATTAAAGTCTTTCCAGCATTTTGGTGTACAGAAAAATGTCTGTACAGTATTTTTCAGTGTTTAGTGGAGTTAGAAGTTTCTAAATAGTTGGAATAAACACTTCTAGCTCTAATCTGCAAGTCCTAAAACGCCTCTAAAAGGCAAACTATAGTGGGTGCAATTACTATGGGGCCCAGAGGCTTAGGGGGTCTGGGACGCAAGTTAATAAGTTGAATATCAACTTCCCTGTTCTGCCTGATAAGCAATTGTGTCTGATCCATTGTCCAGCCTGAACTGTGTGACATTACATTTGCAGTGAGAGTGTGTAGTGTATGTTACAATAAAAGGGGGCACTGAAATGTGTCATAATCTGATCTGCTCATTGTAATGTGGAAGACAACATAATAAGAACTGGGGCACTGTAATGTGACACAATATGAAATGGAGGCACTATACAGCTGCGGACAAGTGTATCTCTCAATAATCAATGTGACAGGGACCCCTTTAATATGTTTCTATGGGGCCCACAAAGGTCTAGTTATGCCCCTGTCCCTCTTTCATCAATACAACGCCTTACCATACCCATTATTGAACCCATTATAGTGCACTTTACAGAAAGTCACCCAAACCTGACAGATCATTATTGGTCAAATTAAGCTATTTAACCCCATCCAAGTGCATGATTACTCATTGGGAGGGGTGCACCAGAGGTTCTGCACTGTGTCAAGGTCATCACCTCTCTCCTCCTCAGACATTCACCTCTTGTGCCCGTCACACAGTCACCACATATTCTAATAAAGCACAACTTACACCTCCTCTCTCCGAGCCCCATAGCAGATCCTTAAAAGCCAGCTGTGAAGTGGTAAGTTCAGGCTGGAGGTATCTGCTTCCTCTGTGTTGATCATCTGTGCAAAGAATTGTAATATTTGTTTACTAACAAAATAAAGAACAATACTAGTATAACCGTAATAGTGATGCCTGTTACTTGCTTCTATAACATTTATCAGGTTCTCAGTGGTAGCTGATACTTTGCATAGCATTTGAGTATAATCAGTAAAGTGAATTTCCGATAGTAGGTCAATCAATAAAATAGAGAAAGCTAAAGGGATGTGGTTCTAAAGCGGACTACGGGAGTGATTCAGACCTGATTGCTGGACTGCTAAAATTGTTGTCCTGCACTCAGATAGTCGCCGCCCAAGAGGAGTGTATACTCGCCGTGCAAGTGTGCGATCGCATGTGTAAGCCGAGCTGCAAAAGAACTCTCAGTCAGCGGACAGCTGCAAATCCGTTCGCACCTCACTCACTATCTAATGTTTTTACCACTGTGCGCAGTCTGTGCGCAGCCCAGGACTTACTCCTACAGTGTGATGAGAACAGGCTGATTGGGGCCGGAGCGGACGTCACACACCCTCCCTGAAAACGCTTGGGGACACCTGCGTTTTCCCTGACACTACTAGTAAACTGTTAGTTACCACCCACAAACGGCCTCTTCCTGTCAATCACCTTGCGAACGCCCGTGCGAACGAAATTTTGGCACCAGCCTGTCACTGTCAGGCGAAGCCTGATGTTGTTTGCTGATGCGTATGCGCATTGCGGTGCATACGCATGCACAGTCTATTGCTGATCGCCCACTGTGCGAAAACACAGCAATGATCAGGTCTGAATCCCCCACTACATACGGACTGGTCCTGCTGATTAATCCAACAAATACTGTATGTGGTCAAATCTAAGTAGACTGTCCATTTGGCCCCTTGGACCAACAGCTGGATAATTTCTGTCTTGAATCCAGTACAATGGGGGTTAGTATCAGGCATCTTCTTATCATGTGTTCTGACAAATCCAAAAATGAACCTCTCGATCCTTTCAAAATACTATAACATTCACACTTTTTGAAATGTTTGTTTATAACATCTTTAAACTATTTGTGTGGTGTTAGCTTGTCATGTTTATGTAAAATAAGAATTTACTTACCGATAATTCTATTTCTCGTAGTCCGTAGTGGATGCTGGGACTTCCGTAAGGACCATGGGGAATAGCGGCTCCGCAGGAGACTGGGCACAAAAAGTAAAAGCTTTAGACTAGCTGGTGTGCACTGGCTCCTCCCCCTATGACCCTCCTCCAAGCCTCAGTTAGGACACTGTGCCCGGACGAGCGTACATAATAAGGAAGGATTTTGAATCCCGGGTAAGACTCATACCAGCCACACCAATCACACTGTACAACCTGTGATCTGAACCCAGTTAACAGTATGATAAACGTAGGAGCCTCTGAAAAGATGGCTCACAACAATAAACAACCCGATATTTTGTAACAATAACTATATACAAGTATTGCAGACAATCCGCACTTGGGATGGGCGCCCAGCATCCACTACGGACTACGAGAAATAGAATTATCGGTAAGTAAATTCTTATTTTCTCTGACGTCCTAGTGGATGCTGGGACTTCCGTAAGGACCATGGGGGATTATACCAAAGCTCCCAAACGGGCGGGAGAGTGCGGATGACTCTGCAGCACCGAATGAGAGAACTCCAGGTCCTCCTCAGCCAGGGTATCAAATTTGTAGAATTTAGCAAACGTGTTTGCCCCTGACCAAGTAGCTGCTCGGCAAAGTTGTAAAGCTGAGACCCCTCGGGCAGCCGCCCAAGATGAGCCCACTTTCCTTGTGGAATGGGCTTTTACAGATTTTGGCTGTGGCAGGCCTGCCACAGAATGTGCAAGCTGAATTGTACTACAAATCCAACGAGCAATAGTCTGCTTAGAAGCAGGAGCACCCAGCTTGTTGGGTGCATACAGGATAAACAGCGAGTCAGATTTTCTGACTCCAGCCGTCCTAGAAACATATATTTTCAGGGCCCTGACTACGTCCAACAACTTGGAGTCCTCCAAGTCCCTAGTAGCCGCAGGCACCACAATAGGTTGGTTCATGTGAAACGCTGAAACCACCTTAGGGAGAAATTGAGGACGAGTCCTCAATTCTGCCCTGTCTGAATGAAAAATTAGGTAAGGGCTTTTATATGACAAAGCCGCCATTTCTGAGACACGCCTGGCTGACGCCAGAGCTAACAGCATGACCACCTTCCATGTGAGATATTTTAATTCCACAGTGGTGAGTGGTTCAAACCAATGTGATTTTAGGAACCCTAAAACTACATTGAGATCCCAAGGTGCCACTGGTGGCACAAAAGGAGGTTGTATATGCAGTACCCCCTTGACAAACGTCTGAACTTCAGGCAATTAAGCCAGTTCTTTCTGGAAGAAGATCGACAGGGCCGAAATTTGAACCTTAATGGATCCTAATTTTAGGCCCATAGACAGTCCTGCTTGCAGGAAATGCAGGAAACGACCCAGTTGAAATTCCTCTGTGGGGGCCTTCTTAGCCTCACACCAGGAAACATATTTTCGCCAAATGCTGTGATAATGTTTCGCAGTTACATCCTTCCTGGCTTTGATCAGGGTAGGGATGACTTCATCTGGAATGCCTTTTTCCATCAGGATCCGGCGTTCAACCGCCATGCCGTCAAACGCAGCCGCGGTAAGTCTTGGAACAGACAAGGTCCCTGCTGGAGCAGGTCCTTTCTTAGAGGTAGAGGCCACGGGTCCTCCGTGAGCATCTCTTGCAGTTCCGGGTACCAAGTTCTTCTTGGCCAATCCGGAGCCACGAGTATAGTCTTTACTCCTCTCCTTCTTATGATTCTCAGTACTTTTGGAATGAGAGGCAGAGGAGGGAACACATACACCGACTGGTACACCCACGGTGTTACCAGAGCGTCCACCGCTATTGCCTGAGGGTCCCTTGACCTGGCGCAATATCTGTCCAGTTTTTTGTTGAGACGGGATGCCATCATGTCCACCTTTGGTTTTTCCCAACGGTTTACAATCACTTGAAAGACTTCTGGGTGAAGTCCCCACTCCCCCGGGTGGAGGTCGTGTCTGCTGAGGAAGTCTGCTTCCCAGTTGTCCACTCCCGGAATGAACACTGCTGACAGTGCCACCACATGATTTTCCGCCCAGCGAAGAATCCTTGCAGCTTCTGCCATTGCCCTCCTGCTTCTTGTGCCGCCCTGACTGTTGACGTGGGCGACTGCCGTGATGTTGTCCGATTGGATCAATACCGACTGACCCTGAAGCAGAGGCCTTGCTTGATTTAGGGCATTGTAAATGGCCCTTAGTTCCAGGATATTTATGTGAAGAGACGTTTCCACGCTTGACCACAAGCCCTGGAAATTTCTTCCCTGTGTGACTGCTCCCCAGCCTCTCAGGCTGGCATCGGTGGTCACCAGCATCCAATCCTGAATGCCGAATCTGCGGCCCTCTAGAAGATGAGCACTCTGTAACCACCACAGGAGAGACACCCTTGTCCTTGGAGATAGGGTTATCCGCTGATGCATCTGAAGATGCGATCCGGACCATTTGTCCAGCAGATCCCACTGAAAAGTTCTTGCATGGAATCTTCCGAATGGAATCGCTTCGTAAGAAGCCACCATTTTTCCCAGGACTCTCGTGCATTGATGCACTGACACTTGGCCTGGTTTTAGGAGTTTCCTGACTAGCTCGGATAACTCCCTGGCCTTCTCCTCCGGGAGAAACACCTTTTTCTGGACTGTGTCCAGAATCATCCCCAGGAACAGTAGACGTGTTGTTGGAATCAGCTGTGATTTTGGGATATTTAGGATCCACCCGTGCTGACGTAGCACTACCTGAGATAGTGCTACTCCGACCTCTAACTGTTCCCTGGACCTTGCCCTTATCAGGAGATCGTCCAAGTAAGGGATAATTAAGACGCCTTTTCTTCGAAGAAGAATCATCATTTCGGCCATTACCTTGGTAAAGACCCGTGGTGCCGTGGACAATCCAAACGGCAGCGTCTGAAACTGATAATGACAGTTTTGTACCACAAACCTGAGGTACCCTTGGTGAGAAGGGTAGATTGGGACATGGAGATAAGCATCTTTGATGTCCAGAGACACCATATAGTCCCCTTCTTCCAGGTTCGCTATCACTGCTCTGAGTGACTCAATCTTGAATTTGAACCTTTTTATGTAAGTGTTCAAGGATTTTAGATTTAAAATTGGTCTCACCGAGCCGTCCGGCTTCGGTACCACAAACAGCGTGGAATAATACCCCTTTCCCTGTTGTAGGAGGGGTACCTTGATTATCACCTGCTGGGAATACAGCTTGTGAATAGCTTCCACTACCGCCTCCCTGTCGGAGGGAGACGTTGGTAGAGCAGACTTCAGGAACCGGCGAGGGGGAGACGTCTCGAATTCCAATTTGTACCCCTGTGATACTACCTGCAGGATCCAGGGGTCCACTTGCGAGTGAGCCCACTGCGCGCTGAAATTCTTGAGACGGCCCCCCACCGTGCCTGAGTCCGCTTGTACGGCCCCAGCGTCATGCTGAAGACTTGGCAGAAGCGGGGGAGGGCTTCTGCTCCTGGGAAGAGGCTGCCTGGTGCAGTCTTTTTCCCCTTCTTCTGCCCCGGGGCAGAAATGAGTGGCCTTTTGCCCGCTTGCCCTTATGGGAACGAAAGGACTGAGTTTGAAAAGACGGTGTCTTTTTCTGCTGAGAGGTGACCTGGGGTAAAAAGGTGGATTTTCCAGCCGTTGCTGTGGCCACCAGGTCCGATAGACCGACCCCAAATAACTCCTCCCCTTTATACGGCAATACTTCCATATGTCGTTTGGAATCCGCATCACCTGACCACTGTCGCGTCCATAACGCTCTTCTGGCAGAAATGGACATCGCACTCACTCTAGATGCCAGGGTGCAAATATCCCTCTGTGCATCTCGCATATATAGTAATGCATCCTTTAAATGCTCTATAGTTAATAATATACTGTCCCTATCCAGGGTATCAATATTTTCAGTCAGGGAATCCGACCAAGCCACTCCAGCACTGCACATCCAGGCTGAGGCGATTGCTGGTCGCAGTATAACACCAGTATGTGTGTATATACCTTTTAGGATATTTTCCAGCCTTCTATCAGCTGGTTCCTTAAGTGCGGCCGTATCGGGAGACGGTAACGCCACTTGTTTTGATAAGCGTGTGAGCGCCTTATCTACCCTAGGGGGTGTTTCCCAACGCGCCCTAACCTCTGGCGGGAAAGGGTATAGTGCCAATAATTTATTAGAAATCAGCTGTTTTTTATCGGGGGAAAACCACGCTTTATCACACACCTCATTTAATTCATCTGATTCAGGAAAAACTACTGGTAGTTTTTTCACACCCCACATAATACCCTTTTTTGTGGTACTTGTAGTGTCAGAAATATTCAATGCCTCCTTCATTGCCGTGATCATGTAACGTGTGGCCCTACTGGACATTACGTTTGTCTCCTCACCGTCGACACTGGATTCAGTATCCGTGTCTGGGTCTGTGTCGACCATCTGAGGTAACGGGCGTTTTAGCGCCCCCGACGGTGTCTGAGACGCCTGAACAGGCACTAATTGATTTGCCGGCTGTCTCATGTCGTCAACAGTTTTTTGCAAAGTGCTGACACTGTCACGTAATTCTTTAAATACGACCATCCAGTCAGGTGTCGACTCCCTAGGGGGTGACATCACTAACACAGGCAATTGCTCTGCTTCCACATCATTTTCCTCCTCATACATGTCGACACAATCGTACCGACACCCAGCACACACACAGGGAATGCTCTGAAAGAGGACAGGACCCCACGAGCCCTTTGGGGAGACAGAGGGAGAGTTTGCCAGCACACACCAGAGCGCTATATATATATACAGGGATAACCTTATGTAAGTGTTACTCCCTTTATAGCTGCTGTTTTATATTAGCTGCCAATAGTGCCCCCCCTCTCTTGTTTTACCCTGATTCTGTAGCAGGACTGCAGGGGAGAGTCTGGGAGCCTTCCTTCCAGCGGAACTGTGAGGGAAAATGGCGCTTGTGTGCTGAGGAGATAGGCTCCGCCCCCTTCACGGCGGCCTTTTCTCCCGCTTTTTTTTTAAGGAAAACTGGCAGGGGTGAAATGCATCCATATAGCCCAGGAGCTATATGTGATGTATTTCTTTTGCCATATAAGGTTTAAACATGTTTTATTGCGTCTCAGGGCGCTCCCCCTCAGCGCCCTGCACCCTCAGTGACCGGAGTGTGAAGTGTGCTGAGAGCAATGGCGCACAGCTGCAGTGCTGTGCGCTACCTTATCTGAAGACAGGAACGTCTTCTGCCGCCGATTTCTCCGGACCTCTTCGCTCTTCTGGCTCTGTAAGGGGGCCGGCGGCGCGGCTCCGGGACCCATCCAGGCTGAACCTGTGATCGTCCCTCTGGAGCTAATGTCCAGTAGCCAAGAAGCCCAATCCACTCTGCACGCAGGTGAGTTCGCTTCTTCTCCCCTTAGTCCCACGATGCAGTGAGCCTGTTGCCAGCAGGACTCACTGAAAATAAAAAAACTATTTAAACTTTTACTTCTAAGCAGCTCAGGAGAGCCACCTAGCATGCACCCTTCTCGTTCGGGCACAAACATCTAACTGAGGCTTGGAGGAGGGTCATAGGGGGAGGAGCCAGTGCACACCAGCTAGTCTAAAGCTTTTACTTTTTGTGCCCAGTCTCCTGCGGAGCCGCTATTCCCCATGGTCCTTACGGAAGTCCCAGCATCCACTAGGACGTCAGAGAAATTAGATTTATTTTTCAGAGTTGTTGGTTTGGCACGCTTAATAGTGGCAAATGGATGTGTGTGCTGTCAAGGGTGCCAACAGCTATACCGGGCTCCAGTAATGAGAGGACATGTGGCCAATGTGGAAGGTTTGGCCAGACTCCCTCTTTATAAAATATTATAGAATATTCATTATGCGTTGCCGCATGTGCTGACCGGGAGGGGGGGGGGGGGGTACACTTTGGGTGCCTATGTTAGATTTGGCGGGCGGCAGGGGACAGGTGCTATCGCCTCCCCTACTGCCCATCACAGTACAAAGGAGAGAGGCTGGTTGCTGCTGCCTCTCTCCCTAGCCCAGCAGTAGTTTGTCCTCTCTCCCTGCCTGCCCGCTGTCTGCAATGGGGAAGGGGAGGTATGGGGGTAGCAGGACCTGGGTCCCCACCGGGCCCCCAGGGTAAAGAGTACCTACTCCCCCAACCCCGTCAGCGCCACCGTGGGGTATATTCAATTAAAGTCGGATCCATTCTGACATGTATTTGTCGGAATGGATCCGACAACCCCTATTCAATCCCCATCTTAATTCGATTTTTTCAAGTCGAATTAAGATGGGACTCAGAGGAGCAGAAGGGGGGCGAGCCGCGGGGGGACAGCCGGCGGGCATACAGGATGCTGCAGCAGGATGTCACTCACCCGCCCGACCTTACGGCAGCTTCCACCCGGCTCCAACAGCGTGCTGGAGCCGGGTGGAAGCTGCCGTGAGGTCGGGCGGGTGAGTGACATCCAGCTGCAGCGCTGATCATAGCGCTGATCTCCTGTATGCCCGCCGGCTGTCCCCATGTCTCCCTGCGGCTCTCCCCCCCCCCCTCGCCACCTCCGGGTCCATCTTATTCCGACAAAACCTGTCGGATCTGGCCCCGTTTTCGACATCAACACGTGGATCGGCAGCTATTCCGTCGATCCACGTGCTTTTCGACAAGTCGAATGCCTCGACTTGCCGAAAAGCTCTGAATAGGTCGAATCAGGATTTGACCTTAAAAAGTCGAAAACTGACGTCTTTTCGACGGACGGCAGTTTTCGACTGCAATTGAATGTACCCCTGTGTGTTGTAGCAAACTGAGCAATATCACCTATGAGCCCACACTAGACACCAGTGTCTTCTTTTATAGATGTGAATTGGAGCTCTGTCAATCTTTCTTTGTGCTCACACATGGGTATAAAAAAGCAAAACTAGTTAAAGTGTAGCTACACCTTTGTACTTTGTTCTCGTTCTTATCACAGTGGACTCAAAGCTTCTCTGCAGACTAGTGTACTATATAGACTAAATAGCTAGAAAACAAATAAGCCCCAAAATTGACATTTTCAGATATGAACTATGAAGGCAAAATTAATTGTTCACTGGTAAGATGACAATTTACTACATAAAAGTGTTGAATGAAACACACTAAGTACTACCTTCCTGCACCATTATGGCAGGGCTGTAACTAGGGGAGGGCGAGAGCTGCACCATGGTACCTGTATTTGGCATGAAGGGTGCCTACTTAACTTCTGCGCCAGAGGTAGAAATAGTTTCCTTATACTAAATCTACAGAACAGTACATTACATAAGGACACTTCCCTTGAGAAGTGATTAAAATGCATTGCTTGCCCACTGGACATCTTGTGGAGGGGATAAGTATAAGTTACTACGGGTGGTATTCATGTGACCGCCGGTCAGCTGGCCGACAGTCACATGACCTCCTCCACCAGCCCGACGGGTCACTGTCCCTGAGGCAACTTAGTATATTATATAAAATTGTGAATCATCTTATAGGGGAAATACTAAAATGATCATGAATATTATAGACTTTTATCACTCTATATACAGTAGTCTGAATGCATATATGTGCCCTATTAATCAGCTGAAAATCAATATTGTGCAGCAAGACTACCTGGACACAGGCTTACAGCAGCGACGGACCGGGGCTATAAAACAGCCCTGGCATTGTACTGTGTACGTGCACACACCAGGGGGCGTGGCCACATCTAAAGGGGCATGGTCACAAGTCACGAGAGCCTGGCCTCGCAGCACGCTCCCGTCTCTCTGTATGCCGGATGGCTGACCAGAGCACTGGGGGGCGAAGCTGGCCGACCAACCCCTGTCTCCCTGTGTATCGTGTGGCCAAGCACAGCTGCTTGGCGCAGCTTTTAGGCCCGACTGGCCCATCAGGCCATCGACCCTTCTGGTATTTGCCAGAAGAGCCAGATGGGTAGTCTGGCCCTGGGCCTATGTGATAAGTTCTACACCTTGCTTCTCCGCACTGTTCTTATATAAATGCAGATGGAGATCATCAGTTGAACCAATTTCCAATCCACTCCAAGTAAACTACATTTTTCAGTAGATAGAACGGTGCCACACACAGTACAGTCACCAGCTAATCTGGTCACCAAATCTCTACCTGAGTGGCCACTTTAATACACTAAGGCCCAGATTCATCAAGCCTTTAGGAGATATATAATTAGCACAGTGATAAAGTGCCAGCAAATCAGCCCCAAACTGTCATTTTTCAAGCACAGCCTGTAGCATGAAAGTTAGGAGCAGATTGGTTGGTAGTTTGTCACCGTAGTATTTATCACTCTCCAAGGCTTGATAAATGGGGGCCTAATTGTATGTCTGAGACATTGAATGCATAAATACTGTTACTAGTCCAATGTAGCGAGTCACAATTCACTGACCACTTTGGGCATCACTGGTGTCCGTCAGTGCTAACAGCACACACAGGCTGATAGCGGTTATCTTCCAAATGCATTTTCCAACATCCTCGATAATACTCCAAATGTGTACTGTACTCACTGTGCACACAGTGTACATGTACACACGCAGCAATATTTAACCAAGTGCTGAATATCGCTGGTTATCGCATCGCGTGTGGCCAGCTGCAGAATACCTTCATGTCAGGTTTCAGATATTTGTATCCTTTAACCTTATGTCAACAAATCTGTCAGTAAGATGAACAGACCAGTGATGGGTGTTTGCAGATTACATAAAGGAACCCACAGACAACCTGTAATCAGCAGAGCATCGCTGTATCATTCCTACCTTTATCCAATAGCTGTGCGAGAGTTGATGCCCGGAACCCAGTAGGGATTGTGCCCATAGTAGTCAGTGCGTCAGTGGTAGTCATCTGAAGAGCAAAACAAAAATGTACGAAATCTGTACTGCTGATAACCGGGGCCGATTCAGACCCTTACACTAATGTGCAAAAATCGTTATGAAGCGATTTCGGCACATCTACGCCGGTACGCGCATGTGCTAGGTCCAATACTGTGTTCTCTTTAGAACGCAGTTTAAGACCTGGAGAGGGGGCGGGAACGGGGGTTGACACCACATTTTGTGGGCGTCGATGCTCCTTTTTAGGGGTGCGGTCCGTACAACAGGGACCATTGGTGGGGCGGGCCGCGGTGGCTGCGTGACGTCACACGCAGCCGCTGTGACCCGTTACATGGCGAGTAGCCATTTGCCTTCACGTGTGTGTGTGTGTGGGGGGGGGGGGGGGGGGGGGTGAGGGGGGGATTTGACATGCGGGGCAGATTTGCCATTTGCTAGGCAACCCCCCGCATCTCAATGAAATTGATTGTAGGTGTGCGTTCTCTCACACATCTACGATCAAGTCTGAATTAGGCCCCATGTCAATTATAATACATGAATGCAAGGGCTATTAACGTTCCATTTTACCTACCTCTTGGATCTTCTTAGAAGAACTCAACTGGGAAATTGTGTCCTCCGCAGGTCTAATATTAACACAAAATTTGAATAAACAAAAAAACGACTATGAAATCAAAAATAAGATTTTACTCACCGGTAAATCTATTTCTCGTAGTCCGTAGTGGATGCTGGGAACTCCGAAAGGACCATGGGGGATAGCGGCTCTGCAGGAGTCTGGGCACAACTAAAAGAAAGCTTTTAGACTACCTGGTGTGCACTGGCTCCTCCCACTATGACCCTCCTCCAAGCCTCAGTTAGGATACTGTGCCCGGAGAGCTGACACAATAAGGAAGGATTTTGAATCCCGGGTAAGACTCATACCAGCCACACCAATCACACCGTATAACACGTGATACCATATCCAGTTAACAGTATGAAACATGACTGAGCCTCTCAACAGATGGCTCATAACAATAACCCGTTAGTGAACAATAACTATGTACAATTATTGCAGACAATCCGCACTTGGGACGGGTGCCCAGCATCCACTACGGACTACGAGAAATAGATTTACCGGTGAGTAAAATCTTATTTTCTCTAACGTCCTAGTGGATGCTGGGAACTCCGAAAGGACCATGGGGATTATACCAAAGCTCCCAAACGGGCGGGAGAGTGCGGATGACTCTGCAGCACCGAATGAGAGAACTCAAGGTCCTCCTCAGCCAGGGTATCAAATTTGTAGAATTTTGCAAACGTGTTTGCCCCTGACCAAGTAGCAGCTCGGCAAAGTTGTAAAGCCGAGACCCCTCGGGCAGCCGCCCAAGATGAGCCCACCTTCCTTGTAGAATGGGCTTTAACTGATTTAGGATGCGGCAGTCCAGCCGCAGAATGCGCCAGCTGAATTGTGCTACAAATCCAGCGAGCAATAGTCTGCTTAGAAGCAGGAGCACCCAGTTTGTTGGGTGCATACAGGATAAATAGCGAGTCAGTTTTCCTGACTCCAGCCATCCTGGAAACATACATTTTCAAGGCCCTGACTACGTCCAGCAACTTGGAATCCGCCAAGTCGCTAGTAGCCGCAGGCACTACAATAGGTTGGTTCAAGTGAAAAGCTGATACCACCTTAGGGAGAAACTGGGGACGAGTCCTCAATTCTGCCCTATCCATATGGAAAATCAGATAAGGGCTTTTAAATGACAAAGCCGCCAATTCTGATACACGCCTGGCCGAAGCCAAGGCCAATAACATGACCACTTTCTACGTGAGATATTTTAGATCCACGGTCTTTAGTGGCTCAAACCAATGTGATTTTAGGAAATTCAACACCACGTTGAGATCCCAGGGTGCCACTAGAGGCACAAAAGGGGGCTGAATATGCAGCACTCCTTTTACAAATGTCTGAACTTCAGGTAGTGAAGCTAGTTCTTTTTGGAAGAAAATCGACAGAGCCGATATCTGCACCTTAATGGAGCCTAATTTTAGGCCCATAGTCACTCCTGCCTGTAGGAAGTGCAGAAATCGACCTAGCTGAAATTCCTCTGTTGGGGCCTTATTGGCCTCACACCAAGCAACATATTTCCGCCATATGCGGTGATAATGCTTTACAGTTACATCTTTCCTGGCTTTAATCAGCGTAGGAATGACATCCTCCGGAATGCCCTTTTCCTTTACGATCCGGTGTTCAACCGCCATGCCGTCAAACGCAGCCGCGGTAAGTCTTGGAACAGACAGGGCCCCTGCTGCAGCAGGTCCTGTCTGAGCGGCAGAGGCCATGGGTCCTCTGAGATCATCTCTTGAAGTTCCGGGAACCACGCTCTACTTGGCCAATCCGGAACCACGAGTATTGTCCTTACTCCTCGTTTTCTTATTATTCTCAGTACCTTTGGTATGAGAGGCAGAGGAGGGAACACATAAACCGACTGGTACACCTACGGTGTCACTAGAGCGTCCACCGCTATCGCCTGCGGGTCCCTTGACCTGGCGCAATATCTCTCTAGTTTTTTGTTTAGGCGGGACGCCATCATGTCCACCTGTTGTTTTTCCCACTGGTTTACAATCATTTGAAAGACTTCTGGATGAAGTCCCCACTCTCCCGGGTGGAGGTCGTGCCTGCTGAGGAAGTCTGCTTCCCAGTTGTCCACTCCCGGAATGAACACTATTGACAGTGCTAGCACATGATTTTCCGCCCATCGGAGAATCCTTGTGGCTTCTGCCATTGCCGTCCTGCTTCTTGTGCCGCCCTGTCGGTTTACATGGGCGACCGCCGTGATGTTGTCTGACTGGATCAGTACCGGCTGGTGTAGAAGCAGGGGTTTTGCCTGACTTAGGGCATTGTAAATGGCCCTCAGTTCTAGAATATTTATGTGTAGGGAAGTCTCCTGACTCGACCATAATCCTTGGAAGTTTCTTCCCTGTGTGACTGCCCCCCAGCCTCGAAGGCTGGCATCCGTGGTCACCAGGACCCAGTCCTGTATGCCGAATCTGCGGCCCTCTAGAAGATGAGCACTCTGCAGCCACCACAGCAGAGACACCCTGGTTCTTGGAGACAGGGTTATTAGCCGATGCATCTGAAGATGCGATCCGGACCATTGGTCCAACAGGTCCCACTGAAAGATTCTGGCATGGAACCTGCCGAAAGGAATTGCTTCGTAAGAAGCCACCATCTTTCCCAGGACTCGCGTGTAGTGATGCACCGACACCTGTTTTGGTTTCAGGAGGTTTCTGACTAGAGACGACAGCTCCATGGCTTTTTCCTCTGGAAGAAACACTTTTTTCTGGACTGTGTCCTGAATCATTCCCAGGAACAGTAGACGTGTCGTCGGAACCAGCTGTGACTTTGGAATATTTAGAATCCAACCGTGCTGGTGAAGCACCTCCTGAGATAGTGCTACTCCTACCAACAACTGCTCCTTGGATCTCGCCTTTATTAGCAGATCGTCCAAGTATGGGATAATTAAAACTCCCTTTTTTCGAAGGAGTATCATCATTTCCGCCATTACCTTGGTAAACACCCCCGGTGCCGTGGACAGACCAAACGGCAGCGTCTGGAATTGGTAATGGCAATTCTGTACCGCAAATCTGAGGTACTCCTGGTGAGGATGGTAAATGGGGACATGCAGGTAAGCATCCTTGATGTCCAGGGATACCATGTAATCCCCCTCATCTAGACTTGCAATAACCGCCCTGAGCGATTCCATCTTGAACTTGAATTTTTTTATGTATGTGTTCAAGGATTTCAAATTTAAAATGGGTCTCACCGAACCGTCCGGTTTCGGTACCACAAACAGTGTGGAATAGTAACCCCGTCCTTGTTGAAGTAGGGGCACCTTGACTATCACGCGCTGGGAATACAGCTTGTGAATTGCCTCTAGCACAGCCTCCCTGTCCGAGGGAGTTGCTGGCAAGGCTGATTTGAGGAAACGGCGGGGGGGAGACGCCTCGAATTCCAGCTTGTACCCCTGAGATGCTACTTGAAAGATCCAGGGATCCACCTGTGAGCGAGCCCACTGATCGCTGAAATTTTGGAGGCGGCCCCCCACCGTACCTGGCTCCGCCTGTGGAGCCCCACCGTCATGCGGCGGACTTGGAAGAAGCGGGGGAGGACTTTTGCTCCTGGGAACTAGCTGTTTGTTGCAGCCTTTTTCCCCTACCTCTGCCTCTGGACAGAAAGGACCCGCCTTTTCCTCGCCTGTTTTTCTGGGTCCGAAAGGACTGTACCTGATAAAACGGCGCTTTTTTAGGCTGTGAGGGAACATGGGGTAAAAATGCTGACTTCCCAGCTGTGTGGAAACGAGGTCCGAGAGACCATCCCCGAATAACTCCTCACCCTTATAAGGCAAAACTTCCATGTGCCTTTTGGAATCTGCATCCCCTGTCCACTGCCGGGTCCATAAGCCTCTCCTAGCAGAAATGGACAATGCACTTATTTTAGATGCCAGCCGGCAGATCTCCCTCTGTGCATCTCTCATGTACAAGACTGAGTCTTTTATATGCTCTATGGTTAGCAGAATAGTGTCCCTGTCAAGGGTGTCAATATTTTCTGACAGGGAATCTGACCACGCAGCGGCAGCACTGCACATCCATGCTGACGCAATAGCTGGCCTAAGTATAATGCCTGTGTGTGTATATATAGACTTCAGGATCGCCTCCTGTTTTCTATCCGCAGGCTCCTTCAGGGCGGCCGTATCCGGAGACGGAAGTGCCACCTTTTTAGACAAACGTGTGAGCGCTTTATCCACCCTAGGAGGTGTTTCCCAACGTGCCCTATCCTCTGGCGGGAAAGGGAACGCCATTAGTAATTTTTTTGAGATTATCAATCTTTTATCAGGGAAAGCCCACGCTTCTTCACACACTTCATTTAATTATTCAGATGGGGGAAAAACTACGGGTAGTTTTTTCTCCCCAAACATAATACCCTTTTTTGTGGTACCTGGGTTTAAATCTGAAATGTGTAACATCTCTTTCATTGCCTCAATCATGCAGCGAATGGCCTTAGTGGACATTAGATTTAAGCTAATGGTGTCCAGTAGCCTAAGAAGCCCAAGCTAGCTGCAAGCAGGTAGGTTCGCTTCTTCTCCCCTTAGTCCCTCGTTGCAGTGAGCCTGTTGCCAGCAGGTCTCACTGTAAAATAAAAAACCTAAAATATACTTTCTTCTAAGAGCTCAGAAGAGCCCCTAGTGTGCATCCAGCTCGGCCGGGCACAAAAATCTAACTGAGGCTTGGAGGAGGGTCATAGTGGGAGGAGCCAGTGCACACCAGGTAGTCTAAAAGCTTTAGGCACAACTAAAAGCATTCTTTTAGTTGTGCCCAGACTCCTGCAGAGCCGCTATCCCCCATGGTCCTTTCGGAGTTCCCAGCATCCACTAGGACGTTAGAGACACATGCATTGAGAAGACGGCATGTCAGTTAGAAGGGAGATAGAAGAACATTAGTGATTAATGGTAATATACCTTAGTCATAATATAATACCCAACTGATGTTGATGCGTATATATATGTAAACTCCTGTTAATAACATACAAGATAATGATCCCTGTACTCTGAATAGATACAATATTAGAAGTGACTAAGGGGGTCATTCCGAGTTATCGCTCTCTAGCAGTTTTTAGCAGCTGTGCAAATGCATAGTCGCCGCCCACGGGAGTGTATTTTCGCTTTGCAGGAGTGAGAACGCCTGTGCAGCAGAGCGCCTGCAAACACATTTTGTGCAAAACAAGACCAGTCCTGTAGTTACTTATCCTGTGCAATGATTGCTGCGATGAGTGACATGGTAATGACGTCAGATACCCGCCCAGCAAATGCCCGGCCACGCCTGCATTTTTCCAAACACTCCCAGAAAACGGTCAGTTGACACCCAGAAACTCCCACTTCCTGTCAATCTCCTTGCGTTCAGCTGTGCGAATGGAATCATCCCTAGAGCCAGTGCAGAACCACAAAGGACTTCGTACCCGTACAACACGCGTACGCATTGCGGTGCATACGCATGCACAGATTAGCCTTTTTTTTCACTGATCGCTACGCAGCGAACAACGGCAGCTAGCGATCAACTCGGAATGACCCCCTAAAGGCGTAAGCCGATAGACGTCTCCTCTGCATTGTGACCTATGTTCTTAACATATCATACTAAGGGATAGATTCAATTAGCCACAAGTTCCGTACAGTGAAGTCTCACATTAATTATCTGTGTATATGGCGAAAAAAAATTCAGAACATTCTGTGCAATTCAAAATTATTCTGACCTCCAATAAGTGGCAAATACATGGACCTGATAGTTTTGTTGGGACCCTACTCTGAGCGTTACGATGCTGCACCAACCCCCATTTTGTGTCATCTCTTCTAGGAGTAGACTATACCACCCAGGGTAATCCTATGCAGTGCGCCCAAAATGGCTGCCTCACCTGGTACCTTGTGAGGGTGGAATACACAGCCCATGGAAGTTATTACCCAATATAGCTACACTAATCCTGCATTATGCTTACTCTATGCGTTCTATGTTTTCATTCATGTCTGTGTGGCTTGTGTATTGCTGTATTAGTATTCTATATTACGTGCATTGTTTTTGACGTCTGCAAAGCGGCTTGAGTCCTGTTTGGAGAAAGAGTGCTATATAGATGACATCACCCACAAAATTAAGGGGTCTATGTCCTAAGTTTCGGAGAAAGATAAAGTGGACAGAGATAAAGTACCAACCAGTTCGTTTCTAACTGCAATTTAACAGACTGTGTTTGAAAAATGACAGGATCTGCTTGGTTGATACTTTGTCTTTCTCCAAGGTTTAATACATCTCCTCCCAGGACCTTGAGATCCTCTATGCACCAACCAATTATGTGGTATATCAGGATTTTGGTACTTACCGATAAATCCCTTTCTCCGATTCCACAGGGGCCACTGGAGTGTAGTTACAATGGGGAATAGTAGGCAGTAAATGGGAGCTGGCACTTTAAAATTCTCACACTGTGGCTAGCTCCTCCCCTACTATCTCCCCTCCAAGCCAGTCTACGTAAAACTGTGCCCGATGAGAGATGGAATAAACAAACCTTAAGGTAGAGGAGGTTAATGACGCCCTGTAAACCAGGATAACCCAAACTGAACCTGGAACAGAACCTGACAAAAAACCAGGCTAGCCTGAACTCAACAAGCAGTCATATGGTGATCTGCAAACCTTTAAGCAAAAAACAAGGAGAAACAGCGCTGGGCGGGCGTCCAGTGGCCCCTGTGGAATCGGAGAAAGGGATTTATCGGTAAGTACCAAAATCCTGATTTCTCCTTCATCCACTAGGGGCCACTGGAGTGTAGTTACAATGGGGACGTCCCAGAGCTCCCAAAAACGGGTGGGAGAGAGCTGAGTGTCCTGTAAAACTGCGCGGCCAAACTGTGATGCAGAGGCCGCAAAAGTGTCAAACTTGTAGAATTTGACAAAACGAATGTCGGTCTGACCAAGTAGCCGCCCGACAAAGTATTCATGGAGACCCCACGGGCAGCCGCCCACGAAGGTCTTACAACGCACGTAAAGTGCGCTGAAATGGAAACCAGAGGCTCCCTAGCAACTGCCAAGAAGACTGTCTGATGGTCAGATGTATCCAACGGCCCAGCGTATGCTGGGACCCCGGCACGGGAGCAACGTACAGAGACAAAGAAGAAAAACACTTCGTCGAATAGCCGAAGACCTCTGTAGAGAGTCGGCGAGCCCTGACAAGCCTTCAAAGAGGACCGAAAAACACTAGTGTCAGATTTATATGAAAAATGGATATCCCCTCTGGAAGAAACGACTGCTGAGGCCGAAGCTCAGCCGGGGGAGTTGCCAATAGAGTACTCCCTGAAAAAGAGGCCGAACTTACGGCCGCTAGACTAATCTCTTTTGGAAGAAAACCGAAAAAGGCAGAAAGCTAAAATTCCGGTCATTGTGGTCTGAAGCGCAGCGGAGCCAAACTTCCCAGAGAAACCAAAGATGAATGGTAACTGAAAGAAGGGGAAAACCCCTTTTATCCTTATTATGTCCCATAAAGTTTTCCAAAAGTGGCAAAAGCGAGAAGAGGTAACAGACTTCTGAAATCGGTGCCCAGTAGGTCTAACCGAACTAGGGAACTCCTCCCTTTTGAGGTCTCGTGAACAGTCACCCGGTTAAACGAAACAAGTGCAAGATTGAACAAAGAAAAGGACCCAGTTGAAGTAGACAGTCCAGTCGAGGTAGGAGCCCAGGCTCCTCTACTGACAACAGGTGTATCTGTATCTTCAAGTCATGCGTGGCCCAATCAGCGCCACCGAGAGGACTAGCACACATAATTCCCTCCTGTGTTACAGAAAATGAGGTAGAAATAGAAAAGGAGGCAGGATAGAGTAACCAGAAAACTCCCCGGAGCCCTGAGGGCCTCCTCGGCTACTGCCGCCAGAGCTCACGTCCGAGAGTAGTAAAGGGTTAAAGAGTCAGTCGGAACGCCCTGAGGTCGATCCGAAATCTCCGCCAACAGCGGACCAGCTGACAAAACTCCGGGGAATGTTCCCTCACCCGGGAGTCTGACCTGGTGGCATGGCCTGGAAAGAAGATTGTTCTCCCCCGCTCAGAGGGGAATGTAGGCGACCACTCATTGCGTCGCAACTTGATTGAAGGAATAGAGTACCTGGTGCCGAGGAAGGAAAAATCCTCTGACGAACCGTGTTGAGAAAAGTCTACGAGGAGCATAGATTTGATCTGTGTCGAACCAGAAGCTCCTGGATCCTCCGGATATTCAGAAGCCACCTAATGTACAGAGTGGGATAGTAGCAGTAGATTGTCCCATTAGGGAACCAACGTCACCTACTGTCCTCGAAAAACAGTTATTGTGTGATCTTCCTGAACCCTGTGGGAGCGGAAGAGAGACCGAAAGGAAAGGACTGACAGTGAAAATGAGAATCCTGTAATGCGACTCTGAGAAAAGCCCGTCCAACGGAAATCAGTAAACAGGCATCCCTGAAGACAAGGGACACGTAAAACCCCCTTTCTTGTTCAAAACTAGCAATCACAGACTGAAAGGATTGTAAGGCCAGAATAGGCCTGGCCGAGCCAACTGGCTTCGGAACGTGAACAGAAAACAAAGGCCTGAGTACTGTCCCGATTCAAAGGATATCTGAGAAACAGGGATCAACATCCTTTGCGGTTAGAAGCATATGGAGTGCCACCTGCAGTATGACTCTCTTGACTCCTGAAACGGTTGTACTGCAAAATCTAGTCTGTAACCGCCCAATCCTTCTCAGTACTCCCCGTAGGACCACCAACATGTGCCTACCCTGGGACCCTCCAGCTGGTAGGAAGGTTTGACCTGTAGTGAGTGTATAGGATGACCTAAACTCGGACTGGACCGAGGATGTTGAACCGCTGCTTCAGCCTGTCACCTGAGATCCGCTGGCGACATAGATATCGTGTGTGGAGCCGAAAGCTTGAAAGGCACGGAAAGATCTAGAGGAAAAACCGGTAAGGGTCTGTCCTGAAGCTGGGGCAGCAGTAGGAGAAAGAAAGTGGACTTACCTCCAATGGTTCAAGAATTCCTGCAGAAAGTTCCTTCCCCTGAACCATCTGCCCCGTAGGATTTCATGTTCACCTGTCACTGTCGCAGCCCCAGAGGTCGTCTGGTTAAGACAGGAGGTCGTCTGGTTAAGACAGCCCAAGCGAAAAATAAGAATTTACTTACCGATAATTCTATTTCTCATAGTCCGTAGTGGATGCTGGGGACTCCATAAGGACCATGGGGAATAGCGGCTCCGCAGGAGACTGGGCACATCCAAAGAAAGCTTTAGGACTAACTGGTGTGCACTGGCTCCTCCCCCTATGACCCTCCTCCAAGCCTCAGTTAGGATACTGTGCCCGGACGAGCGTACACAATAAGGAAGGATTTTGAATCCCGGGTAAGACTCATACCAGCCACACCAATCACACCGTATAACTTGTGATCTGAACCCAGTTAACAGTATGATAACAGAGGAGCCTCTGAAAAGATGGCTCCCAACAATAATAACCCGATTTTTGTAACAATAACTATGTACAAGTATTGCAGACAATCCGCACTTGGGATGGGCGCCCAGCATCCACTACGGACTATGAGAAATAGAATTATCGGTAAGTAAATTCTTATTTTCTCTAACGTCCTAAGTGGATGCTGGGGACTCCGTAAGGACCATGGGGATTATACCAAAGCTCCCAAACAGGCGGGAGAGTGCGGATGACTCTGCAGCACCGAATGAGAGAACTCCAGGTCCTCCTCAGCCAGGGTATCAAATTTGTAGAATTTAGCAAACGTGTTTGCCCCTGACCAAGTAGCTGCTCGGCAAAGTTGTAAAGCCGAGACCCCTCGGGCAGCCGCCCAAGATGAGCCCACTTTCCTTGTGGAACGGGCTTTTACAGATTTTAGCTGTGGCAGGCCTGCCACAGAATGTGCAAGCTGAATTGTACTACAAATCCAACGAGCAATAGTCTGCTTAGAAGCAGGAGCACCCAGCTTGTTGGGTGCATACAGGATAAACAGCGAGTCAGATTTCCTGACTCCAGCCGTCCTGGAAACATATTTTCAGGGCCCTGACAACATCCAGCAACTTGGATTCCTCCAAGTCCCTAGTAGCCGCAGGCACCACAATAGGTTGGTTCAGGTGAAAACGCTGAAACCACCTTAGGGAGAAACTGAGGACGAGTCCTCAATTCCGCCCTGTCCGAATGGAAAATCAGATAAGGGCTTTTACAGGATAAAGCCGCCAATTCTGACACGCGCCTGGCCCAGGCCAGGGCCAACAGCATGACCACTTTCCATGTGAGATATTTTAACTCCACAGATTTAAGTGGTTCAAACCAATGTGACTTTTGGAACCCAAACTACATTGAGATCCCAAATTGCCACTGGAGGCACAAAAGGAGGCTGTATATGCAGTACCCCTTTTACAAACGTCTAAACTTCAGGGACTGAAGCTAGTTCTTTTTTGGAAGAAAATTGACAGGGCCGAAATCTGAACCTTAATGGACCCCAATTTCAGGCCCATAGACACTCCTGTTTGCAGGAAATGTAGGAATCAACCCAGTTGAATTTCCTCCGTCGGGCCTTACTGGCCTCGCACTACGCAACATATTTTCGCCAATTGCGGTGATAATGTTTTTGCGGTTACATCCTTCCAGGCTTTAGATCAGGATATGGATGACTTCATCCGGAATGCCTTTTTTCCTTCAGGATCCGGTGTTCAACCGGCATGCCGTCAAACGTAGCCGCGGTAAGTCTTGGAACAGACAGGGTCCTTGCTGGAGCAGGTCCCTTCTCAGAGGTAGAGGCCACGGATCCTCCGTGAGCATCTCTTGAAGTTCCGGTTACCAAGTCCTTCTTGGCCAATCCGGAGCCACGAATATAGTGCTTTCTCCTCTCCATCTTATCAATCTCAGTATCTGGGGTATGAGAGGCAGAGGAGGGAACACATACACTGACTGGTACACCCACGGTGTTACCAGAGCGTCTACAACTATTGCCTGAGGGTCTCTTGACCTGGCGCAATACCTGTCGAGTTTTTTAATCATGTGGACGACTTCTGGGTGAAGTCCCCACTCTCCCGGGTGGAGGTCGTGCTGAGGAAGTCTGCTTCCCAGTTGTCCACTCCCGGAATGAATACTGTTGACAGTGCTATCACATGATTTTCCGCCCAGCGAAGAATCCCTGCAGCTTCTGCCATTGCCCTCCTGCTTCTTGTGCCACCCTGTCTGTTTACGTGGGTGACTGCCATGATGTTGTCCGACTGGATCAACACCGGCTGACCTTGAAGCAGAGGTCTTGCTAAGCTTAGAGCATTGTAAATGGCCCTTAGCTTCAGGATATTTATGTGAAGTGATGTATCCAGGCTTGACCCTAAGCCCTGGATATTCCTTCCCTGTGTGACTGCTCCCCAGCCTCGCAGGCTGGCATCCGTGGTCACCAGGACCCAGTCCTGAATGCCGAATCTGCGGCCCTCTAGAAGATGAGCACTCTGCAACCACCACAGGATGGATACCCTTGTCCTTGGTGACAGGGTTATCCGCTGATGCATCTGAAAATGCGACCCGGACCATTTGTCCAGTAGGTTCCACTGGAAAGTTCTTGCGTGGAATCTAACGAATGGGATTGCTTCGTAGGAAGCCACCATTTTTACCCAGAACCCTTGTGCATTGATGCACTGAGACTTGGTTCGGTTTTAGGAGGTTCCTGACTAGCTCGGATAACTCCCTGGCTTTCTCTTCCGGGAGAAACACCTTTTTTTTTTTTCTGGACTGTGTCCAGGAACATCCCTAGGAAACAGAAGACAAGTCGTCGGAACCAGCTGCGATTTTGGAATATTGAGAATCCAATCGTGCTGCCGCAAAACTACCTGAGATAGTGCTACACCGACTTCCAACTGTTCCCTGGATCTTACCCTTATCAGGGAATCGTCCAAGTAAGGGATAACTAAAATTCCCTTCCTTCGAAGGGATATCATTTCGGCCATTACCTTGGTAAAGACCCGGGGTGCCGTGGACCATCCCTACGGCAGCGTCTGAACTGATAGTGACAGTTCTGTACCATAACCTGAGGTACCCTTGGTGAGAAGGGTAAATTTTGACATGAAGGTAAGCATCCTTGATGTCCCGAGACATCATGTAGTCCCCTTCTTCCAGGTTCGCAATCACTGCTCTGAGTGACTCAATCTTGAATTTGAACCTCTGTATGTAAGTGTTCAAAGATTTTAGATTTTAGATTTAGAATCGGTCTCACCGAGCCGTCTGGCTTCGGTACCACAATAGTGTGGAATAATACCCCGTTCCCTGTTGCAGGAGGGGTACCTTGATTATCACCTGCTGGGAATACAGCTTGTGAATGGCTTCCAAAACTGCCTCCCTGTCAGAGGGAGACGTCGGTAAAGCCGACTTTTGGAAACGGCGAGGGGGAGACGTCTCGAATTCCAATATGTACCCTTGAGATATTACCTGAAGGATCCAGGGGTCTACTTGCGAGTGAGCCCACTGCGCACTGAAATTCATTGAGAACGGGCCCCCACCGTGCCTGAGCTTGTAAGGCCCTAGCGTCATACTGAGGGCTTTGCAGAGGCGGGAAAGGGTTTCTGTTCCTGGGAACTGGGTAATCTCTTCAGCCTTTATCCTCTCCCTCTGTCACGAGCAGAAAAGAGGAACCTTTTGTCCGCTTGCCAACAAAGGACTGCGCCTGATAATACGGCGTCTTATTTTGAGAGGCGACCTGGGGTACAAATGTGGATTTCCCAGTTGTTGCCGTGGCCACCAGGTCTAAAAGACCGACCCCAAATGTCCCCTTTCAAAGGCAATACTTCCAAATGCCGTTTGGAATCCGCATCACCTGACCATTTTACTGGTAGAATTGGACAACGCACTTATACTTGATGCCAGTCGGCAAATATTCCGCTGTGCATCATGCATATATAGAAATGCATCTTTTAAATGCTCTATAGGCAATAATATACTATCCTTATCTAGGATATCAATATTTCCAGTCAGGGAATCCGACCATGCCAACCCAGCACTGCACCTCCAGGCTGAGGCGATTGCTGGTCGCAGTATAACACCAGTATGTGTGTAAATACATTTTTGGATACCCTCCTGCTTTCTATCAGCAGGATCCTTAAGGGCGGCCATCTCATGAGAGGGTAGAGCCCTTGTTCTTACAAGCGTGTGAGCGCCTTATCCCCCCCCTAGGGGGTGTTTCCCAACGCACCCTAACCTCTGGCGGGAAAGGGTATACAGCCAATACTTTTTAAGAAATTATCAATTGTTATCGGGGGGGAAACCCACGCATCATCACACACCTCATTTTATTTCTCAGATTCAGGAAAACTACAGGTAGTTTTTCCCTCACCGAACATAATACTCCTTTTTGGTGGTACTCGTATTATCAGAAATGTATAAAACATTTTCCATTGTCCTAATCATGTAACGTATGGCCCTACTGGAAATCACGGTTGTCTCTTCACTGTCGACACAGGAGTCAGTATCCGTGTCGGCGTCTGTATCTGCCATCTGAGGTAACGGGCGCTTTAGAGCCCCTGACGGCCTATGAGACGTCTGGACAGGCACAAGCTGAGTAGCCGGCTGTCTCATGTCAACCACTGTTTTTTTTTTTATACAGAGCTGACACTGTCACGTAATTTTCAACAGTACATCCACTCAGGTGTCGACCCCCTAGGTGGTGACATCACTGTTACAGACACTCTGCTCCGTCTCCACATCATTTTTCTCCTCATACATGTCGACACAAACGTACCGACACACAGCACACACACAGGGAATGCTCTGATAGAGGACAGGACCCCACTAGCCCTTTGGGGAGACAGAGGGAGAGTATGCCAGCACACACCAGAGCGCTATATATATATATATATATATATATATACAGGGATAACCTTATATAAGTGTTTTTCCCCTTATAGCTGCTGTATGTTTTAATACTGCGCCTAATTAGTGCCCCCCTCTCTTTTTTTAACCCTTTCTGTAGTGTAGTGACTGCAGGGAAGAGCCAGGGAGCTTCCCTCCAACTGAGCTGTGAGGGAAAATGGCGCCAGTGTGCTGAGGAGATAGGCTCCGCCCCCTTTTCGGCGGCCTTATCTCCCGTTTTTCTGTATATTCTGGCAGGGGTTAAATGCATCCATATGGCCCAGGAGCTATATGTGATGTATTTTTTGCCATGTAAGGTATTTTTATCATGTTTTATTGCGTCTCAGGGCGCCCCTCCCAGCGCCCTGCACCCTCAGTGACCGGAGTATGAAGTGTGCTGAGAGCAATGGCGCACAGCTGCAGTGCTGTGCGCTACCTTATTGAAGACAGGAACGTCTTCTGCCGCCGATTTTCCGGACCTCTTCGCTCTTCTGGCTCTGTAAGGGGGCCGGCGGCGCGGCTCCGGGACCCATCCAGGCTGGGCCTGTGATCGTCCCTCTGGAGCTAATGTCCAGTAGCCAAGAAGCCCAATCCACTCTGCACGCAGGTGAGTTCGCTTCTTCTCCCCTTAGTCCCTCGATGCAGTGAGCCTGTTGCCAGCAGGTCTCACTGAAAATAACAAACCTAAACTAAAACTTTCACTAAGAAGCTCAGGAGAGCCCCTAGTGTGCACTCTTCTCGTCGGGCACAGAAATCTAACTGAGGCTTGGAGGAGGGTCATAGGGGGAGGAGCCAGTGCACACCAGTTAGTCCTAAAGCTTTCTTTGGATGTGCCCAGTCTCCTGCGGAGCCGCTATTCCCCATGGTCCTTACGGAGTCCCCAGCATCCACTTAGGACGTTAGAGAAATGCAGATTCCGAGTCTGCAGACGTGGAGACCTCCAAAGAAGATAAAGCAGAATCGTGATTCTGACCTGTACCAAAATAACAGTTGATCCTGATGCGAAATATCCTGTAACCTAGAGGATAATTGGTCCACAACCTACCTGTTCCGGACAAGGTAGAACCCTGCTGTCGTATATGTGTCTTCGATGGATACCTGAGCAATGTTGTCTCAGGAAAACGGCAGCTTGTTGGACCGGTGATACATCGAGGGGTAAACCCTGGAGAGGTTCTGATACCATTTCCCTCCGTCTGCGGGGAAAAGATAGGAAAACAAACATTGTTTTATACCTGAAATTGTGTATGCGGGTGCCTGCAAGCCGCCTACCGGAGCCTGTCCAGCTCATCCGAAACTGGACCATTTCGTCATCGGCGCCGAACCCTGATGGACCTGACGTGTCCGCCTTCTTTACCTGCAGTATCAGACGAACCGCTGTATAATGCACCTGGATATTCTGAGACACTGGTTGAGATTGCACCGAAAACAGACATCCACTGTATCCTGGGCATCTCTCGCCTCCTCCCAGAGGGGCCTTTCCACTGTGTAATCTGGGAGGCTAGCAAGGTTCTTTTAGAAACCTGGAGAGGTGAAATGACGTACAAGGTCTCTGTTAATAGTGACATTACCTGCGTAATCTGAGCTGTTCCAACAGGAGTGTCCTGCAGGTGCGTGGAGGGCTAAGCAGATGGCTCCACCGCATACTTCACACCTAAGAGGGAATTCTTTGACTATCCCAGGTGAGACAAACGAAAGGAGAAAAGGTGGGTTAAATAAACACAGCGCTATGTAAGGTCTGCACTATAATGTGTAGAGACCTACACAATTCCATATAAACTTTCTAGTGAACCCGTAGCGCTGCGCTGTTCTACTGACTGAGCTATCTGTGCTCTGTTGGGATTCAAAACCCCGGTCCCCCTGTTGAGATACCCGCTACTAGCGTACTGAGCCGCAACGCTAAAAGTATCTGTTGTGGTACTTGAACCCAGGCCTCCGTGGTTGGGTGTTTAGGGGATTAGTGTGCTGAGCCACACTGTCATATATACACATTCCCCAAATTGCCAAAAGCATTAGTACCCAGTGACACCAAGGAATAATAAAGGGAAGGCAACACCCCGCCCTGTATGTAGCGTACTGCTAATTAAGGTGCACCAGATGTTTTCGGAGGTTCCGCTGGCTTTTCAAAATGGTGGCCAGCCTGCGAGAAGAGATGGGGGAAAGTGTTATGTGGCAAGGCGGGGCATTTTGTTGTTATAAAACATTGCGGAAGTGGTTTGTTTTACCCCCCTATATCTGGCATTGTATGCATATATATCTAAATATATATATATACACATATATACATACACCCGCACACATACAAATATCTATATACACAAACAAACACCCAACAGGGTAGATAAATACTGTGTGAATAACTGTTATTGCACACTAGATTTAAATCCTTAATGAGCTGATCTCCAGCTCCTGTTATATAGCAGGCTCCCTGATCTACAGCCTGTATGGAATGCCGGGCAGAGGACTCTCCTGCAGGAAGGAATGGCTGCCAAAGTGAGATATACCCAATATCTTATCTCCCTGCACAGAAAACTAAAATCCCCCTCTGTGACAATGAGCGCTGGGAGCCGCCGCCAGGAGCCCGCTGAGCAAAGCGGGAATATCAGCCTCACCTTTTAAATGTGCTGGAGCGGCCGGGGAGCGGAGGTACTGGAGCAGCCGGGGAGCGGAGGCACTGGAGCAGCCGGAGTACGCGCTGCTGGAGAGGCCGGGGACTTGAACGCGCTGCTGGGGCGGCCGGGAACTTGTACGCGCTGCTGCAGCTGCCGCGGCCGGGGGACGGAGAGCGCTGAGCCTACAGCGCGGGAGTTAGCTCCGCCCCCCCGCTCCGGCGCCAATTTCAAAAATGAAACCCGCTGCACATGAAGCGGGAAGTGCCTGTATCTGGAGAGTGTTTAGCGCCGAACGGAGCGGGAGTTAGCTCCGCCCCCTCCACTATTGGCGCCCAATTCAAACTTTTTTATTTTGTGTAAAAATAAGCTCTGCATAACCGGCTGCCTGTATACTGCGGCCGGGGAGAGGAGATCGTGGAGATCGCTGAGCCCGCTTACAGAGCGGGCTGAAGCTCCCATCTAAAACCCCAAATGCGCCCTTTATACGCTCCGGTATAGGGGGTCACATATGCAAACATTAAAAACAGACAGTGTAAAATAATAAATCATGGAAGGAGGGGGGGGGGGGGGGGGAGAGGGGAGAGATTGTACTCACCGCTGTCCTTCCCGATACACGTCGCACTTAGCGGTGTTACACTGGTCGACAGAGCGGCCCCGACAAGCACCGCGCGCAGCGGTGTCCGCCTGCTGGTGGAGCGGCCCCGACACGCGCCGCACGCAGCGGTGTCCGCCAACTCAGGAGAGCTCAGTGTCTCCCTCAGCCGGGGCCCATCCCGAGCCGCACGCAGCTGCGATGGGACCCCGCCGGCAGCTCCCACGGTGCAGACTGGCAGTGGCAGAGCTGCCAGTCTGTGCGTGTGTGAAAGAAAAATAAAATAATAAAGAAAAAATAAAAATTTCTTTAGCTAAACCCAAGTGAACCAGCTCACATCGGGCACTAAACTAAGACTGGCTTGGAGGGGAGATAGTAGGGGAGGAGCTAGCCACAGTGTGAGAATTTTAAAGTGCCAGCTCCCATTTACTGCCTACTATTCCCCATTGTAACTACACTCCAGTGGCCCCTAGTGGATGAAGGAGAAATATATATCTTAGATTTGCAATTCCCAGAACATTTCCCAGGGGTTTCTTAAACAAAATAATCTATTCTGGTATGGAGCAACTACAAAATACCACAGACACGGATTATAATATAGTCAGATTACATTGACATGTTGATAGGGCATTTTATTGTATGTAACTGCAAGCCTGTCCAATGACTCACCATTATCAGATTCCCAATATCCCTTATAGCACGGACAGTGTGTGGGAAGGATTTCTGTTTTCTACACAGTACATACAAACTTCCAGCATTACGAGCAAACAACAGAACAGAAGAAAGTGTTTCAGGTTGATAAAAAACAATGGAATCTAATGATCTCTGTTGTTCTCCGGGGTTTAAATTTTGTCTGACCTTTACCAATAATTCCTCTCATCCCTCAGGTGTGTTCTTTTGAGGTAAATAGGCCAGTTACATACATAGTTACATAGTTGTTGAGGTTGAAAAAAGACAATTGTCCATCGAGTTCAACCTATAGAGCTACAGTATATACTGTATTACATCTTTTTTTTTTTTCTTTACAGATTATATCCTTGGATGTTATGTTCAGCTAAAAATTTGTCTAATCCTTTCTTAAACACCTCAATTGAGTCAGACATTACAACTTTCGCTGGCAGTGAATTCCATAATCTTACTGCTCGCACTGTGAAGAAACCGTTCCTACGGTTGGTGTTAAACTTCCTCTCCTCTAACCTTAGAGGGTGACCGCGTGTCCTGTGTACGGCTCTCTCGATAAATAAGCCGCCTGAAAGTTCCTTATATTGGGGGTAATTCTGAGTTGATCGCAGCAGCAAGTTTGTTAGCAATTGGGCAAAACCATGTGCACTGCAGGGGGGGGGGCAGATGTAACATGTGCAGAGAGAGTTAGATTTGGGTGGGTTATGTCGTTTCTGTGCAGGGTAAATACTGGCTGCTTTATTTTTACACTGCAGTTTAGATTTCAGTTTGAATACACCCCACCCACATCTAACTCTCTCTGCACATGTTACATCTGTCCCCCTGCAGTGCACATGGTTTTGCCCAACTGCTAACAAATTTGCTGCTGCGATCAACTCAGAATTAGGCCCATTGTCCCTTGATGTATTTGAAGATATTAATCATGTCCCCTCTTAGACGCCTTTTTTCTAGTGTAAACATATCCAACCTAAATAGACTTTCCTCATAACCCAATGACTCTAAGCCTTTAATCAATTTTGTAGCTCTTCTCTGAACCTTTTCTAGTACTACTATATATTTTTTATAGTGAGGAGCCCAGAACTGTGCACAGTATTCTAGATGTGGTCGTGCCAATGATTTATACAGTGGCAGGATTACACTTCCATCCCTAGTCTCTATTCCCCTCTTTATGCATGCTAACACCCTATTGGCATTAACTGCAGCATCTTGACATTGCGAACTACTGCTAAGTCTACTGTCAATGATCACCCCCAAATCCATCTCCAGTACTGATTTTCCAAGAATTACCATATTCAATGTATAGATTGCCTGTTTGTTTTTGATCCCAATATGCATAACTTCACATTTATCTATATTAAACCTCATACTCCAATTTTCTGCCCAAACCCCCAGTTTAGTTAAGTCTCTTTGGAGAGAGTCAACATCCTGATCTGATCTAGAGAGGAGGTGACCCGTGTGCAGTCTCCGTGTGTAAGTCCCCTCCTCTCCCGTGGCCGGCAGCACTGCTGTTAGCGCACTGAGCACTGCGAAAAAAGGTTGCGCCACTAACAGCGGCACTGCCGGTTATGGGAGAGGAAGGAGCCCACCGATGGATGCCAGAATGGTGAGTATGGATGGATGCCAGAAAGGTGAGTATAGATGGATGCCAGAATGGGTGCAGTGTGTGTGCACTGCACCCTTTATAGATACACCACTGATATGTACATAATACTTGATCATGGCAGTATAAGTAAAGCTATATACTGCAAGGTTATTGAAAGTATAAAACAGGAACTCTAAAATTAACAGTAACTACAGCACTTAAGCCCCATACACACTAGACGAGATTTTGAAAGCTCTTGCTCAGAATGGCGGACCTGAGCGAGATCTTTCACAATCTCATCCAGTGCGTACACTAGATGTCGTTAACGATGCGCGCTTTCGCGCATCGTTAATGACCCCCTCCCTCGTCCAAACTGTGAACGGATGAGGGAGGGTCCTCGTTAACGCCGATGCAGCATGGCTGTCGTTCCCCCCGCCGTCGCTGCCTGTCTCGGTTGTAACGGCAAGTATGTATGCACTTGTCGATGCCGGCACCCCACCCGCCGGGTCCACGCCGACATTGGCACAGTGTGTAGGGCCCTTCAGATTACCTCTCCTTGCTGACAGTATTATCTTCTGCTGCAGCTTCTTCCTCATCCTCAGTTCCCTCCTCACTGGGATGTGTACTCTGGTTCCCTCCTCTGTGCACCTGTCAATCACAAGAAAATGTGAAATAATAGCACTTAGAATTTGTATGCCAAACGATCTATGTAGTTAAAGTACTAATAATTCATGAATTAATGGCAATTAAAGTGCAGTAAAGTGGGGGGAAGTGGCTTGGGGCGCGCATTCGTTTAGTAACCTCCTGCTGCCCTCTGGAGAAATGGGCACTCATTCTCAACTAACACACTGTCTACTGAGGGAATACATAAGGGAGACCGGAAGACGGGATGCCGGCTGTCACTATACAGACAGAAGCATCCAGTCATCCAGAATCCCGGAAGCGAGTCCTCTTAGGTGCTCGCTGCGCTTGCGACGCTTTAGGTCGGTTGGCGAGTTATATTCCCACTCAGGTGCACCCACCACACAAGTGGGAATACCAGGCTGCGGTCGTAAATCTGACCTCCGGCATTTCCCCCTCTGTCAGAATTCCGGTGTCGGTATCCTGAATGCCGGGATCCCGACAGGCGGTATGTTAACTGCATCCCCTACTGAGAATTGGCATATAATCTGCTGCAGACATGTCTTCATACGCTATTTCTGCAGTTGCGTCAAACATCCCTTCTTGGCGCACTAGGTTCGCTTGTGCCTAGCTGTGATCCTGAATCTGAATCTCTACGAAGTGCTACCATGCAGCGGCCATGGCTTTTTTTTCATGCCATGTCCACTGTCCTTTATATACAGATTCAGACCCAGTTGCACACAGATATACAAATGTCGCATGTCAAACTAATTAGTTTCAGGAAGTGGTTTTGTAGTATCACTTTGCAATGAAGTTGCACATTCGCGTAAAAAAAGACTCTACACCACTCAGCGTGGCTTGCTAGCGCCTGTCGTCGCGCGCTGCCTGGCGTATTGATGCTAGGTGTATAAGAACGCATCTGTACCAACCTTTTGAATTAAAAATGTGTTTGGGAACAGTAGGGAACCCAGACAGGGCTTCTTCTGCCACTGAATGTCATTTACCAGTCACAGCATACAGGATCTAAATGGATTCCACAATGAGGACTGTTTCTGACACCACAGACCTGTGAGAGCTCTGGGCTCGAGGGCATGAATCTGACCTGCCATGAGTTAGCCACTACTTCTAAGAGATGCCAGCTTCTACAGAGAGAGGTGAGTGAGTGATGGTTTAGGTAAGTAAAGTTACTTTGGGGTACATAGCAGGCCAATGCTCTACATATTTTACAGAAAACTATATTACCAGGGCAGAATGTAAGGTCTCCAGTCTGAGAATATTGAACCCTGCCTGCTAATATACCCCCCACAGAGCCGGATTAACAACAAGGCAACTGGGCTAGTTGCCCAGGGCCCCCCACACACTGTGGGGCCCCCAGATACAGCTACATCACCAGTGAGGCATATATAAACTGGGGCACTACTGTATATTTAACACATTTGTAGTGCTGGGAGTGTTATATATTATATTTATAAATAACATTGGCATTACTCTGCTACACCTAGGTGCACCACAGCTTATTAGCATGCACCTTTCATCTATTGTTCTCAGCTGCAATACAATACAGAGAACAATACAGCAGGGGATTAAGTCCGACTGCCCTGGCTCGGTTAATCCTATTAAAGAGATAGATGAGCAAGGCACCAGATGTATGCTCTGCTCTGCATACATGGAAAGGTTCCTGCAGGCGGCAATTATGTGTCCCATGTAGACGGCCAGTAGAGGTTTTGAGGCACAAGAGAAGTTCAGTGATGATCGCACAGTCAAAAGATTACCTGAAGATAATTTAATGTTGGAAAACTTCCCTTTATACAGTATAGGCTAGGGGTGGGCAACATGCGGCCCGCGGGCCGGATGCGGCCCGCGGACTGATCCTGCCTGGCCCGCTGTGCCCCACCAGAGTGCAATGACAAGAGGCCCGACAGGCCGCTTGTCATTACACTGCTCTCAGACGCGGCGCCGCTGAGGAAATCCCGGTCACGTCACAGGGTCAGCTGACCGGGATTTCCTCTATCATGCGCTGGGCGTCACGGGGGGCGGCGCTGGGCGGGCACTGCAGTGGGGACTCGGAGCAGAAGCGGCCAGTGGGGAGCACAAGCGGAGGCCAGTGGGGAGAAGAAACGGCGGCCAGCGGGGAGAAGAAGCAGCGGCCAGTGAGGAGAAGCGGCGGCAGCAGCAGCGCGGATCATCAGACAGCGGGGATCGTCTGCAACTGACAAATAGGTAAACCCCCTATCCTGGATAAAGCTGCCATATAAGTTCAGGGGAGGGGAGTTAAAAACGGTTATATGGGTTTAGGGGAGGGGAGGGTAAGGACTGCTATATAGGTTTAGGGGAGGGTGGGGAAAGGGGGGTAGGGACTGCCATATAGGTTGAGGAGAGAGGGGAGGCTAGACTGCTATATGGGTCCAGGGGAGAGGGCGGGGGGGGGGGGGGGGGGGGGGTAGAGGCTGCAGCAGTACACAGGGTGCTGTTTGTTTTCAGCCCCTTGATTTTTATTTATTTATTACTGGATTACTGTGTTTTTTGGACATATGTATTGTGCCTGTAAAAAAAAATATGTATTCTACGTAATGTATATTGTATTGTGGTGTGTGTTTTTATAGTTATATATACTATGTTTTTATAGTTATATACATAACTATGGGCCTTATTGAGACCTGATCGCTAGCAGGCGATTTTTGCACTGCTGCGATCAGGTAGTCGCCGCCTACAGGAGGAGGGGGTAATCGCTGTGCAGGGGTGCGATCGCATGTGCAAGAGAGCAATACAAACAGAAATTTGTGCAGTCTCTGCGCAGCCCAGGACTTACTCAGCCGCTGCGATGATCGGGGCCGAAGCTGACGTCAGAAACCCTCCTCCCTCGAAATGCCTGGTGCCTCCTGCGTTTTTCCGGACACTCCTCTAAAACGGTCAATTGCCATCCACAAACGTCCTCTTCCTGTCATTCGGCTTGCGATCGCCTGTGCGATCGCTTTGTTCGCACCATCCCGGCGCTGCAGACTGACGTGCCTGCACATTGCAGTGTATGCACAGTTCAAACCCGATCGTCTGCTGTGCAAAAATGCACAGCAGTGATCGTGTCTGACTTAGGCCCTATAACGGGTCTTATTTTAAGTTGGTTGCATTTGCATTTTGCTGCAACTGCTGATTAAGGGGCTGAAGCAGACTTGATCACTGTACTGCTAATTTTGCTGTCCTGCGTTCGGGTAGTCGCCGCCCCCAGGGGGAGTGTAAATTCGCCTATGCAAGTGTGCGATCGTATGTGTACGCAGAGCTGCAAAAATCTACTTTGTGCAGTCTCTGCGCAGCCCAGGACTTACTCCTACAAATATTTGTCATTCATATCAGTCCCCTCCCTTTTGACGCTTACAGTATGAATTCCGCAACACCTCCCAGTATATTTTTGTGGTGTGGGAGGAAAGCCATACAAACATCGGAGAACATAAAAACATCATACAGATGTCAGTAATGCGCACCACTGTGTGAGTCTTGTTTATATTTATTGCCTAAATTTTGATTTTGATTTAAAATCAACAGACTAAGAAATGAGTTTCACAAAGAAAAGAAAGATAGACGGTGAATGCAGAAAATTCAACAAAGAATGGACTCCTAAATTTTTTTTTTTCCTTGTTGGTGAAAAAGCAGTGTGCTTAGTTTGTAAGGAATCCGTGGCAGTATTCAAAGAATATAATTTAAATCGCCATTTCGAGACAAAGCATGCTTTGAAGTATAAAAATGTATCTGCTGAAGACAAATTGGAGAAAGCCAATGAGATGGTTGCTCGAATCCAAAAAGAGCAAACATTTTTCACAAAATTGTCATCTGCACAGGATGGAATTACAAAGGTGAGCTATTTAATAGCACACAAAATCGCCAAGAACAGTAAGCCGTTCACTGAAGGAGAATTTATAAAGGAATGTATGGTTGACTCTGCTGCAATATTGTGCCCAGACAAGAAAAAAATGTTTGAAAATATTAGCTTGTCACGGCGAACTGTTGTGAGGCGCATCGAGGACATATCCGAGAATATGGAACTGCAATTAAAAAAGAAAGTCAACAATATGTCATATTTTGCGTTAGCACTGGATGAAAGTTGTGATGTCAAAGACACAGCCCAGTTGATGATTTTCATTCGAGGTATCAATGAAAATTTTGATATTACAGAAGAACTGGCATCAATGCAGTCCATGAAAGATACAACAACTGGAAAGGATTTATTGGAGGCTGTAAATCAGTGTGTGTCCAAACTTGGAGTGGAGTGGGAAAAATTGGCTGGTGTGACAACTGACGGAAGCCCCAATCTAACAGGAAAAAATATTGGATTGCTAAAAAGAATTTCTCTGACGTCCTAGTGGATGCTGGGACTCCGTCAGGACCATGGGAATAGCGGCTCCGCAGGAGACAGGGCACAAAAGTAAAAGCTTTAGGATCAGGTGGTGTGCACTGGCTCCTCCCCCTATGACCCTCCTCCAAGCCTCAGTTAGGTTTTTGTGCCCGGCCGAGAAGGGTGCAATCTAGGTGGCTCTCCTAAAGAGCTGCTTAGAGTAAAAGTTTTCTTAGGTTTTTTATTTTCAGTGAGTCCTGCTGGCAACAGGCTCACTGCATCGAGGGACTTAGGGGAGAAGAAGTGAACTCACCTGCGTGCAGGATGGATTGGCTTCTTAGGCTACTGGACACTAGCTCCAGAGGGACGATCACAGGTACAGCCTGGATGGGTCACCGGAGCCGCGCCGCCGACCCCCTTGCAGATGCTGAAGAGAGAAGAGGTCCAGAAATCGGCGGCTGAAGACTTCCCAGTCTTCTTAAGGTAGCGCACAGCACTGCAGCTGTGCGCCATTGCTCTCAGCACACTTCACACCAACGGTCACTGAGGGTGCAGGGCGCTTGGGGGGGCGCCCTGGGCAGCAATGAAAGTACCTATGCTGGCTAAAAATACATCACATATAGCCCCTGGGGCTATATGGATGTATTTAACCCCTGCCAGGTTGTCAGAAAAACGGGAGAAGAAGCCCGCCAAAAAGGGGGCGGGGCCTATTCTCCTCAGCACACAGCGCCATTTTCCCTCACAGAACTGCTGGTGGGAAGGCTCCCAGGCTCTCCCCTGCACTGCACTACAGAAACAGGGTTAAAACAGAGAGGGGGGGCATTTTTGTGGCGATATTATTACATATTAAGATGCTATAAGGGAAAACACTTATATAAGGTTGTCCCTGTAAAATTATAGCGTTTTGGTGTGTGCTGGCAAACTCTCCCTCTGTCTCCCCAAAGGGCTAGTGGGGTCCTGTCCTCTATCAGAGCATTCCCTGTGTGTGTGCTGTGTGTCGGTACGTGTGTGTCGACATGTATGAGGACGATGTTGGTGAGGAGGCGGAGCAATCGCCTGTAATGGTGATGTCACTCTCTAGGGAGTCGACACCGGAATGGATGGCTTATTTAGGGAATTACGTGATAATGTCAACAAGCTGCAAGGTCGGTTGACGACATGAGACGGCCGGCAAACCAATTAGTACCTGTCCAGGCGTCTCAAACACCGTCAGGGGCTTTAAAACGCCCATTACCTCAACACGGACACTGACTCCAGTGTCGACGGTGAAGAAACAAACGTATTTTCCATTAGGGCCACACATGTTAAGGGCAATGAAGGAGGTGTTACATATTTCTGATACTACAAGTACCACAAAAAAGGGTATTATGTGGGGTGTGAAAAAACTGCCTGTAGTTTTTCCTGAATCCGATAAATAAAATGAAGTGTGTGATGATGCGTGGGTTTTCCCCGATAGAAAATTAAAGACGCTCACACGCTTATCAAAACAAGTGGCGTTACCGTCTCCAGATACGGCCGCCCTCAAGGAGCCAGCTAATAGGAGGCTGGAAAATATCCTAAAAAGTATATACACACATACTGGTGTTATACTGCGACCAGCGATCGCCTCAGCCTGGATGTGCAGCGCTGGGGTGGCTTGGTCGGATTCCCTGACTGAAAATATTGATACCCTTGACAGGGACAGTATTTTATTGACTATAGAGCATTTAAAGGATGCATTTCTATATATACGAGATGCACAGAGGGATATTTGCACTCTGGCATCAAGAGTAAGTGCGATGTCCATGTCTGCCAGAAGATGTTTATGGACACGACAGTGGTCAGGTGATGCAGATTCCAAACGGCACATGGAAGTATTGCCGTATAAAGGGGAGGAGTTATTTGGGGTCGGTCCATCGGACCTGGTGGCCACGGCAACAGCTGGAAAATCCACTTTTTTACCCCAAGTCACATCTCAGCAGAAAAAGACACCGTCTTTTCAGCCTCAGTCCTTTCGTCCCCATAAGGGCAAGCGGGCAAAAGGCCAGTCATATCTGCCCAGGGGTAGAGGAACGGAAGAAGACTGCAGCAGGCAGCCCCTTCCCAGGAACAGAAGCCCTCCACCGCTTCTGCCAAGTCCTCAGCATGACGCTGGGGCCGTACAAGCGGACTCAGGTGCGGTGGGGGGGGGGTCGTCTCAAGAGTTTCAGCGCGCAGTGGGCTCACTCGCAAGTGGACCCCTGGATCCTACAAGTAGTATCCCAGGGGTACAGATTGGAAATTCGAGACGTCTCACCCTCGCAGGTTCCTGAAATCTGCTTTACCAACGTCTCCCTCCGACAGGGAGGCATTATTGGAAACAATTCACAAGCTGTATTCCCAGCAGGTGATAATCAAAGTACCCCTCCTACAACAAGGAAAGGGGTATTATTCCACACTATTTGTGGTACTGAAGCCAGACGGCTCGGTGAGATCTATTCTAAATCTGAAATATTTGAACACTTACATACAAAGGTTCAAATCAAGATGGAGTCACTCAGAGCAGTGATAGCGAACCAGGAAGAAGGGGACTATATGGTGTCCCTGGACATCAAGGATGCTTACCTCCATGTCCCAAATTGCCCTTCTCACCAAGGGTACCTCAGGTTCGTGGTACAGAACTGTCACTATCAGTTTCAGACGCTGCCGTTTGGATTGTCCACGGCAACCCGGGTCTTTACCAAGGTAATGGCCGAAATGATGATTCTTCTTCAAAGAAAAGGCGTCTTAATTATCCCTTTCTTGGACGATCTCCTGATAAGGGCAAGGTCCAGAGAACAGTTGGAGGTCGGAGTAGCACTATCTCAAGTAGTTCTACGACAGCACGGGTGGATTCTAAATATTCCAAAATCGCAGCTGATTCCGACGACACGTCTGCTGTTACTAGGGATGATTCTGGACACAGTCCAGAAAAAGGTGTTTCTCCCGGAGGAGAAAGCCTGCGAGTTATCCGAGCTAGTTAGGAACCTCCTAGAACCAGGCCAAGGGTCAGTGCATCAATGCACAAGAGTCCTGGGAAAAATGGTGGCTTCTTACGAAGCGATTCCATTCGGCAGATTTCACGAAAGAATTTTTCAGTGGGATCTGCTGGACGAATGGTCCGGATCGCATCTTCAGATGCATCAGCGGATAATCCTGTCTCCAAGGACAAGGGTGTCTCTTCTGTGGTGGCTGCAGAGTGCTCATCTACTAGAGGGCAGCAGATTCGGCATTCAGGACTGGGTCCTGGTTACCACGGATGCCAGCCTGAGAGGCTGGGGAGCAGTCACACAGGGAAGAAATTTCCAAGGAGTGTGGTCAAGTCTGGAGACTTCTCTCCACATAAATATACTGGAGCTAAGGGCAATTTACAATGCTCTGAGCCTAGGAAGACCTCTGCTTCAAAGTCAACCGGTGCTGATCCAGTCGGACAACATCACGGCAGTCGCCCACGTAAACAGACAGGGCGGCACAAGAAGCAGGAGGGCAATGGCAGCAAGGATTCTTCGCTGGGCGAAAAATCATGTGATAACACTGTTAGCGGTGTTCATTCCGGGAGTGGACAACTGGGAAGCAGACTTCCTCAGCAGGCACGACCTCCACCCGGGAGAGTGGAGACTTCATCTGGAAGTCTTCCACATGATTGTGAACCGTTGGGAAAGACCAAAGGTGGACATGATGGCGTCCCGTCTGAACAAAAAACTGGACAGGTATTGCGCCAGGTCAAGAGACCCTCAGGCAATAGCTGGGACGCTCTGGTAACACCGTGGGTGTACCAGTCGGTGTATGTGTTCCCTCCTCTGCCTCTCATACCCAATGGTACTGAGAATTATAAGAAGGAGAGGAGTAAGAACTATACTCGTGGCTCCGGATTGGCCAAGAAGGACTTGGTACCCGGAACTTCAAGAGATACTAAGAAGGGACTTGCTTCAGCAAGGATCATGTCTGTTCCAAGACTTACCGCGGCTGCGTTTGACGGCATGGCGGTTGAACGCCGGATCCTAAGGGAAAAAGGCATTCCGGAAGAGGTCATCCCTACCCTGGTCAGAGCCAGGAAGGAGGTGACCACACAACATTATCACCGCATTTGGCGAAAATATGTTGCATGGTGTGAGGCCAGGAAGGCCCCCACGGAGGAATTTCAACTCGGTCGATTCCTACATTTCCTGCAATCAGGAGTGTCTATGTGCCTCAAATTGGGGTCCATTAAGGTTCAAATTTCGGCCCTGTCGATTTTCTTCCAGAAAGAATTGGCTTCAGTTCCTGAAGTCCAGAAGTTTGTCAAGGGAGTACTGCATATACAACCCCCTTTTGTGCCTCCAGTGGCACTGTGGGATCTCAACGTAGTTCTGGGATTCCTCAAATCACATTGGTTTAAACCGCTCAAATCTGTGGATTTGAAATATCTCACATGGAAAGTGACCATGCTGTTGGCCCTGGCCTCGGCCAGGTGAGTGTCAGAATTGGCGGCTTTGTCTCACAAAAGCCCATATCTGATTGTCCATTCGGACAGGGCAGAGCTGCGGACTCGTCCCCAGTTTCTCCCTAAGGTGGTGTCAGCGTTTCACCTGAACCAGCTTATTGTGGTACCTGCGGATACTAGGGACTTGGAGGACTCCAAGTTGCTAGATGTTGTCAGGGCCCTGAAAATATATGTTTCCAGGACGGCTGGAGTCGGGAAAACTGACTTGCTGTTATCCTGTATGCACCCAACAAACGGGGTGCTCTTGCTTCTAAGCAGACGATTGCTAGTTGGATGTGTAGTACAATTCAGCTTGCACATTCTGTGGCAGGCCTGCCACAGCCAAAATATGTAAATGCCCATTCCACAAGGAAGGTGGGCTCATCTTGGGCGGCTGCCCGAGGGGTCTCAGCTTTACAACTTTGCCGAGCAGCTACTTGGTCAGGGGCACACCCTGGCTGAGGAGGACCTGGAGTTATCTCACTCGGTGCTGCAGAGTCATCCGCACTCTCCCGCCCGTTTGGGAGCTTTGGTATAATCCCCATGGTCCTGACGGAGTCCCAGCATCCACTAGGACGTCAGAGAAAATAAGATTTTACTTACCGATAAATCTATTTCTCGTAGTCCGTAGTGGATGCTGGGCGCCCATCCCAAGTGCGGATTGTCTGCAATACTTGTACATAGTTATTGTTACAAAAATCGGGTTATTATTGTTGTGAGCCATCTTTTCAGAGGCTCCGCTGTTATCATGCTGTTAACTGGGTTCAGATCACAGGTTGTACAGTGTGATTGGTGTGGCTGGTATGAGTCTTACCCGGGATTCAAAATCCTTCCTTATTGTGTACGCTCGTCCGGGCACAGTATCCTAACTGAGGCTTGGAGGAGGGTCATAGGGGGAGGAGCCAGTGCACACCACCTGATCCTAAAGCTTTTACTTTTGTGCCCTGTCTCCTGCGGAGCCGCTATTCCCATGGTCCTGACGGAGGCCCAGCATCCACTACGGACTACGAGAAATAGATTTATCGGTAAGTAAAATCTTATTTTAAGACCAAGTCAGTGAAAAGAATCCAGAACTCAAAATTGTCTTTCTACATTGCAACATACATCAAGAGGTCCTTTGTAAAAGTGTTTTAAAATTAAGCAACGTTGTGGACACAGTTACAAAAGTGGTCAACTACATTCGCGCAAGAGGATTAAATCACAGACAATTTGTAGCTCTGCTAGAGGAGACTGAAGCTGAGCACACAGATATCCTGTATCATACCAATGTGAGATGGCTTAGCTTGGGGAATGTTTTGAAAAGAGTGTGGGAGCTGAGAGAGCAGATTGGGGTGTTTCTAAACATGAAAGGAAAAGAACCCGATTTTCCCCAGCTGAAAAATAAGGATTGGCTATCTGATTTCGCATTTGCTGTTGATGTTATGGGCCACATGAATGAATTAAATCTAAGATTGCAAGGGAAGGGGCTTTTTGCTCATGATCTGCATTTCAGCGTGAAGTCATTTATGACCAAATTGCTGCTTTTCTCCCGTCATTTAAGGAACAAGCAGTTCACTCATTTCTGCACTTTGCATCAAGTTGCTGTTTCAGATGAAAATCTGGAAAAATATGCATCATCAGTACTCGATTTACATGGGGAGTTTTCACGGAGATTCAATGATTTTAAAACAATAGAAAATAAGAATTTACTCACCGGTAATTCTATTTCTCGTAGTCCGTAGTGGATGCTGGGGACTCCGTAAGGACCATGGGGAATAGACGGGCTCCGCAGGAGACTGGGCACTCTATAGAAAGATTTAGGACTATCTGGTGTGCACTGGCTCCTCCCCCTATGACCCTCCTCCAAGCCTCAGTTAGGAACTGTGCCCGGAAGAGCTGACACAATAAGGAAGGATTTTTGAATCCCGGGTAAGACTCATACCAGCCACACCAATCACACCATGTAACACGTGATAGGAACCCCGGTTAACAGTATGATAACAAATGGAGCCTCTGAAGAGATGGCTCACAACAAAACCCGATTTTTGTAACAATAACTATGTACAGGTATTGCAGACAATCCGCACTTGGGATGGGCGCCCAGCATCCACTACGGACTACGAGAAATAGAATTACCGGTGAGTAAATTCTTATTTTCTCTGACGTCCTAGTGGATGCTGGGGACTCCGTAAGGACCATGGGGATTATACCAAAGCTCCCAAACGGGCGGGAGAGTGCGGATGACTCTGCAGCACCGAATGAGAGAATTCCAGGTCCTCCTCAGCCAGGGTATCAAATTTGTAGAATTTTGCAAACGTGTTTGCCCCCGACCAAGTAGCTGCTCGGCAAAGTTGTAAAGCCGAGACCCCTCGGGCAGCCGCCCAAGATGAGCCCACCTTCCGTGTGTAATGGGCTTTTACAGATTTAGGCTGCGGTAAGCCTACCGCAGAATGCGCCAGCTGAATAGTGCTACAAATCCAGCGCGCAATAGACTGCTTAGAAGCAGGAGCACCCAGCTTGGTGGGTGCATACAGGATAAACAGCGAGTCAGTCTTTCTGACTCCAGCCGTCCTGGAAATATAAATTTTTAGGGCCCTGACTACGTCCAGCAACTTGGAATCCTCCAAGTCCCTAGTAGCCGCAGGCACCACAATAGGTTGGTTCAAGTGAAAAGCTGAGACCACCTTTAGGAGAAACTGAGGACGAGTCCTCAATTCTGCCCTATCCATATGGTAAATCAGATAAGTGCTTTTACAAGACAAAGCCGCCAATTCTGAAACCCGCCTGGCCGACGCCAGGGCCAACAGCATGACCACTTTCCACGTGAGATATTTTAAATCCACAGTCTTAAGTGGTTCGAACCAATGTGATTTCAGGAATGCCAAAACCACATTGAAATCCCAAGGTGCCACTGGGGGCACAAAAGGAGGCTGAATATGCAGTACTCCTTTGACAAAAGTCTGAACTTCGGGCAGTGAAGCCAGTTCTTTTTGGAAGAAAATCGACAGAGCCGAAATCTGGACCTTTATGGACCCCAATTTGAGGCCCAACGTCACCCCTGCTTGCAGGAAGTGCAGGAATCGACCCAGTTGAAATTCCTCCGTCGGGGCCTTCATGGCCTCACACCAAGCAACATATTTTCGCCAAATGCGGTGATAATGTCTTGCGGTGACATCCTTCCTGGCTTTGATCAGGGTAGGGATGTCTTCCTCCGGAATACCCTTTTCCTTCAGGATCCGGTGTTCAACCGCCATGCCGTCAAACGCAGCCGCGGTAAGTCTTGGAACAGACAGGGTCCCTGCTGCAGCAGGTCTTGTCTGAGCGGCAGAGGCCAAGGGTCCTCTGTAAGCATCTCTTGAAGTTCCGGGTACCAAGCTCTTCTTGGCCAATCCGGAACCACGAGTATGGTTTTCACTCCTCGCCTTCTTATTATTCTCAGTACCTTGGGTATGAGAGGTAGAGGAGGAAACACATAAACCGACTGGTATACCCATGGTGTCACTAGAGCGTCCACCGCTATCGCCTGAGGGTCTCTTGACCGGGCGCAATATCTTTTCAACTTCTTGTTGAGGCGGGACGCCATCATGTCTACCTGTGGTTTTTCCCACCGGTTGACCAGCATTTGGAAGACTTCTGGATGAAGTCCCCATTCTCCCGGGTGGAGGTCGTGCCTGCTGAGGAAGTCTGCTTCCCAGTTGTCCACTCGCGGAATGAACACTGCCGTCAGTGCTAACACATGATTCTCTGCCCATCTGAGAATCTTTGTGGCTTCTGCCATCGCCATCCTGCTTCTCGTGCCGCCCTGTCTGTTTACATGGGCGACCGCCGTGATGTTGTCTGACTGGATCAGTACCGGCTGGTTTTGAAGCAGGGGTCTTGCCTGGCTTAGGGCATTGTAAATGGCCCTTAGCTCCAGGATATTTATGTGAAGAGAAATCTCCTGATTTGACCACAGTCCTTGGAAATTTCTTCCCTTTGTGACTGCCCCCCAGCCCCGAAGGCTGGCATCCGTGGTCACCAGGACCCAGTCCTGTATTCCGAATCTGCGGCCCTCTAGTAGATGAGCCCTCTGCAGCCACCACAGCAGCGACACCCTGGTTCTGGCCGATAGGGTTATCCGCTGTTGCATCTGGAGATGGGACCCGGACCATTTGTCCAAAAGGTCCCACTGGAACGTCCTTGCGTGGAACCTTCCGAATGGAATTGCTTCGTATGAAGCTACCATTTTTCCCAGGACTCGTGTGCATTGATGTACCGACACTTTTCCTGGTTTTAGGATGTCTCTGACCAGAGATGACAATTCCTCGGCTTTTTCCAGTGGAAGAAACACTCTTTTCTGGTCTGTGTCCAGAATCATTCCCAGGAACAGAAGACGTGTCGTCGGGACCAGCTGTGACTTTGGAATGTTTAGAATCCAGCCGTGCTGTTGTAGCACTTCCTGAGAAAGTGCCACCCCCACTATCAACTGTTCTTTGGACCTCGCCTTTATCAGGAGATCGTCCAAGTATGGGATAATTAAAACTCCCTTCTTGCGAAGGAGTATCATCATTTCGGCCATTACCTTGGTAAAGACCCTCTGTGCCGTGGATAACCCAAACGGCAGCGTCTGGAACTGATAGTGACAGTCCTGTACCACAAATCTGAGGTACTCCTGGTGCGGAGGGTAAATGGGGACATGCAGGTACGCATCCTTGATGTCCAGGGATACCATGTAATCCCCCTCCTCCAGGCTCGCAATAACCGCCCTGAGCGATTCCATCTTGAACTTGAACCTATTGATATAAGTGTTCAAGGCTTTTAAATTTAAGATGGGTCTCACCGAACCGTCCGGTTTCGGTACCACAAACATTGTGGAGTAGTAACCCTTTCCTTGCTGAAGGAGGGGTACTTTGACAATCACTTTCTGTGAATACAGTTTTTGAATAGCCACCAACACTGCCTCCCTGGCAGAGGGAGTTGCCGGCAAGGCAGATTTTAGGAAACGGCGGGGGGGAGACGTCTCGAATTCCAGCCTGTACCCCTGAGATACTACTTGAAGGACCCAGGGATCCACTTGTGAGAGAGCCCACTGTGTGCTGAAAAACCTGAGACGTGCCCCCACCGTTCCCGATTCCGCCTGAGCAGCCCCAGCGCCATGCTGTGGACTTACCGGACGCAGGGGAGGACTTCTGCTCCTGGGAACTAGCTGTGTGCTGCAGCTTTTTCCCCCTGCCTCTGCCCCTCGGCAGAAAGGATGAGCCTCTAGCCCGCTTATTTTTCTGGGGCCGAAAGGACTGTACTTGATAATACGGTGCCTTCTTTTGCTGTGGGGTAGCCTGTGGCAAAAAGGTCGATTTCCCAGCAGTAGCTGTGGAAACGAGGTCTGAAAGACCTTCCCCAAAAAGTTCCACCCCTTTATAGGGTAAAACTTCCATGTGCCGCTTGGAGTCGGCATCACCTGACCATTGCCTAGTCCATAACCCCCGTCTGGCGGCAATGGACATAGCGCTTATTTTTGATGCCAGCCGGCAAATATCCCTCTGTGCATCACGCATGTATAAGACCGCGTCTTTTATATGGTCAATCGTTAGCAAAATATTGTCCCTATCCATGGTATCAATGTTTTCCGACAGGGAGTCTGACCACGCAGCAGCAGCACTGCACATCCAAGCTGATGCAATAGCGGGTCTCAATATAATGCCAGTGTGTGTGTATATAGCTTTTAGGGTACTTTCCTGCTTTCTATCAGCAGGTTCTTTTAGGGCGGCCGTATCCGGAGACGGTAGTGCCACCTTCTTTGATAAGCGTGTCAGCGCTTTATCTACCCTAGGGGGTGTTTCCCAGCGTGACCTATCCTCTGGCGGGAAAGGGTACGCAGCCATTAACCGTTTAGAAATGATCAATTTCTTATCTGGGGAAGTCCACGCTTCCTCACACACCTCATTTAGTTCGTCAGATGCAGGAAAAACTACTGGTAGTTTTTTCTCACCAAACATAATACCCTTTTTTGTGGTACCTGGGGTATCATCAGAAATGTGTAATACATTTTTCATAGCCTCAATCATAGAACGGGTGGATCTATTGGAGGGTACACTCGTCTCATCATCGTCGACACTGGAGTCGGTATCCGTGTCGACATCTGTATCTGTCATCTGAGGTAGCGGGCGTTTTACAGCCCCTGATGACATTTGAGACGCTTGGACAGGCACAAGCTGAGTAGCCGACTGTCCTATGTCGTCAAACCTTTTATGTAAGGAGCTGACACTGTCACGTAATTCCTTCCATAAGTCCATCCACACTGGTGTCGACCCCGCAGGGGGTGACATCACATTCACAGGCATTTGCTCCGCCTCCACATCATTATCCTCATCATACATGTCGACACAGCAGTACCGACACACAGCAGACACACAGGGAATGCTCTTACAGAGGACAGGACCCCACAAAGCCCTTTGGGGAGACAGAGGGAGAGTATGCCAGCACACACCAGGGCACTATATAACACAGGGATATCACTATACAGAGTGTTTTCCCATATAGCTGCCTATATATATATATATATATATATATATATATATATATATATATATATATATATATATACTGCGCCTAAATTGTGCCCCCCCTCTCTTTTTTACCCTTTCTGTAGTGCAGGACTGCAGGGGAGAGCCAGGGAGCTTCCTTCTAGCGGAACTGTGAGGGAATAATGGCGCCAGTGTGCTGAGGGAGTTGGCTCCGCCCCTTTTTCGGCGGGCTTTCTCCCGCTATTTTATCGTTTCTGGCAGGGGTTAATATACACCTATATAGCCTCTGGGGCTATATATGGTGTTAGTTTTGCCAGCCAAGGTGTTATTATTGCTGCTTAGGGCGCCCCCCCCCAGCGCCCTGCACCCATCAGCGACCGCAGTGTGTGGTGTGCATGAGGAGCAATGGCGCACAGCTGCAGTGCTGTGCGCTACCTTGGAGAAGACAGAAGTCTTCAGCCGCCGATTTTCCGGACCACCTTCTTGTTTCTGGCTCTGTAAGGGGGACGGCGGCGCGGCTCCGGGAACGGACGACGAGGTCGGGTCCTGTGTTCGATCCCTCTGGAGCTAATGGTGTCCAGTAGCCTAAGAAGCCCAAGCTACCACCACTTAGGTAGGTTCGCTTCTTCTCCCCTTAGTCCCTCGTTGCAGTGAGCCTGTTGCCAGCAGGTCTCACTGAAAATAAAAAACCTAAACTATACTTTCTGCTAGGAGCTCAGGAGAGCCCCTAGTGTGCATCCAGCTCAGCCGGGCACAGAAATCTAACTGAGGCTTGGAGGAGGGTCATAGGGGGAGAAGCCAGTGCACACCAGATAGTCCTAAATCTTTCTATAGAGTGCCCAGTCTCCTGCGGAGCCCGTCTATTCCCCATGGTCCTTACGGAGTCCCCAGCATCCACTAGGACGTCAGAGAAAAAGATTTATCTTTGGTCTCCTCACCTTTCACATTTGATGTCGACAATGCTCCTTGTGATCTTCAACTTGAGCTTATTGACCTGCAGTGTGATGCTTTGCTTAAAGAGCAATTCAAATCAGAACCTCTTCCACGGTTTTATGCCTCTCTCAATGGTCAAAACTTTCCAAAGATCAAGGCTCATGTGCGGAAGATGCTTGTGCTATTTGGTTCAACCTACATATGCGAGCAGGCATTTTCTGTGATGAAATTTAACAAGTCAAAACACAGATCTTCCATGAATGATGAGCACCTTGCAGCTGTGCTTCGGATTGCGACAACAGAGATGATGCCTGACTTCGCTTCTCTGGTTAATGCGCATCAGAGGTTTCAATCATCTCACTGACTCTTTTATGTAATTGTTAATTCCACTTTTGATTGTTAGTCTTTTTTTTTTTAAACGGACACTCCATTTGATTGTACGAAGGCTTGAGTGTTTGTTATTTTTTCTCTCTCTTGTTTTCTGTCTTCTTTCTGTCTTCTCCTTCTCTTCCTCCATTTCTGTTCCTTGTACTCCTACCTAGACATTTACTGTTTTCTATATTGTATCAGTGTTCATTTTCTTATTCTGTTTGCTTTGTATAATAAAATATTTTTTTATAAAAATCTAACAGCATTTTTGTGATAGATATTGTATATACAAGATATTTTGTGTGTGGCCCTCGAATATTCGCTGGAAGTGTTAAGCGGCCCCCCAGCTGAAATAATTGCCCACCCCTGGTATAGGCGATAGTGAAAGCCCTCTCAGCCAACACTGACTGAAACAACTAAGGGGTCTATTTACAAAGACTTGGATGGAGATAAAGTGGACGGAGATAAAGTACCAGCCAGTCAGCTCCTGTGACATGACAGTTGGGAGCTGATTGACTGGTACTTAATCTCCAACCACTTTATCATATCCAAGGCGTTGACGTTGCTGACTTCAAGGACATTCTCGCACTATTGGGGTAATTCAGACTTGATCGCAGATGTGCTAAATTTAGCACATCTACGATCACTTTCACAGACATGCGGTGGAACGTCCGGCACAGGGCTAGTCCGCCCCGCACGGCGGCGATGCTTATGTACCTGAAGAGTAGCTCCCTACAAGCGCAGCTACCACGTGCTGGCAGGGAGCTACCCGTCGCTCTCAGGGTCGCATCGGCTGCGTGTGACATCACGCAGCCACTGCGGCCTGCCCCCCGCATGGTCCGGACACACCTGTATTGCCCAGACTGTACCCCCATAACGGCGGTCCCCCTCCCGCCCAGCGAATGCCTCTGCCTGTCAATCAGGCAGAGGCGATAGCTGGGCAGAGATGCCGATCGCATATCTGGCATGCATCGGCGCACTGCGGCACCTGCGCATGTGCAGTTCAGACCTGATCAGGTCTGAATTAGCCCCTATGCTTGGCAAAAGCAGAGATGCAGCTTTTGAGATGGAAGATGCTGCACCTGCACAGATGTCTTCTTTTGGGTCTCTTTGGTAAACAATTATATAAGTGAAAGTGAAAAATCTTGCACATTGCTCAAGAAGGAACAACCTTAAGAATGTGGAGAACTCATGACTTTTGCCACTGCCGGGCTTCCCCAAGGTACTCACTACGTCTAACAATGGATTTGGTGAAATAGTTGAGGTTTGCTGATAAAAAATGCCATGGTGAGATCTTACCACCAACTCCTTGAATGCCAATATCACAGTCGCTACATTTAATTGTTTCTACTCTGTTGACCTTTACAAGCCAAAGAAAGAATTTGCCCTGGTATGTCTTCTGCTGTACTAAGCCAAGCTTAGGGTCACAATTCCTGTGTCTAGCTAAAACGTTTAAGCTTTACAACAGAAGGATCAAGAACATTTTCAGAACTGGAGGAAGAAAATACTTCAAAAAGTCCAACTAAGACCCTAATTGACATTATGGGTGTTGGATGTTTTTAAAGGCTCTGAGGGTGAAAAAATTTCCCCTAAATATTTGTCTCTAGCACCTGTCCAATTATGCACCTCCAGTTCTATGACACCAGTTAGGTCCATATTTTCTCTATATATAAAAGCCTCACCCTGTACGACTCTGATTGGGAAGGAATACTCTTTATGTAATGAATCATTTACCTAATACCAGGGGGTAAATTTACTAAGGTGGGAGATTTTTAGAACTGGTGATGTTGCCCATAGCAACTGATAAAGCTAAATATTTATCGTATATAATACCCTTTATGAGGTCTAAGAACACTGTACGCTATTTATGTATGAAGTACCGTAAGGGTACGCTAGTTGCGTAACAATCGCTTTGCCGTGATCGAGATGCTCAAGCGTCACGTTCACTCACGGCCAAGAGATCACAGGCAGGCACGTTATTGGCTGTAAACTAAAGTAATGATTCGCTATAGCGTAGCTAACGCTCGGGACCACGAGGAGATCACTAGCGGAGCTGACGCTCACTATATTAAACCTTTGTATCTAAACCATAAACAGTGTATTGTGCAGTAAAACCTTAGTGTAATGTTAGAGAGTAAATGCAACACAGTATAACCTTATTACCTTAAAAGCTGTTTGAGCGTCACCGACGCTCTGAGAATACTTAATACTATAAGAAATACACAGATACCGTGCTCAGGGTCCAACGCCTAAAATATATATTATGAATGCTATACTTGCAAAAGAGTTAAACACAATACAAGTCATACACTACAATATAACATAGACTACCTAACCAGATAACTACACAAGAAATACAATACAATACAATTTAAGGGAAAAATGAGTGAGAAAGAGAAGGAGAGAGAGAGAGAGAGAGAGAGAGAGAGAGAAATTGAGAGAGATTGGCCCACAATAACAAGAAGATCAATATAGCTGCGGAGAAACACTTACGCACAAGGGGAAACGATCGCATGCGCCTCGATATCCAGCTCCCGATTATCAGCAATGAGATCCGTTGAAGAGAGTGAACTGGATATGGTCGGCCTGCCTATTTATGCCCCACACACAATGCAATTCAATGGTCCCTACAATCTTATTGTTCATTGGACACAGGAATTCGGCTTCGCATTATAACAAAAGGTCATAGGTTGATTCATACAGGTGGGTTGTGACTATTTCCAACAGCTCAGGTGGGAGGGAAACTGGGTTTCCCGCCGCATGGGTAATAAAGTGCAAATAAAGTAAATGTTCATAAACTTCTTATGTCCATAACTATTCGCACGAGCGATTGATCTGCTTCAAACCAACACCGGAATATTTCTAATTAAATATTCTTCCGATGGATACTAAACACCACTGTATTACTCCTGTCTGACCCTTCGTATCAAACAAAGAGGGATTTCTCTGTTCATGAACATTCTATATTAACCAAACTTGCAGAATCTATCAAAGGGACCAGGATCTACAAAATACATTATATAGTGAAAATATGTAATGATTGAGTCGCACGCTACGATCGCATAAACTCTACCGTAAATACGCATACCATGCGCCTGCGGGTGCCCGCGACTGTGAGTATGCGCACGTACGGGAGAGCGTACGCACGCGCAGCACGGATCTGTGTGAGGTGCAAATATGGTAGTGTGCATAGAGATATTTTTCTGACTTTGACAGTCCACCCTTTGGCAGTCAACAATAACTGCCACTTCCTGAAAACATTTCAAAAGGAGAAAAATATATGTTAGGGGTTAATACATTTACATGGTTGGGTAAGGGAGGAGAGGAGATGGTAGGAAAAGGGTATGACCTAGTGAGATAGCAGAAGCATGTGTGTATGAATCCGTGCTTGGGGGTCATGTATCATCGTGCCGTACGTGTTTTAAATCAAGCTTCGAGGTATTGCGAAGTATACATGTGAATTCCTTCTTATCCCGTGGTACGGGTCTGTGGATGGGCTGTCAAACTTTACCGAGCTCTCTTCGGCTTTGGTTGTAACAAAATGGGGGAGCACATTTTAGTTGATGATACATGAATGGGGGAGATATGTGATTGCTGATATCTGTGCCTGTATTCCCTATCGACTATGTGTGTCATTACCTGAGGGTTGTAGAAATGAAGAAAAGACATAATTACGGTAAATGCGGTGGTATTCTATGTCAGGTAAATGTACAGTCGTCGATTGAGGTTTTGTTCGGTATCAGTTGAAAGTCGTCTTCTTTGCGCTGTTTTGCCCATTAGGTGCGAGCAAAAAGCTTTGTCAATGCCAATAGATTTACAAAAATGTTGGGCTAGCGTGAGTTTAAGAATTCTAGGGAAACTGGGGATCCATGGCAAAGTTCATCAAATGTCCGTATCTAAAAGTGGTCAAAACTTCTTCATTGGTCAATCCGTTGTCTGTATAGTGTCTTGTCAACTTCCTCGTCCAAGGGGGTCTTTTTATCTTGGAGAAAAACAGAAAAACAGGTGAAAGAAACGGACCGTAGAAATCGCATTTTCATCACATCATTGTTTCTACATTTGGGTCATAAATCAAGTCCAGGTTAATTACAGTTTCCTCACTCCTTAAACTCATTACCCTAGTACGATGATTGCACTTCATTAAAGCCTGACCGCATCTAAATATCAATCCAATCGATATGACAACACCTAAGATACATAGGAGAAACTTCCCAACATCCATTATGACTCCTTGAGCCCAGTCTCCTAAACCAGAAAACCAATTTCGCGGGTTCAACCATGACACCCAACCAGTCAGCTCATTACCTACAGCAGCAAGAGTGAGATTGTGTCTCCTGCGAAATTCCCACTTCAATTGGAGAATATCGTCCATCTATGACCTCGACCGGATCCTCGGTGCTATTCGTAATATATGTGCAACATTTCACGCCGTATTGTGTTGCCAGTGTGACACAATATCCGCCTGTCACTGCTGTGAGGTAATTGAGAACCATTCTATGCTGTACCAGTTCTGTTTTGTAAGCCTGAAGTTCTCTTCCAGTATACCTAAACGTGTCATCATACATTTCAGTGATATTATCTAACAAATTGGCGAGCGCCGATATGTATTTATAATTCAGCACTCCTCTAGCGGTGCGGGTGAAATCTAACGCGATTAAGAATTGAATCCCGGTGGATTCACTTATCAGATCAGAGGCCGGATGCTCTGTCTTCTCTATCAGGTGCCTTTTAACAACGTGCTCGTAATGGGTGTGAGTATAAGGAGCTTGGGCACCACGGTGTATGTCTTTCATTTTGTCATGTGATACAGTCATTACTTCAGGCAGTACTTTTCCAATATAACACAATCCTTCAGAGTTTGGGGCAAGCCACTTGTACGCCTTTCTCCCGCATATGAAATATGCATCATCGGGGAGAACATATGGGACGGAGTAGGACATAACCATATTACACACCTTCCATGTGAAATCTCCTAACCCTAATTCTTCCATCTGCTTAGTACACGTATCAGGTTGTACGATATGTGCACAGTATCCTGGTGATACCTCTCCAACTTTAGTAATCCTATTTCCTAAGGTATACCTATACCGGAAAGATTTTCCTCTACTGGCTATGTGGCGTACAAGCTCTGTATCTGTAGGCATTCTATCTGCTCTATGCGAAAAGGTCATGGTGTGGTTACTCCATGACACTTCCCAATTTCCCGGTTTTCGGGGATTGGAGATGTTGAAACATAATAGGGACCTATCCACATGGTATTGGTGGAGCTTCAAACTAGGAGGGCTGGAGATATTAAACCTCCGGTCCACCGGTCTCCCACCATTTAACTCAAGTACCTCCTCTATCGTTAAAGGAAATGGTACTAGCCCTGATTTGCTATGACCCTGAGGTACTTGAGAGCATACCCAACAATCTGTTTTGTTTAACACATTACCCACTAAGGAGTGATAGTCACTCAATGGATGCCGGTCCATATGGATATTAAAACTGGATTGGCATTTCTTAATGCACCCATCCTCAATGACATTGTTACAGAGCCTACAGATACAGTTTTCTTCAGCTAACAATCCTTCACAATTCCTTCTATGGTCAATGCTATCGGATCGTTTTCTGATACTCGCCTTTGCTTGTTGATTATGTTGTTCTCGGAAAACTACGCCTCCATCTTTATCATCAGAACCCATTCCAGAACCTCTCTCGACCTCCATGGTACTCTCGCCGGAACAGACTGCTCTGGTCAACATCATGGTCAACAGGAAAATCCGGATCACAGTCTCTTGGGGCAAGTCCATCTTAGGAGGAGACGAAGAAGAATGAAAAGGGGGGAAAAATAATTTGAGGGAGAGGGGATGGGAAGTGGAGAAAAACAATAAAAGGGAATGGGGAGTCGACAACAGCTCTTGGTCTTGAGATTTTCACGGCTCAGGTGCCGCCTCAGTCCTCCTGGAACAGACACTCCAGTGATACAACCTCTACCGTCTGTTCCTTATCACGGGACTTCTCTGGATCAGCAACCTTCTTGCAGTGGGATGAATGAACCCAAGTCTCTCTCTCAGCAACCTTCAATGCTGTAGTGCTAGTCAATAAGACCTGGTATGGTCCTTCCCATCTGTCAATAAGGCAACCTGAGCGTAGAAAATTCCGTATCATTACATAATCCCCAGGTTCAATGTCATGACAATTACTATCTGGTAAATCAGGAATCACTAACTTCAGATTATCATTTTGATTCCTCAACTGTTTACTCATGTTAATCAAGTATTTTACAGTTACTTCATTGTTACACTTCAAATCATCCTGAGGGTTAATCATGACATGCGGTTGTCGACCAAACACGATTTCAAAAGGGGACAGATTAAGAGGGGACCTGGGAGTGGTTCTGATGCTGTACAGTACAATGGGTAAAGCTTCTGGCCATGTCAATCCTGTCTCTGCCATCACTTTACTCAATTTATTTTTAATAGTGCTGTTCACTCTTTCGACCTTCGCACTCGCCTGTGGACGGTACGGAGTGTGCAGCTTGCTATCAATTCCCATCAATTTACACATTCCTTGAAAGACATCACCTGTAAAATGGGTACCCCTATCACTTTCGATAATTCTAGGGATACCATATCTACATACAAATTCCTGCACAATTTTCTTAGCAGTAAACATAGCGGTATTTGTAGCCGCTGGAAATGCTTCGACCCAATTTGAGAAAACATCTATACAGACAAGTACATATTTCAAATTTCGACAAGGGGGTAATTGAATGAAGTCAATCTGTATTACCTGGAAAGGGCCGCCGGCAGGTAGGATATGGGATGGTTCTGTAGGTATTGCCTTTCCAATATTCTTTCTCAAACAGGTAAGGCACGACATGGCTCTTTTACTCGCATGAGAGGAGAATCCTGGGGCGCACCAATATGCTCTTACCAACTTGCACATCCCTTCCTTGCCTAGATGAGTCAGCCCGTGAGCTGCCTCAGCCAAACATGGAAGGTATGTTCTGGGGGCCACTGGTTTACCTTGTCCATTCGTCCAGAGTCCTGAGGACTCCTGGCCATATCCTTTTGCCTTCCAGACTGCCTTTTCCTGTGTGGAACACAAATTTTGCATCTCACACAACTTCTGTGTGTTGATGGTATTAAATACCATCAGTTGTGTGGTGTCTGTCTGTCTGGGGGTAGCAGCTGCTAACTTAGCTGCTTCGTCTGCTCGGCTGTTACCAAGCGATACTGGGTCTTGGCTATATGTATGTGCTTTACATTTGATAACAGCCACTCTGTCGGGTTCCTGTATCGCTGTTAGAAGCCTTTTTATGTGAGCTGCATGCGCTACCGGTGTACCAGCTGCCGTCATGAAATTTCTGAGGCGCCATAGGGCTCCGAAATCATGGACTACCCCGAATGCGTATCTAGAATCGGTGTAGATATTGGCTGATTTGCCCTTAGCCAATTCACATGCTCTGGTTAGGGCGACCAGTTCAGCAACCTGGGCTGAGTGAGGTGGGCCTAGCGGTTCCGCTTCTATGGTGCCTTGGTCATCTACGACTGCGTATCCAGTACACAAGTCTCCCGAGTCTGACTGTCTATGACAACTACCGTCCGTGTAGAACGTAAGTTCTGCATCTTCCAGTGGGTTGTCACTGATGTCAGGCCTTGCGGTAAAATTTTGGGTCAAATATTCTATACAATCATGAGTATCTTCCTTTGTATTAAATCCTCCTTCCCCAGTACTCTCATCCTCCACCCTTTGGGTCTGTCCAGACACACTTGGGAGATATGTTGCAGGATTTAATGCACTGCATCTCCTTATGGTGATGTTTACGGGGGCCATTAGTGCCAATTCCCATCTTGTAAACCGCGCTGATGAGACGTGCCTGGTTTGGGCAGAATTTAACAAGGCTGACACTGCATGCGGTGTATGAATTGTGAGGTTGTGACCTAGCACGACATCTTCGCTTTTCGTTACTAGCAATGCTATCGCAGCAACGCTTCGCAAGCATGTGGGGAGGGATCGCGCTACCGTATCTAGCTGAGCGCTGTAATATGCTACTGGCCTGCTGGCATCACCGTGCTTTTGGGTTAGAACGCCTGCCGCGCAACCAGCACTTTCTGTTCCGTATAGTTCAAAGGGTTTCCCATAGTCTGGCATACCTAATGCTGGTGCCTGCGTTAGGCACTGTTTAAGTCTCTCAAATGCTGCCTCAGACTCGTCTGTATGCGAAATCCGATCAGGTTTGTTTGAGGAGACCATCTCCTGCAAAGGTAACGCTAGAATGGAAAACCCTGGGATCCAATTACGGCAATACCCACACATTCCTAAAAATGTTCTGATCTGTTGCTGGGTTTGGGGCAGAGTCATGTCTCTAATTGCTTGAATTCTATCAGCGGTCAGGTGTCTCAGTCCTTGTGTTAAACAGTGTCCCAAATATTTTACCTTAGTTTGGCATAATTGCAACTTGTCTTTGGAAACCTTGTGTCCTGTGTCTGAAAGATGAAACAGGAGCTGTTTCGTATCCTTCAGGGATGCCTCCAATGAATCAGAACACAGTAGTAGATCATCCACGTACTGTATTAATACTGATCCACTCACTGGTTGGAAAGACTGTAAACAATCATGCAAAGCCTGAGAAAATATACTTGGGCTATCTATGAATCCTTGTGGTAATCGAGTCCATGTGTATTGGACTCCTCTGTATGTAAATGCGAACAAATATTGACTGTCAGGGTGCAGAGGTACCGAAAAGAAAGCGGAGCAGAGGTCAATAACAGTGAAAAATTTCGCAGTGGGAGGCATTTGCATTAGGATGACAGCTGGATTTGGCACTACGGGGAACTGACTCTCAACTATTTTGTTAATCCCCCTTAGATCCTGCACTAGCCGGTAACCCCTCCCCCCACTCTTTTTCACAGGGAAGATGGGACTATTAGCAGTGCTGGACGTTCTTACCAGAATGCCCTGTTGTAGCAAGCGCTCTATTACTGGGTAAACTCCTAACTCCACCTCTGGCTTCAGAGGGTACTGTGGGATTTTTGGAGCAATCCTACCATCTTTTACTTGTACAACTACCGGAGCTACGTTTGCCATTAATCCAGTGTCCTGTCCATCTTTAGTCCAAAGTGACTCTGGTATCTGAGATATCATTTCTTCTACTTGGGAGGGAGTCCTATTTGTCATAGTGGTATGTGACATTAATTTTGACGGGGAGTCTAACATGTCTCGTACTTCCTGAGCGTGATTCTCAGGTATGTCCAAGAATACACCTTCAGGAGTACAATAAATGACGCACCCCATTTTACACAGTAAGTCTCTTCCCAGGAGATTGGTCGGTGCCGATGCAGCCAGCAAAAAGGAATGCTTGGTATGTAAAGGCCCTATTGTAATCTCTGCTGGTTTGCTAACAGGGTAATGCTGGACTACTCCTGTTACTCCCACGGCTGGAATTGTCCTACCAGTGGTCCTCATGCCCACTGTCGAATTTATCACTGATTTGGCCGCCCCTGTGTCTACAAGAAAGTTTAATGATTTACCAGCTACATTGATTGCAATTTCTGGTTCACTTCCAAGACTTGCAATCAATTTTACTGGCTGCAGATTACAGGTATGGCCACACCCCTATTGGGTATGGTGACCTCCCTGAATCCCGCTGGCAGCAACTACTTGTGAGGGAGTTAGCTGGGAACTACCAGAGGTTTGCCAATCTCTGTTTGGGGGGTATCTTTTTGTTTCCCCTGCATGTGGCTCATAACTCCGTTTCTGCGGACCTTGCTCCCAATGTCGTGTGTCGTGTCGTTGTCTAGGGGGTTGGTATGAGTTTCGTACATTCTTTACTCTACAATCTCGTGCCATGTGTCCCTGTTTATGACAAGAATAACAAGTAACCACACTTGACTTACCCACAGGGTTTGGTGATACAAACAAAGGCTGCCTTGTGGTCAGGGCCTGTATACTTACGGCCATTAACTTATCACTTTGTTGTTCCCTGTGTCTGGTGATGTTCCTATCGTGATCAATAGCAGCCTCTCTCAAAGTAGCCACAGACAGACCTCGCCAACATGGTTGTGTGGTCTGTACCCTAGTCTTCAATGACTCTTTTAAACCATCCATCAGTACCGATACTGCTACTTCTCGATGGTTTATGTTTGTTTTGATGTCCTCTATGCCTGTGTATTTTGCCATTTCTGATAATGCTCTGTGAAAATACTCTGCAGCTGTCTCTGACTCCTTCTGTTTAATGGAGAATATCTTGTTCCATCTGACTACCGCTGGGAAATATTCTTTTAACTGTAAGTTTATTCTTTTTACATTGTCTTTGTTGTACACATCTGTAAGAGGTACATCCTGATCTAATCCGCAATCAGCTAAAAATTGAGTTGCGTCAACATTGGAGGGTAAACATGCTCTCAGCAATATCTGCCAGTCTTTATTGTTGGGCTCTACAGTGTTACCTAAGTCTCTGATGTATTTTTGACTGGCAACTAAATCTTTTCTAGGGTCAGGGAATTCAGACACGATAGTCCTTAATTCCATTCTGGAAAATGGGCTATACATGGCAATGTTCCTCACAGGGGTGACCCCTGTTGTGTCAGTTTTCCCATTTGGAACAGCTATTACCCTAACAGGATTAACTCTAACAACATCACTCTGTGTGGGTTCTACAGCCTGTGGTGAAATGGCTTCAGCATAGTGTATGGTGCCGTACTTACCTGTAGACACGACCTCACCTATCCCTCCGCTAGGGGCCTTTGTTACTAATCTCGTGGGTGGAGCTGTGCCTACTGTGGTCTCTGCTATGGTGGCTGCTAGAGAGAGCGCTGAAATTGTTGCCGATTCGTCTTCTTGATAACACTCCTGAGGAAAGTTCAAAACAGGGTACAACTTGCACGGGTTAATACTTGTATTGGTTAATTGGTTAACATTATCTTTAACATTTACACAGTTGCTAAGTGTTTGTGTGTTACACCTTAGTGCGTCATTCTCCGCAACCAATTTCTCTCCTGATATGTATGGTGGCGGTGGGGCCGTGGCTATCAGTTTTCTGATTGAGCAAGATCCCGCCGCCTGAGCCAATCCTCTCTGTATGTCACCTTCCTGCTGCCACAACTGCAAATAATCGTAATGTTTGATTCGTCTCTTTGTTGATTTAATGAGACATATCCTTCTCCTTAAATTCGTTAACACCTCTGTGCTGAAGCTACCTACTCTTGGGAATTTCTCCCCGTCATGTACTGTCATTCTCTCCCATTCATCACATAAAGCTTCTGTGTGACTTCCGTATTTCTCACACATTACATACCTTGCCGACCCAATTGGTCGGTTCACTGAATCAACCCGAACCGAGGTTGATCGCCCCCTACCTGAACAAGTGGCCCCCATAGTTCGAAGGTGTTGCTTTATTTAACCAACCCTTACGCAAACCAAATGTCCAAAATAGGCTGACGGTGGCGGTTTACCGAGTACCCCACTCACTCGCCCACGCCGACCAATACGACCTGATCACACCGATATGGTGCTGGCGTACTCGACCTAGGGCCCCTGCGACCTGAACCTCTATTTACTGGAACCTGTGAGGGTGCTCCGAAGAACACTTACTCTTTCCAGTAACTATTGGTTGCTGGATAGTTCCTGAGTGAGCAGCGAACTTCCCTTAAAATAAAAAAAAGTTACACAAATCACGTTAGAATGTACAAATAGCGTTTATGACCTTCGTACACAAATAGTACCGGTCAGGTTTACTAATGCACACAATTACGTGCGGTACAATCGTTTAGTACACAAGCAACTAATCTTATGTACTGAGCGACCAGTGGAATCGAAAATTTCGGCTGCGAATTCCTTCAGCCAGAGCTTATATGGCCTATATGGGTGTTGCACCAACCCTTTCTTGGTGTTGTGCCTGTGGACTGTATAGCGGACTTCCTTGTCTGCTGTACCTGAACCTGTTGGTCTGCTATGACCTCCTGGTCTGTTACAGTATGATCTCCTGCTACACTCTAATGCTCAAATTGTATATTTAACCAGGGATGCCTCCCTAGCCGCCATGTACGTCACTTACACGCATGTACCTCACGAGTACTCGACTTTTCTTGTGGTTCAACCTGTAAAATTGTATACAACACACTCACTCACCACATGTACACTTTTGTTTCTATTTCTATTTCTGCGCAGAAATTTCTCTTTAGACCAGATGTGTTACAAATTAGGAGAAGGATCTATTAATTTAAATTTGGAATTAAAAAAAAAAATTTGCGCGATTTATCGCCTGGCGTTATTTACCGCGTGGCGCTACTTATCGCGTTGAGAGGAGAGAGAAAAAAAAACTTGTGATTTGAGTTACGTGGGCGTACCCGTACGCTCCGTTGCGTAATATACGCTGCGTGCGTCGGCCCTTGGATTGCGTACGCAAGTCTCAGTCTTTTGTTAGAGACACGTGTACGCAAAGCAAAGATCCACCGTAACACAATTTATACGTTTATCAACTATAGAACTGGCAAACAGGAGAGTGACATACGAAAATACACCAATGAAAAGGAAATGCAGATATATGTGTGTGCGTGCGTGTGTACGCAAGACAAAAAAATAAACAGTTTTAAAAAGACACTATTGTTTTGTTCTTACCTCCGGTTCCCGGATTCCTTCAGCACCCTTTACTAAGAGAAGCAGACGCTTATCCAAACAGCACTACGAGGAATATGATCTCCCGCCCTTTGCTGCTGGATAATGTCTGCTGAAATTACCTAGTGCAGATATGTGAAGGACAGGACGAGCCGCCAATTGATAAAGCTAAATATTTATCGTATATAATACCCTTTATGAGGTCTAAGAACACTGTACGCTATTTATGTATGAAGTACCGTAAGGGTACGCTAGTTGCGTAACAATCGCTTTGCCGTGATCGAGACGCTCAAGCGTCACGTTCACTCACGGCCAAGAGATCACAGGCAGGCACGTTATTGGCTGTTAACTAAAGTAATGATTCGCTATAGCGTAGCTAACGCTCGGGACCACGAGGAGATCACTAGCGGAGCTGACGCTCACTATATTAAACCTTTGTATCTAAACCATAAACAGTGTATTGTGCAGTAAAACCTTAGTGTAATGTTAGAGAGTAAATGCAACACAGTATAACCTTATTACCTTAAAAGCTGTTTGAGCGTCACCGACGCTCTGAGAATACTTAATACTATAAGAAATACACAGATACCGTGCTCAGGGTCCAACGCCTAAAATATATATTATGAATGCTATACTTGCAAAAGAGTTAAACACAATACAAGTCATACACTACAATATAACATAGACTACCTAACCAGATAACTACACAAGAAATACAATACAATACAATTTAAGGGAAAAATGAGTGAGAAAGAGAAGGAGAGAGAGAGAGAGAGAGAGAGAGAGAGAGAGAAATTGAGAGAGATTGGCCCACAATAACAAGAAGATCAATATAGCTGCGGAGAAACACTTACGCACAAGGGGAAACGATCGCATGCGCCTCGATATCCAGCTCCCGATTATCAGCAATGAGAACCGTTGAAGAGAGTGAACTGGATATGGTCGGCCTGCCTATTTATGCCCCACACACAATGCAATTCAATGGTCCCTACAATCTTATTGTTCATTGGACACAGGAATTCGGCTTCGCATTATAACAAAAGGTCATAGGTTGATTCATACAGGTGGGTTGTGACTATTTCCAACAGCTCAGGTGGGAGGGAAACTGGGTTTCCCGCCGCATGGGTAATAAAGTGCAAATAAAGTAAATGTTCATAAACTTCTTATGTCCATAACTATTCGCACGAGCGATTGATCTGCTTCAAACCAACACCGGAATATTTCTAATTAAATATTCTTCCGATGGATACTAAACACCACTGTATTACTCCTGTCTGACCCTTCGTATCAAACAAAGAGGGATTTCTCTGTTCATGAACATTCTATATTAACCAAACTTGCAGAATCTATCAAAGGGACCAGGATCTACAAAATACATTATATAGTGAAAATATGTAATGATTGAGTCGCACGCTACGATCGCATAAACTCTACCGTAAATACGCATACCATGCGCCTGCGGGTGTCCGCGACTGTGAGTATGCGCACGTACGGGAGAGCGTACGCACGCGCAGCACGGACCTGTGTGAGGTGCAAATATGGTAGTGTGCATAGAGATATTTTTCTGACTTTGACACAACCAATCAGATTATATCTATTATCTGCTAGAAGCAGCTAGATAAATGGTAAGTAGAATCTGATTGGTTGCCATGGGCAACATCACCAGTTCTAAAAATCTCCCACCTTAGTAAATTTACTCCTAAAACCCCTTCTTAATTTCTGCTAACAGCCTTATTCCCTACAGATTATAAACTATTTATTATAAATTGGATTGTAGGTATTGCACATTATGGTGTGCTGGGACCAAACAGCCTTTATTCACAGAATAAATTCAGTAACTAATGTAAAAAGTATGAAAGCTGCCATATAACACATAACTAACAGTGAGAACCCTGCAAAATCTCTATGAGATGCAGAAAAGGCTTCTAACCTAATTGACTGCAAGCATCTCACCCACAGAATAATTACGTTTGGCAAGCAATCCAAACTTTACATATGCTTTCACCTACTGGTTTCCAATCTGATAGCCCAACTGCTATGTCCAGCACACTATAGTATGAGGAAAGGGTGAAACGTTTTACCCTAGGGGAGGGATTTACCAAGGCTTGGAGAGAGATAAAGTGCAGAATTTGGCCAAAACAACCAATCAGATTCTGTCATTTATCTAGCATAGTCTATGAAACAACAGCTAGAAACTGATTTTCAGAAAAATTATTTTAGCTTTTTTCCAAGGTTTGATACATCTCCCCTTATGTCTTTGGACAGGTAATAGAATTTTTACCCATATAAATGAAAAATGATTGTAATAGGGTACACACTGGTCATTGGTTGGTGTTCCCGGAAAATCCCTATGTTGAGAACCCAGCTCTATTGCTCACTGCAGGGCAATCCCACCGGTAACGGAATCACCTTTTACAGGGAAAACCTCTATTCATCATACAACGGCCACCACCAATGTGAACAAAGCATCAAAGCCCAACAGCACACAATAAACCCTAAATAAAATACTATCACAATAGCTTAAATAATAAGATTTTACTTACCGGTAAATCTATTTCTCGTAGTCCGTAGAGGATGCTGGGACTCCGTAAGGACCATGGGGAATAGACGGGCTCCGCAGGAGATAGGGCACTTTAAGAAAGCTTTGGACTCTGGGTGTGCACTGGCTCCTCCCTCTATGCCCCTCCTCCAGACCTCAGTTAGGGAAACTGTGCCCAGAGGAGATGGACAGTACGAGGAAAGATTTTTGTAAATCTAAGGGCGAGATCCACACCAGCCACACCAATCACACCGTATAACTTGTGATACACTACCCAGTCAACAGTATGAACAACAACATAGCCTCGGTTCAACTGATAAACTATAACATAACCCTTATGTAAGCAACAACTATATACAAGTCTTGCAGAAGTAGTCCGCACTTGGGACGGGCGCCCAGCATCCTCTACGGACTACGAGATTTACCGGTAAGTAAAATCTTATTTTCTCTAATGTCCTTGAGGATGCTGGGACTCCGGGGATTCCATCCATGGGGATTATACCAAAGCTCCCAAACGGGCGGAAGAGTGCGGATGACTCTGCAGCACCGATTGAGCAAACAGGAGGTCCTCCTCAGCCAGGGTATCAAACTTAGAGAACTTTGCAAAGGTGTTAGACCCCTACCAAGTAGCTGCTCGGCACAACTGTAATGCTGAGACCCCTCGGGCAGCCGCCCAAGAAGAGCCCACTTTCCTAGTGGAATGGGCCTTAACCGATTTAGGCAATGGCAAACCTGCCGTAGAATGCGCCTGCTGAATCGTATTACAGATCCAGCGAGCAATAGTCTGCTTTGAAGCAGGAGCGCCAACCTTGTTGGCCGCATACAGAACAAACAGAGCTTCAGTCTTCCTGATTCTAGCCGTTCTGGTCACATAAATCTTCAAAGCCCTGACCACATCCAGGGACTCGGAATCCTCCAAGTCCCGTGTAGCCACAGTCACGACAATAGGTTGGTTCACATGAAAAGAGGAGACCACTTTTGGCAGAAAGTGAGGACGAGTCCTCAACTCTGCCCTATCCACGTGAAAAACCAAGTATGGGCTTATATGTGATAAAGCCGCCAATTCTGAAACACGTCTTGCCGAAGCCAATGCCAACAACATGACCACTTTCCATGTGAGGTATTTCAACTCCACAGTTTTGAGTGGTTCAAACCAAGGTGACTTGAGGAAACGTAACACCACGTTAAGATCCTAAGGCGCCACCGGAGGCACAAAGGGAGGCTGAATATGCAGCACACCCTTCACAAAAGTCTGTACTTCAGGAAGAGAGGCTAATTCTCTTTGAAAGAAAATGGATAAGGCCGAAATTTGGACCTTTATGGACCCTAATTTTAGGCCCAAAGTCACTCCTGTTTGAAGGAAGTGAAGTAGACGGCCCAAATGGAACTCCTCCGTAGGAGCAGCTCTGGCCTCACACCAAGAAACATATTTTCGCCATATACGGTGATAATGTTTTAACATCACGTCTTTCCTAGCCTTGATCAGGGTAGGAATGACCTCCTCCGGAATCCCTTTTTCCGCTAGGATCCGGCGTTCAACCGCCATGCCGTCAAACGTAGCCGCGGTAAGTCTTGGAACAGACAGGGCCCCTGCCGCAGCAGGATCTTGCCTTAGAGGAAGAGGCCACGGATCTTCTGTGAGCAACTCTTGCAGCTCCGGATACCAAGTCCTCCGCGGCCAATCTGGAACAATGAGGATTGTTCTGACCCTGCTTATTCTTATTATTCTCTTTGGGTATGAGAGGAAGAGGATGAAACACATAGACCGATCTGAACACCCAAGGTGTCACCAGAGCGTCTACCGCTACCGCCTGAGGGTCCCTTGACCTGGCGCAATACCGCTTTAGCTTTTTGTTGAGACGGGATGCCATCATGTCTATTTGAGGCAGTCCCCACCGACCCGTGATCTGTGCGAAGACTTCTTGATGAAGTACCCACTCTCCCGGATGCAGGTCGTGCCTGCTGAGGAAGTCCGCCTCCCAGTTGTCCACCCCCGGATGAACACTGCTGATAGCGCGCTTACATGGCCTTCCGCCCAGCGTAGAATCCTGGTCGCTTCTGCCATGGCCACTCTGCTCCTTGTTCCGCCTTGGCGGTTTATATGAGCCACTGCCGTGACATTGTCTGACTGAATCAGAACCGATTTTTCCCGAAGCAATTCCTCCGCTTGACGCAGGGCGTTGTATATGGCCCTCAACTCCAGGACGTTGATGTGGAGACAAGTCTCTAGATTTGACCAGAGACCTTGGAAATTTCTTCCCAGTGTGACTGCTCCCCAGACTCGGAGGCTTGCGTCTGTGGTCACCAGGACCCAGTCCTGAATGCCGAACCTGCGACCCTCTAGTAGGTGAGCACTGTGCAGCCACCACAGGAGAGATACCCTGGTCCTGGGAGACAGGGTGATCCTTCGATGCATTTGTAAATGGGACCCGGACCACTTGTCCAAGAGGTCCCATTGAAAAGTCCTCGCATGGAACCTGCCGAAAGGGATGGCATCGTATGAAGCCACCATCTTCCCCAGGACCCGCGTGCAATGATGCACTGAAACCTGTTTTGGTTTTAATAGGTTCCTGACCAGGGCTATGAGCTCCTGAACCTTTTCGACGGAAAGAAAAACCTTTTTCTGGTCTGTGTCTAGAATCAGGCCCAAAAAAGTTAGACGCGTTGTAGGGACTAGCTGGGACTTCGGTATATTGAGAATCCAGCTGTGTAACTGCAACGTCTTCATGGACAGAGACACGCTGTCCAGCAACTTCTCCCGAGATCTCGCCTTTATGAGGAGATCGTCCAAGTATGGGATAATTGTGACCCCCTGCCTGCGCAGGAGCACCATCATTTCCGCCATTACCTTGGTGAAAATTCTCGGGGCCGTGGAAAGCCCAAACGGCAACGTCTGAAATTGGTAGTGACAGTCCTGCACTGCAAATCTCAGGAACGCCTGATGAGGGGGGAATACCGGAACATGAAGGTAAGCATCCTTTATGTCCAGGGACACCATCCAATTCCCCCCCTCCAGGCTGGCGATGACCGCCCTGAGTGATTCCATTTTGAACTTGAACCTCTTCAAGTACAGGTTCAGGGATTTAAGGTTTAAAATGGGTCTGACCTACCAGTCCGATTTCGGGACCACAAACAGGGTTGAGTAATATCCCTCTCCTTGCTGGAGATGAGGAACTGTGACAATCACCTGTTGAATATACAATTTTTGGATTGCTGCCAACACTAGCTCCCTCTCTGACGGGGAAGCCGGCAGAGCCGATTTGAAAAACCGGCGAGGAGGCAAGTCTTCGAATTCCAGCCTGTATCCTTGAGAAACAATCTCTAATGCCCAGGGATCCACCTGCGAGTGAACCCAGACGTGGCTGAAAAACCGAAGACGAGCCCCCACTAGATCTGCCTCCCCCCGGGAAGCCCCAGTGTCATGCGGTGGACTTTGCAGACGCAGGGGAGGACTTCTGCTCTTGGGAACTAGCTGTGTGCAGCTTCTTTCCTCTGCCTTTCCCTCTGGCAACAAAGGACGATCCCCGTACCTTTTTGTTTTTATTGGAACGAAAGGACTGCATTTGATAATGAGGTGCCTTTTTTTGTATGCTGCGGGGGGACATAAGGTAAGAAATTCGACTTACCAGCCATAGCATTAGAGACAAGGTCCGAGAGGCCGTCTCCAAACAACTCCTCCCCTCTGTAAGGCAAGGACTCCATATGCCGCTTTGAATCGGCGTCTCCCGTCCACTCTCAGGTCCACAAGAGCCGCCTAGCAGAAATAGACATAGCATTTATTCTGGAGCTTAATAAACAAATGTCTCTCTGAGCATCTCTCATATACAAGGCAGCATCTCTGATATGCTCTATGGTCATTTGAATGGCATCCCTATCTAAGGTGTCAATCTCCGTAGATAAGGAATCTGCCCATGCCACAACCGCACTACAAACCCAGGCCGACGCCATAGCCGGTCTAACAATAGTACCTGAATGAGTGTAAATGTGCTTCATTGTAATTTCTTGCCTGCGATCAGCAGGATCCTTGAGGGAAGCCGTATCCTGAGAAGGCAGTGCCACCTTTTTGGACAAGCGTGTCAGCGCCTTGTCTACTTTAGGCGAAGATTCCCATCGTATCCTATCCGTTTGTGGAAAAGGATACGCCATAAGAATCCTTTTGGGAACTTGTGGTCTCCTATCTGGAGATTCCCAAGCCTTTTCGCACAATTCACTCAGTTCAAATGAGGACGGAAAGGTCACTTCAGGCTTTTTCCCTTTATACATGTGTACCCTCGTGTCAGGGACAGGGGGTTCCTCAGTAATATGCAAAACCTCTTTAATGGCAATAATAAGATTTTACTTACCGATAAATCTATTTCTCGTAGTCCGTAGTGGATGCTGGGGACTCCGTCAGGACCATGGGGAATAGCGGCTCCGCAGGAGACAGGGCACAAAAATAAAGCTTTAGGATCAGGTGGTGTGCACTGGCTCCTCCCCCTATGACCCTCCACCAAGCCTCAGTTAGGATACTGTGCCCGGACGAGCGTACACAATAAGGAAGGATAATGAATCCCGGGTAAGACTCATACCAGCCACACCAATCACACAGTACAACTTGTGATCTGAACCCAGTTAACAGTATGACAAACGTAGGAGCCTCTGAACAGACGGCTCACAACAATAACAACCCGATTTTTTTGTAACAATAACTATGTACAAGTATTGCAGACAATCCGCACTTGGGATGGGCGCCCAGCATCCACTACGGACTACGAGAAATAGATTTATCGGTAAGTAAAATCTTATTTTCTCTGACGTCCTAAGTGGATGCTGGGGACTCCGTCAGGACCATGGGGATTATACCAAAGCTCCCAAACGGGCGGGAGAGTGCGGATGACTCTGCAGCACCGAATGAGAGAACTCCAGGTCCTCTTTAGCCAGGGTATCAAATTTGTAGAATTTTACAAACGTGTTCTCCCCCGACCACGTAGCTGCTCGGCAGAGTTGTAATGCCGAGACCCCCCGGGCAGCCGCCCAGGATGAGCCCACTTTCCTTGTGGAATGGGCCTTGACAGATTTTGGTTGTGGCAAGCCTGCCACAGAATGTGCAAGTTGAATTGTGCTACAAATCCAACGAGCAATCGTCTGCTTAGAAGCAGGAGCACCCAGCTTGTTGGGTGCATACAATATAAACAGCGAGTCAGACTTTCTGACTCCAGCCGTTCTTGAAATATATATTTTCAATGCCCGGACCACGTCCAACAACTTGGAATCCTCCAAATCGTTAGTAGCCGCAGGCACCACAATAGGCTGGTTCAGGTGAAACGCTGACACCACCTTAGGCAGAAAATGAGGACGCGTCCGCAGTTCTGCCCTGTCCGAATGGAAAATCAGATATGGGCTTTTATAGGATAAAGCCGCCAATTCTGGACACTCTCCTGGCTGAAGCCAGGGCCAGTAGCATGGTTACTTTCCATGTAAGATATTTCAAATCCGCCGATTTGAGTGGCTCAAACCAATGGGATTTGAGAAAATCCAAAACTACATTAAGGTCCCACGGAGCCACTGGGGGCACAACCGGGGGCTGTATATGTAGTACTCCTTTTACAAAAGTCTGGACTTCAGGAACTGAAGCCAATTCTTTCTGGAAGAAAATCGACAGGGCCGAAATTTGAACCTTAATGGACCCCAATTTGAGGCCCATAGACAATCCTGTTTGCAGGAAATGTAGGAATCGACCCAATTGAAATTCCTCCGTGGGGGCCTTCCTGGCCTAACACCACGCAACATATTTTCTCCAAATGCGGTGATAATGTTGTGCAGTCACCTCCTTCCTGGCTTTTACCAGTGTAGGAATGACCTCTTCCGGAATGCCTTTTTCCCTTAGAATTCGGCGTTCAACCGCCACGCCGTCAAACGCAGCCGCGGTAAGTCTTGGAATAGACACGGTCCCTGCTGAAGCAGGTCCCGTCTTAGAGGTAGAGGCCACGGATCCTCCGTGAGCATCTCTTGAAGTTCCGGGTACCAAGTTCTTCTTGGCCAATCCGGAGCCACGAGTATCGTTCTTACTCCCCTTTGCCGTATAATTCTCAGTACTTTTGGTATGAGAGGCAGAGGAGGGAACACATACACTGACTGGAACACCCACGGTGTTACCAGAGCGTCCACAGCTATTGCCTGAGGGTCTCTTGACCTGGCGCAATACCTGTCCAGTTTTTTGTTGAGGCGGGACGCCATCATATCCACCTTTGGTTTTTCCCAACGGTTCACAATCATGTGGAAGACTTCTGGATGAAGTCCCCACTCTCCCGGGTGTAGATCGTGTCTGCTGAGGAAGTCTGCTTCCCAGTTGTCCACTCCCGGAATGAACACTGCTGACAGTGCTATCACATGATCTTCCGCCCAGCGAAGAATCCTTGCAGCTTCTGCCATTGCTGTCCTGCTTCTTGTGCCGCCCTGTCTGTTTACGTGGGCGACTGCCGTGATGTTGTCCGACTGGATCAACACCGGCTGACCCTGAAGCAGGGGTTTTGCCAGACTTAGAGCATTGTAAATCGCTCTTAGCTCCAGTATATTTATGTGAAAAGACATCTCCAGGCTTGACCATACTCCCTGGAAGTTTCTTCCCTGTGTGACCGCTCCCCAGCCTCTCAGACTGGCATCCGTGGTCACCAGGACCCAGTCCTGTATGCCGAATCTGCGGCCCTCTAACAGATGAGCACTCTGCAACCACCACAGAAGAGACACCCTTGTCCGTGGTGATAAGGTTATCCGCTGGTGCATCTGCAGATGCGATCCGGACCATTTGTCCAACAGATCCCACTGAAAAGTTCGTGCGTGGAATCTGCTGAATGGAATCGCTTCGTAAGATGCCACCATCTTTCCCAGGACTCTTGTGCATTGATGCACAGACACTTTTCCTGGTTTTAGGAGGTTCCTGACAAGTTTGGATAACTCCTTGGCTTTCTCCTCCGGAAGAAATACCTTTTTCTGAACCGTGTCCAGAATCATTCCCAGGAACAGCAGACGTGTTGTCGGTGTCAACTGAGATTTTGGAAAATTCAGAATCCACCCGTGTTGTTGCAGCACTAATTGGGTTAGTGCTACTCCGTCCTCCAGCTGTTCTCTGGACCTTGCCCTTATCAGGAGATCGTCCAAGTAAGGGATAATTAATACGCCTCTTCTTCGAAGAAGAATCATCATTTCGGCCATTACCTTGGTAAAGACCCGAGGTGCCGTGGACAATCCAAACGGCAGCGTCTGAAACTGATAATGACAGTTTTGCACCACGAACCTGAGGTACCCTTGATGTGAAGGGCAAATTGGGACATGCAGGTAAGCATCCTTTATGTCCAGGGACACCATAAAGTCCCCTTCTTCCAGATTCGCTATCACTGCTCTGAGTGACTCCATCTTGAATTTGAATTTCTGTATGTACAGGTTCAAAGATTTCAGATTTAGAATAGGTCTTACCGAGCCGTCCGGCTTCGGTACCACAAATAGCGTGGAGTAATACCCTTTTCCTTGTTGTAGGAGGGGTACCTTGACTATCACCTGCTGAGAAAACAGCTTGTGAATGGCTTCCAATACCGTCGCCCTGTCTGAGGGAGACGTTGGCAAAGCAGACTTTAGGAACCGGCGAGGGGGAGACTTCTCGAATTCCAACCTGTAACCCTGAGATACTACCTGCAGGATCCAGGGGTCCACCTGTGAGCAAGCCCACTGTGCGCTGAAATTCTTGAGTCGACCCCCCACCGCTCCTGAGTCCGCTTGTAAAGCCCCAGCGTCATGCTGAGGGCTTTGCAGAACCCTGGGAGGGCTTCTGTTCCTGGGCAGGGGCTGCTTGCTGTCCTCTCTTACCCCTTCCTCTGCCCCGGGGCAGATATGACTGTCCTTTTGCCCGCTTGTTCTTATAGGACCGAAAGGACTGCGGCTGAAAAGACGGTGTCTTTTTCTGTTGGGAGGGGGTCTGAGGTAAAAAGGTGGATTTTCCGGCAGTTGCCGTGGCCACCAGATCCGATAGACCGACGCCAAATAATTCCTCCCCTTTATACGGCAATACTTCCATATGTCGTTTAGAATCCGCATCACCTGACCACTGTCGCGTCCATAAACTTCTTCTGGCAGATATGGACATCGCATTTACTCTCGATGCCAGAGTGCAAATATCCCTCTGAGCATCTCGCATATAAAGAAAAGCATCCTTTAATTGCTCTATAGTCAATAAAATACTGTCCCTATCCAGGGTATCAATATTTTCAGTCAGGGAATCCGACCAGACCACCCCAGCACTGCACATCCAGGCTGAGGCGATGGCTGGTCGCAGTATAACACCAGTATGTGTGTATATACTTTTTAGGGTAGTTTCCAGCCTCCTATCAGCTGGATCCTTGAGGGCGGCCGTATCAGGAGACGGTAACGCCACTTGTTTTGATAAGCGTGTGAGCGCCTTATCCACCCTAGGGGGTGTTTCCCAGCGCGCCCTAACCTCTGGCGGGAAAGAGTATAATGCCAATAACTTTTTTGAAATTAGCACTTTTCTATCTGGGTTAACCCACGCTTCATCACATACATCATTCAATTCCTCTGATTCAGGAAAAACTACAGGTAGTTTTTTCACCCCCCACATAATACCCCTTTTTGTGGTACTTGCAGTATCAGAGATATGCAAAGCCTCCTTCATTGCCGTGATCATATAACGTGTGGCCCTACTTGAAAATACGTTTGTTTTGAGGTAAAGGGCGTTTTACAGCCCCTGACGGTGTCTGAGACGCCTGGGCAGGTACCAACTGGTTTTCCGGCCGTCTCATGTCGTCAACTGATTTTTGTAATGTGCTGACATTATCACGTAATTCCATAAACAAAGCCATCCATTCCGGTGTCGACTCCCTGGGGGGTGACATCACCATTATCGGCAATTGCTCTGCCTCCACACCAACATCGTCCTCATACATGTCGACACACACGTACCGACACACAGCAGACACACAGGGAATGCTCTTATCGAAGACAGGACCCCACTAGCCCTTTGGGGAGACAGAGGGAGAGTTTGCCAGCACACACCCAAGCGCTATAATATATATGGGAACAACCTTATATAAGTGTTGTATCCTTATAGCAGCTTAAATATATAAAATATCGCCAAAAAAGGTGCCCCCCCTCTCTGTTTTACCCTGTTTCTGTAGTGCAGTGCAGGGGAGAGTCCTGGGAGCCTTCCTCACAGCGGAGCTGAGCAGGAAAATGGCGCTGTGTGCTGAGGAGAATAAGCCCCGCCCCCTATTCCGGCGGGCTTTTCTCCCGGAGTTTGAGATATCTGGCATGGGTATAATACATCCATATAGCCTCAAGGGCTATATGTGATGTATTTTTTAGCCATAAAAGGTATTATACATTGCTGCCCAGGGCGCCCCCAGCAGCGCCCTGCACCCTCCGTGACCTATGGTGTGAAGTGTGTGACAACAATGGCGCACAGCTGCAGTGCTGTGCGCTACCTTCATGAAGACTGAAAAGCCTTCTGCCGCCGGTTTCTGGACCTTCAATCTTCAGCATCTGCAAGGGGGGTCGGCGGCGCGGCTCCAGGACGAACCCCAGGGTGAGACCTGTGTTCCGACTCCCTCTGGAGCTAATGGTGTCCAGTAGCCTAAGAAGCCAATCCATCCTGCACGCAGGTGAGTTGAACTTCTCTCCCCTAAGTCCCTCGATGCAGTGAGCCTGTTGCCAGCAGGACTCACTGAACATAAAAAACCTAAAAACTTTTTCTAAGCAGCTCCTTAAGAGAGCCACCTAGATTGCACCCTGCTCGGACGGGCACAAAAACCTAACTGGGGCTTGGTGGAGGGTCATAGGGGGAGGAGCCAGTGCACACCACCTGATCCTAAAGCTTTATTTTTGTGCCCTGTCTCCTGCGGAGCCGCTATTCCCCATGGTCCTGACGGAGTCCCCAGCATCCACTTAGGACGTCAGAGAAAATCATGTACCGAATACCTTTTGCCACCCTCGGCTGTAATTTTGCATCTTCATAGTCGACACTAGAGTCAGTATCCGTGTCGGTATCTGTGTCATCGATCTGGGATATGGTGCGCTTCTGAGACCTTGAAGGGCCTGGCGCCACAGGGACAGGCATGGACTGGCTACCTGACTGATCCCTAGCTTCAGCCTTGTCTAACCTTTTATGCAATAGATTGACATTTGCATTCAAGACATTCAGCATATCCACCCATTCTGGTGTCGGTGTTGCCGACGGCGACATGACATTCAAGCACTCCCCCTCCACATTAAGCAAGCCTTCCTCGTCAAACATGTCGACACACGCGTACTGACACACTTCACACACACAGGGAACCTCTTTTCTGAAGACAGTATCCCCTTCAAGGCCCTTTGGAGAGACAGAGAGAGAGTATGCCAGCACACACCCCAGCGCAATGACCCTGGAGACCAACACAAAATGTTTTTCCCCCAGCCGCGCTGTATAATATGTTATCCGCCAATTATGTGCCCCCCCCCTCTCTTTTAAACACCCCTTCACCGTGTGTAAGCAGGGGAGAGTCCGGGGAGCTTCCTCTCAGCGGTGCTGTGGAGAGAAAATGGCGCTGGTGAGGGAGAAGCCCCGCCCCCTCGGCGGCGGGCTTCTGTCCCGCTCAAACTTACTAAAATATCCAGTGCCCACCTGTACATGTATATTGTCTTTTGCTATAATAGAGGTGTTATATTGCTGCCCAGGGCGCCCCCCCCCCCCCTGCGCCCTGCACCCTTACAGTGACCGGAGTATGTGAGGTGTATGGGAGCAATGACGCACAGCTGCAGTGCTGTGCGTTACCTCAGTGAAGCTGAAGGCTTCTGCCGCCTGACGTCTTCTGACTTCGGTTCTTCTGGCTCTGTGAGGAGAACGGCGGCGCGGCTCTGGGGGTGGACGCCCAGTAAGAACCTGTGTTCACCCCCTCTGGCGCTAATGGTGTCCAGTAGCCGAGGAAGCAGAGCCTATCTTAGACAAGAAGGTCTGCCCCTCTCTCCTCAGTCCCTCGATGCAGGGAGCCTGTTACCAGCAGTGCTCCCTGTAAAAAAGTAGAAAAAAATCCAAACAAAAATGCTTCTAGGCAGAGAACTCAGGAGAGCTCTCTGCAGTGCACCCATCCTGCTCTGGGCACAGTGTAAAACTGAGGTCTGGAGGAGGGGCATAGAGGGAGGAGCCAGTGCACATCCAGGGTCCAATCTTTCTTAAAGTGCCCTATCTCCTGCGGAGCCCGTCTATTCCCCATGGTCCTTACGGAGTCCCAGCATCCTCAAGGACGTTAGAGAAACTATCTTGTGTAAGTTATCCATGACAAATCAGCCTCCTGTCAAAGGGCCTAATTCAGAACTGGACGCTGCTACAACAGCGGTTGCAGGCTGAAGCCCGATGTGGTGTGCGCACGTGCAGCAGCCACACTGCACGTGCACACACAGTGAGATGCGAAGGCAGCTCACTTGTACGATCGCCTTATTTACAGGCAGAGGCAATCGCGGGCCGTGTTGGCGGCGTTTTCGGGGTGCGGTCCAGACAATGCAGGTGTGTCCAGGCCGTTTGCAGGGCGGGAAGCCGCCTGCCTTCGCAGCTAAGCTGCGTAGGCAGGGAGCTACTCGGCAGGTGCGAAAGCATTGCACGTCTGTGAGGGGTGGTGGCAGGAACTGGCATGCGGGGCGTTCTAGCCCTGTGCTGGGCGTCTCCCCCACATGTCAGAAATTTTGATCATAGATGTGCGAAAAATCAGGTCTGAATTAGGCCCAAAGTCGGTAATGGAATTACCATTCATGAGAAATGTCACTGTGTGTGTACACAATTATAAATTCAGCTTTCAGAATTAATTCTAGATTTTCACAATGTTATTGCAAGATGGGGACATCCTGTGGACACATCTACATAAATTTGGTAAAAGTACAATATGACAATTTCTGTAACCTGTGCACATTTTTAATAAAGTAACGGAATCACCAAGCTGTGGTAACGGAATCACCAAAGGGGGTAATGAGCATGGTAAGTGTAAGGGGGTGTACACACGGTGAGATATTTTCTTTCGATTTTGACTATATAGTCAAAATCTAAAGAAAAGTTAGTGCAGATCGCAAGGTGAAAGTCACCTTGCGATCCCGATTTGATCCCGATGCGCGGCCCCTCCAGGTCAGCATCGCAAGAAAAGATAGACTGTGCAGGCAAGTCAATCCTTGCTAGATCGGTGTACTATCTATATCTAGTTCATCTCACATGTCAATGACATCTCACATAAGCCAAAATCTGGGCACCGGGGAGTTCAAGGGAAATCGCAAGTGAAAATCGGGCATAGCAAGGATCTCACCGTGTGTACACACCCTAAGTTTACTGATTAAAATGTTCTCTACATACTAGTGCGACTACTACTGCTCGTATTTCCCACTATGTTTTACAAAATATTTAAGGACAAAATGACACAATCTGCAACGTTTCAACATGGATCAATACTTGAGAATACTTGTGACTTAAACATTCAAACACAGATTCAAAAAAATTAAAATATCAACTACAAATGGGTACAAAATCAAGACTAATCAAGCATTACATGGCTCATACAGGAGGAAGGAGTGATTTCACTCACACAGTGGAAGGGGGTGAGGGCATGGCTCACACAGTCACCTGAATTACCATGAAACTGAAACATGGGTCCAAGGTGTGTCGGCAATATCCAAAAATAAAGGGCTGTACAAAACCATTGTGATAACAAAATTCCTTAATGTGATGCCCAATTTTTGACAGTCATTGACAGGTGTTTTATATTTAAAATTAAATTTTATTTTTAATTAACCACCCCCATAATACTCGTCATCCTTTTTATCCTTTCCATATTCCTCACTGTTAGTCCCACATTCCCTAATATTCCCCCATCATCCTCCTCTCCTTGCTCACTCCCTCTTTTGTTCAAATCTTGACAATTTCAACACACAGGTTAAAGAGAAAAGAAAGCCAGCAATTGTTTGGAGCGTTGGGAGCGTGGCATTATAGTGATAGGGGCTGATGTATCAAGCAGTGAAAAGAGTGGAAAAGTGAACCATTAGAGAATTTGCCCCTAGAAACCAATCAGCTTCTACCTATCATTTTTTCTGCTGCGGGGTACACTGTGCTCCACAGGGAATGACACTGGGGTGTAGAGTAGGATCTTGATCAGCCTCAAAGCTTTGACCTTCCTCCCAAGATGCATAGCGCCGCCTCCTCTATAACCCCGCCTCCGTGCACAGGAGCTCACTTTTGTAGTTGGTGCCATGCAGTAAGCAGGCATACAACAGGTGGGCTGCTATAGCAGCCCTGAGAAGAGCTATTTAAGCGAAGATAGAAGACTTTAAGGGCTGCAGCAGTGATAGATGTCAGTCTGACATCTCCTGCTGCAGCGCCATCACCTCCCCCAGCAGGGCTGTATACTCCCGCGCCCTAGTTGCCGGGTACTTACAGTGGAGGCTCCGGTTTGCTCACCGTTAGTCACACACTCGCCAATGTTCTCCTGGATCGCATGGCCGCACTCAGGAAGGAGGTAAGTGGGTCCCCTAGGCGGGTCCAGCTGAAATCGCGATCCGGCGCGGCCGGTGGGAGGCGGGCTGCGCATGCTGGCGTGGACACTGTGGTCAAGCAGGGACTCCACTAAACCACCAGGGCAAGGGCACAGGTTGGTTTTTACCTCATAAAAAACATTTTTATAACAGCCCATAGTACCAGTGGTGAGGTCCAGCGGGGGGATAAGGCTTGGACCTGTAGCCCCTCCCCCAGGGCACCATTTACAGTAATTTTCCCACCCTGGAGCTGCATATAGCTCTCTCCCTCAATCCCAGTCAGTGTTTGGGCGCCATTACACAGAGCAGCACTGTTCCTGGGACTGTTTGGGCAAATCCTCCTTTGTAAAGCCGCCTACACGTCAGCGCTGTGCATTTTACAAGACACCTAAGTATTCTACATGTCTACTGACAGTGTTAGTTGAGAAACAGTGCATTTAGTCAGGGTTATATAGTACAAGTACCCTGTGATATACATCCAGTCTTTACGGTGCATTGATATATCTACTAATTATATAGCTATACTGAGTATTACTTTGTATTGCTAGTCCAGTGCAGTTTTATTGCATGTCATAATTTGTGCATTGTACATTGTGACTATATGTGTGTGCATGTAGCTGCTGTGTGACCTCAATTTCGTGTCTCTCACTCAGATTGCTATCCCTAAATTCTATAACCTGAGGGGGCTAAGTGCGTCAGATTTATCATTTAATATATAGTTCACAGGATATACCGGTACTCAGTGTGTATTTTTCTCTGTGATTTTTAGTCACTATATACCTCTTGAATTCCCTGTTTGTGCTGATACACTACACAGGGGGTTCTTGTCAGGTATTGTGCTGCTGATATTGTACTGTGTTGTCTTGCATTGAGCTTTCGGATATGTCAGCTACAAAGGGCAATTGTGCTGGGGCTGATCCCACATTGCGTGGTGGTGACGCTGCAGACACATTTGAGGAAAACATAGCAGCTGAGGGTACAGGTTCTGGGGGATCCTTACCCCCAAGTGGGACTGTTGCAACGGGGGTTCAAAATGACCCAACTTGCGCTACCTTCTCCACGCTATTGAATACGCTGGTAACTAGACTAACGCCCCCTATGGGACCTCCTGTGCCAGTACAACCGCTTATGGTCCCCGCGGTTAACCCACCATGGGCAGATCAACTGTCTGCTCAGTTACAGCAACTGAACCTATCACTGACTACTCAAAAGTCTAACCCTCGCCCGCCTAAGACCATGGGGTCCTCTAAGCAGGCCACTACTTCCTCACAATCCAGCAACGTCCCAGACTCCTCGTCTGATGAGGATGGCGTTTATACTGACCCCACAGATTCTGATGCCGACGCTTCTGATGGGGAATCTGTTGCACAGGTGGATGTTCCTGACTTGTTGGAGGCTATCAGGACCATTCTTCAAATTACTGATGACCCGGAGTCTGATGCTGCCCCTAAGAAACCAGAAAGGTTTAAACGTCAGAAAGTGGTTAAACAAGTTTTACCTCATCCTGAGCATTTAGTTGACACACGTCAGGAGTCCTGGGAAAATCCAGGAAAGAAATTCACGGGCTCGCTACCCACTCGCAGCGGAGCTAAGTAAAAATTGGGAAACACCCCACGCCAGTGGTTTCGCAGGTGGCACGGCTGGTGGTATCCTCAGCTCTGCCAGTAAATACCGTCACGTCTCTGAAAGAACCGACGGATAAGCGTGTGGAGGGTTGTTTAAGGGTAATTTACATGCTAACTGGTGCTGCACATAGGCCCACCATTGCAGCGACATGGGCTGCAGAGGCTGTTGAAACGTGGGCTCAGGAGCTGGAGGCGGAGCTGCCTTCCAACACTTCTGATCATGCTAGACAATGTCTATCTTATATTGTCACAGCTTCTCATTACATTAAGGAGGCAGTTTCTGATGCCGGTATTCTGGCGGCCAAGGCTTCTACTACGTTCATTTTGGCTCGCCGGATTCTCTGGTTACGGTCCTGGTCTATGGATCTGGACTCTAAGAAAACCCTGGAGGTACTCCCTTTAAGGGAGACATTCTTTTTGGAGAAGACCTCAACAAGATAGTGGCTGACTTAGCTTCTGCTAAAACAGCATGTCTACCTAGTACTGCTCCTTCAGTGCCAAAGGCTAAGACTACTCCATTTCGCTCCTTTCGTCCTTCAGGCGTACCCGAAACAGGTTCGCACTTCCAAACCCAATAAGCCCAAACCCAAATGGGCCTGGGCTGCCCGTCAGCCTGCTTCCAAAACTGACAAGCCTGCCGCATGACGGGGCGGGCCTCCCTCTGGTGGATCCCAGGGTGGGGGGACGACTTTTAGGGTATACTTAGGAATGGTTGAGGACCACTTCCGATGCCTGGGTACGAGAAGTCGTCACTTGAGGTTACGCCGTCCCCTTCAAGAATTGTCCCCCTCATCGATTTTGCCTGACAGACGTCCCTTCGTATCAGGTGAAGGCAAAAACTCTTCATTCGGTGCTACAGTTCCTCCTGGACACAGGAGTGGTAGTACAGGTGCCTCTAGCTCAGAGAGGCAAGGGGTACTATTCACGCTGTTCCTAGTCCCGAAACCGAATGGGTCATCCCGGCCCATCCTCAACCTCAAGTCCTTGAACAAATTTGTGAGGGTCTCTAAGTTTCGTATGGAAACTCTTTGCTCTATTGTTCTGGCCTTGGGACCTGGGGATTATATGGTCCACCTGGACATACAGGATGCTTACTTGCATATTCCCATTGCAGTGTCACATCAGCAGTACCTGAGGTTTGCGGTAGGCAACCTCCATTACCAATTTCGGGCGTTACCTTTTGGTTTGACCACAGCTCCGCGAGTCTTCACCAAGGTCATGGTGGTAATGACGGTTATACTCCGCCGTCAAGGGGTCAGGATCCTGCCGTACCTGGACGACTTGTTGATCCTGGCAAATTCCCCAGAAATTCTCCTACCCCATCTGGATCTGACTATCCAGTTTCTGCAAGCCCATGGGTGGCTCATCAACTGGAAGAAATCTTCCCTGGTCCCTGCTCAGAGCATGGTGCACCTGTCTTAGGAGAAAGTCCTGAAGCTTCAGGACAGGATTCGATGCTTCCTATCTCGTCCGCAAGTGTTGATACTTTCGGCAATGCAAGTGCTAGGTCTCATTGTGTCGGCTTTCGACATGGTGGAGTACGCTCAATTCCATTCTCGCCCTCTGCAGAAACTGATTCTTGCCAAGTGGGCCGACCTGCCTCACCGGATCAGGCCTCAAATGATCTCCTTGTCTCCGGAGGTCCGTCTGTTACTGAGCTGGTGGCTTCAGGACCAACGATTGAGCAGGGGTCGTCCCTTCTGGATCTCCAACTGGGTCCTTCTGACGACGGATGCCAGTCTGAGAGGTTGGGGCGTGGTGTTGGAGCAACACTCTCTTAAGGGTCAGTGGACCAAGGAGGAGCCTCTCCTCCCGATAACATTCTGGAATTGCGGGCGGTGTTCAACTCATTGAACTTGGCCCAGCATGTAATACAGAACAGACCTGTTCAAGTACAGTCGGACAACGCCACCACAGTGGCGTACATCAATCATCAAGGCGGCACTCAAAGCTGTATAGCATTGAGGGAAGTATCTCGGATTCTTCAGTGGGCGGAACGCCATCTTCCAGCCATATCGGCAGTGTTCATTCCGGGGGTCCTAAACTGGGAAGCAGACTTTCTCAGTCGTCAGGACCTACACACCGGAGAGTGGAGCCTCCATCCAGAAGTGTTTCAACTCCTCATGGACAAGTGGGGCCTTCCAGATGTGTACCTGATGGCATCTCGACATAATCACAAGGCTTCCGGTCTTCGGAGCAAGGACAAGGGATCCTCAAGCAGCGTTCGTGGACGCACTGGCAATTCCATGGAACTTTCAGCTGCCATGTGTTTTCCCTCCGGTGTCACTCATGCCCAGAGTAATAAGGAAGTTCAAGCAAGAGGGAGGAATCCTACTTCTGATCGCTCCAGCGTGGCCCAGACGGCATTGATTCTCAGACCTTCAGTGTCTCTCGATAAAGCGTCCCCTTCTACTTCCGCGGCGCCCGGATCTCCTCGTTCAGGGCACCTGTGTATATCAGGATTTAGCCCGATTGTCTTTGACGGCTTGGCTCTTGAAGCTTCCGTCTTCAGGGCCAAAGGATTTTCTGAGGCGGTCATTCAAACCATGTTGAAGGCCGGAAACCGACTTCTGCTCGGATTTATCATAGGGTCTGGAATTCTTACTTTGCTTGGTGCGCATCTAACAATCATGACGCTTACAAGTTTAGTACGGCCAAACTTTTGGCCTTTCTACAACAGGGCCTGGACTTGGGCCTTCGTCTGGCCTCCATCAAGGTTCATATTTCTGCCTTGTCGGTTTGGTTCCAGAGGAAAATTGCAACTTTACCTGATGTTCATACATTTACTGAGGGTGTGTTGCGGATTCAACCTCCTTACGTCCCGCCTGTGGCTCCTTGGGATTTGTCGGTGGTTCTGGAGGCGTAACAAGGGTTTCCGTTTGAGCCTCTTGAATCTGCAGACCTTAAGTGGCTTTCTCTTAAGGTGTTGTTTCTGCTATTGCCTCTGCTAGACGGGTGTCGGATTTGGGTGCCTTATCTTGTAGGTCACCATATCTGATTTTTCACCGTATTCGGGTGGTTCTTAGAACTCGTCCCGGGTATTTACCTAAGGTGGTGTCTTCTTTCAACAATGGATTGTCTGGCATTCCTTGAATAGGAATGTGGAACTGTTTCACAGTCTCGTGCTGCCGCAAGGCCAGCCGGCCTGATGAGGACTCATCAAGTGGGAACCATTGCACTGACAACAGCGAGACTGGAAAACCCGTCATGAGACATTCGCTCATCGCGTGCTTCAGGAGATTCATGACTAAAAGGAGGCAAGGCAAAATGGGTGGAACCAGCATTACCCACCTCATCACTGAGAGCAGGAAGGATTCGATGCTATCCTGTGTGGATCTAACAGCCTTCATACAGGCCTCGCATGATGCTCCTGACAAGGAACCTGGTAAAGATCAAGAAGTGTGCTCACCTAAAAAATACAAGATGGTGCAGGCTTCCACCAGCGAGCTGCTCAGTTGTCTTACGGAGTTCCTCTGCCGCAGATGTAAAGAGTTCCAGCATATATCACCAACAGATATCGCTTTATGGCTCACCGCTATAGACAGCTCCCTCTCTGTATACTGGCAGACGGTCGGTTTCATCGCTCCGGCCAATGTAGTGTTTCTCTACTTGCTCTGCCGAGAGGTCATGTCATCCGAGCTACTCAGCGTGCAAGAACTACAGGCATATCTATCAACGTGCCTGTATTTATCCTACACATACATGGGCAGTGAGACTAGCTACCCACTGAGGCCTTTCCTTGCTGAAAGTTCTTTTGGAGTCGTAGCCTCTATGTTATCAACCTAATGAGTGCAAAGATGCTCCGCTTCCACGCTGACCCCCAGTATTTCATCCAGGTCTTTGAGGATCTTAAAGCTGAGGGTAGACAGCAGGATATAACATCAGCCTAAAACAGTTACCTGAGCCGGCGGTGCAGTCAGCCTCCCTCCCATCAGAGGTGGTAGAGGCTAATACAGTAACCAGCAACTGTGGTGAGCGTTGAAGAAAAATCTGTTTCCATGAATTAGAGCAACAGCTCTGGCTTGAGAACCATAAAGAAGCTCAAATTAAGGCTTGGGAACCTAAGATAAAGAAACCCTATTTCAGGCTTGGGAACCTAAGGCAAAGAAACCCACCCGTGGCTGTTAATGCATGGCTATCGGGCGTGGCCCCTTGGCGATGGGGTTACCAGTTCTTTAAGAATTGGTAGTGGCACAGCCACCATGGACCAGCACAATATTTATTTTTTTGATGTTAATTTAGAAAAATCTTTTTTTTTTTTTTATAACTTTCAGCTTAATTTGCAATACAAATATTAGACTGTAGCAATCCAGATCAAAATGTCTGAAATCACCAGCAAAGGTTGTAGAAAGACACCTAAACACAGGGTTCTGGCTCTTGTTGCTTTATATCAACCACTTAAAAATACCTTCTGTTCATAACATTGTTTTCTGTTCTTTACTTTAAAGCTTGTTATTGCTGATAGTGCGCCAAAGAGTCAGCGACCCTGGTGCCTATCCCCACTCTGAGGCCACAGTCTTACTACTATTACATATTGTTAACTTAAAAAATAAGATTTTAAGCCTACCGGTAAATCTTTTTCTCCTAGTCCGTAGAGGATGCTGGGGACTCCGTAAGGACCATGGGGGTATAGACGGCTCCGCAGGAGACATGGGCACTTTAAAGACTTTAGAATGGGTGTGCACTGGCTCCTCCCCCTATGCCCCTCCTCCAGACCTCAGTTAGAGAAACTATGCCCAGAGGAGACGGACAGTACGAGGAAAGGATTTTTGTTAATCTAAGGGCGAGATACATACCAGCCCACACCATACACACCGTACAACATGGTATATAGTAAACCAGTTAACAGCATGAACAACGGCATCAGCCCGAGACTGATCTCAACTGTAACATAACCCTTATGTAAGCAACAACTATATACAAGGCTTGCAGAATTTTTCCGCACTGGGACGGGCGCCCAGCATCCTCTACGGACTAGGAGAAAAAGATTTACCGGTAGGTTTAAAATCTTATTTTCTCTTACGTCCTAGAGGATGCTGGGGACTCCGTAAGGACCATGGGGATTATACCAAAGCTCCAGACCGGGCGGGAGAGTGCGGATGACTCTGCAGCACCAATTGAGCAAACATGAGGTCCTCATCAGCCAGGGTATCAAACTTGTAGAATCTTGCAAAAGCGTTTGAACCCGACCAAGTAGTAGCTCGGAAAAAATTGTAATGCCAGGATGCCTCGGGCAGCTGCCCAAGAAGAGCCCACCTTCCTAGTGGAATGAGCCTTTACCGAATTTTGGAACCGGCAATCCAGCCGTAGAATGATCCTGCGGAATCGTGTTACAGATCCAGCGAGCAATAGTCTGTTTAGACGAAGGAGAGCCAACCTTGTTGGCTGCATACAGGACAAACAGTGCTTCTGTTTTCCTAACCCTAGCCGTTCTGGCGATATAAATCTGTAAGGCCCTGATTACATCAAGGGACTTGGAATCCTCCAAGGCACCCGTAGCCACAGGCACCACAATAGGTTGGTTCATATGAAATGACGAAACCACCTTAGGCAGAAAATGAGGACGAGTGCTCTATCCGCATGGAAAATCAGATAGGGGCTCTTGTAAGACAAAGCCGCCAATTCGGACACCCGCCTTGCAGATGCCAAGGCCAATACCATGACCACTTTCCAAGTGAGAAACTTCAATTCAACTGTTTGAAGAGGTTGAAATCAGTGTGATTTAAGGAACTGTAACACCACGTTAAGGTCCCACGGTGCCACTGGAGGCAGAAAAGGAGGTTGGATGAGCCACACTCCCTTTACAAAAGTCTGGACTTCTGGGAGAGAAGTCAATTCCTTCTGAAAGAATATAGATAAGGCCGAAATCTGCTCCTTAATGGAGCCTAACTTCAGGCCCATATCCACACCTGACTGCATAAAATGGAGCCAACTACCCAGTTGAGAATCATCCTTAGGGCATTCTTGCCTTCACACCAAGACACATATTTTTTCCCCAATACGGTGATAGTGTTTCGCCGTTACCTCCTTCCTAACTGTAATAAGAGTAGGACGACTTCATCCGGAATACATTTCCTAGCTAGGATTCGGTGTTCAACCGCCATGCCGTCAAACGTAACCACGGTAAGACTTGGAACACACAGGGCCCCTGTAGTAACAGATCCTCCCTGAGAGGAAGAGGCCACGGATCTTCTGTGATCATTTCCTGAAGATCTGAAATCCAGGCCCTTCGAGGCCCCTCTGGAACAATGAGTATTGTCTGCACTCTTGTTCGTCTTATGATTCCCAATATCCTTGAGATGCGAGGAAGTGGAGGGAACACAGAGACCGACTGAAACACCCACGGTGTCACCAGGGCGTCCACTGCCACTGCCTGAGGGTCCCTTGACCTAGAAACAATATGTCCGAAGCTTTCTGTTGAGGCGTGACACCATCATGTCTATTTGAGGAAGTCCCCAACGACTTGTCACCTCTGCAAAGACTTCTTGATGAAGTCCCCACTCTCCTGGATGGAGATCGTGTCTGCTAAGGAAGTCTGCTTCCCAGTACTCTACTCCCGGAATGAAGACCACTGACAGAGCGCTTACATGATTTACCGCCCAGCGAAGAATCCTGGTGGCTTCTGCCATTGCTGCTCTGCTTCTTGTCCCGCCCTGGTGGTTTACATGCGCCCCGGCTGTGACGTCTGACTGTAACAGAACAGGTAGGTTGCAAAGAAGATTCTCCGCCTGTCGGAGGCCGTTGTATATGGCCCTTAATTCCAGCCTATTGATGTGTAGACAAGCCTCCTGGCTTGACCGTATTCCCTGAAAATTGTTTCCCTGTGTGACTGCTCCCCATCCTCAGAGGCTCGCGTCCGTGGTCACAAGAAACCAATCTTGAATGCTGAACCTGCGACCCTCTAGAAGGGGAGTACTCTGGAGCCACCACAGGAGAGAGAGAGAGAGAGACCCTGGCCCTGGGGGACAGGGTATCTTCCGATGTATCTGCAGATGGGACCCTGACCACTTGTCCAGAAGGTCCCACTGAAAAGTCCTTGCATGGAAACTGCTGAATGGAATGGCCTCGTAGGCCGCCACCATCTTTCCCAATACTCGAGTGCATTGATGAACTGACACTCTTTTTGGCTTTAACAGGTCTTTGATCATGTTCTGGAGTTCCTGGGCTTTTTCCACCGGGAGAAAAACCCCTTTGTTTTCCCGTATCCAGAATCATGCCCAAAAAAAGACAGCCGAGTTGTCGGAACCAACTGCGACTTAGGCAGATTTAGAATCCAGCTGTGCTGTTGTAGTACTCTCAGGGAGAGAGACACGGTTTTTAATAACTGTTCCCTTGAACTCGCATTTATCAGGAGATCGTCCAAGTATGTGATACTTGTAACCCCTTGCTTGCGCAGGAGCACCATCATTTCCGTCATTACCATGGTGAAAATTCTCGGGCCGTGGAAAGCCCAAACGGCAATGTCTGAAACTGGTAATGACAATCCTGTACAGCGAATCTTAGGTACGCCCGATGAGGAAGATATATGGGGACATGAAGGTATGCATCCTTTATGTCTAGTGACACCATAAAATACCCCTTTCCAGGCTGGATATCCTTGCCTTGAGAGGTTCCATCATGAATTTGAACCTCTTTAAAATATATGTTTAGGGATTTTAGATTCAGAATTGGTCTGACCGAGCCATTCGTCTTTGGGACCACAAATATGGCTGAATAAAACCCTTTTCCCTGTTGCACTAGGGGAACCCTGATAATCACCTGCTGTTGACACAGCTTTAGTATGGCAGCCAAAACTATTTTCCTCTCCGGGGAAGTAGCTGGCAAGGCCGATTTGAAAATCGGTGTGGAAGCACCTCTTTGATGGATTTGGTAGAGGCCGGGGAGGACATTTTTCCTGTGAACTAGCCGTAGCCGGTGTTCTTTTCCCTCTACCTCTGGCGAGGAAAGAAAGCCACGCCCCTTTCTGAACTTACGCGACCGAAAGGACTGCATCTGTTATTAGGGTGTTTCCTTTTGCTGTGGGGGAACGTAAGGCAAAAAAGACGACTTACTCGCGGTAGCTGTGAAAACCAGGTCCCCAAATAAAACTTCACCCTTGCAAGGTAAAGTCTCCATATGACTCTTTGAGCCAGCATCACCTGTCCATTGACGTGTCCGCAGGGTCAAACTAGCAGAACCTGCCATGGCATTAGCTCTTGAACCCAAAAGCCCAATATCTCTCGCAGCCTCTCTCATATATAGTGCTGCGTCCTTGATGTGACCTAAGGTCAACACCATACTATCTTTATCTAGGGTGTCAATGTCATAAGACAAGTTATCAGCCCAAGCTGTAGTTGCGCTACCTACCCATGCCGACGCTACTGCAGGTCTAAATAGGGCTCCCGTAGTCGCATAAATTGATTTTAAGGTAGATTCCTGCCTACGATCCGCAGGATCCTATAGGGCCGCCGTATCAGGGGACGGTAATGCTACCTTTCTCTAACGTCCTAGTGGATGCTGGGAACTCCGTAAGGACCATGGGGAATAGCGGGCTCCGAAGGAGGCTGGGCACTCTAGAAAGATTTAGGAATACCTGGTGTGCACTGGCTCCTCCCACTATGACCCTCCTCCAAGCCTCAGTTAGATTTCGTGCCCGGCCGAGGTTGGATGCACACTAGGGGCTCTCCTGAGCCCTTAGAAAGAAAGTATAGTTTTAGGTTTTTTATTTTCAGTGAGACCTGCTGGCAACAGGCTCACTGCAGCGAGGGAGTAAGGGGAGAAGAAGCAAACTCGCCTGCTTGCAGCCGGATTGGGATTCTTAGGCTACTGGACACCATTAGCTCCAGAGGGATCGACCGCAGGCCCAGTCCTTGGTGTTCGGTCCCGGAGCCGCGCCGCCGTCCCCCTTACAGAGCCAGAAGCAGGTCCGGAAAAACGGCGGCAGAAGACATCAGTCTTCACCAAGGTAGCGCACAGCACTGCAGCTGTGCGCCATTGCTCCTCATGCACACTTCACACTCCGGTCACTGAGGGTGCAGGGCGCTTGGGGGGGGGGCGCCCTGAGCTGCAATAAAAACACCTTGGCTGGCAAAAATACCACAATATATAGCCCTAGAGGCTATATATGTGGTAAATACCCCTGCCAGAATCCAGAAAAAAGCGGGAGAATAGGCCGCGGAAAAGGGGCGGAGCTATCTCCCTCAGACACACTGGCGCCATTTCTCCTTCACAGATCCGCTGGAAGGAAGCTCCCTGGCTCTCCCCTGCAGTCTACACTTCAGAACAGGGTAAAAACAGAGAGGGGGGGCACTAAATTTGGGCGCATTACATATATAATATAAAAAGCAGCTATAGGGGACATAACTCAGTTAGTCCCTGCATTATATAGCGCTCTGGTGTGTGCTGGCATACTCTCACTCTGTCCCCCCAAAGGGCTTTTGTGGGTCCTGTCCTCATTCGGAGCATTCCTTGTGTATGTGCGGTGTGTCGGTACGGCTGTGTCGACATGTTTGATGAGGATAATGATGTGGAGGCGGAGCAGATGCCTTTAGAAGGGATGTCACCCCCTTCGGGGCAGACACCTGAGTGGATGGGATTATGGAAAGTAATGAGTGCACGTATAGACTCCCTATATAAGAAAATCGACGACATGCCAAATGTGGGACAGCCGTCTTCTCAGCTCGTGCCTGCCCAGGCGTCGCATGGGTCGTCAGGGGCTTTAAAACGCCCGCTACCTCAAGCAGACCCAGATGTCGACACTGATACTGACGCCAGTGTCGACGACGATGAGTCAAACCTGATGCCCACTAAGGCCATTCACTGTATGATTGAGGCAATGAAAGAGGTGTTAAACATTTCTGATATAACTACTGGTACCACTAAAAAGGGTATTATGTTTGGAGAGAAAAAACTACCCGTAGTTTTTCCCCCATCAGATGAATTAAATGAAGTGTGTGAAGAAGCGTGGGCTTTCCCTGATAAAAAATTGGTAATTCCTAAGAAGGTACTAATGGCGTTCCCTTTCCCGCCAGAGGATAGGTCACGTTGGGAAACACCCCCTAGAGTGGATAAAGCGCTCACACGTTTGTCTAAAAAGGTGGCACTACCGTCTCAGGATACGGCCGCCCTCAAGGAACCTGCTGATAGAAAGCAGGAGGCGATACTGAAGTCTGTATATACACACACAGGCATTATACTTAGGCCAGCTATTGCGTCAGCTTGGATGTGCAGTGCTGCCGCTGCTTGGTCAGATAAACTGTCAGAAAATATTGACACATTAGACAGAGACACGATCCTGTTAACCATAGACCATATAAAAGATTCAGTCTTCTATATGAGAGATGCACAGAGGGAAATCTGCCGACTGGCATCTAAAGTAAGTGCATTGTCCATTTCTGCTAGGAGAGGCTTATGGACTCGCCAGTGGACAGGAGATGCAGATTCTAAAAAGCACATGGAAGTGTTGCCTTATAAGGGTGAGGAATTATTTGGGGATGGTCTCTCGGACCTAGTTTCCACAGCAACGTCTGGGAAGTCAGCATTTTTACCCCATGTCCCCTCACAGCCTAAGAAGGCGCCGTTTTATCAGGTTCAGTCCTTTCGGACCCAGAAAAACAGGCGTGGAAAAGGCGGGTCTTTTCTGTCTAGAGGCAGAGGTAGGGGAAAAAGGCTGCAACAAACAGCAGGTTCCCAGGAGCAAAAGTCCTCCCCCGCTTCTTCTTACAAGTCCGCCGCATGACGGTGGGGCTCCACAGGCGGAGCCAGGTACGGTGGGGGGTCGCCTCAAAAATTTCAGCGATCAGTGGGTTCGCTCACAGGTGGATCCCTGGATCCTGCAAATAGTATCTCAGGGGTACAAGCTGGAATTCGAGGCGTCCCCACCCAGACAGGGAGGCGGTGCTAACGGCAATTCACAAGCTGTATTCTCAGCAGGTGATAATCAAGGTACCCCTACTTCAACAAGGCCGGGGTTATTATTCCACACTATTTGTGGTACCGAAACCGGACGGTTCGGTGAGACCCATTCTAAATTTGAAATCCTTGAACACATACATAAAGAAATTCAAGTTCAAGATGGAATCGCTCAGGGCGGTTATTGCAAGCCTGGACGAGGGGGATTACATGGTATCCCTGGACATCAAGGATGCTTACTTGCATGTCCCCATTTACCATCCTCACCAGGAGTACCTCAGATTTGTGGTACAGGATTGCCATTACCAATTCCAGACGCTGCCGTTTGGACTGTCCACGGCACCGAGGGTATTTACCAAGGTTATGGCGGAAATGATGAAACTCCTTCGAAGAAAGGGAGTTTTAATTATCCCGTACTTGGACGATCTCCTAATAAAAGCGAGGTCCAAGGAACAGTTGTTGGTGGGGGTAGCACTATCTCAGGAGGTGCTGCACCAGCACGGCTGGATTCTGAATATCCCAAAGTCACAGCTGGTTCCGACGACACGGCTCCTGTTCCTGGGTATGATTCTGGATACAGTCCAGAAAAAGGTGTTTCTCCCGGAGGAGAAAGCCAGGGAGTTGTCATCTCTAGTCAGAGACCTCCTGAAACCAAAACAGGTATCAGTGCATCGCTGCACGCGGGTCCTGGGAAAGATGGTGGCTTCTTACGAAGCAATTCCCTTCGGCAGGTTCCATGCCAGAATCTTTCAGTGGGACCTGTTGGACCAGTGGTCCGGATCGCATCTTCAGATGCATCGTTTGATAACCCTGTCTCCAAGAACCAGGGTGTCGCTACTGTGGTGGCTGCAGAGTGCCCATCTTCTAGAGGGCCGCAGGTTCGGCATACAGGACTGGGTCCTGGTGACCACGGATGCCAGCCTTCGAGGCTGGGGGGCAGTCACACAGGGAAGAAACTTCCAAGGACTATGGTCGAGTCAGGAGACTTCCCTTCACATAAATATTCTGGAATTAAGGGCCATCTACAATGCCCTAAGTCAAGCAAAATCCCTGCTCCTACACCAGCCGGTGCTGATCCAGTCAGACAACATCACGGCAGTCGCCCATGTAAATCGACAGGGCGGCACAAGAAGCAGGATGGCGATGGCGGAAGCCACAAGAATTCTCCGATGGGCGGAGAATCATGTACTAGCACTGTCAGCAGTGTTCATTCCGGGAGTGGACAACTGGGAAGCAGACTTCCTCAGCAGACACGACCTCCACCCGGGAGAGTGGGGACTTCATCCAGAAGTCTTCCAGATGCTGGTAAACCGTTGGGAAAAACCACAGGTGGACATGATGGCGTCCCGCCTCAACAAAAAGTTAAAAAGATATTGCGCCAGGTCAAGGGACCCTCAGGCGATAGCTGTGGACGCTCTAGTGACACCGTGGGTGTACCAGTCGGTTTATGTGTTCCCTCCTCTGCCTCTCATACCAAAGGTATTGAGAATAATAAGAAAGCGAGGAGTAAACACCATTCTCGTGGTTCCGGATTGGCCAAGACGAGCGTGGTACCCGGAACTTCAAGAGATGCTCTCAGAGGACCCATGGCCTCTACCGCTCAGACAGGACCTGCTACAACAGGGGCCCTGTCTGTTCCAAGACTTAACGCGGCTGCGTTTGACGGCATGGCGGTTGAACACCGGATCCTAAAGGAAAAGGGTATTCCGGAAGAAGTCATTCCTACGCTTATTAAGGCCAGGAAAGATGTTACGGCAAAGCATTATCACCGCATATGGCGGAAATATGTTGCATGGTGCGAGGCCAAAAAGGCCCCAACAGAGGAATTTCAACTAGGTCGATTTCTGCATTTCCTGCAAGCAGGAGTGAATATGGGCCTAAAACTAGGCTCCATTAAAGTACAGATCTCGGCTCTGTCGATTTTCTTTCAAAAAGAACTAGCTTCAGTACCTGAAGTTCAGACATTTGTGAAAGGAGTGCTGCATATTCAGCCCCCATTTGTGCCTCCTGTGGCACCTTGGGATCTCAACGTGATGTTGAGTTTCTTAAAATCACATTGGTTTGAGCCACTAAAAACCGTGGATCTGAAATATCTCACGTGGAAAGTGGTCATGTTATTGGCCTTGGCTTCAGCCAGACGAGTGTCAGAATTGGCGGCTTTATCATGTAAAAGCCCTTATCTGATTTTCCATATGGATAGGGCAGAATTGAGGACTCGTCCCCAGTTTCTCCCTAAGGTGGTGTCAGCGTTTCACCTGAACCAGCCTATTGTGGTGCCTGCGGCTACTAAGGACTTGGAGGACTCCAAGTTGCTAGACGTTGTCAGGGCCCTGAAAATATATGTTTCCAGGACGGCTGGAGTCAGAAAATCTGACTCGCTGTTTATCCTGTATGCACCCAACAAGCTGGGTGCTCCTGCTTCTAAGCAGTCTATTGCTCGCTGGATTTGTAGTACAATACAGCTTGCACATTCTGTGGCAGGCATGCCACAGCCAAAATCTGTAAATGCCCATTCCACAAGGAAGGTGGGCTCATCTTGGGCGGCTGCCCGAGGGGTCTCGGCTTTACAACTTTGCCGAGCTGCTACTTGGTCAGGGGCAAACACGTTTGCAAAATTCTACAAATTTGATACCCTGGCTGAGGAGGACCTGGAGTTCTCTCATTCGGTGCTACAGAGTCATCCGCACTCTCCCGCCCGTTTGGGAGCTTTGGTATAATCCCCATGGTCCTTACGGAGTTCCCAGCATCCACTAGGACGTTAGAGAAAATAAGAATTTACTCACCGGTAATTCTATTTCTCGTAGTCCGTAGTGGATGCTGGACGCCCATCCCAAGTGCGGATTGTCTGCAATACTTGTAAATAGTTATTGTTAACAAAAGGGTTATTGTTGAGCCATCTGTTGAGAGGCTCAGTTGTTTTCATACTGTCAAACTGGATATAGTATCACGAGTTGTACGGTGTGATTGGTGTGGCTGGTAAGAGTCTTACCCGGGATTCAAAATCCTTCCTTATTATGTCTGCTCGTCCGGGCACGGTGTCCTAACTGAGGCTTGGAGGAGGGTCATAGTGGGAGGAGCCAGTGCACACCAGGTAGTCCTAAATCTTTCTAGAGTGCCCAGCCTCCTTCGGAGCCCGCTATTCCCCATGGTCCTTACGGAGTTCCCAGCATCCACTACGGACTACGAGAAATAGAATTACCGGTGAGTAAATTCTTATTTTTTGGACCAGCGCGTTAAGGCCTTGTCCAGCGTGGGCGAGGATTCCCACCGTAATCTGTCCTTTGAGGGGAAAGGATATGCCATAATAATTCTCTTGGGAACCTGCAGTCTAATGTCAGGAGTCTCCCAAGCTTTTTTTTTTATTTATTTTTTTAAATAAAACAGTCAGCTCATGACATGAGTTAGGTTACTTTTCTTTAAACATGCAGACCCTCGTGTCAGGGACAGAGGAATCCTCTGTGATATGCAAAACATCTTTTATTGCAATAATCATATATTGAATACTTTCGCGACCCATGGGTGCAACCTTGCATCATCCTAGTCGACACTGGAGTCGGAATCCGTGTCGGCAACAGTGTCTGCTAACTGGGTAAAGGGACGTTTATGGGACCCTGAAGGGTCCTGGGACACAGTAAAAGCCATGGGTTAATTCCCTGCTTGTCTTTGGACTCTGCTTTGTCCAATCTGTAATAAAGCCACATTAGCATTCAAAACCTTCCACATGTCCACCCAATCAGGTGTCGGCTGTGCCGACGGAGACACCACCACCATCTGCTCTGCATCCTCCCTAGACGAGCCTTCCACTTCAGACATGTGGCCACCCACGTACTGACACCCCCACACACACTGGGATAAATAAATATGGGGACTGACCCACAATAAGGCCCTTTGGAGAGACAGAGAGACAGTATGCCAGCACACACCCAGCGCCACAATAGACTGAAACCAAGGTCCCAGCCTAAATAGCGCTTTATATATATATATAAATATATGTACAATCTGCACCAAACAAATGTGCCCCCCCCCTCGTTTTTGCTCCCTGTTATTGTTCAGCAGGTGAGAGTCCGGGAGCACTTCTCTGCAGCATGCTGTGGAAAAAATGGCGCTGGTTAGTGCTGGAGGATCAAGCCCCGCCCCCTCGACGGCGGGCTTCGGTCCAGCTCAATTTCTTTATACTGGCGGGGATTTTATACTATACTGCCTCCGCAGTATCTGAGACCTGTGCCAGTGCTGTTTTTGAGGTAAAAATTGCTGCCCAGGGCACCCCCCTGCGCCCTGCACCCGTACAGTGCCTTCTGTGTGTGTGTGTGTTGGGAGCAATGGCGCGCAGCGTTACCGCTGTGCGTGTACCTCATTGAAGATCTGAAGTCTTCTGCCGCCTTTGAAGTCTTCTTTCTTCTCATACTCACCCGGCTTCTAACTTCCGGCTCTGTGAGGAGGACAGCGGCGCGGCTCCGGGACGAATGGCGAGGGTGAGACCTGCGTTCCGACCCTCTGGAGCTAATGGTGTCCAGTAGCCTAAGAAGCAGAGCCTATCATTTAAGTAGGTCTGCTTCTCTCCCTTCAGTCCCACGATGCAGGGAGCCTGTTGCCAGCAGTGCTCCCTGAAAATAAAAAACATAACAAAAGTCTTTTCAGAGAAACTCAGTAGAGCTCCCCTGCAGTGCATCCAGTCTCCACTGGGCACAGGATCTAACTGAGGTCTGGAGGAGGGGCATAGAGGGAGGAGCCAGTGCACACCCATTCTAAAGTCTTAAAGTGCCCATGTCTCCTGCGGAGCCGTCTATACCCCCATGGACCTTGCGGAGTCCCCAGCATCCTCTAGGACGTAAGAGAAACTTTCCTTACTGTAAGTTAGTTTGATATATATAAAACGGTATCCGGTCTCTAGGTCGACCACGCTTAGGTCGACAATGTCCAGGTCGACCACCACCGGCCAACAGCAAGCAGGTCAACATGTTTTTAGGTCGACAGGAACTCTAGGTCGACATGACAAAAGGTCAACACGAGTCCTTCACTCCTTTTTTATTTTTTTAACCTTTTCATACTTAACGATCCACGTGGACTACGATTGGGAACGGTAACCTGTGCCGAGCGCAGTGAGGCACCTTGCCCGAAGCATGGAGAGCGAAGCGAGCCATGCGAGGGGACGCGGTGCACTAATTGGGGTTCCCGGTCACTGTACGGAGAAACAACACCAAAAAAAAGTTAAAAAGCTCCTGTCGGCCATATGTAATGTCGACCCAGAAACCATGTCGACCTACTCACTGTCAACCAACACTGGTCGACCCAGACACCGTCGACCCTACATACCACCCCCATATAAAACAGGTAGGCAGAAAGATATGATACATTTTGGATACGTTATCTGAAACTTTGATACCGGATTTGGATAGTGTAGATTTATGACCTGCGGTGAGTGGGAACATATTTTCCTATTGATAGAGTGTATGTCTGTACTTTTCTTCTTTGGGTTCCATAGGGCTCCAGAGGGGAGACAATGGGGTGTTGGTTGAGGTATAGGACCGGGTACCAAACAGTTCAGCTTTTAGGTATCAAATAGAACACAGGTTCTCAAACTCGGTCCTCAGGACCCCACACAGTGCATGTTTTGCAGGTCTCCTCACAGAATCACAAGTGAAATAATTAACTCCATCTGTGGACCTTTTAAAATGTGTCAGTGAGTAATGAATACACCTGTGCACCTGCTGGGTTACCTGCAAAACATGCACTGTGTGGGGTCCTGAGGACTGAGTTTGAGAACCTGTGAAATAGACTAATAAAGAGAAACGAGGAGGAGACCTCCAGGCAGAAATCAGCATTGCGCCAGCACTTTTGGCGGATCACTGCTCGCACCCCTTCGGGGGGGGGGGGGGGGGGGGGGGGGTGCGAGAAGAAATCCCATTGTTGGGTGTCACAGGGCACTGTATTGAATAGTCAGTCATCAAACTATTTAAACTAACAGAAGGAAGCAGGGTACCAAATAGGAATAAAGCAATCTGGTCTCTCAACCCAGAGGTATTGTTTTTGCAGGCAAAGATTCAATAACCGTTTTGTACAGGGGACTAATCATGTACAGTGTTAAATAATGCTGCACCCGCCGGTCACCATGCTAGATTTGTACAGTGTAACAACTTAAATAAGTCACGTGGGATCACAGTATTACATAATGCTGCAAGCACCGGTCACCATGCTAGATTTGTACAGTGTAACAACTTAAATAAGTCACGTGGGATCACAGTGTTACATAATGCTGCAAGCACCGGTCACCGAGCTACTTTTATACAGTGGACCAGTCACGTGGGATCACCAAGTTAAATAATGTTGTACCTGCAGGCCAGCATGCTAGAGATGAACAGGGTTAACTAATGCTGGTCACCCAGATAATAAAATACAGTGAGTATCGGTGGGGCAGATGACAGAGAGGAGGCTGTAATGTCACTGTTGTAATTAAAGATCTATAAAGTTGTGGAGGGCAGATGTAGTTAATAGTCGATAAGGCTATATCAGATTATTTACTGTAGGTTCTTTAATAAGGGCACACGCAAATTTCTAGGTTAGGAAGTAGGGGGACATGTACTAAGCAGTGACAACAGTGAAGTGAGTCAGTGGAGAAGTCGCTGACGGCTGCTCTGTATATTGTTACAGTATACAAATTTTGGTTGCCATCGGCAACTTCTCCACTGGCTCACCTCTCCACCTTCATCACCACTTAGCACATCTCCCCCTTAGTCTGATATTGTTCGGGGTAGTGCTTTCCAGGGCACAGGTGCAGAACAAAAGAAGTCTTGGGTTTAGTGGGAATAGTGGATGAATGACAGCTGTAGGTCACTGGGTTTATTACAGAAAATGGATAAGGTGGTAAACTAAAGAGAACAGAAGAGATACAGGGTAGGGGAGGGGGCCATTGTGGGGGGCTTTGTGATAAAAACCAGAGTTATGAATTGGATGAAGCTGTCAGTCAGGAAAATGGCCACCAGTATTAGCGGAAAAAAATAGGAAATTAACATGGATGTCACGTTCTAGGTGGACAGAATTGGAGGTAGAAGGGTACGATGGCAGATTAGTAAGATGTTACAGTCAGCAAGACAGGAAACTATAAGAGCACGCATTAATGTTTAATGCGTGGTTTGTAAGGAAAGGGGCTATGGAGATACTTTGGAGGTGGTATAAACATGATTTAGCATGTGGTATTGAAAGACAAGTCACAATGCACGATAACACAAACACAGCATTGTTACTACTACAGCACTACTATCATACTATACACAGTATATAAGAAGTCACAAAATTTTGCAGCACTACACAGTGAAAACAGAGCATAATACATATACAATTCATACAGCAAAAGACAGCATGATTCAAATGCCCATAAGCACCAGTATCAAATAGTCTAAGCCTGACGGGCCCCTATAAGTACCTAGAGCATTCTCAAAAAAGCGCCAAAGCACAGATCAAATCGTTATTTCGGAATAAACTATAGCTAAGTGGGGAAATACAACATTAGGCATCCTATACCCAACAACAGGACCTGAGATAAAACGTCATACATTTTACCTCACAAAGTGGTAATACTCAAAAGTAAGCCACATGTTGAATAGAACGAGTGAGCGCCAGCGTGCGTTCAGGGCCGTTTCTTGGGGCAGGCTCCCTGCTTCCCCCTCCTATTTCTCCCCGAGTAACTCGCCGGGGGGGGGCGGAGTTTCACGGAATGACGGGGTTGCGTCGTTACGTCACAACGTAACCCCGTCACTCCGCGAAACTCCCCCCCCCCCCGAGCGGAGTACAGAGTGGGATCCAAGTTAGGAAGAGGGAAAGGCCGGCGCGAGGAGCGACTGGTGAGGCGGGCCGAAGAGCGGTAATCGCCTCTGTAAGTATTCTCTCTCTCTCTCAATATGTAAAATGGGAACACCTGCCGTAATGTGTGAAATGGGGACTCTTGCCTGCCGCAGTGTGGGGATTTAATGTATCAAGGGCATTGCGGTGTGTGGCATAATATGGTGCAGGGGGCATTACTGTGTGGGGCTTAATATGGTAGAATTTTTTTTTCCTGTGGTGGTCGTGATCTGTTGGAGCAGGGTCAAAAACTGGATTGTGAGGTAGTCTTTTCAGACGAGGCCATACCCATTTAAATGAGGCCTCGCCCATTTAGATGAGGCCACGCCCCCTTGCCGAGTGCACGCGCAAGTTTTTTTTTCCATCTAAGTGTGTGTGTGTGTGTGTGTGGGGGGGGCATATTTTTTTATGTCACGGGGGGGGGGGGGCGCATTTTTAAATCTCGCACTGGGAGCCAAATTGGCTAGAAACAGCCCTGCGTGCGTTCCACGAACTCCCAGTGGAACGCACAGTACTTCCTGGGGCTGACCTAACTACACATCCACCGCGTCATTTCCGGAATCGCGTCACACTTAGTAACGGTGTCTCCCAGGACGCCCTGTCACCAGTGGGATCTGGTGACAGGGCGTCATGGGAGACGCCGTTACTAAGTGGCGCTCACTCGTTCTGTTCAACATGTGGCTTACCTTTGGGTATTACCACTTTCTGAGGTAAAATAAATGACGTTTTATCTCAGGTCCTGTTGTTGGGAATAGGATGCCTAATGTTGTATTTCCCCACTTAGCTATAATTTATTCCGAAATAACGATTTCATCTGTGCTTTGGCGCTTTTTTGAGATTGCTGTAGGTACTTATAGGGGCCCGTCAGGCTTAAACCATTTGATACTGGTGCTTATGGGCAACTGAATCATGCTGTCTTTTGCTGTATGAATTGTATATCCTGAGGAAGATCCAGAATGGATTGAAACGTTGAGGAGACTGAATCTATATACTGCTAAGTATGAATTAAAACTTTTTTAAGTGCAAGATTTCTAGTGAGTAAATAAGAAATGCAAAATGGCAAAGTGCTACAGTATGTTTGGGTCACATCTATAAACTGTACTGATGCAAACTGTAATTAGGGTATGCACGCCCCAGAAATTTACCATTGAGCTCACCTGCAAGTATGTCTTTGGGACAAGGCCCCTGGTTCCCTTGAAGTTCTGAGCCAACCACCAGCCATCGGATTTTTTATCCAGAATCTGCAATACTTCTCCTTTCTACATTAACACAAAAAATACATATTACTATTGTTTGTCCATAAGTTGTGTAAATGCTTTATTGTAACAATTAATTGTCATAACCTTACAGAAATACAAAGAAAAATTAAGATTTAATTACCTACCGGTAAATCCTTTTCTCGTAGGCCGTAGAGGATGCTGGGGGTCCACAGTAGTACCATGGGGTATAGACAGGTCCCTTGGGAGCCATGGGCACTTTAAGAGTGTGGGCTGGTTCCTCCCTCTATGCCCTTCCTACCAGACTCAGTCTATAAACTGTGCCCGAGGAGTCGGACATACTTCGAGAGAAGGAAATACAGATAGTGGTGAGATTCACACCAGCTCACACATAACAACAGAAAACCAAGCTAACCAGCTTGAAACATGTCAGCAACGACTGAATAACAGTTATTAACCAAGTAACAATGCAGTACTTAACCAAGTAACAACGCAATACTTAACTAAGTAACAAATGCAGGTAGATGAAGCGCTAGGCGGGCGCCCAGCATCCTCTACGGACTACGAGAAAAGGATTTACCGGTAGGTAATTAATATCCTATTTTCTCTTATGTCCTAGAGGATGCTGGGGTCCATATTAGTACCAAGGGGATGTACCAAAGCTCCCAGTACGGGAGGTAGAGCGCGGAGGCTCCTGCAGAACCGATTGACCAAACTTTAGGTCCTCAGAGGCCAAAGTATCAAACTTGTAGAACTTAGCAAACGTGTTCGATCCTGACCAAGTAGCCGCTCGGCAAAGCTGCAAAGCCGAGACACCCCGTGCAGCTGCCCAGGAAGAACCCACTTTACGAGTAGAGTGGGCCTTAACAGATCTTGGACACGGCAAGCCTGCCGTAGAATAAGCATGCTGGATAGTACACCTAATCCAACGAGAAATCGTCTGCTTAGAAGCAGGCTACCCAACCTTGTTGGGATCATAAAGGACAAACAGAGCGTCCGACTTTCTATGACGAGAAGTTCTCTTCACATAAATCTTCAAAGCCCTTACAACATCCAAGGACTTTGAAGTAATTGAGGAGTCAGTAGCCACTGGCACCACAATAGGCTGGTTGATATGAAAAGCCGACACAACCTTCGGAAGAAATTGCTGACGTGTCCCGAGCTCAGCTCTATCTTCATGGAAAATGAAGTAGGGGCTCTTGCAGGACAATACCCCCAATTCCGCCACACGTCTAGCAGATGCCATTGCCAATAGCGTGACCGCCTTCCAAGTAAGAAACTTGACATCAACCTCCTGTAAAGGTTCAAACCAATCCGACTGCAGGAACTGCAGCACCACATTAAGATCCCAAGGTGCCGTAGGAGGCACAAAGGGAGGCTGGATGTGCAGAACCCCTTCCAAGAAAGTCTGAACCTCACGGAGGACAGCCAATTGTTTCTGGAAGAAAATGGACAAGGCCAAAATCTGGACTTTTATGGAGCCCAAACGCAGGCCCACATCCACACCTGCTTGCAGAAAGAGGAGAAACCGCCCTAGTTGAAACTCCACCGTTGGAAACTTCTTGGATTCACACCAAGACACATACTTTTTCCAAATTCGATGGTAGTGTTTAGACGTTACTCCTTTCCTAGCCTGTATCACGGTAGGAATAACCTTGTTCGGAATGCCCTTCCGAGCTAAGATCCATGCCGTCAAACGTAGCCATGGTAAGTCTTGATAAGTGAATGGCCCCTGTTGAAGAAGGTCCTCTCGAAGAGGAAGAGGCCTCGGATCTTCCAGCAGTAACTCCAGAAGATCCGCGTACGAAGCCCTTCTTGGCCAGTCCGGAGCAATGGGGATCACCTGAACTCTTGTTCTTTTGATTAGTTTCAGAATCCTTAGGATGAGTGGAAGTGGAGGGAACACATACACAGACTTGAATACTCATGTAGTTACCATGGCGTCCACCATCACTGCCTGAGGGTCCCTCGACCTGGAACAGTACCTCCGAAGCTTCTTGTTGAGGCATGAGGCCATCATGTCTATTTGAGGTACGCCCCAAAGAATTGTCACCGCTGCGAACACCTCTGGGTGGAGGTAAAACGATACGAGCAATACCACTAGACCAGCGCCTCACTTCTCATGGACAGATATCCCAACCTCCGTATAACTCCTATTATGGAGAAACTTCCAGGAACATTTTCAGAGATTGTGCCATGAAAAAGAAATGGTATGCAGACATAGTGTGATACTGTATAAAAAGGTGGCGATTTAATACATAACACACATTACATAACCAAACATGACATTTAAAAACAATTAAGAACACAACAGGCCACACTATGGTGGTGCAGACATTCACTGTTATAACTGGCCTCCTAGGCAAAGATGTTAAGAATGGCTGATTACCGGCTGTAAGTGAGAACTGGCTCACACCAGTTCTAAAAGCATGAATAAATCAGAGGAAGTCACCAAGCTGCAGCATAGGGATTCCCTGGTCTCAGCACTCCTTTACTCGCCAGATCAGTTCTTTATGCCATTAGCGTCCATACAGGAGGTCAGTCAGAAGAGCACCCACGCGTTACGACCCTCCTCGGGTCTTTCTCAAGGTCAGCTCCAATGTGTATGTCTGAAAAAGTCTCCGGTTTATATCCCTACTTGCTTCATCCCATTGGTCCCAGCACAGCTGATCTCTATACATATCAATCCTAATAGTCCATGATCATGTGCGCTAGGATCCTCCCTAACTACTGGGCGGCTTCCATAGCAACCCCACTCGAGGCTCGTCTCTGACGGAGCCCGCTGACACTTCCGCCCAATTGCGACCACGTGACGGACCCGTCATCACGCGTCACGCGATACTCCCCTCCGACTTCCCCGATCACATGACTCGTCTTTCTCGTCATTTAGTGGTTGTTAATATATCACGGGTCCTCCTCTCTGGATTCCATGGTTACACAAGTATTCGTTTGCCACGGTTCTTCCTCTCCGGTTTCCATGGTTACACAAGCATTCGTTTACGTCATCCATTGGGATTCCCATTCTGAATTTTAGCCGCAATGGGCAAACACATCATTTGGGATTTATTCTTGGATCCCCGGTTATCATATCACTTCTGACGTAGATACATGGGTAAGGGTTCTTATCACATTGAATACTCTCTTATTGGGTCACATAAAAGATTCCCCAATCTCCTAGTAAATCAAAGGGTACAGGGCATTAGAATGATTACAACTGTAATACAGCAACCCTCCCACCTATTAGGATAGTGTGAATATGAAGTATATATCGTGCTCAAAGTGAGACATAATAGGGTTAGAGAGGAAGAAAGTGAAGGGATCCACATAAAACTACAGAAACCACTTGACCTCAAAATCTAAGTTGAGGCCCTTTGGCTGCAAAGTCCCTAGCTCATAGATAGCTTTCATTTCTGCCTTTGCTAGTTGGTTTGACAGGTCTCGCCTCCTCCAATGTCCCTTTACCCATTGAAGGCCTACGAAGCGCCTAATTGCAGTTGTGGAACAGCCATGTTGCTTTCTAAAATGATCTGAGAGTGCATGTGTCTCCAGGCCTTTTTTGATGTTTCTTAAATGCTCTCCCACCCGTATTTTCAGGGCTCTAGACGTCCTCCCGATGTAAAACAGGCCGCAGTCACACTCTATGGCGTACACCACATTTCTAGTGCTACATGTGATGAATTCTCTGATGTTAGATTTTTTTCCATTGATTATAATCTCACTAGTCTTGCTTTGGTTCTCCATTTTGATTTCTCTACACCCTATGCAATTCATGCATCTATAAAACCCCTTTGATTTTATTCCACCTTGTGATACTGGTGGTAATGCACTTCGTATGAGGGTATTTCCTAAATTGGGGGCCCTCCTATATATACATTTAGGTTTTGCGGGGAGTTGTTGTCCTAAAATGGGATCTTTCTGTAGGAACCCCCCAATGTTTGGACATAATTTTCTCAATAGATTTATACTGGTTGCAAAAAGTGGTCACAAAGGCCCAGTCAAAAGAATCTTGCTTATCATCTTGTCTTGTACCATCTTTTCTTTCTAAAAGTTTACTCCTCTCCGTCTTTTCGGTATCTTCCACTGCCCTTTTTACTAGAAGTTCCTTTTTACCCTTTTGAGCTGCCCCACTGGGATGGTTTGTAGCCAGTTGGGGTGGTGGCAGCTCGTGGCATTAATGTAACTGCTGGAGTCGGTAGGTTTGGTGAACGTTTTTGTTTGGATGGTACCGTCCTCTACATAAATGGATATATCTAGAAAGTTAATGAGTTCTCTACTGCTATTAAAGCTGAACTCAATATTTAAAGGGATATTATTGAGGTAGACATAGAATTCCCTTAGGGAGGTCTCGTCACCCCTCCAAAAGAAGAGGACGTCGTCTATGTACCGGGACCATGATACCAGGTTCGCCCCGAATGGATGGTCACTCCAAATATATTCCAACTCCCAACTGCCCATAAATATGTTGGCATAACTCGGGGCAAACCTGGTACCCATGGCGGTCCCTATCTTCTGCAAGTAGAACTCGTCCCCAAAGGAAAAGTAATTATTCTGGAGTATGAACATAACTCCTTCTAAGATGAATTTTTGTAGACCTTTACTTAACTCGCTCTTATGGAGAAAGCTCTTGACAGCCTGTAGACCATCTTTATGGTCTATAATAGTATATAGCGACCGTACGTCGGCCGTCACCATGATACAGTCATTCTGCCACTCTAAATCTTTCAGGACCCTTAGGGCGTCATTCGTATCTCTCAAATGAGATTTATTAAGCAAGACCAAAGGCTGCAGGTAGTAGTCAATGAATTCTGATAATCCGGCCGTGATTGAGTCTATCCCGGATACTATAGGTCTCCCTGGTGGATTAGTCAGGTCCTTGTGGACCTTAGGGAGAACACATAGCACCGGGATGACTGGTTCGGAATTGATGAGGAACTTCTGTTCCTTTTCACTTAGGACCTCCCGGATTCTATATTTGTCGACTAAATTATTTAGTTTGTCTATAATATTGCCCGTGGGGTCAGATCGTAATTTATGATAGGTAGTTCTATCATCTAACTGGCGGAGGACTTCAGCCTCATATTGTGTTATGTATTAAATCGCCACCTTTTTATACAGTATCACACTATGTCTGCATACCATTTCTTTTTCATGGCACAATCTCTGAAAATGTTCCTGGAAGTTTCTCCATAATAGGAGTTATACGGAGGTTGGGATATCTGTCCATGAGAAGTGAGGCGCTGGTCTAGTGGTATTGCACGTATCGTTTTATTTCTGCATTTTGTATCGGGAGGTGGGAAAAGCCTCTCTTGTGATATACCACACTACTAGCTGCCTCTGCGCACTGTCTGGGTTCTTCATACTATCTATTGCACTTGTATTTTTTTCTTTTCCCTTTGAAGTCCCTTTTTGTGCAGCACCATGTTTAATTACCGTGATAACAGAAAAGCTACTCTAGAAAGAGTGTTTAATGAACAAGGTGAGCATATTCCCTTGTTAGATGAGGATCTTGACAACGTTATGAGGCGATTGGAGAACGTGTTGTTAAAGGAGAACAGGATCTGGTGGGAGACATCAACCCTGGAGAGGTATGTCTCCCACCAGATGATCCCTAAAGGGTTAATGGTCACTAAAACTGCTTCCTTCTCGACAGCGAGTGAAAGCTTTAAGAAGGAATGGGAAACCATTCTAAGAGATTGCTCCTTTTCCCTAATGAAACTTATAATTGGCGACAGAAGGGGAGAGTTAACTAGATTAGAGGAAGAAATCAAAACCCTAAGGGACTTAACCATACCATTTCAAGATACGCAGGAATTTAAGATTTTAGAAAAGAGGATAGAGAGTAACATCAACATAAATGAGAAAATTCTAGTGGATCGTAAAATAAAGAAATATAATAGAGATAGGACACAGGTTATAAGGGTCCCCGAGGAGGGAGGAAAGGAGACGGGGGAGACATTAAAGAACCACACCGTTTTCGACCTAAGACCTGTGACTAAAGATCACAGGACCCAAGCTCTGGGAAAAGGGTGGGCCCCTCAACAACAAAAACAAAAATATGTCCCATTTAAAAAACAAGAGCCACAACTATGGCAATATAGGGACAGATCCCCCCGGTTTAGAGATAGTACTAATTATGGGGATAACGAAGATGCCCATCATATGGATAGAGAGGGAAGGCCTCGCTTTAGAGGCAACAACAGGAATAGAAGAGAAGAACATTCCAATGAATGGAGAGAAAGAGGTGTAAGAAAAGACCGTATCAATGAGATAACGACTCCACGGCGGGCTCCTTGGGGATCAAATAGGTTCCAAGTACTCCGGGAGGAGGAGGGTAACCCACGGACTCCTTTTTTAGGGGTGGGCAGAAACAAAGATTGGCGCAGGTAACCCTCCCTAGGTCTAGGGGCCAAAGGGGAGGAGGTCAGGGAAAGAAATTCAAACAACTTTCCCGGAAAAAACAGTACAAGAAAGATAAACAGAAACAAAAAAAGGAGCAGGAGAGGAAGGGGGTTGAAAACATTGTTAAACCTGGAAAGGGGTTTGTGAAAATGTTCAACTTAAGTTCCCATCTTCTCACTAAGGAGGAGATATCTGTCCTCGAAAATAAGAATTTACTTACCGATAATTCTATTTCTCGTAGTCCGTAGTGGATGCTGGGACTCCGTCAGGACCATGGGGAATAGCGGCTCCGCAGGAGACAGGGCACAAAAGTAAAAGCTTTAGGATCAGGTGGTGTGCACTGGCTCCTCCCCCTATGACCCTCCTCCAAGCCTCAGTTAGGATACTGTGCCCGGACGAGCGTACACAATAAGGAAGGATTTTGAATCCCAGGTAAGACTCATACCAGCCACACCAATCACACTGTACAACCTGTGATCTGAACCCAGTTAACAGCATGATAACAGCGGAGCCTCTGAAAAGATGGCTCACAACAATAATAACCCGATTTTTGTAACAATAACTATGTACAAGTATTGCAGACAATCCGCACTTGGGATGGGCGCCCAGCATCCACTACGGACTACGAGAAATAGAATTATCGGTAAGTAAATTCTTATTTTCTCTGACGTCCTAGTGGATGCTGGGACTCCGTCAGGACCATGGGGATTATACCAAAGCTCCCAAACGGGCGGGAGAGTGCGGATGACTCTGCAGCACCGAATGAGAGAACTCCTGGTCCTCCTCAGCCAGGGTATCAAATTTGTAGAATTTTGCAAACGTGTTTGCTCCTGACCAAGTAGCAGCTCGGCAAAGTTGTAAAGCCGAGACCCCTCGGGCAGCCGCCCAAGATGAGCCCACCTTCCTTGTGAAATGGGCATTTACATATTTTGGCTGTGGCAGGCCTGCCACAGAATGTGCAAGCTGAATTGTACTACGCATCCAACTAGCAATCGTCTGCTTAGAAGCAAGAGCACCCAGTTTGTTGGGTGCATACAGGATAACAGCAAGTCAGTTTTCCTGACTCCAGCCGTCCTGGAAACCTATATTTTCAGGGCCCTGACAACATCTAGCAACTTGGAGTCCTCCAAGTCCCTAATAGCCGCAGGTACCACAATAAACTGGTTCAGTTGAAACGCTGACACCACCTTAGGGAGAAACTGGGGACGAGTCCGCAGCTCTGCCCTGTCCGAATGGACAATCAGATATGGGCTTTTGTGAGACAAAGCCACCAATTCTGACACTCGCCTGGCCGAGGCCAGGGCCAACCGCATGGTCACTTTTCATGTGAGATATTTCAAATCCACAGATTTGAGCGGTTTAAAATGTGATTTGAGGAATCCCAGAACTACGTTGAGATCCCACAGTGCCACTGGAGGCACAAAAGGGGGTTGTATATGCAGTACTCCCTTGACAAACTTCTGGACTTCAGGAAGTGAAGCCAATTTTTTCTGGAAGAAAATTGACAGGGCCGAAATTTGAACCTTAATGGACCCCAATTTGAGGCCCATAGACACTCCTGTTTGCAGGAAATGCAGGAATCGACCGAGTTGAAATTTCTTCGTGGGGCCTTCCTGGCCTCACACCACGCAACATATTTTCGCCACATGTGGTGATAATGTTGTGCGGTCACCTCCTTCCTGGCTTTGACCAGGGTAGGAATGACCTCTTCCGGAATGCCTTTTTCCCTTAGGATCCGGCGTTCCACCGCCATGCCGTCAAACGCAGCCGCGGTAAGTCTTGGAACAGACATGGTACTTGCTGAAGCAAGTCCCTTCTTAGCGGCAGAGGCCATGAGTCCTCTGTGAGCATTTCTTGAAGTTCCGGGTACCAAGTCCTTCTTGGGCAATCCGGAGCCACGAGTATAGTTCTTACTCCTCTACGTCTTATAATTCTCAGTACCTTGGGTATGAGAAGCAGAGGAGGGAACACATACACCGACTGGTACACCCACTGTGTTACCAGAACGTCCACAGCTATTGCCTGAGGGTCTCTTGACCTGGCGCAATACCTGTCCAGTTTTTTGTTCAGGCGGGACGCCATCATGTCACCTTTGGTCTTTCCCAACGGTTCACAATCATGTGGAAGACTTCCCGATGAAGTCCCCACTCTCCCGGGTGGAGGTCGTGCCTGCTGAGGAAGTCTGCTTCCCAGTTGTCCACTCCCGGAATGAACACTGCTGACAGTGCTATCCCATGATTTTCCGCCCAGCGAAGAATCTTTGCAGTTTCTGCCATTTCCCTCCTGCTTCTTGTGCCGCCCTGTCTGTTTACGTGGGCGACTGCCGTGATGTTGTCCCACTGGATCAATACCGGCTGACCTTGAAGCATAGGTCTTGCTAAGCTTAGAGCATTGTTTTATGTGGAGAGAAGTCTCCAGACTTGATCACACTCCCTGGAAATTTTTTCCCTGTGTGACTGCTCCCCAGCCTCTCCGGCTGGCATCCGTGGTCACCAGGACCCAGTCCTGAATGCCGAATCTGCGGCCTTTTAGTAGATGAGCACTCTGCAGCTACCGCAGAAGAAACACCCTTGTCCTTGGAGACAGGGTTATCCGCTGATGCATCTGAAGATGCGATCCGGACCATTTTTCCAGCAGATCCCACTGAAAAGTTCTTGCGTGAAATCTGCCGAATGGAATCGCTTCGTAAGAAGCCACCATTTTTCCCAGGACCCTTGTGCAATGATGCACTGACACTTTTCCTGGTTTTAGGAGGTTCCTGACTAGCTCGGATAACTCCCTTGCTTTCTTCTCCGGGAGAAACACCATTTTCTGGACTGTGTCCAGAATCATCCCTAGGAACAGCAAATTGTCGTCGGAAACAGCTGCGGTTTTGGAATATTTAGAATCCACCCGTGCTGTCGTAGAACTACTTGAGATAGTGCTACTCCGACCTCCAACTGTTCTCTGGACCTTGCCCTTATCAGGATATCGTCCATTTTCTTTGAAGAAGAATCATCATTTCGGCCATTACCTTGGTAAAGACCCGGGGTGCCGTGGACAATCCAACCGGCATCGTCTGACACTGATAGTGACAGTTCTGTACCACGAACCTGAGGTACCCTTGGTGAGAAGGGCAAATTGGAACATGGAGGAAGCATCCCTGATGTCCCGGGACACCATATAGTCCCCTTCTTCCTGGTTCGCTATCACTGCTCTGAGTGACTCCATCTTGATTTGAACCTTTGTATGTAAGTGTTCAAATATTTCAGATTTAGAATAGGTCTCACCGAGCCGTCTGGCTTCAGTACCACAATATAGTGTGGAATAATACCCCTTTCCTTGTTGTAGGAGGAGTACTTTGATTATCACCTGCTGGGAATACAGCTTGTGAATTGTTTCCAATACTGCCTCCCTGTCGGAGGGAGACGTTGGTAAAGCAGACTTCAGGAACCTGCGAGGGGGAGACGTCTCGAATTTCCAATCAGTACCCCTGGGATACTACTTGTAGGATCCAGGGGTCCTGCACGGCCCCAGCGTCATGCTGAGGACTTGGCAGAAGCGGTGGAGGGCTTCTGTTCTTGGGAATGGGCTGCCTGCTGCAGTCTTCTTCCCTTTCCTCTATCCCTGGGCAGATATGACTGGCCTTTTGCCCGCTTGCCCTTATGGGGACGAAAGGACTGAGGCTGAAAAGACGGTGTCTTTTTCTGCTTAGATGTGACTTAGGGTAAAAAAGGTGGATTTTCCAGCTGTTGCCGTGGCCACCAGGTCCGATGGACCGACCCCAAATGACTCCTCCCCTTTATACGGCAATACTTCCATGTGCCGTTTGGAATCTGCATCACCTGACCACTGTCGTGTCCATAAACATCTTCTGGCAGATATGGACATCGCACTTACTCTTGATGCCAGAGTGCAAATATCTCTCTGTGCTCTATAGTCAATAAAATACTGTCCCTGTCAAGGGTATCAATATTTTCAGTCAGGGAATCCGACCAAGCCACCCCAGCGCTGCACATCCAGGCTGAGGCGATAGCTGGTCGCAGTATAACACCAGTATGTGTGTATATACTTTTTAGGATATTTTCCAGCCTCCTATCAGCTGGCTCCTTGAGGGCGGCCGTATCTGGAGACGGCAACGCCACTTGTTTTGATAAGCGTGTGAGCGCCTTATCCACCCTAAGGGGTGTTTCCCAACGCGCCCTAACTTCTGGCGGGAAAGGGTATACCGCCAATAATTTTCTATCGGGGGAAACCCACGCATCATCACACACTTCATTTAATTTATCTGATTCAGGAAAAACTACATGTAGTTTTTTCACACCCACATAATACCCTTTTTTGTGGTACTTGTAGTATCAGAAATATGTAACACCTCCTTCATTGCCCTTAACATGTAACGTGTGGCCCTAAAGGAAAATACGTTTGTTTCTTCACCGTCGACACTGGAATCAGTGTCCGTGTCTGTGTCTATGTCGACCGACTGAGGTAAATGGGCGTTTTAAAGCCCCTGACGGTGTTTGAGACGCCTGGACAGGTACTAATTTGTTTGCCGGCCGTCTCATGTCGTCAACCGACCTTGAAGCGTGTTGACATTATCACGTAATTCCTTAAATAAGCCATCCATTCCGGTGTCGACTCCCTAGAGAGTGACATCACCATTACAGGCAATTGCTCCGCCTCCTCACCAACATCGTCCTCATACATGTCGACACACACGTACCGACACACAGCACACACACAGGGAATGCTCTGATAGAGGACAGGACCCCACTAGCCCTTTGGGGAGACAGAGGGAGAGTTTGCCAGCACACACCAAAACGCTATAATTATACAGGGACAACCTTTATATAAGTGTTTTCCCTTATAGCATCTTGATATATAATCATATCGCCAAATAAGTGCCCCCCCCTCTCTGTTTTAACCCTGTTTCTGTAGTGCAGTGCAGGGGAGAGCCTGGGAGCCTTCCCACCAGCAGTTCTGTGAGGGAAAATGGCGCTGTGTGCTGAGGAGATAGGCCCCGCCCCCTATTCCGGCGGGCTCTTCTCCCGGTTTTTCTGAGACCTGGCAGGGGTGAAATACATCCATATAGCCTCAGGGACTATATGTGATGTATTCTTTTTAGCCAGAAAGGTATTAACATTGCTGCCCAGGGCGCCCACCCCAGCGCCCTGCACCCTCAGTGACCGCCGGTGTGAAGTGTGCCTGAGCGCAATGGCGCACAGCTGCAGTGCTGTGCGCTACCTCATGAAGACTGAAAAGCCTTCAGCCGCCGGTTTCTGGACCTCTTCTTACTTCGGCATCTGCAAGGGGGTCGGCGGCGCGGCTCCGGTGACCCATCTAGGCTGTACCTGTGATCGTCCCTCTGGAGCTAGTGTCCAGTAGCCTAAGAAGCAAATCCATCCTGCACGCAGGTGAGTTCACTTCTTTTCCCCTAGGTCCCTCGTTGCAGTGAGCCTGTTGCCAGCAGGACTCACTGAAAATAATAAAACTATCAAAACTTTTACTCTAAGCAGCTCTTTATGAGAGCCACCTAGATTGCACCCTGCTCGGACGGGCACAAAAACCTAACTGAGGCTTGGAGGAGGGTCATAGGGGGAGGAGCCAGTGCACACCACCTGATCCTAAAGCTTTTACTTTTGTGCCCTGTCTCCTGCGGAGCCGCTATTCCCCATGGTCCTGACGGAGTCCCAGCATCCACTAGGACGTCAGAGAAAAAGGACTAAAGTATGCTCCTTCAAATACGATCAATAAGTTTTCAACCTTTGTTGATCTACAAAAATTCATTAGAAAGTTGACCATTAAAAAATTCTTTCTAAGTAAGGAAACAGAGATCAATGAAGTAGATGAGCCAGGGGCCAGCACCCCCTTTAGGCCCAAATCAGTATTTTACCCATCACATATTAAGGGTAATTTCGTAGAAACCTTCTTTTCTTTGGTACATGATGATTTAAATAAAATCACTACGAATGTGGGAAAATCAAATCTTACATACAAAGAAAGACAGGCACTTAAGAACCTAAAAGACCTCCCAGAAACCATCATCAAACCCGCCGACAAGGGCGGGGGGGTAGTGGTCATGGACAGGGTGAAATATGAGGCTGAAGTCCTCCGCCAGTTAGATGATAGAACTACCTATCATAAATTACGATCTGACCCCACGGGCAATATTATAGACAAACTAAATAATTTAGTCGACAAATATAGAATCCGGGAGGTCCTAAGTGAAAAGGAACAGAAGTTCCTCATCAATTCCGAACCAGTCATCCCGGTGCTATATGTTCTCCCTAAGGTCCACAAGGACCTGACTAATCCACCAGGGAGACCTATAGTATCCGGGATAGACTCAATCACGGCCGGATTATCAGAATTCATTGACTACTACCTGCAGCCTTTGGTCTTGCTTAATAAATCTCATTTGAGAGATACGAATGACGCCCTAAGGGTCCTGAAAGATTTAGAGTGGCAGAATGACTGTATCATGGTGACGGCCGACGTACGGTCGCTATATACTATTATAGACCATAAAGATGGTCTACAGGCTGTCAAGAGCTTTCTCCATAAGAGCGAGTTAAGTAAAGGTCTACAAGAATTCATCTTAGAAGGAGTTATGTTCATACTCCAGAATAATTACTTTTCCTTTGGGGACGAGTTCTACTTGCAGAAGATAGGGACCGCCATGGGTACCAGGTTCGCCCCGAGTTATGCCAACATATTTATGGGCAGTTGGGAGTTGGAATATATTTGGAGTGACCATCCATTCGGGGCGAACCTGGTATCATGGTCCCGGTACATAGACGACGTCCTCTTCTTTTGGAGGGGTGACGAGACCTCCCTAAGGGAATTCTATGTCTACCTCAATAATAACCCTTTAAATATTGAGTTCAGCTTTAATAGCAGTAGAGAACTCATTAACTTTCTAGATATATCCATTTATGTAGAGGACGGTACCATCCAAACAAAAACGTTCACCAAACCTACCGACTCCAGCAGTTACATTAATGCCACGAGCTGCCACCACCCCAACTGGCTACAAACCATCCCGGTGGGGCAGCTCAAAAGGGTAAAAAGGAACTGCTCTAGGCAAGAGGTTTATCAAGAACAGGCAAAAGAAATGCAATTGAAATTTCTTTCATGTGGATATAATGATAAGCTAGTAAAAAGGGCAGTGGAAGATACCGAAAAGACGGAGAGGAGTAAACTTTTAGAAAGAAAAGATGGTACAAGACAAGATGATAAGCAAGATTCTTTTGACTGGGCCTTTGTGACCACTTTTTGCAACCAGTATAAATCTATTGAGAAAATTATGTCCAAACATTGGGGGGTCCTACAGAAAGATCCCATTTTAGGACAACAACTCCCCGCAAAACCTAAATGTATATATAGGAGGGCCCCCAATTTAGGAAATACCCTCATTCGAAGTGCATTACCACCAGTATCACAAGGTGGAATAAAATCAAAGGGGTTTTATAGATGCATGAATTGCATAGGGTGTAGAGAAATCAAAATGGAGAACCAAAGCAAGACTAGTGAGATTATAATCAATGGAAAAAAATCTAACATCAGAGAATTCATCACATGTAGCACTAGAAATGTGGTGTATGCCATAGAGTGTGACTGCGGCCTGTTTTACATCGGGAGGACGTCTAGAGCCCTGAAAATACGGGTGGGAGAGCATTTAAGAAACATCAAAAAAGGCCTGGAGACACATGCACTCTCAGATCATTTTAGAAAGCAACATGGCTGTTCCACAACTGCAATTAGGCGCTTCGTAGGCCTTCAATGGGTAAAGGGACATTGGAGGAGGCGAGACCTGTCAAACCAACTAGCAAAGGCAGAAATGAAAGCTATCTATGAGCTAGGGACTTTGCAGCCAAAGGGCCTCAACTTAGATTTTGAGGTCAAGTGGTTTCTGTAGTTTTATGTGGATCCCTCCACTTTCTTCCTCTCTAACCCTATTATGTCTCACTTTGAGCACGATATATACTTCATATTCACACTATCCTAATAGGTGGGAGGGTTGCTGTATTACAGTTGTAATCATTCTAATGCCCTGTACCCTTTGATTTACTAGGAGATTGGGGAATCTTTTATGTGACCCAATAAGAGAGTATTCAATGTGATAAGAACCCTTACCCATGTATCTACGTCAGAAGTGATATGATAACCGGGGATCCAAGAATAAATCCCAAATGATGTGTTTGCCCATTGCGGCTAAAATTCAGAATGGGAATCCCAATGGATGACGTAAACGAATGCTTGTGTAACCATGGAAACCGGAGAGGAAGAACCGTGGCAAACGAATACTTGTGTAACCATGGAAACCAGAGAGGAGGACCCGTGATATATTAACAACCACTAAATGACGAGAAAGACGAGTCATGTGATCGGGGAAGTCGGAGGGGAGTATCGCGTGACGCGTGATGACGGGTCCGTCACGTGGTCGCAATTGGGCGGAAGTGTCAGCGGGCTCCGTCAGAGACGAGCCTCGAGTGGGGTTGCTATGGAAGCCGCCCAGTAGTTAGGGAGGATCCTAGCGCACATGATCATGGACTATTAGGATTGATATGTATAGAGATCAGCTGTGCTGGGACCAATGGGATGAAGCAAGTAGGGATATAAACCGGAGACTTTTTCAGACATACACATTGGAGCTGACCTTGAGAAAGACCCGAGGAGGGTCGTAACGCGTGGGTGCTCTTCTGACTGACCTCCTGTATGGACGCTAATGGCATAAAGAACTGATCTGGCGAGTAAAGGAGTGCTGAGACCAGGGAATCCCTATGCTGCAGCTTGGTGACTTCCTCTGATTTATTCATGCTTTTAGAACTGGTGTGAGCCAGTTCTCACTTACAGCCGGTAATCAGCCATTCTTAACATCTTTGCCTAGGAGGCCAGTTATAACAGTGAATGTCTGCACCACCATAGTGTGGCCTGTTGTGTTCTTAATTGTTTTTAAATGTCATGTTTGGTTATGTAATGTGTGGACCTTAGGGAGAACATATAGCACCGGGATGACTGGTTCGGAATTGATGAGGAACTTCTGTTCCTTTTCACTTAGGACCTCCCGGATTCTATATTTGTCGACTAAATTATTTAGTTTGTCTATAATATTGCCCGTGGGGTCAGATCGTAATTTATGATAGGTAGTTCTATCATCTAACTGGCGGAGGACTTCAGCCTCATATTGTGTTATGTATTAAATCGCCACCTTTTTATACAGTATCACACTATGTCTACATACCATTTCTTTTTCATGGCACAATCTCTGAAAATGGTCCTGGAAGTTTCTCCATAATAGGAGTTATACGGAGGTTGGGATATCTGTCCATGAGAAGTGAGGCGCTGGTCTAGTGGTATTGCACGTATCGTTTTATTTCTGCATTTTGTATCGGGAGGTGGGAAAAGCCTCTCTTGTGATATACCACACTACTAGCTGCCTCTGCGCACTGTCTGGGTTCTTCATACTATCTATTGCACCTCTGGGTGGAGGACCCACTCTACGGGATGGAGATCGTATCTGCTGAGGAAGTCCGCTTCCCAGTTGTCCACTCCTTGAATGAAAATTGCTGACAGCGCCACCGTGTGCTTTTCCACCCAGAGGATGATTCTAGGTACCTCTGACATTGCAGCTCTGCTCTTCGTTACGCCTTGTCGGTTTACGTAGGCCATTGTCGTTACATTGTCCGACTGAACCTGAATGGCCTGATCTTTCATAAGATGTGCCGCCTGTAGAAGACCGTTGTACACGGCCTTTAGTTCCAGAATGTTTATTGGAAGGATGGATTCCAGACTTGACCACCTTCCCTGGAAGTTTTCCCCTTGGGTTATTGCTCCCCAACCTCTGAGACTTGCATCCGTGGTTAGGAGGATCCAATTCTGAATCCCGAACCTGCGGCCCTCTAGTAGGTGAGAGGTTTGCAGACACCAGAGGAGCGAGAGTCTGGCTTTCGGTTACAGACGTATCATCTGGTGCATGTGAAGATGAGATCCGGACCATTTGTCCAGGAGATCCAGTTGGAAAGACCGTGCATGAAATCCTCCGTACTGTAGAGCCTCGTAGAAGGCAACCAACTTCACCAGAAGGCGAATGCACTGATGAACGATACCCGGGTTGGCTTCAAGAAAATCCCGGACCATTGCTTGTATCACCAACGCTTTCTCTTCCGGCAGAAACACCCTCTGAACTTCCGTGTCGAGGATCATCCCAAGGAAGGACAGCCTCCTCGTTGGCACCAAATGCGACTTTGGAAGATTCAGGATCCATCCATGATCCTGGAGCAGTCGAGTTGAGAGAGCAATGCTCTGTAACAGCTTCTCCCTGGAAGATGCTTTTATCAACAGATCGTCCAGATAAAGAATTATGTTCACTCCCTGCTTGCGGAGGAGTAGCATCATCTCCGCCATGACCTTCGGTGCCGTGGAGAGGCCAAAACTCAGTGCCTGGAACGGTGTCAGATTGTGTTTGGGCTGTGTCCCCGGAGGGGGCGCTAGTGGGTCAGTGGAGGTAGATGGGAGAAAACGAGGAGGCTGGATAACGTTCCTGCGCATGAGCGCAATGGTATTTTATTTGGCAGATGATATAACACAGAATGGTAGCAGAAACAATAATAACAGATGAATAAAGTCAATCACTCAGTATGATAACTGAAAGTCTATGGCAATGGATGACAGATGACTTGAGAAAATAATATCCGGTAATATATAAACAGAAGAACAAGTGTTTGTGAAATGGTTCTGGTTTGGAAACCAGTGCAGGTTTTAAAACAGGAAACTTAGGCAGCAAGGTGTAGAATGGCAAACCTGAGCAGAGGCAGGAGTCTGACTTCACAGTGCAGGTGATGAGGCACTGGCAGCAGCAAGCTGTATCACAGGTGGAGGAATGAAACACACCTGGAGTCAGTCTTCAACTGCAGGCTGAAGCACACAAGGTGGTGATGAGTGTGAAGCCTTATTTGCAGGTTGCAGGTATTGCTGGGCCTTGAAGTTCCACGGAGCTGTGCAGAGTAACCAGGAGTACAAGTTCTTAAGCAGAGAACCAGGAACACAGGAGGAACAGGAACAGATCCTTTCACATGGGTCGCTGGAGAGACACAAAGTCCAGGATGCCTGCAGACTGATCCTGCAGTCTCTTATGTACCCCATGGTGCACAGGGATTGGGTGAGTGAAGGAAGGTGGGTGCGGCCAAGCACCGGATTGGCCGCAGTATACTGGCTGTTTGCAGACTGTCATGGCGGCGCCCACGCCGCGGCCTAGCGGGGACGCGGCGCGCTACACGCCCGCTGTCTCAGGAGTGTTCCCAGGCCCTTGATGATGTCCCATGGCAGGGGCATAGGTGACAGGTGACCGCAGGGAGCCAGGACGGAGTCCGCAGCGGCGGACGGATGTCAGCCTGGTAAGTCGATTCCTGACAGTACCCCCTCCTTTAGGGGTGGACACCGAACACCCACGTGGCTTGGAGGGATGAGTGCTGTGGAAGACACGGACCAACCTAGGAGCATGGACATCGGACGAATTCACCCAACTTCTCTCCTCTGGGCCATAACCGGACCAGTCGACCAGGTACTGGAGACGTCCATACCGGCAACGGGAGTCCAGAATTTTGTTGATCTCGAATTCCACGCCCCGCTGAGTTCGAACCTTGGGACCTACTGGAAGAGTATTCTGAAAGCGGTTTAGGACTAGAGGTCTGAGGAGAGAAATATGAAAAGCGTTAGGTATACGAAGGGAAGATGGTAACTTTAATTTATAGGCCACTGGGTTGATGACTCTTTCGACAGGGTAAGGACCAATGAAGCGTGGTGCAAACTTCATGGATGGGACCCTGAGACGGAGGTTACGGGTTGATAGCCAAACCTTGTCCCCAGGTTTCAAATGGGGAACCGCACGTCTCTTGCGGTCGGCAAAGACCTTGTACCGACTGGAGGCCTTTTTGAGGGAAACGTGAATTTTTCTCCAAATAGATGAAAACTGAGTCAGAGCAGTAGTGGCAGCAGGAACATCCATATGAGGGAGTTCTTGGAAATCAGGTACACGGGGATGTTGCCCATATACTGCAAAGAATGGTGTCGTTTCAGTGGCAGTATGGTATCGAAAGTTGTGGGCAAACTCGGCCCATGGGAGCAGATCGAACCAGTCATCCTGGGAAGATGAAACATATAATCTTAAAAAAGTCTCAAGTTCTTGATTGACCCTCTCTGTCTGCCCATTCGTCTGAGGATGGTATGAAGATGAAAACTTCAGTTTGACCTGCATGGCAGAACAGAGGGCCCTCCAAAACCTCGCTACAAACTGTACCCCCCGGTCAGATATTATTTCAGAGGGTAAACCATGTAAGCGGAAAATCTCCCGTAGGAAGATTTGGGCAAGTTTTGGGGCAGAAGGGAGACCCTGGAGAGGAACAAAATGAGCCATCTTGGTGAATCTGTCCACTACAACCCAAATGGTATTATGTCCTTGAGAAGGAGGAAGGTCGGTGATAAAATCCATGGACAGGTGTGACCAGGGACGACTAGGGATAGACAGTGGTTGTAACTGACCTGCTGGAGACTGACGAGGAGTCTTGTGCTGCACACATTTAGGACAGGATGCCACGAAATCCTGGATGTCCATTTTCATCTTTGGCCACCAATATGTAGCAGAAAGGAACTTGAAGGTCTTCAGGACCCCAGGATGACCAGTGAACTTGGATTGATGGGCCCAAGATAGCAACTTGGGACGGAGATCTGGGGAAACAAAAGTCTTACCAGGAGGAGGAGCTGGGGAGACTTGAGATGCAGCGAAAACCACGGGACTCAGGATGGAATGTGGCACTGAGTCAGATGTTCCTTCTTCAGATTCCATGGATCGGGATAACGCGTCGGCTTTCACATTCTGCGAACCTGGGCGGAAATGAAGCTTGAAATTAAAACGTGAGAAAAACATAGCCCATCTGGACTGGCGAGGGTTAAGGCACTGAGCTGCCTTTAAATATAGCAGGTTTTTATGATCCGTGTAGATATTAAACGGATGTTTGGCCCCTTCTAGGAGATATCTCCATTCCTCGAGAGCCAGCTTGATCGCCAGTAGTTCTTGATCTCCCACGGAGTAGTTAGCTTCTGCAGGAAGAAACTTTCGAGAATAAAATCCACAAGGGTGGACTTTCCCATCGGATCCCTTCTGGGAGAGAACAGCTCCAACCCCAACTGTAGAGGCATCTACCTCCAACTCGAATGGTCTGTTGACATCTGGCTGAGACAGCACTGGAGCAGACATAAAGGCTAGCTTGATCTTCTGGAAGGCTGCCAAGGCTTCTTCTGACCAGTTGGAATGGTCTGCCCCTTTCCGAGTCAGGTTGGTAATAGGAGCGATGATAGTGGAGAATCCTCGAATAAATTTTCTATAGTAGTTGGCGAAACCCAGGAATCGCTGGATAGACTTGAGAGAGTTTGGAATGGACCAATTGGCAATAGCTTCCAATTTTGTCGGGTCCATCTGAAGATCCGATCCGGAAATTATATAACCCAGGAAGGGTATAGAGGGAACTTCAAAGGTGCATTTAGATAGTTTCCCGTAGAGCCGGTTCTCACGAAGACGTCGGAGAACTTCACAAACTTGTAGACGATGAGATGGAAGGTCTTGGGAGAAGATAAGGATATCATCTAAGTAAACAACGAGGTACTTATACAGGACATCACGAAAGATTTCGTTCACAAAGTGTTGGAACACTGCTGGAGCATTACTCAACCCAAATGGCATTACCAGGTATTCATAATGGCCATCTCGAGTGTTGAAAGCTGTCTTCCACTCGTCACCACTCCGGATTCTGATGAGATTATAGGCACCGCGGAGATCTAACTTGGTAAAGATGCGGGCTCCTTTAACTCTGTCAAATAATTCGGTAATGAGTGGTAATGGATAACTATTCTTGATAGTAATGTCATTGAGACCCCGATAGTCAATGCATGGACGCAGTCCTCCATCCTTCTTTTTAACAAAGAAGAAACCTGCACCAGCGGGAGATGATGACGGACGGATGAATCCCTTCTGAAGATTCTCTCTGATGTAATTACTCATCGCCTCAGTTTCAGGAACAGACAACGGGTAGGTGCGCCCCCTAGGTGGCTTCTTGCCAGGAAGGAGATCGATGGGACAATCCCATTCCCTATGGGGCGGCAGGATATCAGCAGCCTTTTCACAGAAGACGTCTGAGAAGTCTTGATAAGCTGCTGGGAGACTTGACTGTGTCTTTACTTCGGTAGACTTAATGGGACACACTTGGGCTAAGCAGGATTGATGACAATGTGAACCCCATGAGGTAAGCTGCAACGTTGACCAGTCAAACTGTGGATTATGTAGCTGGAGCCAGGGCATGCCCAAGACAATCTCCTGGGTGGCTTGAGGGATGACCAGGAACTTGATCAGTTCAGAATGGAGAAATCCAACTCCCAGAACCACTGGAACAGTTTGATGAGAAATGTTCCCCTTGGAGATTCGACTACCATCCACAGCAGTAATGTAAACTGGACAAGAAAGTTCACAGGTAGATAGGCAAAATTTATTTACCGCAGCTTGGGTGATAAAGTTTCCTGCAGCACCGCAGTCCACTAATGCTGACGCAGACTGGAGCCCAACTGGAGTCTCTAGCATCACTGGAAGGATGAGGTCTTGTTGAGAAGGAGCTTGACTGAAAGATCCTAACTTGACTCCTCCCTTACAAGTCAGGATCTGGCGTTTCCCGAACGCACCGTGCAGGAGTTAATCTGATGGCCCGCAGCAGCACAGTATAGGCAGAGTCTCTCACGTATTCTTCTTGCCCGCTCTTCAGGAGTTAGGCGGGACCTATTTATCTGCATAGGCTCGTCAGAAGAGGGAGACTGGAACTGTACAGAAGGTATGAACCTTGATCTGCGTGGCTCACTCCGAGCGCGTTCATTATTGCGTTCGCGGATGCGAGAGTCCAACTTAATACACAGGGAGATCAAATCAGACAGTTGAACAGGAATGTCACGGGTCGCCAGTTCATCCTTGATCCGATCCGAGAGTCCGTGCCAGAAAGCTGCTACCAGAGCTTGGTTGTTCCACTGAACCTCTGCAGCCAACGTCTGGAACTGGATGACATATTGTCCCATGCTTCGGGTACCTTGACGAAGTTGGATCAGGTCTGCCGAAGCTGATGTCGCACGACCAGGCTCGTCAAAGATCCGTCTGAAGGTTGACACGAAGTCTGTGTAGTTGTTAATCAGAGGGTCAGCACGTTCCCACAGAGGAGACACCCAACTCAGAGCAGATCCAGAGAGTAAGGAGATGATGTAGGCAACCTTGGATCTTGGCGTGGGGAAATTATGTGGCAATAACTCAAACTGTATTTCACATTGATTGAGAAACCCGCGACATAATTTAGGACTGCCATCATACTTGCTCGGCACGGGCAGATGCAGACGTGACACTGGAGCTGATGCAGCCGGCATAGAAGAACTCACAGCACTGGCAGGTGCTGGAGTAACAGGAACAGTAGGAGAGAGTACACTAGGCAGGGATTGCTGTAGTGTATCTAATCGGGAGGACATCCCTTGCAGGAATTGAAGCATCTGCTGCTGCGCAACCTCTTGACCATCCAGACGAGAGACCAGATTTTGCAAGGCCTCTGACCCCACACTCCGTCCACCATCCGAGTCCATCGATCCTGGACTTACTGTCAGATTGTGTTTGGGCTGTGTCCCCGGAGGGGGCGCTAGTGGGTCAGTGGAGGTAGATGGGAGAAAACGAGGAGGCTGGATAACGTTCCTGCGCATGAGCGCAATGGTATTTTATTTGGCAGATGATATAACACAGAATGGTAGCAGAAACAATAATAACAGATGAATAAAGTCAATCACTCAGTATGATAACTGAAAGTCTATGGCAATGGATGACAGATGACTTGAGAAAATAATATCCGGTAATATATAAACAGAAGAACAAGTGTTTGTGAAATGGTTCTGGTTTGGAAACCAGTGCAGGTTTTAAAACAGGAAACTTAGGCAGCAAGGTGTAGAATGGCAAACCTGAGCAGAGGCAGGAGTCTGACTTCACAGTGCAGGTGATGAGGCACTGGCAGCAGCAAGCTGTATCACAGGTGGAGGAATGAAACACACCTGGAGTCAGTCTTCAACTGCAGGCTGAAGCACACAAGGTGGTGATGAGTGTGAAGCCTTATTTGCAGGTTGCAGGTATTGCTGGGCCTTGAAGTTCCACGGAGCTGTGCAGAGTAACCAGGAGTACAAGTTCTTAAGCAGAGAACCAGGAACACAGGAGGAACAGGAACAGATCCTTTCACATGGGTCGCTGGAGAGACACAAAGTCCAGGATGCCTGCAGACTGATCCTGCAGTCTCTTATGTACCCCATGGTGCACAGGGATTGGGTGAGTGAAGGAAGGTGGGTGCGGCCAAGCACCGGATTGGCCGCAGTATACTGGCTGTTTGCAGACTGTCATGGCGGCGCCCACGCCGCGGCCTAGCGGGGACGCGGCGCGCTACACGCCCGCTGTCTCAGGAGTGTTCCCAGGCCCTTGATGATGTCCCATGGCAGGGGCATAGGTGACAGGTGACCGCAGGGAGCCAGGACGGAGTCCGCAGCGGCGGACGGATGTCAGCCTGGTAAGTCGATTCCTGACAAACGGATAGTGACAGTCCAGTAATGCAAATCGGAGATAAGCCTGGTGAGGCGGCCAGATCGGAATGCGCCGGTATGCATCCTTGATATCCAGGGATACCAGGAATTCCCCCTCCTCCAGACCTGAGATTACCGCTCTCAGAGAACCCATCTTGAATTTGAATTCCCTCAAATAGGGGTTCAATGACTTTAGGTTTAATATCAGCCTTACCGAATCGTCCGGTTTCGGTACCACAAACAGGTTTGAGCAATAAACCTTGTGTTGTAGGTGAGGTGGAAATGGAACAATGACATTTGACCTTGGCAATTTTTTAATGGCTTCCTCTAGGATAGCACTTTCTGAGAGCAAAGCTGGTAAGCCTGATTTGAAGAATCTGTGAGGTGGGAGTTCTTGAAACTCCAGTCTGTACCCCTGGGTAACAGTATCTTGTACCCGGGGGTCCAGGCCTGATGACGCCCAGACATGACTGAAATTTCTTAATCTTGCTCCCAACTGCCCGATCTCCAGGCTGTGCGGTCCACCGTCATGCCGAGGATTTTAAGGAAGCAGAACCAGGTTTCTGTTCATGTGAACGTGTTGGTGCAGGGTTTCTGGATTTCCCCCGACCTTCTGTAAAGAAAGTGGAAGGGGGTTTGGACTTCTTAACCTTTGCGGTCCGAAAGGACTGCATTGTAGACGTAGGATAAGATTTCCTAGCAGGTGGTATTGCTGAGGGAAGAAATGTTGACTTACCCGCAGTTGCCGTGGAGATCCACGCATCTAACGCTTCCCCAAACAGAGCGTGACCTGTGAAGGGTAGGTTCTCCACACTCCACTTGGATTCCGCATCCGCAGACCATTGGCACAGCCAGAGTCCCCTGCGTGCCGAGACAGCCATGGAAGAAGCCCTCGCATTAAGATGGCCAAGGTCCTTCATGACCTCCACCATGAAACCTGCAGAGTCCTGTAAGAACAATTCAATGTCATTTCTATCCATAGAATCTAATTCCTCTAGTAATGTGCCTGACCACATTACTATGGCTTTAGAAATCCACGCACAGGCAATAGTGGGTCTTAAAGCCACGCCATTAGCAGTGTATAATGATTTGAGCATAGTCTCAATCTTGCGGTCTGCCGGCTCTTTTAAAGCGGTAGACCCAGGGACAGGTAAAACCACCTTTTTAGACAATTTAGATACAGAAGCGTCCACAATAGGGGGGTTTTCCCACTTTTTCCTGTTGTCGAAGGCGGAAAAAATAGGATTTTAGTACCTACCGGTAAATCCTTTTCTCTTAGTCCGTAGAGGATGCTGGGGACTCCAAAAGGACCATGGGGTATAGACGGATCCGCAGGAGTTCGGGCACACTATAAAGACTTAAACTGGGTGTGAACTGGCTCCTCCCTCTATGCCCCTCCTCCAGACCTCAGTTAGAAAACTGTGCCCAGGAGAGATGGACATTTCGAGGAGAGAATTTTCTCTGACGTCCAAAGTGGATGCTGGGACTCCATAAGGACCATGGGGAATAGCGGCTCCGCAGGAGACTGGGCACAACTAAAAGAAAGCTTTTGGTCTAACTGGTGTGCACTGGCTCCTCCCTCTATGACCCTCCTCCAGACCTCAGTTAGAATCTTGTGCCCGGCTGAGCGGGATGCACACTAGGGGCTCTCCTGAGCTCCTAGAAAAGAAAGTATATTTAGGTTTTTTTATTTTCAGTGAGATCTGCTGGCAACAGACTCACTGCTACGAGGGACTAAGGGGAGAAGAAGCGAACCTACCTGCTTGCAGCTAGCTTGGGCTTCTTAGGCTACTGGACACCATTAGCTCCAGAGGGATCGAACATAGGGCCCGACCTCGATCGTCCGGTCCCGGAGCCGCGCCGCCGTCCCCCTTACAGAGCCAGAAGCATGAAGATGGTCCTGAAAATCGGCGGCAGAAGACTTCGGTCTTCAACAAGGTAGCGCACAGCACTGCAGCTGTGCGCCATTGCTCCTCATGCACACCTCACACTCCGGTCACTGATGGGTGCAGGGCGCTGGGGGGGGCGCCCTGAGCAGCAATATTAATACCTTGGTTGGCAAATAATCACAATATATAGTCCCAGAGGCTATATATGTGAAAAATACCCCTGCCAGGATCCATAAAAAAGCGGGAGAAAGTCAGCCGAAAAAGGGGCGGGGCTATCTCCCTCAGCACACTGGCGCCATTTTTCCCTCACAGCTCCGCTGGAAGGATCGCTCCCAGGCTCTCCCCTGCAGTTTCAAGCTGCAAAGGGTAAAAAAGAGGGGGGGCACTAAATTTAGGCGCAGATATATATATTTAAGCAGCTATAAGGGAAAATCACTCAGTTATAGTGTTCATCCCTGTGTTATATAGCGCTCTGGTGTGTGCTGGCATACTCTCTCTGTCTCCCCAAAGGGCTTTGTGGGGTCCTGTCCTCTGTCAGAGCATTCCCTGTGTGTGTGCGGTGTGTCGGTACGGCTGTGTCGACATGTTTGATGAGGAGGCTTATGTGGAGGCGGAGCAGATGCCGATAAATGTGATGTCACCCCCTGCGGGGCCGACACCTGAGTGGATGGTTATGTGGAAGGAATTACGTGACAGTGTCGACTCCTTACATAAAAGGTTTGACGACATACCAAATATGGGACAGCCGGCTTCTCAGCCTGTGCCTGCTCAGGCGTCTCAAAAGCCATCAGGGGCTCTAAAACGCCCGCTACCTCAGATGGCAGACACAAATGTCGACACGGATACTGACTCCAGTGTCGACGACGATGAGACTAATGTAACTTCCAATAGGGCCACACGTTACATGATTGAGGCTATGAAAAATGTGTTGCACATTTCTGATGTTACCCCAGGTACCACAAAAAAGGGTATTATGTTTGGAGAGAAAAAACTACCAGTAGTTTTTCCTCCATCTGAGGAATTAAATGAAGTGTGTGAAGAAGCGTGGGCTTCCCCCGATAAGAAACTGGTAATTTCTAAAAGGTTACTAATGACGTACCCTTTCCCGCCAGAGGATAGGTCACGTTGGGAAACATCCCCTAGGGTGGATAAAGCGCTCACACGCTTGTCAAAGAAGGTGGCACTACCGTCTCCGGATACGGCCGCCCTAAAGGAGCCTGCTGATAGAAAGCAGGAGGCTATCCTGAAGTCTGTATAAACACACACACAGGTATTATACTGAGACCAGCTATTGCTTCAGCATGGATGTGCAGTGCTGCAGCTGCATGGTCAGATTCCCTGTCGGAAAATATTGATACCCTAGACAGGGACACTATATTGCTAACCGTAGAGCATATTAAAGACGCAGTCTTATACATGAGAGATGCACAGAGGGATATTTGCCGGCTGGCATCTAAAATAAGTGCAATGTCCATTTCTGCCAGGAGAGGGTTATGGACTCGGCAGTGGACTGGTGATGCAGATTCTAAAAGGCACATGGAAGTTTTGCCTTATAAGGGTGAGGAGTTGTTCGGGGATGGTCTCTCGGACCTCGTTTCCACAGCAACAGCTGGGAAGTCAGCATTTTTACCCCATGTTCCCTCACAGCCAAAGAAAGCACCGTATTATCAGGTACAGTCCTTTCGGCCTCATAAGGGCAAGCGGGTTAAAGGCGCGTCCTTTCTGCCCAGAGGCAGAGGTAGAGGGAAAAAGCTGCAGCATACAGTCAGTTCCCAGGAGCAAAAGTCCTCCCCCGCTTCCTCCAAGTCCACCGCATGACGCTGGGGCTCCACAGGCGGAGCCAGGTACGGTGGGGGCCCGTCTCAAAAACTTCAGCAATCAGTGGGCTCGCTCACGGGTGGATCCCTGGATCCTTCAAGTATTATCTCAGGGGTACAAGCTGGAATTCGAGACGTCTCCCCCCCGCCATTTCCTCAAATCTGCCTTGCCAACAACTCCCTCAGGCAGGGAGGCAGTGCTAGAGGCAATTCACAGGCTGTATTCCCAGCAGGTGATAGTCAAGGTGCCCCTACTTCAACAAGGACGGGGTTACTATTCCACAATGTTTGTGGTACCGAAACCGGACGGTTCGGCGAGACCCATTTTAAATTTGAAATCCTTAAACACATATATAAAAAAATTCAAGTTCAAGATGGAATCGCTCAGGGCGGTTATTGCAAGCCTGGACGAGGGGGACTACATGGTATCTCTTGACATCAAGGATGCTTACCTGCATGTCCCCATTTACCATCCTCACCAGGAGTACCTCAGATTTGTGGTACAGGATTGTCATTACCAATTCCAGACGTTGCCGTTTGGCCTATCCACAGCCCGAGGGTATTTACCAAGGTAATGGCCGAGATGATGATACTCCTTCGAAAGAAGGGAGTTTTAATTATCCCGTACTTGGACGATCTCCTGATAAAGGCGAGGACCAGGGAGCAGTTGTTGGTCGGGGTAGCACTATCTCGGGAGGTGCTACAACAGCACGGCTGGATTCTAAATATTCCAAAGTCACAGCTGGTCCCTACGACACGTCTACTGTTCCTGGGGATGGTTCTGGACACAGAACAGAAAAAAGTGTTTCTCCCGGAGGAGAAGGCCAAGGAGCTGTCATCTCTAGTCAGAGGCCTCCTAAAACCAAAACAGGTGTCGGTGCATCACTGCACGCGAATTCTGGGGAAAATGGTAGCTTCCTACGAAGCAATTCCATTCGGCAGGTTCCATGCAAGAACCTTTCAGTGGGACCTGTTGGACAAGTGGTCCGGATCGCATCTTCAGATGCATCGGCTGATAAACCTGTCTCCAAGGACCAGGGTGTCTCTGCTGTGGTGGCTGCAAAGTGCTCATCTTCAAGAGGGCCGCAGATTCGGCATACAGGACTGGGTCCTGGTGACCACGGATGCCAGCCTTCGAGGCTGGGGGGCAGTCACACAGGGAAGAAACTTCCAAGGACTATGGTCAAGTCAGGAGACTTCCCTACACATAAATATTCTGGAACTGAGGGCCATTTTCAATGCCCTAAGTCAGGCGAAACCCCTGCTTCAAAACCAGCCGGTACTGATCCAGTCAGACAACATCACGGCAGTCGCCCATGTAAGCCGACAGGGCGGCACAAGAAGCAGGACGGCGATGGCAGAAGCCACAAGGATTCTCCGATGGGCGGAAAATCACGTATTAGCACTGTCAGCAGTGTTCATTCCGGGAGTGGACAACTGTGAAGCAGACTTCCTCAGCAGGCACGACCTCCACCCGGGAGAGTGGGGACTTCATCCAGAAGTCTTCCAACTGATTGTAAACCGTTGGGAAAGGCCACAGGTGGACATGATGGCGTCCCGCCTAAACAAAAAGCTAGAAAGATATTGCGCCAGGTCAAGAGACCCTCAGGCGATAGCTGTGGACGCTCTAGTGACACCGTGGGTGTACCGGTCGGTTTATGTGTTCCCTCCTCTTCCTCTCATACCAAAGGTACTGAGGATAATAAGGAGAAGAGGAGTAAGAACTATACTCATTGTTCCGGATTGGCCAAGAAGAGCTTGGTACCCGGAACTTCAAGAAATGATCTCAGAGGACCCATGGCCTCTGCCGCTCAGACAGGACCTGCTGCAGCAGGGGCCCTGTCTGTTCCAAGACTTACCGCGGCTGCGTTTGACGGCATGGCGGTTGAACACCGGATCCTGAAGGAAAAGGGCATTCCGGAGGAAGTCATTCCTACGCTGATTAAAGCTAGGACAGAAGTGACCGCAAACCATTATCACCGCATTTGGCGAAAATATGTTGCGTGGTGTGAGGCCAGGAAGGCCCCAACGGAAGAATTTCAGCTGGGCCGTTTTCTGCTCTTCCTACAGTCAGGGGTGACTATGGGCCTAAAATTGGGTTCCATTAAGGTCCAGATTTCGGCTTTATCGATTTTCTTCCAGAGAGAACTGGCTTCACTACCTGAAGTTCAGACTTTTGTTAAGGGAGTGCTGCATATTCAGCCCCCTTTTGTGCCTCCAGTGGCACCTTGGGATCTCAACGTGGTGTTGGATTTCCTAAAGTCACATTGGTTTGAGCCACTTAAAACCGTGGAATTGAAATATCTCACGTGGAAAGTGGTCATGTTGTTGGCCTTGGCTTCGGCCAGGCGTGTATCAGAATTGGCGGCTTTGTCATGTAAAAGCCCTTATCTAATTTTCCATATGGATAGGGCAGAATTGAGGACTCGTCCCCAGTTTCTCCCTAAGGTGGTATCAGCCTTTCAACTGAACCAACCTATCGTGGTGCCTGCAGCTACTAAAGACTTGGAGGCTTCCAAGTTGTTGGACGTAGTCAGGGCCCTGAAAATTTATGTTTCCAGGACAGCTGGAGTCAGAAAGACTGACTCGCTATTTATCCTGCATGCGCCCAACAAGTTGGGTGCACCTGCTTCAAAGCAGACTATTGCTCGCTGGATCTGTAGTACGATTCAGCTTGCACATTCTGCGGCTGGACTGCCGCATCCTAAATCAGTGAAAGCCCATTCCACGAGGAAGGTGGGCTCTTCTTGGGCGGCTGCCCGAGGGGTCTCGGCTCTACAACTTTGCCGAGCAGCTACTTGGTCGGGGTCAAACACATTTGCTAAATTCTACAAGTTTGACATCCTGGCTGAGGAGGACCTAGAGTTTGCCCATTCGGTGCTGCAGAGTCATCCGCACTCTCCCACCCGTTTGGGAGCTTTGGTATAATCCCCATGGTCCTTACGGAGTCCCAGCATCCACTTACGACGTCAGAGAAAATAAGATTTTACTCACCGGTAAATCTATTTCTCGTAGTCCGTAGTGGATGCTGGGCGCCCATCCCAAGTGCGGATTGTCTGCAATACTTGTATATAGTTATTGTTTAACTAAAGGGTTATTGTTGAGCCATCTGTTGAGAGGCTCAGTTATTGTCATACTGTTAACTGGGTATTGTATCACGAGTTATACGGTGTGATTGGTGTGGCTGGTATGAGTCTTACCCGGGATTCAAAATCCTTCCTTATTGTGTCAGCTCTTCCGGGCACAGTATCCTAACTGAGGTCTGGAGGAGGGTCATAGAGGGAGGAGCCAGTGCACACCAGTTAGACCAAAAGCTTTCATTTAGTTGTGCCCAGTCTCCTGCGGAGCCGCTATTCCCCATGGTCCTTACGGAGTCCCAGCATCCACTACGGACTACGAGAAATAGATTTACCGGTGAGTAAAATCTTATTTATTGTGTCATACCAGCTCACACCTCAAACACACCGTAGAACGTGGCATTCAGTAGAATACCAACCAACGACATGAACAAAACACAGCCACATGCTCAGAGAATATGTAACACAAACCATGTGTCCACATAAGCAAAAATAAGACTCCGCATGCCATGGCATGAACAACGGTAGCAACCGCCTGACAGAGAAGACACACCACCAGGGTGTAACCAAAAGCAATAACTGCAAACACAGTACGCACTGGGACGGGCGCCCAGCATCCTCTACGACAGGGGTGAGGAACCTCCGGCCCGCGGGCCGTATAAGGCCCGCGAAGCCGTTTGCTCCGGCCTATCCGCTTTTCCCAGTGAGACACGCCGCCGTCCGGCGGCAGCGTGTCTCAGCTGTCAGTGTCAGGACAGGGAGGAGAGCGCGGCGGCGGCGTGTAGAACTTGAAACCAGCCGCCGGTTCGTGAGCCAATCAGAGCTCGCGGACCGGCAGCCAATCAGGAGCCGCGGCTGCAGGTCCGCGAGCTCTGATTGGCTCTCGAACCGGCGGCTGGTTTCAAGTCCTACACGCCGCCGCCCAACATAGCCGCGCTCTCCTCCGTGTCCCGCCGAAAGGAGCGGTAAGTAGCACGGAAGGGGGGGGGCACTGTGGGGGCATCTGTATACTTGGCACTGTGGGGGGCATTTGTATACCTGGCACTGTGGGGGGCATCTGTATACCTGGCACTGTGGGGGCATCTGTATACCTGGAACTGTGAGGGGCATTTGTATACATGGCACTGTGGGGGCATCTGTATACCTGGCACTGTGAGGGGCATTTGTATACCTGGCACTGTGAGGGGCATCTGTATACCTGGCACTGTGAGGGGCCTTTGTATACCTGGCACTGTGAGGGGCATCTGTATACCTGGCACTGTGGAGGCATCTGTATACCTGGCACTGTGGGGGCATCTGTATACATGGCACTGTGAGGAGCATTAGTATACCTGGCACTGTGAGGGGCATTTGTATACCTGGCACTGTGAGGGGCATCTGTATACCTGGCACTGTGGGGGGGGGGGGGGGGGCATCTGTATACCTGGCACTGTGGGGGCATCTGTATACCTGGCACTGTGGGGGCATCTGTATACCTGGCACTGTGGGGACATCTGTATACCTGGCACTGTGAGGGGCATTTGTATATCTGGCACTGTGGGGGAATTTGTATACCTGGAACTGTGAGGGGCATCTGTATACCTGGCACTGTGAGGGGCATCTGTATACCTGGCACTGTGAGGGGCATCTGTATACCTGGCACTGTGAGGGGCATCTGTATACCTGGCACTGTGAGGGGCATCTGTATACCTGGCACTGTGAGGGGCATCTGTATACCTGGCACTGTGAGGGGCATCTGTATACCTGGCACTGTGAGGGGCATCCGTATACCTGGCACTGTGGGGGCATCTGTATACCTGACACTGTGGGGGCATCTGTATACCTGGCACTGTGGGGGGCATTTGTACACCTGGCACTGTGAGGGGCTTTTGTATACTTGGCACTGTGGGGGCATTTGTATACCTGGCACTGTGAGGGGCATTTGTAAACCTGGCACTGTGGGGGCAATTGTGGATCTGGCACTGCACTATTGGGGGCATATGTGTATCACGTCCCATTTTAACTGGCCACACCCATTTTTTGGGCGTGCGCGCCTCCGGCGCGCACACACAGTACCTCTATGGGGCAGACCTGCTGGGGGGCAGGGTAATTTTTTAAGTTGAGAATTTTTGTATGGCCCCGGAAGGATTTTATAAATATCCAAATGGCCTTCGGTAGAAAAAAGGTTCCCCACCCCTGCTCTACGGACGAAGAGAAAAGGATTTACCGGTAGGTGCTAAAATCCTATTTTCTCATACGTCCTAGAGGATGCTGGGGACTCCATAAGGACCATGGGGTTTATACCAAAGCTCCAAAACGGGCGGGAGAGTGCGGACGACTCTGCAGCACCGAATGAGCAAACAAAAGGTCCCCAAAAATCAGGGTATCAAACTTGTAGAGCATAGCAAAAGCGTTTGATCCTGACCAAGAATCCGCTCGGCAAAGTTGAACCGCCGAGACTCCTCGGGCATCCACCCAAGAAAAGCCCATCTTCCCAAAAGAATGGACCTCCACCGACTTCGGTGACGGCAATCCAGCCGTAGAACGAACATGCCTAACCGCATCACAGATTCAGCGTGTAACAGACTGCATAACGCAGTCTCCCAAATCATGCTGGGAACATACCAGACAAACATAGCCTCTGTTTCTCCAAACTGAGCCAAATTGGCGACCTACATACACAAAACCCTGGCTAGATCGAGGGAATTTGAATCAGCTAATGCCTAAGTAACCACCGGCATCAAAATAGGCCGATTTCTGCGAAACCCAGAAACCACTCTTGGTAGAACTACCAACCGAGTACTCAATTCCTCTCTATCCACCTGAAAGATCAAACAAGGCTCTTGTAAGACAAAACCACCACTTCCGACACCCGCCTTGCGGACGTCAAAGCCAATAGCATGACCACTTTCCAAGAGAGAAATTTTGGAAAGAAACTTATTAGGCTTGCATCCACACCGGCTTGTAAAGTATGGATAAGCACGACCTAGCTGAAAGTCTTCCATAGGAGCCATCCTGGATACACACCGAGACACATAATTACTCCAACTATGGTGGTAACGCTTTGCCGTTAGTTCTTTCCTAGCCTGAAGAATTGAGGAAACGACTTCACTGGGAACACCCGTTCGGCTTAGGGTATGGCATTCAACCGCCCCGCCGTCAGCCGCAGCAAGTCATGATACACGCCCTGATCTTGTTGTAACATTACCTCACTTAGAGGAAGAGGGCAGTAATCTTCTTATGAGTAAACCATGAAAAACTGGATAGCCAACCCTCGCTGGCTAGACCGGATTCAAGAGGATCACCGGAACCTTTGATCATCTTACGCTTACCACCGTCAGAAAAGTGAAAACGGAGAGGCCACATAGACCGACTAAAAACACCCACAGTGTCACGAGGATGTCCACTGCTATATCTTGAGTGTCCCTTGACCTGGAACAATCTCCCTGAGGCCTCTCGTTGAGGCGAGACGCCAACATGTCCAATTGCGACACTCCTCAAAGACTTGTCACGTCTGGGAAAGCTTCTCGCTGATGACTGAATTTTTCCCGGCTGGATATCGCGTCAGCAGAGGAAATCTATTTCTCCGTCGTTTACCTCCGGAACGAAGACTGCTAATATAGCGTTTACCAGACTTCCCACTCAACTGCAAACTGTGCATCTTCCGCCATTGCCGCTTTGCTCCTTGTTCCGCCATAGCGGCTTACTTACGCCACTGCTAACAAGTAGTCTGGCAGAACTAACACGGGTAGAACACGAAGAATACGTTCGTCGAAAATAGCTCTTAATTCAAGAAAGCTTATAGCAGACAAGTTTCCCAACTTGACCTTATCCTCTGGAAATACGTCCGTTGCAAAGGACTGCTCCCCAGCTTCGGAGATCTGTATGCACGGACACCAGGATCTAAACCTGGATCCCGAACCTGGATTCCGGTCCCTTGAAAATCACTCCGGTATTAGACCTGCTCACCGAAAAAGGCCTCATAGGCCGCACCCATCTGTTTTATTAACGGAACATATTGATGAGGTGTCACAGCAAAGCCGAACCAACTCTGGATCCTCAGACCTCTTTCCACAGGAAACACACCGAACCTTAACCAGTCAGTATCTACTCTGAAACCCACTTTCGACATCTGCGTCGGTGGGAACAACAGCCAATCCCTGTGTCGAAGAACAGTCAGAGAGAAACAATGATTTGCACCTTTATACAGGGACAACCAGACAATGTCCTGAACCTGACGCACCTCTGTATGGCGTCGCGTACTACCTCCCCTTCCAGAGGGGAACGGCAAGATCTATTAGAAAAAACAGTAAGGGGAAACAACCATAACTCAGAATGTCCCCCTTTGGATTCTATAAATAACTCACAGGTCCTAGTTTATTCCTGGACTAACTGAAAATTAGTAGACAAGTGGTCACCGGAGTGGGGACCAGCCAGATAGACTCAGCAACTAGTGGTGGATGTAGTGGAAACAGAAAACGACATCCACTTCTGCGAACCTAACAAGGCTGCAGAACACTTACCTTTTCACCTTCCACTGTCTGCACAGAAAAGTAAAAAAGAACGGTATCGAAACGGATAAAACGACTGCATCCCACAAAAGAATGCGTCACCAACCATTGTGAAGGAGGCTAACTCACGAAGTTAGACTTACCAGTGGTATCCGCCGAGATTGACTGAACAGAGGTCACACCAAACAGCTGTATACCTCCCTCCAGTATCACTCGGAGACATTCTCAGCATTTTTCCGGTCACACCTCCTGCTGCCACGTGGTAGCCTGCTGTGATGTTATAAGGCAGAATCAACATCGGCAAGCCTACCCACTCTGGGTAGGGCAAGTCTATCGGATGCCTACCCGAATACAACACTCCCTCATGAGCATACAGTGCAAATAAGGTCAAAGTATAGAAATAAAATTTCACTTAGTTGCCTGTGTATGATCCTTTGCAACCGGCTCTGCGTCGACCAGGAGTTGACTGTCATAAAGTTCTCTCCGCGTCAGGAAGAGAATAAAATTCGGACTCCTTGAGAGGATCGAAATCCAACTCGTCACGGACAATCTAGAGCTTAATCAACAGAGCGACCAGCACATGATAAGAATATAGACATAACCTATATGCAAGTGGATTGTCCCGACCTGTCAGGTCCCTAGTGACAGTAATGTGTTGTGAATGTGTATGATCATGTACTGACACGCCCCCGATGTGGATCTACCAGGAACGTTATGGTCGACAGAAACTTAGTAAATGTCGACAGCAAGGAATAGTAAGCGGGCAAAAAATAATAATAAACTTGGAACCCCAAGGGGTCTGAGGGAAGCATACAAATACAAATTTGATAAGACTCCCTCCACATATACCTATAAATATACATATATATACAGGTACAAGGCAATAACAGCCTAACCATTTTTTTACCCAGGAAATACCGTTGATGCCGACAGGGCATCCACAAACCACTGTTACTTCCCTAACGTGTTAACTGTTTTAAGCATACAAACACCAACTTGCTAATACTTAATTTTCCGAATCAAGTACCGCCATGCGTCGGCGCAGCCGACAGTTATCCCCACAACAGCTCGTGACAAAGCCCTCACACCCGTCGACATATGTCGACTAACCGATAGTGGGTAAACAAACAGGGAAACAGTGAATTTATGAATTACAACAAGGATTATGCGTCCATTATCAAACATAATGCTATATGACACCCATATAGCATTAAAAACACTGTGCCCCCCCTCCATCTTACTATACAGCAAGTCCTGGCGGGGATCTGAGGAAAATGGTGCTGACTCCGTTGTGAGGACTAAGCTCCGCCTCTTCCCAGCGCGCTCTCTCTACATACTATATATGCAGCCCAGGGCGCCCCCCCTCTCCCGGCGCCCTGCAACCATGGAGCCGGCGGCGGGGGAGAAATGGCGCGCAGTGCGCTACAACATGCTGGCGGGGGTCCGGGACACGGAGCCCCGGCACCGCCAGTTTAACCTTTTACAGCCCCACAATTAACTGTAATATGCTGCCCAGGGCGCTCCCCCCCAGCGCCCTGCACCCGTGGGAGCCGGCGGCGGGGAAGAAATGGCGCGTAGTACGCTACAACATGCTGGCGGGGGTCCGGGACACGGAGCCTCGGCACCGCCAGAGTGACCTCGCACAGCCCAGAAACCCCAAACTGTAATATGCTGCCCAGGGCGCTCCCCCCCCCAGCGCTTTGCACCCGTGGGAGCCGGCTGCGGGGAGCAATGGCGCGCAGCGCGCTGTTGTATGCTGGCGGGGGTATGAGACACAGTGCCCAGGCACCGAATTGCTTTTATGCCAGCCTTAAAAAGAAATCAGCAACCTGCTGCCCAGGGCGCTCCCCCCCCAGCGCCCTGCACCCTGTGAGTGCCATAGTGTGTGGGAGCATGGAGCGCAGCGCGACCGATGTACCTCCGTTACTGAAGTCTTCTGTTCTTCACATACTCACCCGGCTTCTTTCTTCTGGCTTCTGTGAGGGGGGTGACGGCGTGGCTCCGGGAACAAGCAGCTAGGTGCACCAAGTGATCGAACCCTCTGGAGCTAATGGTGTCCAGTAGCCGAGAAGCAGAGCCCTTGAACTAAGAAGAAGTAGGTCTGCTTCTCTCCCCTCACTCCCACGATGCAGGGAGCCTGTAGCCAGCAGGTCTACCTGAAAATAAAAAACCTAACATAAAGTCTTTTAGAGAAACTCAGGAGAGCTCCCCTAGTGTGTGACCCATCACTCCTGGGCACAAAGTCTAACTGAGGTCTGGAGGAGGGGCATAGAGGGAGGAGCCAGTTCACACCCAGTTTAAGTCTTTATAGTGTGCCCAAGCTCCTGCGGATCCGTCTATACCCCATGGTCCTTTTGGAGTCCCCAGCATCCTCTAGGACGTATGAAAAAGAAGACAATACAAACCACACACAGATTGGCGCTTCTCGGTGGTGGCGTAAGGACGCAATTGACGTATATGGATGCACCATGCTTCTTTACCATACATCATGCATAGAGTCGCACGGCGTGCGTGTTGCAGCGTGGTGGGTGTATGTACGGTAAAAGGCGCAATCACTGTGAAACGCCATAATGATGCACACACACATTTCATACAGCACATGAATTACACATAGACAAAATATGTCTAGCACCATACTTGTATTATATTGTATTTATATAATAGAGTGTAAAACCAGATATATATGTATTATTGGGATGGAACAAGTTTATTATATCATGCTTAGTGTCAAAATGGTCAGGAGAATGTGTGGATTAATTTGATAGCTATGGGTAAATTGTAGCACATTAGTTATGACCAAATGTATGACTATAAAGTCACATTCCAAGAAAACAAAGGCCTTCTGAGAAACCAGTGGTTAATCCCTGTACTTGCATCTTCAAACTGGACATTGCTTACATATGAACTGACCAATCACACACAATGAATGAGAAACCTCCCTCTCCTGGGCCAATGGAAGGAGACCGGAACCAACAACCTGTTAACTCCCACTGTTTGATATATGCAGTTTCTAAGGCATGGTTAGTTAGTTAGTTAGTTACTTAGTTGCTGTGGGGAAGAAATGGAGATGACTGTCCACTGAGCAAAGGGTGATGTATACTGGCTGTAACTGATTCTTTTGTAACTGTAATTCTGTACCACTTACCTAGGCTTACACATGTTATACTGAATGATATACTGTACATATGTTATTTCGTATGCATACCTTTTAATATCAAATACATAATATATCTCTGAGCGTTGGACCTCAGTATACCATGTGTGTGAGTACTTGCTTTCTCTTAAGGGACATAGTGCTGCGACGTTTAGCGCACTATTTTCGTATATGGTAATAAGATGCGCCTTGTTTCTGCAGTATATATTAACGCTGGTATTTAAATGGTTATTTGAAATAATGGAAACTCACACTGTCTTCTTCAGGGAAAGGAAAGTGAATCTGGAATTTTTCTCCGGGTTTTCCGAGGATTTTTCAAACAATGCATTTAATTCCTTAGACGCAGGGGAGGTAAGGGAGGATTTCTTATTGTCTGTAAAGTAAGCCTCCTCCACCTGCTCAGGAACCTTATCAGTAATGTGTAAAACATTCCTAATGGACTCAATCATGAATTGCACCCCCTTAGCAAGGGATGCTTCCCCTCCCCAGTATATCCCCATCACCGCCCCCAGTATCAGAGTCTGTATCCGTGTCAGCTTGCATTATCTGGGCAAGAGCACGCATTTTTGGGTACATACCAGGGGTTTGTGATGAGGTAGTATGAGCTGTATACGACAAAACCTCTACAGATTTTTTAAAAACCCGTGTTTCAGTCTCATTATGAGCTATACTAGATGAAATCTGGGATATCATTCCCCTAATAGAATCCACCCATGGAGGTTCGGATTCAGAAGGCTGAGACAGTATATTGCATTCCTGAGTACATGGAATAGACTCTACTGGAGAAGATACACACAAGATAAACACAGCATACAGAAGATACACACAAGATACAGAGTCCCTAGACGTTGTAATGTGAGCTATACAAACACACACCCACAGGGGAGTAAGTTCAAACAAGTTGCCCGGAGGCGAATTAGACAATAGCGTGCCCCCTCCCTGCTCACACACAGCCACATATACACACACGCATACAAACATTGCCACAGAAGCAGACAGCCACATACTGTATATACATACACACAATAAGCCACATATACACACACAGCCACATATACACACACACACACACACACACACACACACATATACAGACAGCCTCCTCACCTATAGCAGATATGAATGAAAGGCATCTTCCAAGAGAACCTTCCTAAGCAGCATGAGCCATTTGGAGGGGGAATTGGCGGAAGAAGAAAGCTGGTGGGCTGCAGGAGACGGGCAGCAAGGCTGTCGGGAGGGTAGATGCTAGATTCAAGTGGCCTAAGGGACCTTTTATGTCAGGGGGAGGAGCTACGACACAAGGAGGAGGAGCTAGGACAGCGGGATAGTTCCTCTACTATCTACACCACTAACTATTACCTTTAGTAACCCGGTGGCGAGCAAAGCGAGCATGCGAGGGTACTGTTCGGGTACCCTGTTCGGCCGTAGCTCCTCCCCCTGGTGACGTGTCTCCCTCCCCTAGTGACGTCAGAAGGTCCCTTCTCCCACTCCGATTTAGAACCAACCCTGTCGGGTGCCTGACACTATCGGCAAGCACCACCTTCTCCCAGCCACTGAGATTTTAGAATGATGCTGCTGGGCACTGCTACTGCAGCGTTGTCCATACACATAGTGGCTGGTGCACAGAGAGGGAGGGAGCTCACCAGAGGCAATGTAAAAAGGTCAGGGTGCCCCTTTCTGAACTGGCGACTGACTTCATTGTCTCCAATACTTCCGTCACTGCACACAGCCACATATGCACAAACAGCCCCATACACGCACAGCCCCATATGCGGACATGCACAGCTCCATATGCGCACGCATTATCAAAGTGGGCTCTAAATTTATAAAAAGTAAATGTAATTATATTAATCACCATCTGATGGCTGCCCTCACGAAGTGGATCTGGGTATCCACCAGCCAATAGGTACTAGAAATAGATAAACTAAATAAAACAATAAACAGATTTAAAAAAAAAAAAATAGATATATAATGAAGGCGCACAATTGAATGGACAAATAAAAAAAAAAAAATTTCTAAAAAATTATAATAAGCAGCTGCTGGTTTGATTAGCAAACACTATTGTTTTTTTTATTAAAAACTGATATTTATTCTATGTGGGACACACAGTGCAATGATTTCCCACTTGTTGTTCATGTATGCGTTTGATAAATCACTCTTTTAATGAGCTATTTTTAGCAAACATTTTTTAATATAAACTATAGTATTTTTTAATCAAACCAGCAGCTATTTATTATTTTTTAGATTTTTTTTTTTATTTGTCCATACAATTGTGCGCCTTCATTATATATTTTTTTCTAGTAGCATATGTGCACACGCACACAGCCTCATATATATACACACGCAACCCTATATACATACATACACACATACATACATTCATACTGTACACACACACACAGCCCTATATACACACACACAGCCCCATATACATACATACTGTACACACACACACAGCCCTATATACATACATACTGCACACACACAGCCCTACATATATATATACACACACACACACACACACACACACACACACACACACACACACACACACACACACCATATATATACATACATACATACATATTGTACACACACACAAACACAGCCCTATATACACACACACACAGCCCCATATACATACATACATACATACATACATACATACTGTACACACACACAGCCCCATATACATACATACATACATACTGTACACACACACACACACACACACACACACACACACACATACATACTGTACACACACAGCCCTATACAGGGCCGTCTTTTCGTATGGGCTCAATGGGCTCTTGCCCAAGGGCCCCAGGAGTGGTAGGGCTCTAGGCTGATAGCTGAGGGTCTCCTCTTTCCAGGGGTACCAAATTTTTGAAAATCGGCCCTGGGGAACCCGAGATATCCAACTTCAAAGCAGTGGTTCCCATCCAAGCCTGTTAATTGTGCTTCCCAGCCAGATATCTCGGGTTCTGTCTAACTTAGAGTATTTCTGAGGGTATAATTCAAAATCTGGGACTCTCCCCTTTCAGTGGACACTGGCAGCTTGTCTCTACTATGCCCAGAACCAGAGACATCAGCCTTCCAGCAGATGGTTCCTGCTCCATCTCCACGCGCCTGGTATGCAGTTTTATATATTCATTGGTGGATTACTCTGGCTCCTGAACTCTGATCTCCAAGTCCCCAGTATCTCCTGTAAGGTGGGACTCTCTAGTTTTTTTTTATCCTGTTAAAGCTAAGAAATCTATTTCCAGGAACTGGAGATATCTGCAGTAAAGCAAGCTGCCCTCCCACCAGAAAATTATGAATATTAAGACCACTCCACTATCCACCCCTCCCCTGTGTATTACTATTAAACACCCCCTACCACCCTGGAATTCATGTACCGGGGCCCCTCCATTCCGCTCAATGTCCCCTTCTACAGTTTAGTGTTCTCCTTCCCACCCCATTTGTGCAGTAAAGGAGTAATTAGCAGAAATTATTTCTCCAGGTCCTACATGCTGAGCGGAAGATAGAACACACCCTACCCACCGCGGGACATCAAAGCTGCCGCTGATAGCACCCCCCACCCCTACCGCTGATGGGTGGGTAGGGGCCCCATTGCATTGCTGTGCCCAGGGGCCTACACTGCTGTTAAGACGGCTCTGGCCCTATATACATACATACTATACACATATACAGAGTCCCATATATATATATATATATATATAAATTAAACATACAGTTAGATCCCCAAACACTGCAGCCTCCGCTGTCGCTCCTCACCTGAAAGCAACCATCCGACACCAACAGACTCCAGGACAGCTTGCACAGAGAGCAGACTGCGGAGGGAGTACTTCCCGCCCAGCATGAGGCACCCGGGAGAGGGGGGCGCGCGGCAGAGGAAGACAGAGCTTCCGGGAGACAGGCTGGGGACTGTCAGGAGGCAGGCACATTGCCTGACAGTCCCAGAAAACTCCGCCTCCGGCCCCGACAGTCGTTGTGGAGTGACACAGTGCTGCACTGCAGCGCTGCTCTAGATGGGATGCGGTCAGCACATTACAAGTGGCTACCGCACAGACGCAAGACGTGGAGCTAACCAGAGGCAATGGAGACGGTCGGTCCGTGTGCCCCCTTCAGTGCTGGAGCCCGGCGGCGACCAACTCCATTGCCTCCGGAACTTCCCCCACTGCACACCCAGACACAAGAAAAATGCAGACATAGTTTTCCCCAGAGTACCTTCAGAGAGACACAGAGTTAAAGGAGCCAGCACACACAGCACCCCAGAAGGCAGTTATTATGATAAATGCCTGGCGCTGACTGAGTAACCTTAATAGATTAAACAGCTAAATTAACACTCCCCCCCGCCTATAACACCCTGGTACAGCAGAGGATATCTGGAGTGAAGAGTGGGGCAGCGCTTCCTGTCAGCGTCTCTGTAGTGTGATCTGCAGGGAGAAAATGGCACTGGTGAGAGCTGGATCCGCTCTGAGGAAGAAGCCCCGCCTCCTGTAATGGCGCATCTTCCCGCTATTTGAGATTATACTGGCCTGAGGTAATGTGGTTGCTAACAGTGGAATTAGCCCCTGTTAGCCTCTGTGCACCAGTGTAGGGTCTGTCCGCTGGCCCAGGGCGCCCCTCACAGCGCCGCACTTTGAGTACCGCTGAGCCCTCCGGAGTGCAGCTTCACAATGCTGCGCTCCCACCCTTATGCCGCCATTCCCGCCGGTGACCCGCTTAACAGGGCACCGACGTTATACTCACCAATCCATCTTCTGGCTCTGTTAGGGGGTGACGGCAGTGCTGCGGTCGCCTCGGGGGCTTGCGATCATCAGGAGCTCAGTGTCCTGTCAGCGTAGATAGAGAACCATTAACCTCTAGGGTTGGTTCCTTCTCCCCCTAAGTCCAACGAAGCAGGGAGGCTGTTGCCAGCAGCCTCCCTATACCTAACTCTTTAAAAAAACAATAAAACTAGAACAACTCCTAGGAGCTCCCCTAGCTGTGACCGGCTCCACCGAGCACATTTTCTAAACTGAGTCTGGTAGGAGGGGCATATAGGGAGGAGCCAGCCCACACTATTAATCTCTTAAAGCGCCCATGGCTCCCAAGGGACCCGTCTATACCCCATGGTACTAATGTGGACCCCAGCATCCTCTAGGACGTAAGAGAAAGCACAATTAATAACAATGGCACTGTGATAATAATGGAGGTTTAATGAGTAAATGGGTAAGAAGATCAATAAGAACATGTTACAACCTGAGTATAATGAGAAATAAGTCACCACAAAACGGCTCCATTACTTTAAAAAAAAAAAACATTTGTTGGTTACCACATATTATTTATATAATTAAAGAGTATAGGGGGTACATTTACTAAAGATCAATGTTGATCAAGCTTAAAATTGGTTTTTAATCGATCAACATCGATGTCATGGTTCACGGTCTAAAGCACACATTACTAAAACGGTTTTCAACATTGGTTTTTAAAACAATGTCAAACATTGTCAGTTATTACATATGCAATTTAGACCATAACCCACGACATTGATATTAATTCATTAAAAAACTAATTTAAACTTGATCAATATCGATAGGGTATATTTACTACAGGTCGATTTTAATCATTTTTCATCGATTCCAGATCGATTAAAATCAATCTCAATCGATGATGGGCTTCCAGGGTGAAAACACACATTTACTAACAGGTAACTTTTTATATTATATATGAAACTAGCTGGAGTACCTGGCGTTGGCCGGGATTTTAAGAATGTCTGTTTACAAAAATAAATTTAAAATAAGAATTTACTCACCGGTAATTCTATTTCTCGTAGTCCGTAGTGGATGCTGGGACTCCGTAAGGACCATGGGGAATAGCGGCTCCGCAGGAGACTGGGCACAACTATAAAGAAAGCTTTAGGTCTAACTGGTGTGCACTGGCTCCTCCCACTATGACCCTCCTCCAGACTTCAGTTAGGATACTGTGCCCGGAAGAGCTGACACAATAAGGAAGGATTTAGAATCCCGAGTAAGACTCATACCAGCCACACCAATCACACCGTATAACTCGTGATACAATACCCAGTTAACAGTATGACAATAACTGAGCCTCTCAACAGATGGCTCAACAATAACCCTTTAGTTAAACAATAACTATATACAAGTATTGCAGACAATCCGCACTTGGGATGGGCGCCCAGCATCCACTACGGACTACGAGAAATAGAATTACCGGTGAGTAAATTCTTATTTTCTCTGACGTCCTAAGTGGATGCTGGGACTCCGTAAGGACCATGGGGATTATACCAAAGCTCCCAAACGGGCGGGAGAGTGCGGATGACTCTGCAGCACCGAATGGGCAAACTCTAGGTCCTCCTCAGCCAGGGTGTCAAACTTGTAGAATTTAGCAAATGTGCTTGACCCCGACCAAGTAGCTGCTCGGCAAAGTTGTAAAGCCGAGACCCCTCGGGCAGCCGCCCAAGAAGAGCCCACCTTCCTCGTGGAATGGGCTTTCACTGATTTAGGATGCGGCAGTCCAGCCGCAGAATGTGCAAGCTGAATCGTACTACAGATCCAGCGAGCAATAGTCTGCTTTGAAGCAGGTACACCCAACTTGTTGGGCGCATACAGGATAAATAGCGAGTCAGTCTTTCTGACTCCAGCTGTCCTGGAAACATAGATTTTCAGGGCCCTGACTACGTCCAACAACTTGGAAGCCTCCAAGTCTGTAGTAGCCGCAGGCACCACGATAGGTTGGTTCAGATGAAAAGCTGATACCACTTTAGGAAGAAACTGGGGACGAGTCCTCAATTCTGCCTTATCCATATGGAAAATCAGATAAGGGCTTTTACACGACAAAGCCGCCAATTCTGATACACGCCTGGCCGAAGCCAAGGCCAACAACATGACCACTTTCCACGTGAGATATTTCAATTCCACGGTTTTAAGTGGCTCAAACCAATGTGACTTTAGGAAATCCAACACCACGTTGAGATCCCAAGGTGCCACTGGAGGCACAAAAGGGGGCTGAATATGCAGCACTCCCTTAACAAAAGTCTGAACTTCAGGTAGTGAAGCCAGTTCTCTCTGGAAGAAAATCGATAGAGCCGAAATCTGGACCTTAATGGAACCCAATTTTAATCCCATAGTCACCCCTGACTGTAGGAAGTGCAGGAAACGGCCCAGCTGAAATTCCTCCGTTGGGGCCTTCCTGGCCTCACACCACGCAACATATTTTCGCCGTATGCGGTGATAATGGGTTTGCGGTTACTTCTTTCCTAGCTTTAATCAGCGTAGGAATGACTTCCTCCGGAATGTCCTTTTCCTTCAGGATCCGGTGTTCAATCGCCATGCCGTCAAACGCAGCCGCGGTAAGTCTTGGAACAGACAGGGCCCCTGCTGCAGCAGGTCCTGTCTGAGCGGCAGAGGCCATGGGTCCTCTGACATCATTTCTTGAAGTTCCGGGTACCAAGCTCTTCTTGGCCAATCCGGAACAATGAGTATAGTTCTTACTCCTCTTCTCCTTATTATCCTCAGTACCTTTGGTATGAGAGGAAGAGGAGGGAACACATAAACCGACCGGTACACCCACGGTGTCACTAGAGCGTCCACAGCTATCGCCTGCGGGTCTCTTGACCTGGCGCAATATCTTTGTAGCTTGTTGTTTAGGCGGGACGCCATCATGTCCACCTGTGGCCTTTCCCAACGGTTTACAATCAGTTGGAAGACTTCTGGATGAAGTCCCCCCTGCTGAGGAAGTCTGCTTCCAGTTGTCCACTCCCGGAATGAACACTGCTGACAGTGCTAACACGTGATTTTCCGCCCATCGGAGAATCCTTGTGGCTTCTGCCATCGCCGTCCTGCTTCTCGTGTCGCCCTGTCGGTTTACATGGGCGACCGCCGTGATGTTGTCTGACTGGATCAGTACCGGCTGGTTTTGAAGCAGGGGTTTTGCCTGACTTAGGGCATTGTAAATGGCCCTCAGCTCCAGAATATTTATGTGCAGGGAAGTCTCCTGACTTGACCATAGTCCTTGGAAGTTTCTTCCCTGTGTGACTGCCCCCCAGCCTCGAAGGCTGGCGTCCGTGGTCACCAGGACCCAGTCCTGTATGCCGAATCTGCGGCCCTCTTAAAGATGAGCACTCTGCAGCCTCCACAGCAGAGACACCCTGGTCCTTGGAGACAGGGTTATCAGCCGATGCATCTGAAGATGCGATCCGGACCACTTGTCCAACAGGTCCCACTGAAAAGTTCTTGCATGGAACCTGCCGAATGGAATAGCTACCATCTTTCCCAGGATCCGCGTGCAGTGATGCACCGACACCTGTTTTGGTTTAAGGAGGCCTCTGACTAGAGATGACAGCTCCTTGGCCTTCTCCTCCGGGAGAAACACTTTTTTCTGTTCTGTGTCCAGAACCATCCCCAGGAACAGTAGACGTGTCGTAGGGACCAGCTGTGACTTTGGAATATTTAGAATCCAGCCGTGCTGTTGTAGCACCTCCCGAGATAGTGCTACCCCGACCAACAACTGCTCCCTAGACCTCGCCTTTATCAGGAGATCGTCCAAGTACGGGATAATTAAAACTCCCTTCTTTCGAAGGAGTATCATCATTTCGGCCACTACCTTGGTAAAGACCCTCGGAGCCGTGGATAGACCGAACGGCAACGTCTGGAATTGGTAATGACAATCCTGTACCACAAATCTGAGGTACTCCTGGTGAGGATGGTAAATGGGGACATGCAGGTAAGCATCCTTGATGTCCAGTGATACCATGTAATCCCCCTCGTCCAGGCTTGCAATAACCGCCCTGAGCGATTCCATCTTGAACTTGAATTTTTTTATATACGTGTTCAAGGATTTCAAATTTAAAATGGGTCTCACCGAACCGTCCGGTTTCGGTACCACAAACATTGTGGAATAGTAACCCCGTCCTTGTTGAAGTAGGGGCACCTTTACTATCACCTGCTGGGAATACAGCTTGTGAATTGCCTCTAACACTGCCTCCCTGCCTGAGGGAGTTGTTGGCAAGGCAGATTTGAGGAAACGGCGGGGGGGAGACGTCTCGAATTCCAGCTTGTACCCCTGAGATACTACTTGAAAAATCCAGGGATCAACCCGTGAGCGAGCCCACTGATCGCTGAAATTTTTGAGACGGGCCCCCACCGTACCTGGCTCCGCCTGTGGAGCCCCAGCGTCATGCTGTGGACTTAGAGGAAGCGGGGGAGGACTTTTGCTCCTGGGAACTGGCTGTATGCTGCAGCTTTTTTCCTCTACCTCTGCCTCTGGGCAGAAAGGACGCGCCTTTAACCCGCTTGCCCTTATTGGGCCGAAAGGACTGTTCCTGATAATACGGTGCTTTCTTTGGCTGTGAGGGAACATGGGGTAAAAATGTAGACTTCCCAGCTGTTGCTGTGGAAACGAGGTCCGAGAGACCATCCCCGAACAACTCCTCACCCTTATAAGGCAAAACTTCCATGTGCCTTTTAGAATCTGCATCTCCTGTCCACTGCCGAGTCCATAACCCTCTCCTGGCAGAAATGGACATTGCACTTATTTTAGATGCCAGCCGGCAAATATCCCTCTGTGCATCCCTCATGTATAAGAGTGCGTCTTTAATATGCTCTACGGTTAGCAATATAGTGTCCCTGTCTAGGGTATCAATATTTTCCGACAGGGAATCTGACCACGCAGCTGCAGCACTGCACATCCATGCTGAAGCAATAGCTGGTCTCAGTATAACACCTGTGTGTGTATATATAGACTTCAGGATAGCCTCCTGCTTTCTATCAGCAAATTCCTTCAGGGCGGCCGTATCCGGAGACGGTAGTGCCACCTTCTTTGACAAGCGTGTGAGCGCTTTATCCACCCTAGGGGATGTTTCCCAACGTGACCTATCCTCTGGCGGGAAAGGGTACGCCATTAGTAACCTCTTAGAAATTACCAGTTTCTTATCGGGGGAAGCCCACGCTTCTTCACACACTTCATTTAATTCCTCAGATGGAGGAAAAACAACTGGTAGTTTTTTCTCTCCAAACATAATACCCTTTTTTGTGGTACCCGGGGTAACATCAGAAATATGCAACACATTTTTCATTGCCTCAATCATATAACGTGTGGCCCTATTGGAAGATACATTAGTCTCATCGTCGTCGACACTGGATTCAGTATCCGTGTCGACATCTGTGTCTGCCATCTGAGGTAGCGGGCGTTTTAGAGCCCCTGACGGCTTTTGAGACGCCTGGGCAGGCACAGGCTGAGAAGCCGGCTGTCCCATATTTGGTATGTCGTCAAACCTTTTATGCAAGGAGTCGACGCTGTCGCGTAATTCCTTCCACAGAACCATCCACTCAGGTGTCGACCCCGCAGGGGGTGACATCACATTTATCGGCATCTGCTCCGCCTCCACATAAGCCTCCTCATCAAACATGTCGACACAGCCGTACCGAAACACCGCATACACACAGGGAATGCTCTGACAGAGGACAGGATGGGGAGACAGAGAGAGAGTATGCCAGCACACACCAGAGCGCTATATAACACAGGGATCCCACTATAAATGAGTGTTTTTTCCCTTATAGCTGCTTATATTATATATACTGCGCCTAAATTTAGTGCCCCCCCTCTCTTTTTTACCCTTATGTAGCTTGACACTGCAGGGGAGAGCCAGGGAGCGTCCTTCTAGCGGAGCTGTGAGGGAAAAATGGCGCCAGTGTGCTGAGGGAGATGGCCCCGCCCCTTTTCCGGCGGACTTCTCCCGCTTTTTCTGGAATTCTGGCAGGGGTATTTTTACACCTAAAATATGGTGTAGATTTGCCAGCCAAGGTGTATTATATTGCCCTCAGGGCGCCCCCCCCCCAGCGCCCTGCAGCCATCAGTGACCGGAGTGTGAGGTGTGCATGAGGAGCAATGGCGCACAGCTGCAGTGCTGGGCGCTACCTTGTTGAAGACAGAAGTCTTCTGCCGCCGATTTTCCGGAACACTTCTTGCTTCTGGCTCTGTAAGGGGCCCGGCGGCGCGGCTCCGGGACCGAACGATCGAGGTCGGGTCCTGTGTTCGATCCCTCTGGAGCTAATGGTGTCCAGTAGCCTAAGAAGCCCAAGCTACCACCAGTTAGGTAGGTTCGCTTCTTCTCCCCTTAGTCCCTCGCTGCAGTGAGTCTGTTGCCAGCAGATCTCACTGTAAAATAAAAAACCTAAAATATGCTTTCTTTCTAGGAGCTCAGGAGAGCCCCTAGTGTGCATCCAGCTCAGCCGGGCACAAGATTCTAACTGAAGTCTGGAGGAGGGTCATAGTGGGAGGAGCCAGTGCACACCAGTTAGACCTAAAGCTTTCTTTATAGTTGTGCCCAGTCTCCTGCGGAGCCGCTATTCCCCATGGTCCTTACGGAGTCCCAGCATCCACTTAGGACGTCGGAGAAATATTAAACACACCGTATGAATAACATTGTAGATAGCTGAATACCCATGCTTCGCTATGGGATGAGGATGGTAAATTACAATGATAGTTGTTCGTTAATTTACGTTGGTTGGAGATCTAGTATATAGCATATCTTGCTTTCCTGACACACTCTGTGTAGTGGCCAGACCCCTTTTTGGTCCCCCAAGGGACCCTGCTCTTCTCATTATACAACTCTCAGTCTGTGGCTTCCTGCTGCCTCCAATCCCCTACTCACATCATGTCAGTGCCCCAGTGAAATTATCGATTTTTTTACAGTTTCTTATATAGCGCAGCACATTATGTATCTCCTGATATACTCTGTGCTGCTGGGGGGCCGTGCTACTTCCACTATATAACTCTCAGTGTGTGGGTTTGTGCATTCCCCTCCTCACATCATGACACTGGCCCTGTCACATGCAGCCCTGTCATCACTAACATATCATGCATGTCCTGATATAATCTGTGCTGTTGGCCCACCCCTAGGGGTTCTAGTGGTGTGTTACCCCCACAGTGTTTGTTCTCAGAGTGTAAGTCATATGTGTAGCAAGTTTGGTGTAAATTGCTCCAGGCATTCCAGAGATATGCTGTCAGCTGAAAAACTCTGTGCTGCTGCCTCACCCCTAGGGGTGATAGGGGTGTCTTACCACCCACAGTGTTTGTTCCCAGCTTGTAAGTCATAAGTGTACCAAGTTAGTTGTAAATTGGTCCAGGTATTCAGGAGTTATGCGGTCTCCTGAAATACTTTGTTCTGTTGTCCCACCCCCAGGGGTGCTAGGGGCGTCTGACCCCCATAATGTTTGTTTCCAGAGTGTAAGTCATATGTGTACCAAGTTTGTTGTAAATTGCTGCAGGCATTCCAGAGTTATGCTGTCTGCTGAAATACTCAATGCTGCTGCCTCACCCATAGGTAGGGTTGCTAGGGGTATGTTCCACCCACAGTGTTTGTTCCCAGATTGTAAGGCATATGTGTACCAATTTTTGAGTACATTGCTCCAGTAATTCCGGAGTTATGCTGTCTCCTGATATACTCTGTGCTGATGCTAGGGATTTCAAATTGTTTTAGTTGCCTCCGCCGTGTTTTAATACGCTCATATGTATAATTTCACGATCTTCGCTTGTAAACTGTGGATTTGTATAGAAAGACAGAAGGACAAATATTCGCTTTTATATAGTAGATGTTAGCAAATGTGTGTTTTAGCCCTGGAAGCCCAACATTGATTAAAAATCATTCTAAATTAATCAATTAAAATTGACCTTTAATAAATATACCACTAGGACTTAATTTATCAAGAAATATTTATTACCATTGCAATTATGTGTCTATACAGTAACATAATTCCTTTGTGACTTTATTTTACTCTTCAGCAAATGATAGCCCACATTTATCATCCATTGTTGAAATAAATGTGTGCTTGTACATGTAAAATAGCATCATGTAGTAATAAAGAGACATTTCTATTTTTTAGTGGTTCAGAACAACTGTGTGTTTGGAACACTAAGTATCTACAAGAGCACTGCACAGCAGTTATGCCTCATATAGTAATATCTACTGATCCATTCATGCTATTAACTAGTCATAATAAACCAGGCAACTCCAAAACTATTGAAAGAAATATCCTGCATTTACCTTAAATGTTAAATCATCCTTCTGCTGTGCTTGGAAGTCCCCCAGAGTGATAAAATCTTTTGCATCTTGGTCTAATTCATCTTCCTCCTCTTCTTCATCTTCATTGTCATCCTCCTGATCATCTTCCTCATCCTCCTCGTCTTCTTCTTCACTTTCATCTACATCACCAGTTGGGTCTCTAAAATAGTCACAAGCAGAATCATTTTTATGCTTTTTCTAAACGCAGATAAAACATAAGCACAGTACTACCACTCCCAATATAACTGTGCTACAACACATGGCATTGTTATACACTGAACATCTACCTACAGATGTGTCCTTATACAATTTCCGCAGTCGCACAAAACAGTCCTTCTCAGTGCGTCAGGTCCTGTGCGGCTTGACTTGTGAAAAGTGTTTTTTTTTTCCACTAAAATGTGCATCTCATTCACACAAATTGAACATTTGGATGCGACAAAACTGCTTAACGAGACCACACTGATTAATTTTATATGCCACACTTATACATCTGTGTGTGACTGAGTCTCCATCTGTATACAAAGAGCTACGATACAGAGGCCGCTGCTTTTTTTTTTCCGTTGTGCTTTACAGTATCTGTGATTTTGTACAATTTTTAAAACAAATTCCCGTGCAGTTAAAGTCGCAGCCTGGTGCCTCTGGTAGAGACTGAGAGGTGTTATGCTGTGTCTGCCGTGCAAATAAGACTCAAATGTAAATAAAAGGTCGCTATGCTACACCACCCCATAGCATATTGAGGCTTGGTGTTTGCAGACACATCTGTATGTACAAAATCCTGTCTATTTATTATCATACCTAAAGGAATCATATAACAGTATTCTGTATCAAACGTCAACAGTGCCTCTGCATTATAACATTCCTCAATCTCACCTGGCAGATAATCTCTGTGGATAACACTATCCCAAGTGTCACTATCCTATCACTATATTCACTACCCAATCACAGCAGAATGTTATCTCTATGTGCACCACTCTATGCCACCAGAATCCTCTTTATATTCAGTATAGTACCAACAGAATCCTGTCACGATTGAACATATACGAGTCATTCAGATAACATAACATACAGTCCAGCTACAGCCCCATTTGAAGGAAAAATGCATTGCATGGACCAATTGTGAACACAGAAGTATCTATAGTGCACAGGGGCGCTTAAGAAAAAAACAAATTGTGATAGGGAAATCCATCATCTTCAGTTTAATCCCCAATGGGTAATCACATATGGAAAAGACAAAACACAATCTTCATGTAATACAATTTGGGTAATGCACTTAATTAATTTCTTAAGCTTGACAAAGATCTCTTGTAGATCGAAACGTGTAAGTGCAGGAGTCTACAGGACCTTGGAGGGGTTCTGGGACTCCAGGTCGACACCAAAAAAATAGACACACCTTGGGTTGACACCAATTGGTCGACACACCTTAGGTCGCCGTGGACAAAAGGTCGACATGAACAAGGTCGACATGGAAAAAGGTTGACATGAGTTTTTTGTATGTTTTTTGGGTGTCGTTTTCTTCGTAGAGTGACCAGGAACCCCAATTAGTGCATCGCATTCCCTCACATGGCTCGCTTCGCTCGCCATGCTTCAGGCAGATTACGTTCCAATCGTAGTCCACGTCCACGTGGAACGTTAAGTATGAAAAGGTTCAAATAAAGAAAAAAATCGAGAAAAACTCATGTCGACCCTTTTCCACGTCGATCTTGTTCATGTCGATATTTTGTCCATGTCGACCCAAGGTGTGTCTACAAATTGGTGTCGACCTAAGGTGTGTCGGCCTTTTTGTTGTCGACCTGGAGTCCAGATACCCCTTGGAGGCTAGGAACTAGCGCTGCATAGTACACATAAATCTGGAAACGATCCTTTGTAGTTTCTGTATGGTCCACTACTTTATCTCTCTGTGGAATTACACTTACAGATAATTTCTGTCACGCGTGTCCATAAAGGTATCTTTATATCTGAAACAATATGCTGTCCACTCCCCACACAAACAGAAACGATACACACTTACAGAATGTTTCTATCTCGCGTGTCCGTAAAGGTATCTTTTACTGCATGCAGATATTCAGTAGTGGAAAAACCCCCAAGAAGACTTCACATGATATATATGCAGGACAAACTTACATTAGCTTCCTTTCCCGCATGCCCATAAAGGTATCTTTTATCAGGTACGTCGTCTTAAAGGAGGATTCCACAAGATGATTTCCAACGAAGGAAGTATTTATTACACAAAGTTAAAAGAACAGAGTCCAAACGAAGGAACCCAGGTAACGGCTACTGATGGAAGACTTGTTCTCTCACCGGCCGGCTGCAGACAGGTAAGCGAGCAGAGACAAAGTCCGAGTCACCGTATCCCAGGATTCCACACTAACGACAGACGGCTTCAACGCGTTTCTGGGAGTTCACTCCCCTTTGTCCCCTTGACAAAGGGGAGTGAACTCCCAGAAACGCGTTGAAGCCGTCTGTCGTTAGTGTGGAATCCTGGGATACGGTGACTCGGACTTTGTCTCTGCTCGCTTACCTGTCTGCAGCCAGCCGGTGAGAGAACAAGTCTTCCTTCAGTAGCCGTTACCTGGGTTCCTTCGTTTGGACTCTGTTCTTTTAACTTTGTGTAATAAATACTTCCTTCGTTGGAAATCATCTTGTGGAATCCTCCTTTAAGACGACGTACCTGATAAAAGATACCTTTATGGGCATGCGGGAAAGGAAGCTAATGTAAGTTTGTCCTGCATATATATCATGTGAAGTCTTCTTGGGGGTTTTTCCACTACTGAATATCTGCATGCAGTAAAAGATACCTTTACGGACACGCGAGATAGAAACATTCTGTAAGTGTGTATCGTTTCTGTTTGTGTGGGGAGTGGACAGCATATTGTTTCAGATATAAAGATACCTTTATGGACACGCGTGACAGAAATTATCTGTAAGTGTAATTCCACAGAGAGATGAAGTAGTGGACCATACAGAAACAACAAAGGATCGTTTCCAGATTTATGTGTACTATGCAGCGCTAGTTCCTAGTTTTCTTTCTTTGTATAATCCATGGTCTACGAGGTTTCTGGGTGTAACCTCTATTTTCTAGGAACCAGCAGCAGCTAGTAAGCGCAGGGCTGCTACCTTTTTGCTTTTTACCCCTTGGAGGCTACCTGAGGAGGAGGAAGCTTTGGAAAACGGGGCCCTGTTTGTATTTACATCTGTCAACACCAATCCGGGTATGCAACCGTCTTGTTTTTATGAACATTTATTGTATGCTGTTCTGGAATAAAAAGGGTTTTCTTATTATATAAAACCTGCTCCCTATCATATCCTTTTCACTCTGAGTATAGGCCTAATTCAGAGATGATCGCTGCAACGGCACCCAGAAGCCCTACGTATGTGAAAGCATTTCACTGGTGTGATCGCCTCTGCCTGATTGACAGGCAGAGGCGACCGCTGGGCGGGAGAGGGCGTGCCAGCGGAGTTTGAACGCTGTTGGGGGGGCACAGTCCAGATAACGCAGGCATGTCCGGACCGTTGCTGGGGCAGGTAGCTGCCTTCCACCACAGCTAGGCTGCTTAGGCAGGGAGCTACTCGCTGGGTGCGAAAGCATCACCGCCGTGCGATGCTTTCGCACCTCTGCTGGAGGGGGGTAGGGCTTGACATGCGGGGCGGATTAGCCCTGTTCTGGGCATCCTCCCGCATGTCAGAGATTGTGATCATAGATGTGCTATTTTTAGCACATCTATGATTAGCTCTGAATTAGGCCCTGGTATTTATTATTTATTACCTGTTATCTATATAGCGCACACATATTCCGCAGCGCTTTACAGAGAATATTCGGCCATTCACATTGGTCATTTCAGATCGCAAGGAGATTGACAGGAAGAAGGCGTTTGTGGGTGGCAACTGACCGTTTTTTTGGGAGTGGTTGGAAAGGCGCAGGCGTGTCCAAGCGTTTGCAGGGCGGGTGTCGGAGTCAATTCCAGGACCGGACAGGCTGAAGTTCTGGGCAACACTGCACAAATAATTTTTGAACCGCCCGGCTGCACATGCGATCGCACACTTGCAAAGCAAAAATACACTCCCCAATGGGCTGCGACTATCTGCTCGCAGCAGTGCTAAAAACCCCTAGCGAGCGATCAGGTCTGAATTACCCCCCTAATCCTTTAGGGTACAGAATAAAGTGATAGATCTCTGGGAAACACTGAAAGTGAAACCTCACAGCAGATACAGGCACACACAGTCATATTAGCAATGCAGATAATTATTAGTATGACAATAAAACTGCACTGAACTAATACTGTATAAGTATGTATGTGTGTGTATATATATATATATATGTATATATATATAAAAAGACACAGTGCGGTACTAGACCGTAGGTATATATCAGAATATTCGTACAATATATTCTGTTATCAGTACACTTTTCCTTAACTTACTCTGTCTGTATAGAGACATGTAGAATACTCAAGTGTTTGTAAAGTCACAGCGCTGTATACAGGCGGCTTTACAAGGGAGACCTTGCCCTGCAGTCCCAGAGACTAGCCGCAGCTATACTCCTAAGATGGCGCCCAGCGTCTCAGTCAGGGAGTGCGGGAGAGTGTGAGGAAGCTCCAGGGTGGGAAAATCTGCAGTAGATGTCGCCCTGGGCCGGGGAGAGGCTACAGGTCAAGCACCGACTCCCCTACGCTGGACCTCACCACAAGAATTATGGAGCATTATCAATAGGGGCGTTGGTACACCCGACCTGTATTCCTATGCCCTGACGGATAAAGTGGGGTCCCTGCTCGGTGACTGTGTCCACGCCAGCGTCGCAGTCCGTCTCCCTAGACTGCGAACAGGAATGTGATTTAGTGGCGGTCTCGCCTGGGGGACCCTGTTACTTCCTCCCCGTAGCAGCCACGCGACTCAGGAGAACGTCTGAAACTATGTGCCTAAAGCCGTAACATCTTCGCCGCAAGTACCCGGGAACTGAGCCGCGGGAGTATGCGACGCCGCTTGGGAGGTGATGGAGTTGCAGCACTGAAGTGTCAAAATGACATACAGCACAGACAGCCCACTTTTGAAGAAATTTTCTGTCCGAAAAAGCTTTTTCAGGGCTGCCCAATGCAGCCCTCCTGTTAGGTCCCCTGCTGCTAAAGGCACCAACTCGAAACTGAGCTCACAGTGTCTGGAGGCGGGGTTTCAGAGGAGGCCCCAGTGTATCCTGGGACAGCCTAAAGCTTTAGCCCGTTGGTGTCTCTGGATCAAGATCCACTCTACACCCCCAATGTTTTCCTGTGGAACACAGTGTACCCAGCTGCAGAAAAGTGGATGTGGGTACCTCAAATGGTACTTTGAATTCAGTGTGCATTACCCAAATTGTATTACACGAAGATTGTGTTTTGTCTTTTTCATTATGTCATTACCCTTTGGGGACTGAACTGAAGATGACGGATTTCCCTATCACAATGGAATAACCAGGGGAATGTGATTTGGGGTTTTTTCTTAGGCGCCCATGTGTACTATAGATACTGCTGTTTTCAAAATTTCTAAAGGTTTAAAGATGTGATCCTTCATCTTGTGTATCACTAAAGGGGGGGTACACACGGAGAGATCCGTGCTTAAATTCTAAGCAATCTTTCTAGATTGCTTAGAAATTAAGCACGGATCTCTCCGTGTGTAGTGTGTCAACGACAGCGATACGCGGTCCCGTGCGTCGCTATCGCCGGCTCTAGATTTGGAATGCGAGCATGCCAAATCTAGCGAGATCGCTCATTTCACCGATGGGTGAAATGAGAAGCCCTCCCGTCCCACCCCCCGTACCTCGCTCAGCACACATTGCGCCGAGTGGGGGGAGAGATGTGCGCTGAGCGGTCTGTGCTAGATCGCTCAGCACACATCTCCGTGTGTACGGGGCTCAAGGCAGCTTGAGTGTGTGCACAGAGCTCGCACCAACATTTACACAGTGCATAGACCAATTGTTTGCTATTGGTCCACGTGGTCACACCCCTCCTAGGCTGCACACACAGAGCCATCTGTAGCTGCCTCTACAGACAGCCCTGCGCATGATGAGGGTGTGTGGTACTGCAGTATGACCCTCTTTTTTATCATTCCTGCCCTGAAAAATGGAAATTGAATTTATAAGATATTTTGTCCTATTAACAGCCTTCCTGCCATTGCCCTGAAGCAGCAATGGATTTATTTCCCCTGCATTGCTATGCACGATATGTATATGCATGATCTGATACTACTGATTCCAGACCTGTTACCTGTTTAGGCAGTCAAACTAACCAACTTACTTCAGATCTCCATCTCCTTGTGCTAAAGCTTTTGCAAGATTTTGCAACTGGTGGGAAAGTTGCATCAGTCTCCGGTCTTCCTCTTCTTTTCGCTGGTCATAATTTCCAACAGGAGCTGGTTCATCAGTCTGTAAAACAGAGCAAGACAATAAAATAGATGTAATTATTATACTATGGAACTAGCTATATTTATTTGGTTATTAAGGTATATATTTACTATACTGACATTTGGAACGGCAACACTGTAATGTCAACAGTTTCAGGATGTCAACATATTTGGTCAACATTGACAAACTCTACGTGTTCAAAATGTCAACATTTGCACATATGAGTGATAGGGTTAGGCTGTGGCTAAAGTAATGCTACAGTTAGGGTTAGGGTTAGGCTGTGGCTAGAGTAATGCTTCAGTTAGGGTTAAGGGCCCTCATTCCGAGTTGATCGCTCACTAGCTACTTTTTGCAGCCGTGCAAACGCATAGTCGCTGCCCACGAGGGAGTGTATTTTCGCTTTGCAAGTGTGCGATCGCATGTGCAACGGAGCGGTACAAAAACATTTTGTGCAAAACAAGACCAGCCCTGAAGTTACTTATCCTGTGCGATGATCCTAGCGACGGAGGTCCCGGAATTGACGTCAGACACCCGCCCCGCAAATGCCTGGACACGCCTGCGTTTTTCCTACCACTCCCAGAAAACGGTCAGTTGACACCCATAAACGCCCTCTTCCTGTCAATCTCCTTGCGATCGGCTGTGCGAATGGATTCGTCGCTAGAAGCATTGCACTGCAACGATGCTGTTTGTACCCGTACAACGCGCAGTTTTGTCTTTTTTTACCTGACCTGCGAAAATCGGCAGCGAGTGATCAACTCGGAATGACCCCCAAGGTTAGGCTGTGGTTAGAGTTAAGGTTAGGCTGCGCTTAGAGTTAAGGTTATTAGGCTGTGGTTATGGTAAAGTAGTACCGTTGACATCCTCAATGGCAACATATTGAACATGTAGACATTATGTCAGTGTCAACATGTCAAATGCCAATACTGTGACCATGCAACATCCTGAACATCGATACGGTATACCACACTTGTTACTAAGGCAACACACTCACAGTGGATAATCTGAATGGACCAGTGTTTGTCTCATACTTGCCTACTTTTGAAAAAGCATTTCAGGGAGATTGTGAAAGTAACACCTATCAGCGCAGCCATGTACTGCTACATCTGAGAGGTGTGTCATAAAAATGACTTGCATCCAAATGTAAATGAGCCCCAAAGTTAGTAAGATCTATTTATTGAAGAAAAGACACTGATATTTTGCAGGATTTGTTAGTGTATTGTGTTTTACAAGAGGTTCCATATACTGTAAGTGGCCATAGGGATCAATGGGGCAGATGTATTAACCTGGAGAAGGCATAAGGAAGTGATAAACCAGTGATATGTGCAAGGTGATAAAGGCAGCAGCCAATCACATCCTAACTGTTAATTTACATATTGGAGCTGATTGGCTGGTGCCTTTATCACCTTGCACATATCACTGGTTTATCACTTCCTTATGGCTTCTCCAAGTTAATACATCTGCCCCATTGTGCCTTTTAACCAATGCAGGGAAATGACACTAATGATCCCATTTGAATGTATATATCTCTGATTTCTTTTCCCCCCAAGAATGTAACAGCTGTATAATGGGGATAAGGTGCAATCAGGGATATTGCCGGACTTTTCAGGGAGTCAGGGAGATTGCTGCTATTTCAGGGAGTCTCCTGATGGTTTGTCTACATGTCAATTATCCAATACTAAAGTTATCATTCTTTACTAAATACAGATCTATAATGACTATAGAAGTAAAGAAGACTACAATAACTTTACAGAAATAAAAAATTGTTTAAAATGTAATTTTTGTTATTAAAATGAATGGGCAGCAAGTGTCATACTACCCCATAGCTTTGCTTGTCCCATCGGTATAATGCTGTGGGTGCTGGCCATACAGCTCTAGGTGTGACATGCTTAGACTGCAGGGTAACATATACATACAGTAATACGTACTTTTTTCAACTTCTGAAGGGCTTCTCTGTTAGCATCAACCAAATTCTTCAACTGGACACTTCTACATAGAAACACAGCAGGATTCCCTATTAGAATAATCTCATATGCAGAAGTGTCAAAAGACTATAAAAGGGATTGTGAAAGTATCAGTATAAATGAATGAAATAATAAAAAATAAAATAATAAAAAATGTTTAGCAGGTGTAAAAAGAAAACACAATAACAATGGCTAATGATATAGGGGTATATGCAATTGCGGTCGAATTCCCGAAATTGTCGAATTTCGGGTCATTTTCGACCAAAAAAAAAATTCGCCTATGCAATTCAGTGCTTTCCGACCAAAAAACGGACTTTTAAAATTCGACTTTTTGAAATTTGAATTTTTGCAAATTCGACTTTTCTGCAATGATACAAGTGCTGCAATTCGACCAAAGCATATTCAATTCAAGTTTGGAAATTCGACAGCAGTGCTTTTAGCCTGCAAATTCGTCATTTTCAATCCGCCACACTTTGGAGGGTGAAAACAAATAAAAAAAATTTAAACATGTTTTTTTTTGTGTTTTTTTTTGGGGGAATAGCAGATCTATTTATATTAGAAGGGATTAGGTACTTTTTTTTTTTTTTTGGAGGCACAAATATTATTTATATATTTTTAAAAAAAAAAATTATTTTATTTATTGCTGGAACGGTAAAATCCTAAAAAAAAATGGCGTGGGGTCCCCCCTCCAAAGCATAACCAGCCTCGGGCTCTTCGAGCTGGTCCTGGTTCTAAAAATGCGGGGGAAAAATTGACAGGGGATCCCCCGTATTTTTAAAACCAGCACCGGGCTCTGCGCCTGGTGCTGGTGCCAAAAATACGGGGGACAAAAAGCGTAGGGGTCCCCCGTATTTTTAACACCAGCATCGAGCTCCACTAGCTGGACAGATAATGCCACAGCCGGGGGTCACTTTTATGCCGTGCCCTGCGGCCGTGGCATTAAATATCCAACTAGTCACCCCTGGCCGGGGTACCCTGGGGGAGTGGGGACCCCTTCAATCAAGGGGTCCCCCCCCCCAGCCACCCAAGGGCCAGGGGTGAAGCCCGAGGCTGTCCCCCCCCATCCAATGGGCTGCGGATGGGGGGGCTGATAGCCTTTTGTGATCATGAAAAGAATATTGTTTTTTCCAGCAGTACTACAAGTCCCAGCAAGCCTCCCCCGCAAGCTGGTACTTGGAGAACCACAAGTACCAGCATGCGGGAGAAAAGCGGGCCCGCTGGTACCTGTAGTACTACTGGAAAAAAAATACCCAAATAAAAACAGGACACAGACACCGTGAAAGTAAAACTTTATTTCATACGTCGACACACACATACTTACCTATGTTCACACGCCGACATCGGTCCTCTTCTCCATGTAGAATCCAGGGGTACCTGAAAATAAAAGATCAATATACTCACCTCAGCCATGGTCCAGAGATAAATCCACGTACTTGTAGAAAAAAACAAAACGCAAATACCCGACCAAACGGACTGAAAGGGGTCCCATGCTGACACATGAGACCCCTATCCCCGAATGCAGAGAGACCTGTCAGTGACAGCTGTCACAGAAAGGTCTCTATAGCCAATCAGGAAGCGCAACTTCGTTGCGCTCACCTGATTGGCTCTGCGCGTCTGAGCAGACAGCGCATCGCACAGCCCAGTCCATTATATTCAATGGTGGGAACTTAGCGGCTAGCGGTGAGGTCACCCGCCGGTCAGCGGCTGACCGCGGGTTAACCCCACCGCTACCCGCAAAGTTCCCACCATTGAAAGCAATGGAGCGGCTTTGCGATGCGCTGTCACAGCACAGACAGCGCACAGCCAATCAGGTGAGCGCCACGGAAGTAGCGCTTTCTGATTGGCTGAAGGGACTTCAGTGACAGGAGTCACGTGATGTCCCGGGATTCGGGAGAAAGGGGTCTGATGTGAAAGCATGGGACCCCTTTCTTAGTCCGGTATGGATCGGTGTTCGTTTTTTTGTTTTGCCAAGTACGTGGATTATCTCTGGACCTGGATGTACCTCTGGACGCTGGAAGGTGAGTATAATTTTTTCACAGGTACCTCGGATCGTCGGAGACCGTGGCAGTCGGCGTGTCAACATAGGTAAGTATGTGTGTGTCGGTAGTGTGTAATAAAGTTTTACTATCAAGGTGTGTGTGTACTGTTTTTATTTGGGTATTTTTTTCCAGTAGTACTACAGGTACCAGCGGGCCCGTTTTTCTCCCGCATGCTGGTACTTGTGGTTCTCCAAGTACCAGCTTGCGGGGGAGGCTTGCTGGGACTTGTAGTACTACTGGAAAAAACAATATCTTTTTATTATCACAAAAGGCTATCAGCCCCCCCATCCGCAGCCCATTGGATGGGGGGGGGGACAGCCTCGGGCTTCACCCCTGGCCCTTGGGTGGCTGGGGGGGGGACCCCTTGATTGAAGGGGTCCCCACTCCCCCAGGGTACCCCGGCCAGGGGTGACTAGTTGGATATTTAATGCCACGGCCGCAGGGCACGGCATAAAAGTGACCCCGGGCTGTGGCATTATCTGTCCAGCTAGTGGAGCCCGATGCTGGTGTTAAAAATACGGGGGACCCCTACTCTTTTTGTCCCCCGTATTTTTGGCACCAGCACCAGGCGCAGAGCCCGGTGCTGGTTTTAAAAATACGGGGGATCCCTGCCCAATTTTTCCCCTGCATTTTTAGAACCAGGACCAGCTCGAAGAGCCCGAGGCTGGTTATGCTTTGGAGGGGGGACCCCACGCCATTTTTTTTTTCCGGGTTTTTCCCGTTTTTTCCCGTTTTTTTAAAATCGCGGCAAAATCCGCCAAATCGGACGATTTTCGCCCGCGATTCTGGCGAATCCGTTTTTCATTGAATATGGTGAATTCCGGAAGCCACCTTCCGGAATTCACCTGTCGAATTAAGTCGAATTAAAAAACGGCGAAAAATTGCCGCGATTCGCCGTGAATTGCATATACCCCATAATGATGCTTTCCATAAATAGCTTCTAATGTAAAAAAAAAAAAAATCTTGCTTTACCCTTCACCCCGCATAATGGTAAATATTGTTTTTCCTTTTGGACTTCCCTATGTGGCATACAGTATTAACGCTGAGTGGCGGATAGATGCCCCCATCGTTCATCTGACTACAACAACTGCATAGGTATGTAAGACCCTGGTTTCCATGTTTTTCACCCATCTAATTGATACAATGTAATATACTCTATGTGATAATATACAGTATTACCATATATAGTTACATTATAGTGTCATATCACATACAGAATATTATAGTGTATCAGGAAGGCAGGAAAGTCTAACCTTTTCTACTGACCAAATAACCAGTGTTATTGCCGGTCGGGCCCAAAAAAATCACCTGGGTCAATATACTCGGCAATCCTACCCGTGTCTCGAGCAGGGCTGAACACTGGTAGGACCCTGGTTACGCGGCAGTGGAAATTAACCCTACTCGGTTTACGCGACCCGGGTAATACTGCTCCACGATGCTGGAGCTTCTGGTGTACAGACAGATGATATCATCTGTAAGTGCCTCACACTGGAGCATTGCAACAGTGCTGTTAACGCCAACGCTGAGCACACAGACGACCTAAACCACCCACAGATTCAACCACATGCTGTCCCACAGCCTGATCCTCAGCATTAACTGCAGCTCATAATCTGATCCTCAGCTTCAAGTCACCCTGAGCTGCAGTGAGGAAGGCAGCCACAATCACTCACACTCATCTTTGTGAGCCTGAAAAAAAGTCAAATTTTAATGACATCCATATGGATTTACAGGGCTGACCCGCGTTAAAGGGAAACGGGACCGAAGTACAGTGGAAACAGCGTCTAAAGTCGCGTCCGACCCAATATTTTGTTGATAAAGGGGTATAATAGAATCACGTCTCCAGTGTAGTCATGTGATATCCAGGAAGGCTGGGAATGGCAGCTAACAATGGGGCAGATGTATTAAGCCTGGAGAAGGCATAAGGAAGTGATAAAGCAGTGATATGTGCAAGGTGATAACGAACCAGCCAATCAGCTACTGTCATTTTTCAAATCCGTAATGATTTTCACTTATCACTGCTTTATCACTTCTTTATCCCTTCTTCAGGTTAATACATCTGCCCCAATGTGCATTATGTAGCAGATGCGGAGGACAAAACAAAAATAAGAATTTACTTACCGATAATTCTATTTCTCATAGTCCGTAGTGGATGCTGGGGACTCCGTCAGGACCATGGGGATTAGCGGCTCCGCAGGAGACAGGGCACAAAAATAAAGCTTTAGGATCAGGTGGTGTGCACTGGCTCCTCCCCCTATGACCCTCCTCCAAGCCTCAGTTAGGATACTGTGCCCGGACGAGCGTACACAATAAGGAAGGATTTTGAATCCCGGGTAAGACTCATACCAGCCACACCAATCACAACGTACAACTTGTGATCTGAACCCAGTTAACAGTATGACAAACGTAGGAGCCTCTGAACAGACGGCTCACAACAATAACAACCCGATTTTTTTGTAACAATAACTATGTACAAGTAATGCAGACAATCCGCACTTGGGATGGGCGCCCAGCATCCACTACGGACTATGAGAAATAGAATTATCGGTAAGTAAATTCTTATTTTCTCTAACGTCCTAGTGGATGCTGGGGACTCCGTCAGGACCATGGGGATTATACCAAAGCTCCCAAACGGGCGGGAGAGTGCGGATGACTCTGCAGCACCGAATGAGAGAACTCCAGGTCCTCTTTAGCCAGGGTATCAAATTTGTAGAATTTTACAAACGTGTTCTCCCCCAACCACGTAGCTGCTCGGCAGAGTTGTAATGCCGAGACCCCTCGGGCAGCCGCCCAGGATGAGCCCACCTTCCTTGTGGAATGGGCCTTGACAGATTTAGGCTGTGGCAGGCCTGCCACAGAATGTGCAAGTTGAAATGTGCTACAAATCCAACGAGCAATCGTCTGCTTAGAAGCAAGAGCACCCAGTTTGTTGGGTGCATACAGGATAACAGCAAGTCAGTTTTCCTGACTCCAGCCGTCCTGGAAACCTATATTTTCAGGGCCCTGACAACATCTAGCAACTTGGAGTCCTCCAAGTCCCTAGTAGCCGCAGGTACCACAATAAGCTGGTTCAGGTGAAACGCTGACACCACCTTAGGAAGAAACTGGGGACGAGTCCGCAGCTCTGCCCTGTCCGAATGGACAATCAGATATGGCTTTTGTGAGACAAAGCCGCCAATTCTGACACTCGCCTGGCCGAGGCCAGGGCCAACAGCATGGTCACTTTTCATGTGAGATATTTCAAATCCACAGATTTGAGCGGTTTAAAATGTGATTTGAGGAATCCCAGAACTACGTTGAGATCCCACAGTGCCACTGGAGGCACAAAAAGGGGGTTGTATATGCAATACTCCCTTGACAAACTTCTGGACTTCAGGAACTGAAGCCAATTCTTTCTGGAAGAAAATTGACAGGGCCGAAATTTGAACCTTAATGGACCCCAATTTGAGGCCCATAGACACTCCTGTTTGCAGGAAATGCAGGAATCGACCGAGTTGAAATTTCTTCGTGGGGCCTTCCTGGCCCCACACCACGCAACATATTTTCGCCACATGTGGTGATAATGTTTTGCGGTCACCTCCTTCCTGGCTTTGACCAGGGTAGGAATGACCTCTTCCGGAATGCCTTTTTCCCTTAGGATCTGGCGTTCCACCGCCATGCCGTCAAACGCAGCCGCGGTAAGTCTTGGAACAGACCTGGTACTTACTGAAGCAAGTCCCTTCTTAGCGGCAGAGGCCATGAGTCCTCTGTGAGCATTTCTTGAAGTTCCGGGTGCCACGTCCTTCTTGGCCAATCCGGAGCCACGAGTATAGTTCTTACTCCTCTACGTCTTATAATTCTCAGTACCTTGGGTATGAGAAGCAGAGGAGGGAACACATACACCGACTGGTACACCCACGGTGTTACCAGAACGTCCACAGCTATTGCTTGAGGGTCTCTTGAGCTGGCGCAATACCTGTCCAGTTTTTTTGTTCAGGCGGGACGCCATCATGTCCACCTTTGGTCTTTCCCAACGGTTCACAATCATGTGGAATACTTCCCGATGAAGTCCCCACTCTCCCGGGTGGAGGTCGTGCCTGCTGAGGAAGTCTGCTTCCCAGTTGTCCACTCCCGGAATGAACACTGCTGACAGTGCTATCACATGATTTTTCGCCCAGCGAAGAATCCTTGCAGTTTCTGCCATTGCCCTCCTGCTTCTTGTGCCGCCCTGTCTGTTTACGTGGGCGACTGCCGTGATGTTGTCCCACTGGATCAATACCGGCTGACCTTGAAGCAGAGGTCTTGCTAAGCTTAGAACATTGTAAATTGCCCTTAGCTCCAGTATATTTATGTGGAGAGAAGTCTCCAGACTTGATCACACTCCCTGGAAATTTTTTCCCTGTGTGACTGCTCCCCAGCCTCTCAGGCTGGCATCCGTGGTCACCAGGACCCAGTCCTGAATGCCGAATCTGCGGCCCTTTAGTAGATGAGCACTCTGCAGCCACCGCAGAAGAAACACCCTTGTCCTTGGAGACAGGGTTATCCGCTGATGCATCTGAAGATGCGATCCGGACCATTCGTCCAGCAGATCCCACTGAAAAGTTCTTGCGTGAAATCTGCCGAATGGAATCGCTTCGTAAGAAGCCACCATTTTTCCCAGGACCCTTGTGCAATGATGCACTGACACTTTTCCTGGTTTTAGGAGGTTCCTGACTAGCTCGGATAACTCCCTGGCTTTCTTCTCCGGGAGAAACACCTTTTTCTGGACTGTGTCCAGAATCATCCCTAGGAACAGCAGACGTGTCGTCGGAAACAGCTGCGGTTTTGGAATATTTAGAATCCACCCGTGCTGTCGTAGAACTACTTGAGATAGTGCTACTCCGACCTCCAACTGTTCTCTGGACCTTGCCCCTATCAGGAGATCGTCCATTTTCTTTGAAGAAGAATCATCCTTTCGGCCATTACCTTGGTAAGGACCCGGGGTGCCGTGGACAATCCAACCGGCAGCGTCTGAAACTGATAGTGACAGTTCTGTACCACGAACCTGAGGTACCCTTGGTGAGAAGGGCAAATTGGGACATGGAGGTAAGCATCCCTGATGTCCCGGGACACCATATAGTCCCCTTCTTCCTGGTTCGCTATCACTGCTCTGAGTGACTCCATCTTGATTTGAACCTTTGTATGTAAGTGTTCAAATATTTCAGATTTAGAATAGGTCTCACCGAGCCGTCTGGCTTCAGTACCACAATATAGTGTGGAATAATACCCCTTTCCTTGTTGTAGGAGGGGTACTTTGATTATCACCTGCTGGGAATACAGCTTGTGAATTGTTTCCACTACTGCCTCCCTGTCGGAGGGAGACGTTGGTAAAGCAGACTTCAGGAACCTGCGAGGGGGAGACGTCTCGAATTTCCAATCTGTACCCCTGGGATACTACTTGTAGGATCCAGGGGTCCACTTGCGAGTGAGCCCACAGCGTGCTGAAACTCTTGAGACGACCCCCCCACCGCACCTGAGTCCGCTTGTACGGCCCCAGCGTCATGCTGAGGACTTGGCAGAAGCGGTGGAGGGCTTCTGTTCCTGGGAATGGGCTGCCTGCTGCAGTCTTCTTCCCTTTCCTCTATCCCATGGCAGATATGACTGGCCTTTTGCCCGCTTGCCCTTATGGGGACGAAAGGACTGAGGCTGAAAAGACGTTGTCTTTTTCTCCTTTATACGGCAATACTTCCATGTGCCGTTTGGAATCTGCATCACCTGACCACTGTCGTGTCCATAAACAACTTCTGGCAGATATGGACATCGCACTTACTCTTGATGCCAGAGTGCAAATATCCCTCTGTGCATCTCGCATATATAGAAATGCATCCTTTAAATGCTCTATAGTCAATAAAATACTGTCCCTGTCAAGGGTATCAATATTTTCAGTCAGGGAATCCGACCAAGCCACCCCAGCGCTGCACATCCAGGCTGAGGCGATCGCTGGTCGCAGTATAACACCAGTATGTGTGTATATACTTTTTTGGATATTTTCCAGCCTCCTATCAGCTGGCTCCTTGAGGGCGGCCCTATCTGGAGACGGTACCGCCACTTGTTTTGATAAGCGTGTGAGCGCCTTATCCACCCTAAGGGGTGTTTCCCAACGCGCCCTAACTTCTGGCGGGAAAGGGTATACCGCCAATAATTTTCTATCGGGGGAAACCCACGCATCATCACACACTTCATTTAATTTATCTGATTCAGGAAAAACTACAGGTAGTTTTTTCACACTCCACATAATACCCTTTTTTGTGGTACTTGTAGTATCAGAAATATGTAACACCTCCTTCATTGCCCTTAACAAGTAACGTGTGGCCCTAAAGGAAAATACGTTTGTTTCTTCACCGTCGACACTGGAGTCAGTGTCCGGGTCTGTGTCTGTGTCGACCGACTGAGGTAAAAGGACGTTTTAACGCCCCTGACGGTGTTTGAGACGCCTGGACAGGTACTAATTGGTTTGCCGGCCGTCTCATGTCGTCAACCGACCTTGCAGCGTGTTGACATTATCACGTAATTCCTTAAATAAGCCATCCATTCCGGTGTCGACTCCCTAGAGAGTGACATCACCATTACAGGCAATTGCTCCGCCTCCTCACCAACATCGTCCTCATACATGTCGACACACACGTACCGACACACAGCACACACACAGGGAATGCTCTGATAGAGGACAGGACCCCACTAGCCCTTTGGAGAGACAGAGGGAGAGTTTGCCAGCACACACCAAAACGCTATAATTATACAGGGACAACCTTTATATAAGTGTTTTTCCCTTATAGCATCTTAATATATATAATCATATCGCCAAATAAGTGCCCCCCCTCTCTGTTTTAACCCCGTTTCTGTAGTGCAGTGCAGGGGAGAGCCTGGGAGCCTTCCCACCAGCATTTCTGTGAGTGAAAATGGCGCTGTGTGCTGAGGAGAATAGGCCCCGCCCCCTTTTCGGCGGGCTTCTTCTCCCGTTTTTCTGAGACCTGGCAGGGGTTAAATACATCCATATAGCCCCAGGGGCTATATGTGATGTATTTTTTAGCCAGAACAAGGTATTCTCATTGCTGCCCAGGGCGCCCCCTGCAGCGCCCTGCACCCTCCGTGACCGCTGGTGTGAAGTGTGTGACAACAATGGCGCACAGCTGCAGTGCTGTGCGCTACCTCATGAAGACTGAAAAGTCTTCTGCCGCCGGTTTCTGGACCTCTTCACTTTTAGGCATCTGCAAGGGGGTCGGCGGCGCGGCTCCGGGACCGGACTCCATGGCTGGGCCTGTGTTCGATCCCTCTGGAGCTAATGGTGTCCAGTAGCCTAAGAAGCCAATCCATCCTGCACGCAGGTGAGTTCACTTCTTCTCCCCTAAGTCCCTCGTTGCAGTGAGCCTGTTGCCAGCAGGACTCACTGTAAAATAAAAAACCTAAAAACTTTTTCTAAGCAGCTCTTTAGGAGAGCCACCTAGATTGCACCCTGCTCGGACGGGCACAAAAACCTAACTGGGGCTTGGAGGAGGGTCATAGGGGGAGGAGCCAGTGCACACCACCTGATCCTAAAGCTTTATTTTTGTGCCCTGTCTCCTGCGGAGCCGCTAATCCCCATGGTCCTGACGGAGTCCCCAGCATCCACTAGGACGTTAGAGAAACTTCAGTTGGAGAATAACTATAATTAATTTATATCTCAGAAGCATCGCTGTTCCATGGGCTGCTTTTGATACATTATTGGTGCATAATATAGCCAAATAGCAGAACCAAAGAAGCAGAAAGATGGAGTTATTAACCTACTAGTAACTAGACACTATGTAGAGTGAGTATTGCAAATCACATAACTCGCATTAGTCCGCACATGCCCAGAAGTAGCTGCATACATATGCACCTATGCAGATTTGTGTGATTCTGGCACCTGCTTGTGTCTAGATAGCCATGACTGGGGCATACTAACCCAGGCCTAGTACAGTGAGCGTGAGAGAGAGAAGCATTTGAAGATTTATTGATACCTAATAGTAGCACAATTGAAAGCATTGACACCGTGCGACGCTTTCACACCTGTGTGTGTGTGTGGGGGGCTTACATGCGGGGAGGACTAGCCCTGTGCTAGGCGTCTCCCCCCCCCCCCCCCCCCCCCCGCATATTAGAGAAACTGATCGTAGATGTGCTAAATTTATCACATCTACGATCAGGTCTGAATCACCCCCTATGCCACCTGCACCTCTTCTCACTCACTGCTCCCTACCCTGCAATGCCCTCCCAATGCAGACTCACCAGGGAAGTTCCCCTCCTCAACAATGTTGTAAACTAGACTTCAGTTACACTGAAGGATCACTGTGCCTGTATATTTTTCTATATATTATTTAGATTGTAAGCTTCTCAGGGCAGGGAACAAGCTTTTCTTCATTAAATAAACAAATCCCCACACATAGGGACTCAGTCAGAGCAGCGCAAGTCCATCACATAAGCCTAGTATTCTGAGGGCGTGTCACTGGGCATTAGCTAGGCATACACACAAATAAGCCTAGTGTTCTTGGGGCATGTCCTGGGCATCAACTGAGCGTCCACACGTAAGTTTAGTGTTCTCAGGGCATGTCACTGGGCATTCACACATAAGCCTAGTGTTCTGAGGGCATGTCACTGGGCATCAACTGAGCATTCACATGCAAGACTAGTGTTCTGAGGGTGTCACTGGCCATAAACTGGGTGTTCACATGTAAGACTAGTGTTCTGAGGGCGCGTCACTGGGCGTTCAGACATAAGCCTACTGTTCTGAGGATGTGTCACTAAGTAACTACAGGTGATTCAGAATCAAACTCCTCTGCCACATCTGCACATCTACAGCTGGGCATTCTCACATAAGCATAGTGTTCTAAGGGCCTGTGACTGGGCATCAACTGAGCGTCCACACGTAAGCCTAGTGTTCTGAGGATGTGTCATGGGTGTATAGGCAGGCCCAGCGACAGGGGGGGGGGGGGGTCAAAGGGGGACAGCTATACCGGGCCCCGTAGTTCAGAGGGACTCAAAAAACGGATGCTGAAGTGCCTGGTAAACACTCTATATTTATTGGCCGCTCTGCCCGCCCGCCAATCAAGTAAGGAAAAAAACAACAATAATTAACTGTGCGCCCCGTCGATACCCCCGTGACCCCTCTCACTTGCTCTGGTCCAGTGACTTTACCTCGCTGCCGACGTCGTAACGAATGATGCTGCGCCGGCCCTTCCATGCTGTTTATGCTGCAGCTGCCGCCAAGGAACAGAGCGCCCTGAGCCTAGGAAAATCACCTCCCGCCGGGCACACCTTCACAGCAGCAGCGCCACCCGTAGCCCCACCGCTGTCCCCTGGCTGTAGGAAGACAGATAGGCGGCACTCAGAGCATTTGTTTAAAGAGTAAAGTGTAGTGACTTTATTGTCAGTAAAGACATCAACGTTTCTGGGACGCAGCCCCGTCGTCAGGATAAGTGACATTAATAAATAAGTGTATAAATACCTTTAACTGGAGGGACTCCTCCCGCCTATTCAGACCACGCCAGCCGGATCCCAGCCGTGCCGTCCAGCCTGTCCGGAAGTGACACACCGCCGGTCCGACCAGCTGACGCGCCGACGCTGTGGATGAGATCACCATGGTTACACACAAACAGTAACCGTGTGCGGAAAAGAGGGAGCTTACATTCCATTAATACATTACAGTGCATATTATATTTCAGTAGTTATCAATAATAAAAGTGCATTGTGCAAAATTCCAAATAAATACACAGTGTGACATCTAAAAAAGCGTGTAAAGTCCAAAGTTAACTATCTGTTAATATGGACAACAATTAATAATCTATTAATTCCATTATATACCATCTATTAGAGCATTATTACTTTGATAACTTTCGACAACTAATAACACAATATATGCCATCATTACTAATCCTCCCTGTGACAAGAGATGACCCTAGCCCAAATGGTAAGTACTGGAAGTCTGAAAATTGATGGATTCTTATCAGCCTAAAGAAAACATCTCAGGTTCAGAGACTCATTTAATCCCTTAGGATAAATGGTATTTAATCTGTGAATCCATCTGGATTCAAGTTGCAACAGTTTTTTTGATCGATCTCCCCCACGTAAAGATTTGGAGACATGATCAGTTATTTTATATATCAGTGTGGCCATGCTATGTTTCGCCTTCGCAAAGTGTCTGGCCACCAGCTGCTCACTATCTCCAGATTTGATAGCTTCCCGGATGGCGTATCTGTGTTGTGCCATACGTATTCTAAAGGCACAGACCGTCTTACCCACATAACTCAACCCACAGGGGCAATAGATGAGATACACTACAAACTTAGACTCACACGACAACGGGTATTGAATGGTAAATGTTTTACCTGTGTGTGGATGTCTAAATTTGTCTCCCGGGGTAAGGCAGCTGCATGTCGTGCAACCACTGCACCGAAAGCAGACAGATTTCCTACTCAAAAAATGCGGTTTGGGTGTATCAAAGTCTGATACATCAGTCTTGACCACATAGTCTCTAATGCTCTTATTTCTAGAATGGCTAGCCAATAATTTTGATTCAAATACTTCACCCAGATCTTTGTCCGTGGCCACTATGGGCCACAGTTGTTTGATTCTTTTAGAAAGGTGTGTACTATTGGTGTTGAACTGTGTGACCCACGGGAATCTACCTGCTAGCGATTTTTTGTCCTTAGGTTCAAGCAATTGTTCCCTTGTACAGTTAAGGGCTTGAGTTTTAGCTCGTTGTAAATCAGTCAGCGGGTATCCTCGATCTAGAAATTTCTGTAGCATTTTATCCAACTCTACATCCCTACTCTCTGGGGTCCTATTTATGCGGCATACCCGGAGAAACTGTGAGAAAGGGAGACTTCTAATGGTGGATCTTGGATGGAAACTATCATGTTTGAGGAGATTGTTTCTGTCTGTTGGCTTAACAAAAAGTGGCGTATTAATTACTCCTGTATGTACCGAAATTTGTACATCAAGAAAATTAATAGTGCTGGTGTCAAAAGTCGATGTAAATTTCACTGGGCTGGACGACTGATTGTGCGATTTAATCAGATTGCTCAGTTGAGACTGTGGCCCTGTCCAGAATATTAATATGTCATCTATGTATCTGAGGTAAAGTTTCAGATGACAACTAATGAGTTGATCCTGCAAAAATAGGCCCTCTCTAGGGATTATCCAATTGTACCTATCTTTTATTGTATTCCGAAATTGCACAAGTACCCATCTAATCCCCCAGGCAGACCATTATTTCGGCACGGGGGTCCTTATGTGAGCCCTTGGCAGTATATTGTGATACGTTTCTGCAACCCTGTATCCAACAGACAAACACCCATCTGAAAGACACTTCAATGTTGCTCAGGAAGCTGGATTAATTAGGCACACTCCCCCCACATACGACCCTAGCCTCAATAGATGTTACTAGTCTCTACACATGTATACCGCATGAGGCTGGGTTGCTAGCGGTCAGAGTTTGATCACTAACAATCCATTTTACAAGGGGCCAGAAGTTGAGTTTTTTCTGCAATTATTACGTTTCACTTTGACACATAATTACTTCCTATATGACAGAAGGTATTACATTCAACGCACTGGATGTGCGATGGGGTCTGCTGTGGCCCCAGCCTTCGCAAATACATACATGTGAGAAGTTGAAAAGGACCTATTTTTGCAGGATCAACTCATTAGTTGTCATCTGAAACTTTACCTCAGATACATAGATGACATATTAATATTCTGGACAGGGCCACAGTCTCAACTGAGCAATCTGATTAAATCGCACAATCAGTCGTCCAGCCCAGTGAAATTTACATCGACTTTAGACACCAGCACTATTAATTTTCTTGATGTACAAATTTCGGTACATACAGGAGTAATTAATACGTCACTTTTTGTTAAGCCAACAGACAGAAACAATCTTATCAAACATGATAGTTTCCATCCAAGATCCACCATTAGAAGTCTCCCTTTCTCCCAGTTTCTCCGGGTATGCCGCATAAATAGGACCCCAGAGAGTAGGGATGTAGAGTTGGATAAAATGCTACAGAAATTTCTAGATCGAGGATACCTGCTGACTGATTTACAACGAGCTAAAACTCAAGCCCTTAACTGTACACGGGAACAATTGCTTGAACCTAAGGACAAAAAATCGCTAGCAGGTAGATTCCCGTGGGTCACACAGTTCAACACCAATAGTACACACCTTTCTAAAAGAACCAAACAACTGAGGCCCATAGTGGCCACGGACAAAGATCTGGGCGAAGTATTTCAATCAAAATTATTGGTTAGCCATTCTAGAAATAAGAGCATTAGAGACTATGTGGTCAAGACTGATGTATCAGACTTTGATACACCCAAACCGCATTTTTTGAGTAGGAAATCTGTCTGCTTTCAGTGCAGTGGTTGCACGACATGCAGCTGCCTTACCCCGGGAGACAAATTTAGACATCCACACACAGGTAAAACATTTACCATTCAATACCCGTTGTCGTGTGAGTCTAAATCAGTGACGTGCGGTGGGGTGAGGCAGGTGAGACAGAGCCTTTCCTGTTATACTAACGTTTGTGCCAGAGTTTTTACTGTATAAAGTATATGAAAAATACAAAGAATATGTTTGAAATATCTTCTTTGCATTATTCTAATCATTTTTATAGCCAAAACTGTGGAGTAAAAAGTCTATGGCAGGTGAGGCAGTGCCTCACCTGCCGATCTTTTCAACACATCTCTAATCAAAACTCACAAAACTTTCAGAAGTTTATACTGCTGCACCTGTGTATAATGCTCCCATGTACCTTTTGGCTCATATATTGCGTGTAAATCTGGCTCTGGTGCTAGCCAGTGCCTCCTGAGCAATTTAGCTCACCGCACGTCCCTGGTCTAAATTTGTAGTGTATCCCATCCATTGCCCCTGTGGGTTGACTTATGTGGGTAAGACGGACTGTGCCTTTAGAATACGTATGGCACAACACAGATACGCCATCCGGGAAGCTATCAAATCTGGAGATAGTGAGCAGCCGGTGGCCAGGCACTTTGCGAAGGCGAAACATAGCATGGCCACACTGAGATATAAAATAATTGATCATGTCCCTAAATCTTTACGTGGGGGAGATCGATCAAAAAAACTGTTGCAACTTGAATCCAGATGGATTCACAGATTAAATACCATTTATCCTAAGGGATTAAATGAGTCTCTGAACCTGAGATGTTTTCTTTAGGCTGATAAGAATCCATCAATTTTCAGACTTCCAGTACTTACCATTTGGGCTAGGGTCATCTCTTGTCACAGGGAGGATTAGTAATAATGGCATATATTGTGTTATTATTTGTCGAAAGTTATCAAAGTAATAATGCTCTAATAGATGGTATATAATGGAATTAATAGATTATTAATTTTTGTCCATATTAACAGATAGTTAACTTTGGACTTTACACGCTTTTTTAGATGTCACACTGTGTATTTATTTGTAATTTTGCACAATGCACTTTTATTATTGATAACTACTGAAATATAATATGCACTGTAATGTATTAATGGAAGGTAAGCTTCCTCTTTTCCGCACACGGTTACTGTTTGTGTGTAACCATGGTGATCTCATCCACAGCGTCAGCGCGTTAGCTGGTCGGACCGACGGTGTGTCACTTCCGGACAGGCTGGACGGCACGGCCGGGATCCGGCCGGCGTGGTCTGAACGGGCGGGAGGAGTCCCTCCAGTAAAAGGTATTTATACACTGTTATTTATTAAAGTCACTTATCCTGACGATGGGGCTGCGTCCCTGAAACGTTGATGTCTTTACTGACAATAAAGTCACTGCACTTTACTCTTTAAACAAATGCTCTGAGTGCTGCCTATCTGTCTTCCTATATTACCGGAAGGCACCGTGAGTTAGACAATCAGCATTAAGGAACTGTGAGTGCCAGGTCACACTGCTACTTTATATATATATATCTATATCTATATCACACACGCGTGTGTGTGTGTGTGTGTGTGTGTGTGTGTGTGTGTGTGTGTGTGTGTGTGTGTGTGTGTGTGTGTGTATGTATGGATTTACTGTATATATGTGTGTGTTGAGAGGAATTGATGGGGAAGGGGGCCCAGAGAAATACATGTGCCGGGCCCCAAATTTCTGTTGCCGGCCCTGTGTATAGACAGGGCTATGGGTTAATCAAAGGTGAGCGTACATAGTGATCTGTTATGTTTTCAGATGGATCTCTTGCAGCAGGTATAGGGCTGGCACAAATACCCACTGATATGGATAACTACTACTTTCACAAGCAGATAGATAGGGCAGAGCAGCAAGCTATGAATGCAGTGGAAAGTGTGGATGTCTTGCATTCAACGCTGAATAAGGCCCATTATGGGCATTTTCATCTGCCTGTAAGCTATAATGTGGTCACAGTGCTGAGGTCATGGGTTCGATTTCCACCATGGCCCTGTGTGGAGTTCGTATATTCTCCCCGTGCTTCAGTGGGATTTCTCCAGGTACTCCGGTTTCCCCCCACAATTTAAAAATATACTGGTAGGTTAATTGGCTCCAACAAAATTATCCCTAGCGTGAATGTGTATGAGCGTACATGTGATAGGGAATATAGATTGTAAGCTCCTCTGGACAGGGACTTCTGTGAATCGCCAAATATTCTCTGTAAAGCGCTGTAGAATTTGTGTGCACTATATAAATAACTGGTAATAATAATAATAATAATAATCAATCATCATCATCATAAAAGCACTTTTACTATACATGCATAAATACATTACCTCTGGTAAAAGTCCTTTCTAACTGCAGGTTCCAAAGCATCTTTCTCTATCGTCTCACGAAGTAAATCATCAATCTAGAAAACAACCACACAAATAAACAAAACACATAATTATATTATGGTGAAATAAATGTCAAATATAATTCCAATGTATTTGTTAACCCCATGGATAAAATGAACTGTGCATATAAATCTCATAACAAACTGCTAGGGCTCCTGAAGATATCATTGTATGGGGGCCCCAATATTTCTGTTGATGGCCCTGCCTATGGATCCTTCCTGGCCTGATGTTACTGACATAACGATTATCCTATTGCTCTATGTTTTCACAAACACATCATTAAAACACTAGGAGTACGATGATACCAACACCAAGTGTGATTACAATAAAGAGATGGACTACCAAAGTAGTCCATAGAAGTTACTGTGTATCTAATATTAATGTGCGGTTCTCTATTTCCCATAAGGCAGACACTCCCAGTATCATATAAATGAAACTGACTCATCGGGAGGAATTCAATTGTTTTGCGTGTCTGATCTCCTGTCAAAATTACCGGATACTGTGGGATAATCTGATTGCGCCCAGAAAGGTCGGGTTTAGTCGCGTAAAGCAGCTAAATCAAACCAAACTAAAAATCATTAGGGGGGGGGGGGGGGGGTGCCGGCAGGCGATCACAGAGTTACAATTGAAAAGCTCCATTGAGCGCCATCTGCTGGCTGGAAAAAAAAAATTCACCCCCTTAGCTCCTTTAAAACATAACACCCAAGAAATACTTTATCTACACTAATGACAATTCAGTAATACAGCCATTAGTTTCTCTCTATTAAATAACTACTTAGAATTCATCTTTGAATTACAAATGAGTAAAATGCTTAGTATGACAGCTCGATGGCAAGGAGAATAATTTAAAGGTGAAATATGGATGTGCCATGTCATCACAAATACCACGTCCTTTTCATTTGTGACACAGCACTGGTTCTTATGGTTGAGCGTGCAACAAATTGAACAGTACTATACATTATCATTTAAGTCTTTTTTATGTTTGTATTAACAGAACTTATTTTTACTGTAGGCAATTATCTTATTTGGTGCAGCTGTTATTCACTACTATCTGATTTAATGTTATCCTTTTTGGAGAAATAACAGACCTTCTCCTTGACTCTCAGAACACAATCCCAGCATTTACTGACACATCAGTGCATGGGGGTAATTCTAAGTTGATCGCAGCAGCAAGTTTGTTAGCAGTTGGGCAAAACCATGTGCACTGCAGGGGAGGCCGATATAACATGTGCAGAGAGAGATAGATTTGGGTGTGGCGAGTTCAATCTGCAATCTAAATTGCAGTGTAAAAATAAAGCAGCCAGTATTTACCCTGCACAGAAACAAAATAACCCACCCAAATCTAACTCTCTCTGCAAATGTTATATCTGCTCCCCCTGCAGTGCACATGGTTTTGCCCAACTGCTAAAAAATTTCCTGCTGCGATCAACTCAGAATTAGGGGGGCAGATATAACATTTGTAGAGAGTTAGATTTGGGTGGGTTATTTTGTTTCTGAGCAGGGTAAATACTGGCCGCTTTATTTTTACACTGCAATTTAGATTTCAGTTTGAACACACCCCAGCCAAATCTAACTCTCTCTGCACATGTTACATCTGCCCCACCTTCAGTGCACATGGTTTTGCCCAACTGCTAACAAATTTGCTGCTGTGATCAACTCAGAATTAGGCCCAATGGGGGTCATTCTGAGTTGATCGTAGCTGTGCTAAATTTAGCACAGCTACGATCGTAAATTCAGACATGCGGGGGGACACCCAGCACAGGGCTAGCCCGCCCCGCATGTCTGTGCCGGACCCCCCACAAATACAAAAGCATCGCACAGCGGCGATGCTTTTGTATTTGAGGAGTAACTCCCGGCCAGCGCAGCTCCTGAGGCTGGCTGGGAATTACTCGTCGCTCCCGCTGTCCGCAGCGGCAGCTGCCGCGGCCCGCCCCCCCCAACGGTCCATCCACGCCTGCGTTGGCTGGACCGCTCCCCCTAAATGGCGGCTTAACGCCGCCGTTCAGCACCCTCCCGCCCAGCGACCGCCTTTGTCTCAGAGGCGATCGCTGGGCACCGACGACTGCCATGCGCCGGCGCAGTTCCGACCCGATCGCTCGCTGCAGTTTGTCACAGCGAGCGAATGACCCCCAATGTTCTGTGTTAAATATTTGTCACTAGTGGTGCTGAATGTCATCTTTTTAATTCATTCATCATTAATAGATATGTTATTGATCACAGCACAACACGTGTTTTGGTGCCGAGGATTTTTGAGCTGATTTTATGTATATTTGGTGAGCTGATTTCAAATTAATTTTCGCCTATCAGCTCTAATTTTTTAGATATAAACATTGTCTGATTTGTGTTACCCTATTTCATATTAAGCCTATGATTCTCATAATAAAACACAAAACGTTAAAAAACGGTCTAAAAATATTTTCTAGAATATTTTACGGACATCAATAAAACATACTAACGGTACAGTAACATTATAGTGACTCTAATAACACTTTTTCTTCAAAAAATAAAATGAAACCATAAATGAAAAGAAAATTAGTTTAGGAAGCTTCTTTTGTGGGACATTCTTGAATTAACTTTGTTTGGACAGTCTCTTTATAAATTCCAGCTGTAATTTGCCATCATATGTATATTCCATCTTCCCTGGCAGCGATCTTCCATTGTTTTGATGTCCTGGTGAAATCTTTCACCTTACTGTTCGCTCATATCACCCAAAGTTTCTGGGAAACGGTCCAAGTGGCTGTGTAAGTAATGAACTTTTATGCTCATCTTACATCAAAAGTCTCTGAAATTAATGAGCATGTTGTTTACTAGCTCAGAAAAGTTTTGAGCTTTGTGGTTGCCCAGAAAGTTTCTGACAACCAGGACGTCCTGCTCAGACTGAAGGTTGCCCAGATGTCGATGTGCCGTGGCCTGGGCATGCGCAAAAAGTATAGCTGATATAGAAAAACTGTTTTCGTATTTGGAATTAGCACGCCCAACATAACCAAAATCAATACTAACATTCCAGCCACCCAAAAAAAAAATAAGATTTTAAACCTACCAGTAAATCTTTTTCTCCTAGTCCGTAGAGGATGCTGGGGACTCTGTAAGGACCATGGGGTATTGACGGGCTCCGCAGGAGACATGGGCACTATAAAGAACTTTAGATGGGTGTGCACTGGCTCCTCCCTCTATGCCCCTCCTCCAGACCTCAGTTAGAGAAACTGTGCCCAGAGGAGACGGACAGTACGAGGAAAGGATTTTTGTTAATCTAAGGGCAAGATTCATACCAGCCCACACCATCCACACCGTATAACCTGGAATATACGCAACTAGTTAACAGTATGAACAAAACAGTATCAGTCAACAACTGATCTTAACTGTAACATAACCCTTATGTAAGCAACAACTATATACAAGTCATGCAGAAATATGTCCGCACTGGGACGGGCGCCCAGCATCCTCTACGGACTAGGAGAAAAAGATTTACCGGTAGGTTTAAAATCTTATTTTCTCTTACGTCCTAGAGGATGCTGGGGACTCCGTAAGGACCATGGGGATTATACCAAAGCTCCAGACTGGGCGGGAGAGTGCGGATGACTCTGCAGCACCGATTGAGCAAACAGTAGGTCCTCATCAGCCAGGGTATCAAACTTGTAGAATTTAGCAAAAGTGTTTAAACCCGACCAAGTAGCCGCTCGGCAAAGCTGTAAAGCCGAGACGCCATGGGCAGCCGCCCAAGAAGAGCCCACCTTCCTAGTGGAATGGGCCTTTACCGAATTTGGTAACGGCAATCCAGCCGCAGAATGAGCCTGCTGAATCGTGTTACAGATCAAGCGAGCAATAGTCTGCTTAGAAGCAGGAGCGCCAACCTTGTTGGCTGCATACAGGACAAACAGTGCCTCTGTTTTCCTAATCCGAGCCGTCCTGTCTACTTAAATTTTTAAGGCCCTGACTACATCAAGGGACTTGGAATCCTCCAACTCTCCCGTAGCCACAGGCACCACAATAGGTTGGTTCATATGAAACGATGACACCACCTTAGGCAAAAATTGAGGACGAATCCTCAACTCAGCTCTATCCACATGGAAAATGAGATAGGGGCTCTTATGAGACAAAGCCGCCAATTCGGACACCCTCCTAGCAGATGCCAAGGCCAACAACATGACCACCTTCCAAGTGAGAAATTTTAATTCAACTGTTTGAAGAGGCTCAAACCAGTGAGATTTTAGGAACTGTAACACCACGTTAAGGTCCCATGGTGCCACAGGGGGCACAAAAGGAGGCTGGATGTGTAGCATTCCCATCACAAAAGTCTGGACTTCTGGGAGAGAAGCAAATTCCGTCTGGAAGAATATAGATAGGGCCGAAATCTGTACCTTAATGGAGCCTAACTTTAGGCCCATATCCACTCCTGTCTGTAGAAAGTGGAGAAAACGGCCCAAGTGGAAATCTTCCGTAGGAGCATTCTTAGCTTCACACCAAGATACATACTTCCTCCAGATAAGGTGATAATGTTTCACCGTCACCTCCTTCCTAGCCTTTATCAGAGTAGGGATGACCTCCTCCGGAATACCTTTCCCAGCTAGGATTCGGTGTTCAACCGCCATGCCGTCAAACGTAACCGCGGTAAGTCTTGGAACACGCAGGGCCCCTGTTGCAACAGGTCCTCTCTGAGAGGAACAGGCCACAGATCGTCTGTGAGCATCTCCTGAAGATCCGAATACCAGGCCCTTCGAGGCCAATCTGGAACAATGAGTATTGTCTGCACTCTTGTTCGTCTTATGATTCTCAATATTTTTGAGATGAGCGGAAGAGGAGGGAACACATAGACCGACTGAAACACCCACGGTGTCACCAGGGCGTCCACCGCTACTGCCTGAGGGTCCCTTGACCTGGCACAATATCTCCGAAGCTTCTTGTTGAGGCGTGACGCCATCATGTCTATTTGAGGAAGTCCCCAAAGACTTGTTATCTCTGCAAAAACTTCTTGATGAAGTCCCCACTCTCCTGGATGGAGATCGTGTCTGCTGAGGAAGTCTGCTCCCCAGTTGTCCACTCCCGGAATGAATACCGCTGACAGAGCGCTTACGCGATTTTCTGCCCAGCGCAGAATCCTGGTGGCTTCCGCCATTGCCACTCTGCTCCTTGTCCCGCCTTGGCGGTTTACATGAGTCACGGCTGTGACGTTGTCTGATTGAATCAGAACCGGTAGGTCGCGAAGAAAATTCTCCGCTTGTCGTAGGCCGTTGTATATGGCCCTTAATTCCAGTATGTTGATGTGTAGACAAGCCTCATGGCTTGACCATAGTCCCTGAAAATTCCTTCCTTGTGTGACTGCTCCCCACCCTCGGAGGCTCGCGTCCGTGGTCACCAAAACCCAGTCTTGAATGCCGAACCTGCGACCCTCTAGAAGGTGAGCACTCTGCAGCCACCACAGGAGAGACACCCTGGCCCTGGGGGACAGGCTTATTTTCTGATGTATTTGAAGATGGGACCCGGACCACTTTGCCCAGAAGGTCCCACTGAAAAGTCCTCGCATGAAACCTGCCGAAGGGGATGGCCTCGTAGGTTACCACCATTTTCCCCAGTACTCGAGTGCATGGATGGACTGACACTTTTTTTTGGTTTTAGCAGGTCTCTGACCATGTTCTGGAGTTTCTGGGCTTTTTCTTTTGGGAGAAAACCCCTCTTCTGTTCCGTGTCCAGAATTATGCCTAAGAAAGATAGTCGAGTCGTTGGAATTAACTGTGACTTTGGTAGATTTAGAATCCAACCATGCTGCTGCAGCACTCTCAGGGAGAGCGATACGCTCTTCTGCAACTGTTCCTTTGATCTCGCTTTTATCAGGAGATCGTCCAAGTACGGGATAATTGTGACTCCTTGCCCATCATTTCCGCCATTACCTTGGTGAAAACCCTCGGGGCCGTGGAAAGCCCAAACGGCAATGTCTGAAACTGGTAATGACAGTCCTGTACAGCGAATCTCAGGTATGCCGGATGAGGAGGATATATGGGGACGTGAAGGTATGCATCCTTTATGTCCAGTGACACCATAAAATCCCCCCCTTCCAGGCTGAAGATAACTGCCCTGAGCGATTCCATCTTGAACTTGAACCTTTTTAAGTACAGGTTTAGGGATTTTAAATTTAGAATGGGTCTGACCGAGCCATCCGGTTTCGGGACCACAAACAGGGTTGAATAATACCCTTTTCCCTGTTGTATTAGGGGAACCCGGATAATCACTTGCTCTTGACACAGCTTTTGAATTGCAGCTAAAACTATCTCCCTCTCTGGGGGAGAAGCTGGTAAAGCCGATTTGAAGAATCGGCGAGGAGGCACATCTTCAAATTCCAGCTTGTAGCCTTGGGATACAATTTCCATCGCCCAAGGAACCACGTCCGACTGAACCCAGACGTTGCTGAAGAGTCGAAGACGTGCCCCCACCGGCGCGGACTCCCTCAGTGGAGCCCCAGCGTCATGCGGTGGATTTAGTAGAAGCCGGGGAGGACTTCTGCTCCTGGAAACTAGCCGTAGCCAGCATTCTTTTCCCTCTACCCATAGCTCTGGCGAGGAAGGAAGAGCCTCGACCTCTTCTGGACTTATGCGACCGAAAGGACTGCATCTGATACTGTGGTGTTTTCTTTTGCTGTGGGGGAACATAAGGCAAAAAAGTAGATTTACCCGCGGTAGCTGTGGAAACCAGGTCCGCGAGACCTTCCCCAAATAAAACCTCATCCTTGTAAGGCAAAACTTCCATATGCCTCTTTGAGTCGGCATCACCCGTCCATTGGCGAGTCCACAGTGCTCGCCTAGCCGAAATCGCCATGGCGTTGGCCCTCGAACCTAGTAGCCCAACGTCTCTCTGAGCGTCTCTCATATATAAGACTGCGTCTTTGATGTGACCTAAGGTCAATAAAATGGTATCCCTATCAAGGGTATCAATATCAGCTGACAATGTATCTGTCCAAGCTGCTACCGCACTACAAACCCAAGCCGATGCTATTGCCGGTCTGAGCAAAGCACCCGTACGTGCATAAATTGATTTTAAAGTCGTTTCCTGTCTACGATCAGCTGGATCTTGAGGGCTGCCGTGTCTGGAGACGGTAGCGCCACCTTCTTGGATAAGCGCGTTAAAGCTTTGTCCACCCTGGGCGAGGATTCCCACCGTACCCTGTCCTGCGCAGGGAAAGGGTATGCCAGAAGAATTCTCTTGGGAATCTGCAGTTTCTTGTCTGGAGTTTCCCAAGCCTTTTCAAATAGCGCGTTCAGCTCATGAGATGGGGGAAACGTTACCTCAGGTTTCTTTTCCTTAAACATGTGTACCCTCGTGTCAGGGACAGAGAGGTCATCTGTGATATGTAAAACATCTTTTATTGCAATAATAAGAATTTACTCACCGGTAATTCTATTTCTCGTAGTCCGTAGTGGATGCTGGGAACTCCGTAAGGACCATGGGGAATAGACGGGCTCCGCAGGAGACTGGGCACTCTAAAAGAAAGATTAGGTACTATCTGGTGTGCACTGGCTCCTCCCTCTATGCCCCTCCTCCAGACCTCAGTTAGGGAAACTGTGCCCGGAAGAGCTGACACAATAAGGAAAGGATTTGGAATCCCGGGTAAGACTCATACCAGCCACACCAATCACACCGTACAACTCGTGATACTATACCCAGTTAACAGTATGAATAACAACTGAGCCTCACGAAAAGATGGCTCATAACAATAACCCTTTAGTTAGGCAATAACTATATACAAGTATTGCAGACAATCCGCACTTGGGATGGGCGCCCAGCATCCACTACGGACTACGAGAAATAGAATTACCGGTGAGTAAATTCTTATTTTCTCTGACGTCCTAGTGGATGCTGGGAACTCCGTAAGGACCATGGGGATTATACCAAAGCTCCCAAACGGGCGGGAGAGTGCGGATGACTCTGCAGCACCGAATGAGCAAACTCAAGGTCCTCCTCAGCCAGGGTATCAAACTTGTAGAATTTTGCAAATGTGTTTGAACCCGACCAAGTAGCAGCTCGGCAAAGCTGTAAAGCCGAGACCCCTCGGGCAGTCGCCCAAGAAGAGCCCACCTTCCTCGTGGGATGGGCTTTTACTGATTTAGGATGCGGCAGTCCAGCCGCAGAAAGTGCAAGTTGAATCGTGCTATAGATCCAGCGAGCAATAGTCTGCTTTGAAGCAGGAGCACCCAGCTTGTTGGGTGCATACAGGATAAATAGCGAGTCAGTTTTCCTGACTCTAGCCATCCTGGAAACATAGATTTTCAGGGCCCTGACTACGTCCAGCAACTTGGAATCCTCCAAGTCCCGAGTAGCCGCAGGCACCACAATAGGTTGGTTCAAATGAAACGCTGATACCACCTTAGGAAGAAATTGGGAACGAGTCCTCAATTCCGCCCTATCCATTTGAAAAATCAGAAAAGGGCTTTTATATGACAAAGCCGCCAATTCTGATACACGCCTGGCCGAAGCCAAGGCCAACAGCATGACCACTTTCCGTGTGAGATATTTTTGCTCCACGGTTTTAAGTGGCTCAACCAATGCGACTTTAGGAAATCCAACACCACGTTGAGATCCCAAGGTGCCACTGGAGGCACAAAAGGGGGCTGAATATGCAGCACTCCCTTAACAAAAGTCTGAACTTCAGGCAGTGAAGCCAGTTCGTTTTGGAAGAAAATCGACAGAGCCAAAATCTGGACCTTAATGGAACCCAAGTTGAGGCCCATAGTCACCCCTGACTGTAGGAAGTGCAGAAATCGACCCAGCTGAAATTCCTCCATTGGGGCCTTCCAGGCCTCACACCAAGCAACATATTTCCGCCATATGCGGTGATAATGTTTTGCGGTCACATCCTTCCTAGCTTTAATCAGCGTAGGAATGACTTCCTCCGGAATGCCCTTCTCCTTTAGGGTCCGGTGTTCAACCACCATGCCGTCAAACGCAGCCGCAGTAAGTCTTGGAACAGACAGGGCCCCTGCAGTAGCAGGTCCTGTCTGAGCGGCAGAGGCCAAGGGTCCTCTGAGATCATTTCTTGAAGTTCTGGGTACCAAGCTCTTCTAGGCCAGTTCTTACTCCTCTCCTTCTTATTATTCTCAGTACCTTGGGTATGAGAGGAAGAGGAGGGAACACATAAACCGACTGGTACACCCACGGTGTCACTAGAGCGTCCACAGCTATCGCCTGAGAGTCCCTTGACCTGGCGCAATATCTTTTTAGCTTTTTGTTGAGGCGGGACGCCATCATGTCCACCTGTGGCCGTTCCCAACGGTTCACAATCAGCTGGAAGACCTCTGGATGAAGTCCCCACTCTCCCAGGTGGAGGTCGTGCCTGCTGAGGAAGTCTGCTTCCCAGTTGTCCACTCCCGGAATGAACACTGCTGACAGTGCTATCACGTGATTCTCCGCCATCAAAGAATCCTTGTGGCTTCTGCCATTGCCACCCTGCTTCTTGTGCCGCCCTGGCGGTTTACATGGGCGACCGCTGTGATATTGTCTGACTGAATCAGAACCGGTTGGTTTTGAAGCAGGGGTTCTGCTTGACTCAGGGCGCTGTAAATGTCCCTTAGTTCCAGAGTATTTATGTGTAGGGAAGTTTCCTGACTTGACCATTGTCCTTGGAAGTTTTTTCCCTGGGTGACTGCCCCCCAACCTCGGAGGCTTGCATCCGTGGTCACCAGGACCCAGTCCTGTATGCCGAATCTGCGGCCTTCGAGCAGATCAGCAGAGACACCCTGGCCCTCGGGGACAGGGTGATTACCCGATGTATCTGGAGATGTGATCCGGACCACTTGTCCAACAGATCCCACTGGAAGATCCTTGCATGGAATCTGCCGAAGGGACTTGCTTCGTAAGAAGCTACCATCTTTCCCAGGACTCGCGTGCAGTGATGCACCAACACCTGCTTTGGTTTCAGGAGGACCCTGACCAGAGATGATAATTCCTGGGCCTTCTCCGCCGGGAGAAATATCTTCTTCTGTTCTGTGTCCAGAATCATGCCCAAGAACAGCAGACGAGTCGCAGGAATCAGCTGCGGCTTTGGGATATTCAGAATCCAGCCGTGCTGATGCAGCACTTCCTGAGATAGTGCCACGCCGACTAGCAACTGCTCTTTGGACCTCGCCTTTATAAGGAGATCGTCCAAGTACGGAATAATCATGACTCCTTTCTTTCGGAGGAGCTTCATCATTTCGGCCATTACCTTGGTAAATACCCACGGTGCCGTGGACAGACCAGACGGCAACGTCTGGAATTGGTAATGACAGTCCTGTAACACACCCTTGAGGTACTTTGAACTTGAACTTTTTTATATAAATGTTCAAGGATTTTAAATTCAGAATGGGTCTCACCGAACCGTCTGGTTTCGGTACCACAACATTGTGGAATAGTAACCCCGTCCCTGTTGAAGGAGGGGTACCTTGATTATCACCTGCTGAAGATACAGCTTGTGAATTGCCGCCAGTACTACCTCCCTTTCTCTGAAGGCAGCAGGCAAGGCTGATTTAAGGTAACGGCGAGGGGGAGTCGCCTCGAACTCTAGCTTGTATCCCTGTGATACTACTTGCAGAACCCAGGGATCCATCTGTGAGCGAGCCCACTGGTCGCTGAAGTTCCGGAGCGTCCAGCGTCATGCGGTGGACTTAGAGGAAGCGGGGGAAGATTTTTGATCCTGGGAACTGGCTGTCTGGTGCAGCCTTTTTCCTTCTTCCCTTGCCTCTGGCAGAAAGGAAGCGCCTTTGACCCGCTTGCTTTCTGAGGCCGAAAGGACTGTACCTGATAATACGGTGCTTTCTTAGGCTGTGAGGGAACCTGAGGTAAAAATTTTGACTTCCCAGCTGTTGCTGTGGATACAAGGTCCGAGAGACCACCCCCAAACAATTCCTCACCCTTATAAGGCAGAATCTCCATGTGCCTTTTAGAATCAGCATCACCTGTCCACTGCCGGGTCCATAATACACTCCTGGCAGAAATGGACATTGCATTAATTCTGGATGCCAGCCGGCAAATATCCCTCTGTGCATCCCTCATATATAAGACGACGTCTTTAATATGCTCTATGGTTAGCAAAATAGTATCCCTGTCGAGGGTAACACTATTATCTGACAGGGTATCAGACCACACTGCAGCAGCACTGCACATCCATGCTGAGGCAATTGCAGGTCTCAGTATAGTACCTGAGTGTGTATATACAGACTTCAGGATTTCCTCCTGCTTTCTATCAGCAGGCTCCTTCAAGGTGGCCGTATCCTGAGACGGCAGTGCCACCTTTTTTGACAAACGTGTGAGTGCCTTATCCACCCTAGGGGATATCTCCCAACGTGACCTATCCTCTGGTGGGAAAGGGTACGCCATCAGTAACTTTTTAGAAATTACCAGTTTCTTATCGGGGGAAACCCACGCTTCTTCACACACTTCATTCAATTCATCTGATGGGGGAACAAAACACTGGCTGCTTTTTCTCCCCAAACATAAAACCCCTTTTTAGTGGTACTTGGGTTAATGTCAGAAATGTGTAACACATTTTTCATTGCCGAAATCATGCAACGGATGCCCCTAGTGGATTGTGTATATGTCTCAACCTCGTCGACACTGGAGTCAGACTCCGTGTCGACATCTGTGTCTGCCATCTGAGGTAGCGGCCGTTTTTGAGCCCCTGATGGCCTTTGAGACGCCTGGGCAGGCGCGGGCTGAGAAGCCGGCTGTCCCATGGCTGTTACGTCATCCAGCCTTTTATGTAAGGAATTGACACTGTCGGTTAATACCTTCCACATATCCACCCCCTCTGGTGTCGGCCCCGCAGGGGGTGACATCACATTTATCGGCACCTGCTCCGCCTCCACATAAGCCTCCTCATCAAACAAGTCGACACAGCCGTACCGACACACCACACACACACAGGGAATGCTCTGACTGAGGACAGGACCCCATTAATGTCCTTTGGGGAGACAGAGAGAGAGTATGCCAGCACACACCACAGCGCTATTTAATCAGGGATTTACACTAATAGAAAGTGATTTTTCCCTATAGCTGCTTTTTATATACAGTTTGCGCCTAAATTTAGTGCCCCCCCTCTCTTATTAACCCTTTCAGCCTGGAAACTGCAGGGGAGAGCCTGGGGAGCTGTCTTCCAGCTGCACTGTGAAGAGAAAATGGCGCCAGTGTGCTGAGGGAGATAGCCCCGCCCCTTTTTCGGCGGACTTCTCCCGCTCTTATAATTGTATTATGGCAGGGGATTTTTACACATATATAGCTTATTAGGCTATATTATGTGTTGTTTGCCAAAGTTAAGGTACTCTAATTGCAGCCCAGGGCGCCCCCCCCAGCGCCCTGCACCCATCAGTGACCGGAGTATGTGGTGTGCATAGGGAGCAATGGCGCACAGCTGCAGTGCTGTGCGCTACCTTAATGAAGACCGAAGTCTTCAGCCGCCGATTTCCAGGACGTTCTTCTTGCTTCTGGCTCTGTAAGGGGGACGGCGGCGCGGCTCCGGGACCAGACGACCGAGGCTGGGCCTGTGTTCGATCCCTCTGGAGCTAATGGTGTCCAGTAGCCTAAGAAGCCCAAGCTAGCTGCAAGCAGGTAGGTTCGCTTCTTCTCCCCTTAGTCCCTCGTAGCAGTGAGTCTGTTGCCAGCAGATCTCACTGAAAATAAAAAACCTAACAAATACTTTCTTTACTAGGAGCTCAGGAGAGCCCCTAGTGTGCAACCAGCTCGGGCCGGGCACAGATTCTAACTGAGGTCTGGAGGAGGGGCATAGAGGGAGGAGCCAGTGCACACCAGATAGTACCTAATCTTTATTTTAGAGTGCCCAGTCTCCTGCGGAGCCCGCTATTCCCCATGGTCCTTACGGAGTTCCCAGCATCCACTAGGACGTCAGAGAAAATCATATAACGAATACTTTTGGCCACCCTTGGGTGTAACCTTGCATCATCGTAGTCGACACTGGAGTCAGAATCCGTGTCGGTATCAGTGTCTGCTATTTGGGATAGGGGACGTTTTTGAGACCCTGCAGGACCCTGTGACACCGTCAAAGCCATTGATTGACTCCCTGTATTATCCCTGAACTCTGCTTTGTCCAATCTCTTATGCAATAAAGTCACATTTGCATTTAAAGCATTCCACATATCCAACCAATCAGGTGTCGTCATTGCCGACGGAGACACCACAATCATCTGCTCCACCTCCTCCTTTGATGAGCCTTCCGCTTCAGACATGCCGACACACACGTACCGACACCCCCACACACACAGGGATATAAGTATATGGAGACAGTTCCCCAATAAGGCCCCTTGGAGACAGAGAGAGAGTATGCAAGCACACACCCAGCGCCAACTGACACTGGAAATCAATTCCCAGATAAATATATATATATCAATATACACTCACTGTGCCAATTATAAATGCCCCCCCCCCCCCTCTTTTTTGCCCTCTGTCACCGTGTTCAGCAGGGGAGAGTCCGGGGAGCCAGCTTCTCTGCATGTGCTGTGGTAAAAATGGCGCTGGTTAGTGCTGTGGGATCAAGCTCCGCCACCTCAGAGGCGGGCTTCGGTCCCGCTCAAATTTTCAATACTGGCGGGGGATCGTATAATCTACTGCCTCCGCAGCCTATATAACTTATTAGCAAGTCCTAGAGGTTTATTATTGCTGCCCAGGGCGCCCCCCCCTGCGCCCTGCACCCATCTGTGCCTGCAGTGTGTGTTGTGTGTGGGAGCAATTGCGAGCAGCGGTCCCGCTGCGCGTTACCTCAGAGAAGAACTGAAGTCTTCTGCCGCATCTGAAGTCTTCTTTCTTCTAATACTCACCCGGCTTCTATCTTCCGGCTCTGTGAGGAGGGCGGCGGCGCGGATCCGGGACAAACGGAGAGGGTGAGACCTGCGTTCCGACCCTCTGGAGCTAATGGTGTCCAGTAGCCTAAGAAGCAGAGCCTATCATTTAAGTAGGTCTGCTTCTCTCTCCTCAGTCCCACGATGCAGGGAGCCTGTTGCCAGCAAAATTCGTTTTCAGAGAAACTCAGGAGAGTTCCCCTGTAATGCACTCAGGGGCAGATTTATTAAGCTCGGTGAAGTGATAAATTGGCAGGTGATAAAGGACCAGCCAGTCAGCTCCTACCTGTCATTTTTCAAACCCAGCCTGTGACATGGTAGTTAGGATCTGATTGGCTGGTCCTTTATCACCTTCTACTTTATCACTTCACCGAGCTTAATAAATCTGCCCCCCAGTCTCCTCTGGGCACACGATCTAACTGAGGTCTGGAGGAGGGGCATAGAGGGAGGAGCCAGTGCACACCCATCTAAAGTTCTTTATAGTGCCCATGTCTCCTGCAGAGCCCGTCTATACCCCATGGTCCTTACGGAGTCCCCAGCATCCTCTAGGACGTAAGAGAAAATTATTTATTTTTGTTGGGCAGTGTTATTAGTCATATGGGCACTGTTTTTCATTTCTAGAATTATCCCCATCTTTTCTCTTAAGGGACACATTTAATAGCCTGTAGGAGTTTTGCGTGATACACAGTTGTCTCTGTAGGATGTTGTGGTACTAAAACATTGTTTACTGTGAGGGCTATTTAATTAGGGTATTCGCAATCCCAGTGTACTATTACAGAACAGCACAGCACATCGCGACCAACAACATCGGTAATTTGTGCTCGCACCCCACAAAGGCCTGCCATAATAGAAAACAGAACAAGGCTTCTAGGACCTTGTGCTTAATAGAGTCTTGCTGGTTAATCATAGAAACAAGTGTTAGGGTCTCCTGCCCTGTGCTGCCACGTCGTCATGGCAACCGGGAGACAAGTGCTAGCGGAGTAACCTGAGCGCAGCTGATACTCCGGTTCGGGTCTTTTGCTGTGCAGTGGTTACAGGCTCTGTGCACGGCAGGGGATCCGGTGCTGGTTTTTGTGCTCACAGTCTGTGAGGTCTGAGTGGGGCGTGGACAGCACCTGCTATATAAGGCCTCTTCTCAGGTTAAGCAGATGCTGCTGAATCTTTGTTGGTTAGTCAGTTCCTAAAAGTTAGCCAGTACTGTGTAGCTTTGTATTTGTTGTTGCTTACTGCAAATAGGCCTGGGGATTTGGTATTACACTCTGCCAATCCAGACCTAGCAGTAAGACTGGAGTCAGTCGTTTAACTTGCTGGGGTTCTTTTGCTACTCTGTGAACTTAGCAAGTTTGCGGCTGTATTCTCAGAATTGCCTGCCTAAATCCTGTCTCACTGTGCAAGGTATTCAGGGGTCAGTTTAGTGGCAGTAAGCTGAACCTGTGCACTGCAAGTGAGGATTAGGATTGTGGAGACTCTCCTTGTGTCTATCATTCCATCTCTGACCAAGGAGTTTACTGCCACACCCGTTGGTAACCCTTTAGGGTTTTGCTGTTGCCCTTAGCAACAGCATTTCGGGTTCTCTACGTATTAAAACACAACATCTTGCTTTTTCCATCTGAGCATTACTATACTAGGGAGACACCCAGTTTCTTAGCCTCTGGGCTTCTCTGTTCACTTTGTGTTTAATTTGTTACCCTATCACCTTCTGTGTACGTAATGTCATATTCCCCAGTCTGTCTGTGAGTTCATTTGTTTTTGCATCCCTATCCGTTCAGACACCAGTACATTCCTGCAGGCACTGGTGTGCATAACAACAAGTTAGTTCAGAGGACATGAAATAGAACATGTCACCATTTATCATTATTTTTAAGGAATGAATTAAAAGTTATATTTTATTAAATTCTTCAGCAAGTGCACCAGAAACAGATCCTTTTTCTTTTTTCCCTTTCTCATCCCTGGTTAATCATAGACCCAGATTGGGGTTGGAGGTGTGAGGTGTGGTGCCCCTGGAGTGGCTGAGCTGGATGGCTTTAGTGTGGCATACCCTTACACTTTATTAACACTTATCACATACTAATTTCTTTAACACTATTGCTTATTTTAATTACATCTAATTTTTGTATCACTTTCTTTATAGCTTCGACTTCTTAACACTAATCTATTAACATTATAGTTTTTTCACTGGTATGCTGCCATGGGCTTTTTGGTTTATGCTGATTTTTGGGGTGCCACACCCCGCACCTAGATATAGCGCTAGGGACCCCCAATATACACAGAGAGGCCTTGACGCGGCTTGGGGGCTTATACATACATTTGTGCTAATATATGTAACCAGTGGCGTCAGAACGCTTTTTGGTTGGGGGGGGGGGCAAGATATAATTTCAGTTTGGCGCCCCTAAATATCTAAATGTCGCCCCCTCTGTTATACCTCATAACAAAAATGGAGAGATAGATGTAGAGAGAGACATGGCGAGAGAGAGAGACATGGAGAGAAAGAGAGACCTGGAGACAGAGACACATGGAGAGAGAGAGATGGGGAGAGAGATAAATGGAGAGAAACGCATGGATGGTAAGAGAGAGAGAGAGGTATATCACCATCAGCAGAATGTGTGCCCAGGAGAGCAGTTACCTGGAGGTTTTCGGGAGGAGGTTGCAAGGTCTCTCCGGCCAGGTAGAGGTTCTGCAGGGGCTCTGGCGGGCTCTCAGGGCGTCACTCACATGTAGGCAGTGGTCCAGCAAAAATTTGGTGGCCGTGGGGGTAGGGGGGGGGGGATATAGGGAGGAGGAGGGGAGGATAGGCAGTGACAAGGCGGATGATGCAGGATGGTGTAAGGCGTAACTACAACTTTGTGGTTCCCGTAGAAAAATGTTGACAGGGCCTTCCCTGCCCCCCACCGTTGTCACTTCAATACCCCTTAGGGGATCAAGAGAGAGAGCGAGAGAGAAAGACAAAGCAGGTATCAGGGGTAGAGAGAAAGAGAGGTGCGAGAAAGAGAGGGAGGTCAGGGAGAGACAGAGGGTTTCACGGAAAAAGAGGGAATGAGCATGAGATAGGAGCGAGAGAGAGAGGGTGTAAAGGCGGGTACACACTAGGTGACGGGGAAATGCTGGCGATCAACGATATAGTTCGTATACACTGATCGTTATCGTTCAACGATAACGATCAATGTCGTCATCGCCGGAATTCCAGACCATGATGCTCAGCCCAACATTGACAGGTTAAGCTACAGCGCGCCTCATTCATCGGTCACAGATATTGCCCACATACACACTGGACGATATAAGACTAAAAATAAATGATTAAGACTTTTATGTCGTTGTCGTTTATTATTTAGGCTAAAATCGCCTAGTGTGTACCCCCCTTAAGGGAGAAAGAAAGTGTCAGGGACAGAGAGAGAGTGTGTGTCAGAGGGAGAGCGGGTCAGCAAAAGCGACAGACTGAGGTAGAGAGAGAGACTGTCAGGGGGAGAGACGGTGTTAAGGAGTGAGGAAGAGACAGTGTCAAAAAGAGAGACCGACAGTGTCAAAAAGAGAGACCGACAGGGAGGGAGAGCTAGACAGCATCAGGGAGAGACATTGTCACAGAGAGAGATAGAGTGCCAGGGAGAGAGAGACAGAGTCAGGAAGAAAGTGAGCGAGAGAGAGTGTGTTAAGAAGAGAATGAGGGAGATGATGTCAAAGAGAGAGAGTGTAGGGAGGGGACAGAGAGACAGTGTCAGGGAGTGAGTTGAGAGGGAGAGTGTCAGAGGGAGAGCTAGAGAGGTGGGGCAGCCCGAGACACTACCTTTATAGTCTACAGCACAGCACAGGTCTCTTATGGGGGCTGGCACTTCACGGCATTAGGCCCTGCTCCTTAAATACCCGCAAATTGCGGTACTGCCACCGGGAGCCTGCCAGGGCAGGTAGGTTAGTGGCAGAGTAGACCGTGCCAGGCTAGTCCCCCCCTCTCCCATTACATACTCCGTGGCTGCAGGCAGGGCCGGCCCGAGCCTCCTTTTTTTTGCAAGCGAAAATATATTTTGGCGCCCCTTAGTGGAATTTATAGGAGCGTGGTTTCATAGGGAAGAGACGAGGCCATAGAATAGTACCAATTCACATTACACCTCACAGCAGCATCCGCTAGTCACATTACACCTCACAGCAGCGTCCGCTATTCACATTACACCTCACAGCAGCGTCCGCTAGTCACATTACACCTCACAGCAGCGTCCGCTAGTCACATTACACCTCACAGCGGCATCCGCTAGTCACATTACACCTCACAGCGGCATCCGCTAGTCACATTACACCTCACAGCGGCATCAGCTAGTCACATTACACACCTCACAGCGGCGTCCGCTAGTCACATTACACCTCACAGCGGCGTCCGCTAGTCACATTACACCTCACAGCGGCATCCGCTAGTCACATTACACCTCACAGCGGCATCAGCTAGTCACATTACACACCTCACAGCGGCGTCCGCTAGTCACATTACACCTCACAGCGGCGACCGATAGTCACATTACACAGCACAGCGGCGTCCGCTAGTCACATTACACAGCACAGCGGTGTCCGCTAGTCACATTACACAGCACAGCGGTGTCCGCTAGTCACATTACACAGCACAGCGGCGTCCGCTAGTCACATTACACAGCACAGCGGCGTCCGCTAGTCACATTACACAGCACAGCGGTGTCCGCTAGTCACATTACACAGCACAGCGGCGTCCGCTAGTCACATTACACAGCACAGCGCCGTCCGCTAGTCACATTACACAGCACAGCAGCGTCCGCTAGTCACATTACACAGCACAGTGGCGTCCGCTAGTCACATTACACCTCACAGCGGCGTCCGCTAGTCACATTACACCTCACAGCGGCGTCCGCTAGTCACATTACACCTCACAGCGGCGTCCGCTAGTCACATTACACAGCACAGCGGCGTCCGCTAGTCACATTACACAGCACAGCGGCGTACGCTAGTCATATTACACAGCACAGCGGTGTCCGCTAGTCACATTACACAGCACAGCGGCGTCCGCTAGTCACATTACACAGCACAGCGGCGTCCGCTAGTCACATTACACAGCACAGCGGCGTCCGCTAGTCACATTACACAGCACAGCGGCGTCCGCTAGTCACATTACATAGCACAGCGGCGTCTGCTAGTCACATTACACCTTACAGCGGCGTTCGCTAGTCACATTACACCTCACAGCGGCGTCCGCTAGTCACATTACACAGCACAGTCGCGTCCGCTAGTCACATTACACAGCACAGCCGCGTCCGCTAGTCACATTACACCTCACAGCGACGTCCGCTAGTCACCTTACACAGCACAGCGCCGTCCGCTAGTCACATTACACAGCACAGTCGCGTCCGCTAGTCACATTACACAGCACAGCGGCGTCCGCTAGTCACATTACACAGCACAGCGGCGTCCGCTAGTCACAATGGAGAGAGCAGCCTGTATACAATGCGGGCGGCAGCGGCGCTGTACAGCGAGTGATGGTGATTCACTCAGTGTCAGCAGCGGTGGGGATTTGATGAAACCCGGAATGGACAAGTTTCTGGAGCACCTGACCGGATCAGCTCCCTGCAGCGACCTCTGCGACTGGGGAGCATAAACAGTGGGTATGGGGTCACTTATTAATTATTCATTTATTCATGCATTAAAAACATTTGCCCCGTCCTATGCAGCCAGATTTATATAATAAGAATTTACTCACCGGTAATTCTATTTCTCGTAGTCCGTAGTGGATGCTGGGAACTCCGTAAGGACCATGGGGAATAGACGGGGATCCGCAGGAGACTGGGCACTCTAAAAGAAAGATTAGGTACTATCTGGTGTGCACTGGCTCCTCCCTCTATGCCCATCCTCCAGACCTCAGTTAAGGAAACTGTGCCCGGAAGAGCTGACACAACAAGGAAAGGATTTGGAATCCAGGGTAAGACTCATACCAGCCACACCAATAACACTGTACAACTTGTGATAACCATACCCAGTTAACAGTATGAACAACAACTGAGCCTCAGTAACAGATGGCTCATAACAATAACCCTTTAGTTAAGCAATAACTATATACATGTATTGCAGAGAGTCCGCACTTGGGACGAGCGCCCAGCATCCACTACGGACTTCGAGAAATAGAATTACCGGTGAGTAAATTCTTATTTTCTCTGACATCCTAGTGGATGCTGGGAACTCCGTAAGGACCATGGGGATTATACCAAAGCTCCCAAACGGGCGGGAGAGTGCGGATGACTCTGCAGCACCGAATGAGCAAAGGCAAGGTCCTCCTCAGCCAGGGTATCAAACCTGTAGAACTTAGCAAATGTGTTTGAACCCGACCAAGTAGCAGCTCGGCAAAGCTGTAAAGCCGAGACCCCTCGGGCAGCCGCCCAAGAAGAGCCCACCTTCCTTGTGGAATGGGCTTTTACCGATTTAGGATGCGGTAACCCTGCCGCAGAATGAGCTTGCTGAATCGTGTTACAGATCCAGCGCGCAATAGTTTGCTTTGAAGCAGGAGCACCCAGCTTGTTGGGTGCATGCAGGATAAACAGCGAGTCAGTTTTCCGGACTCCAGCCGTCCTGGCTACATAGATTTTCAAAGCCCTGACTACATCCAGTAACTTGGGAGTCCTCCAAGTCCCGAGTAGCCGCAGGCACCACAATAGGTTGGTTCAAATGAAACGCTGATACCACCTTAGGGAGAAATTGGGGACGAGTCCTCAATTCTGCCCTGTCCATATGGAAGATCAGATAAGGGCTTTTACATGACAAAGCCGCCAATTCTGACACACGCCTAGCCGAAGCTAAGGCCAATAGCATGACCACTTTCCACGTGAGATATTTTAGCTCCACGGTCTTAAGTGGCTCAAACCAGTGGGATTTCAGGAAATCCAACACAACGTTAAGATCCCAAGGTGCCACTGGAGGCACAAAAGGGGGCTGAATATGCAGCACTCCCTTAACAAACGTCTGAACTTCAGGCAGTGAAGCCAGTTCTTTTTGAAAGAAAATAGATAGGGACGAAATCTGGATCTTTATGGACCCCAATTTTAGGCCCATAGTCACTCCTGACTGTAGGAAGTGCAGAAATCGCCCCAGCTGGAATTCCTCTGTTGGGGCCTTCCTGGCCTCACACCAGGCAACATATCTCCGCCATATGCGGTGATAATGATTTGCTGTCACCTCCTTCCTAGCTTTTATCAGCGTAGGAATCACTTCATCTGGAATGCCCTTTTCCGTTAGGATTCGGCGTTCAACCGCCATGCCGTCAAACGCAGCCGCGGTAAGTCTTGGAACAGATAGGGCCCCTGCTGTAACAGGTCCTGTCTGAGCGGCAGAGGCCATGGGTCCTTTGAGATCATTTCTTGTAGTTCTGGGTACCAAGTTCTTCTTGGCCAATCCGGAACGATGAGTATAGTTCTTACTCCTCTCTTTCTTACTATCCTCAGTACCTTGGGTATGAGAGGAAGAGGAGGGAACACATAAACCGACTGGTACACCCACGGTGTCACTAGTGCATCCACAGCCATCGCCTGAGGGTCCCTTGACCTGGCGCAATATTTTTTTAGCTTTTTGTTGAGGCGGGACGCCATCATGTCCACCTGTGGCCGTTCCCAACGGTTTACAATCTGCGTGAAGACTTCTGGATGAAGTCCCCACTCTCCCGGGTGGAGGTCGTGCCTGCTGAGAAAATCTGCTTCCCAGTTGTCCACTCCCGGAATGAACACTGCTGACAGTGCTAGCACGTGATTCTCCGCCCATCGAAGAATCCTTGTGGCTTCTGCCATCGCCATCCTGCTTCTTGTGCCGCCCTGGCGGTTTACATGGGCGACCGCCGTGATGTTGTCTGATTGAATCAGCACTGGTTGGTTTTGAAGCAGGGGCTCTGCTTGACTCAGGGCGTTGTAAATGGCCCTTAGTTCCAGTATATTTATGTGTAGTGAAGTCTCCTGACTTGACCACTGTCCTTGGAAGTTCCTTCCCTGAGTGACTGCCCCCCATCCTCGGAGGCTTGCATCCGTGGTCACCAGGACCCAGTCCTGTATGCCGAATCTGCGGCCCTCGAGAAGATGAGCACTCTGCAGCTACCACAGCAGAGACACCCTGGCCCTTGGGGCCAGCAACCGATGCATCTGAAGATGCGATCCGGACCATTTGTCTAACAGATCCCACTGAAAGATCCTTGCATGGAACCTGCCGAAGGGAATTGCTTCGTAAGAAGCCACCATCTTTCCCAGGACTCGCGTGCAGTGACGCACTGACACCTGTTTTGGTTTCAGGAGGTCCCTGACCAGAGATGACAATTCCTGGGCCTTCTCCACCGGGAGAAACACCTTCTTCTGTTCTGTGTCCAGAATAATGCCCAGGAAAAGCAGACGCGTCGCAGGAATCAGCTGCGACTTTGGGATATTCAGAATCCAGCCGTGCTGTTGCAACACTTTCCGAGAGAGTGCTACGCTGACTAACAACTGCTCTCTGGACCTCGCCTTTATAAGGAGATCGTCCAAATACGGGATAATTATAACTCCCTTCTTCCGAAGGAGTATCATCATTTCGGCCATTACCTTGGTAAACACTCTCGGTGCCGTGGACAGACCAAACGGCAACGTCTGGAAATGGTAATGACAATCCTGTACCACAAACCTGAGGTACTCCTGGTGAGGTGGGTAAATGGGGGCATGCAAGTAAGCATCCTTGATGTCCAGCGACACCATAAAATCCCCCTCTTCCAGGCTTGCAATAACCGCCCTGAGCGATTCCATTTTGAACTTGAACTTCCTCATAGAAGTGTTCAAGGATTTTAAATTCAGAATGGGTCTCACCGAACCGTCTGGTTTCGGTACCACAAACATTGTCCCTGTTGAAGGAGGGGAACCTTGATTATCACCTGCTGGAGGTACAGCTTGTGAATTGCCGCCAGTACTACCTCCCTTTCCCTGGGAGCAGCTGGCAAGGCTGATTTGAGGTAACGGCGAGGGGGAGTCGCCTCGAACTCCAGCTTGTATCCCTGAGATACAATTTGTACAGCCCAGAGATCCACTTGTGAGCGAACCCAGTGGTTGCTGAAGTTTCGGAGACGCGCCCCCACCGCACCCGGCTCCGCCTGTGGAGCCCCAGCGTCATGCGGTGGACTTAGTGGAAGCGGGGGAGGATTTTTGTTCCTGGAAACTGGCTGCCTGGTGCAGCTTCTTTCCTCTACCCCTGCCTCTGGGCAGAAAGGATGCGTCTCTGATCCGCTTGCCTTTCTGAGGCCGAAAGGACTGTACATGATAATACGGTGCTTTCTTAGGCTGTGAGGGAACCTGAGGTAAAAAAGTTGATTTCCCAGCTGTTGCCGTGGATACGAGGTCCGAGAGACCGTTCCCAAACAATTCCTCACCCTTATAAGGCAAAACCTCCATGTGTCTTTTAGAATCAGCATCACCTGTCCACTGCCGAGTCGATAATACTCTCCTGGCAGAAATGGACATTGCATTAATTCTAGATGCCAGCAGGCAAATGTCCCTCTGTGCATCCCGCATATATAAGACGACGTCTTTTATATGTTCTATGGTTAGCAAAATAGTATCCCTGTCGAGGGAATCAATGTTGTCTGACAGGGTATCAGACCATGCTGCTGCAGCACTACACATCCATGCTGAAGCAATAGTAGGTCTCACTATAGTACCCGAGTGTGTATACACAGACTTCAGGATAGCTTCCTGCTTTCTATCCGCAGGCTCCTTTAGGGCGGCCGTATCCTGAGACGGCAGTGCCACCTTTTTTGATAAGCGTGTGAACGCCTTGTCCACCCTAGGGGAAGTTTCCCAACGTAACCTGTCCGTTGGCGGGAAAGGGTACGCCATCAGTAACCTCTTAGAAATCACTAGTTTCTTAACGGGGGAACTCCACGCTTCCTCACACAATTCATTTAATTCATCAGATGGGGGAAAAGTCACTGGCTGCTTTTTCTCCCCAAACATAATACCCTTTTTGGTAGTAACCGGGTTAACATCAGAAATGTGCAATACGTTTTTCATTGCAGTAATCATGCATCGGATGGCTTTTGTAGACTGTGCATTTGTCTCATCCTCATCTACACTGGAGTCAGACTCCGTGTCGATATCTGTGTCTACCATCTGAGCTAGCGGGCGTTTATGAGCCCCTGATGGCCTCTGAGACGCCTGGGCAGGCGCGGGCTGAGATCCCGGCTGTCCCAAGGCTGCTGCGTCATCGAACCTTTTATGTAAGGAGTTGACACTGTGTTAAGACCTTCCACATATCCATCCAATCCGGTGTCGGCCCCGTCGGGGGTGACACCACACTTATCTGCCCCTGCTCCGCCTCCACGTAACCCTCCTCATCAAACATGTCGACACAGCCGTACCGACACACCGCACACACACAGGGAATGCTCTGACTGAGGACAGGACCCCACAAAGTCCTTTGGGGAGACAGAGAGAGAGTATGCCAGCACACACCACAGCGCTATATAACACAGGGATTTACACTATAATGAGTGATTTTTCCCAATAGCTGCTTATTATCCTATTTGCGCCTAAATTTATGTGCCCCCCCCCTCTCTTTTTTACCCTTCTTGTACAGGATACTGCAGGGGAGAGCTTGGGGAGCGTCCTTCCAGCGGAGCTGTGAAGAGAAAATGGCGCCGGTGTGCTGAGGAAGAAGGCCCCGCCCCCTCAGCGGCGGGCTTCTCCCACGTTTTGTATAGCTTAATGGCGGGGTTTTTTACACATATACAGTTTTCCAGACTGTATTATGTGTATATAGTGCCAAAAGGTATTCTTATTGCTGCCCAGGGCGCCCCCCCCCCCCAGCGCCCTGCACCCTACAGTGACCAGAGTGTGTGGTGTGCAGTGGGAGCAATGGCGCACAGCTGCAGTGCTGTGCGCTACCTTAATGAAGACCGGAGTCTTCTGCCGCCGATTTCATCTCCTTCTTCTGTCTTCTGGCTCTGCAAGGGGGACGGCGGCGCGGCTCCGGGAACGGACAATCGAGGTCAGGCCCTGTGTTCGAACCCTCTGGAGCTAATGGTGTCCAGTAGCCTAAGAAGCACAAGCTAGCTGCACGCAGGTAGGTTTGCTTCTCTCCCCTCAGTCCCACGTAGCAGTGAGTCTGTTGCAAGCAGATCTCACTGAAAATAAAAAACCTAACAAATACTTTCTTACTAGTAAGCTCAGGAGAGCCCACTAGGAGCACCCAGCTCTGGCCGGGCACAGATTCTAACTGAGGTCTGGAGGAGGGGCATAGAGGTAGGAGCCAGTGCACACCAGATAGTACCTAATCTTTCTTTTAGAGTGCCCAGTCTCCTGCGGAGCCCGTCTATTCCCCATGGTCCTTACGGAGTTCCCAGCATCCACTAGGACGTCAGAGAAATTCATTAATACTTACTATCGCCGCTCCTGATTCCCTACCGCTACTGACCTCTGCCGGCGCCGCTCCTCTGATCTATGGGAGAGACGTCATGACGTCTCTCCCATAGCACAGCATAGACACTAGAGGTCAATTATGACCTCTAGCGTCTATGTGACAGTCCCACAATGCTGTGTGGTGTGCGATGACATCATCGCGCACCGCACAGCAAAGGTCCTCTCCACGAAGGGAAACTAGACGCGTAGAATCTAGTTTCCTTCACAGCCCCGCACAGCACCGGAGGGCACTGACCAACAGTAGCGGATCTTGCCATGGCGGCAGCACCCTCTGGATAGCGGAGCCCCGGGCAAAAATCCTGTGTGCCCGTAGCAAGATCCGCTACTGGCTGCAGTAGTGATCAGACCTACGTCCTAGGACGCAACATCAGATCACTCACTATCGGTAGCTTGAGGCACCCACCGGGACGCACAAGCTGCCCGTAGCAGAGGCCAGGAAATCTCTGTGCAACCATGTAGATCTAGGGCCGGATTAACAATGGGGCGGGTGGAGCTGCAGCTCCAGGCCCGCCCATGCAAACAGGCCCACGGGATCCTTCTGCAGTGCTGTGCAGCCAGTGGTGATAGGAGGAAAAACTCCTGTCACCATCCACAGCAACAGCCCACTCATCTCCCGGCAGCTCCCCTCCCTATCCCTCACCTCCTCCTCACCCAGGCTCTCACCCCCCACCGATCAGCAAACAGAGGTTCCATCCACGGGGCTGTCCAAAGTTCCGCCCCCTGGCCACCGAAAGATCCGCCCCCTGGTCACCCAAAGCTCCGCCCCTTTCTCTGAAGCTGTGAGCCTCAGTCACCTGAAGTCTATGCATTCACTCCCCCACCGTTCCTCAGCATGTGATTTCAGCTGGCAGTAGTGCACTAATCATGCAAGTCAGAGCTGCTGCTGTGGGTGGAGCACAGAGTCTGAGCTGCCCAGCATAAGAGGAAATGCAGGTGTCGCTGGATGTTTGCAGACCACAGCACACAGGCATGCCCGAAGAACCTTCCCACAGGTCAGCATAAAAAGTGTGTCCACTTCCTTGTCTATGTATTTGTGTGTATCAGTTTCAAAACAGGTTGTCAGTGCGCCTTGTGCAGCCCAAAAGCAGCGCCATTAAATCTGCGCACCATGGGGAGGGTGGGCAAGAGCGCCTTTACCGAGTATCTAGGGTACACAGGTTGCGGCTGAAGGTGAGAATAGTTGGTTCCACACTACCCTTATTAAAAGCCCTGGGGGTAAATTTACTAAGATGGGAGTTCTATTTAAGATGGGATGTTGCCTATAGCAACCAATCAGATTCTACTTCTCATTTATCTAGCACCTTCTAGAAGATAATACCTGTAATCTGATTGGTTGCTATGGGCAACATCCCATCTTAAGTAGAACTCCCATCTTAGTAAATTTGCCCCTAGGTGTCTATATACAGTGTGTGTATATAGGGGGTCATTCAGACCTGATTGCTCGCTAGCGTTTTTTGCAGCGCTGCGATCAGGTCAGAACTGCATATGCACCGCAATGCATATGCATGCCGCACAGGTAAAAAGTGAATCATTGCTGGGTGCTGGGTTTTCCGAAGAATCCATTTGCACAGCCGATCGCAAGGAGATTGACTGTGGGTGGCAACTGATCGTTTTCAGGGAGTGGTTGGAAAAACACAGGCGTGTCCAAGCGTTTGCAGGGCAGGTGTTTGACGTCAGTTCCGGACCCGGACAGGCTGTGTGTTTGCAGCGGCTGAGTAAGTCCAGAGCTACTCAGAAACTGCACAAGATCTGTTTGTACCGCACGGCTGCACATGCGATCGCACACTTGCACAGCTAAAATACACTCCCCTATGGGCGGCGACTATCTGTTCGCAGCGTTGCAAAAAAACCCTAGCAAGCGATCAGGTCTGAATTAGGCCCATAGCCAAATATCTACAGCTAATATGTGTGTAATATTTTGGGTACCATCTAAAAATAAAAATGAACAGCTGCATTTTTCGTTTAGTATCACTGTGATACAGTAAAAAATGCAGCGGATATTCAGCAATACGAAGGTCCGGCGCTGTCTCTCCCCTCAGCGGCATCCTCCGTTCTGCTGGCAGCTTAACGAGCTTCTGTGTCATGTGCATGCACGACCTCCAATCTGCACATATGCATGACAGTATCACCCGACGGGGACCCAGCAACGCCCTGAAGGCTTAGCTGAGGCCAGAAAGGCAACGCTGGATCCCCATTGCTGGCAATGGGGATTGTACTGTTCATGCCATCTATAGCTGGTGAGAACGGTACAGGGGCAAACAGCGGTAAACTTAGTCTAGTCTATCGCTGTTTGCTGAATACTGAAAGGATAACATAACACCTCTGCTAAAAGAGTTATCGTTATGCATCGTTGATAAATGGGGTCCTTAATATGTATATATATATATATATAGATGGGGGAAAGCTTATCGGCGCTTAACCGCGATACCAATTTAAACTAGAATGTAGTCCAGGATATTTATAACTGAAAAAAAGTCTCCTTTTTCTAGACACTCCCTTTATATTAATCGGGCGTCAGCTCCACCTTAAAGAAAGAAGCATTGGTAAGGTGCTTCATGTACAGTGTAAACAGAGAGAAAGGATAAGGTGGTTTTTAAAGCGACCAGCGGTGTCTAATATCAAGAGGAGACTTACTATTTAAAAGAAAATATTTTTTTAATAAATCTAATATGCACCAATAAAAACAAATAAAATGATAGCCCTATTACAAGGAGCCAGAGACGTTACTAAAACTGTGTATAAGATATAAGTTAGTATAAAATTAATAATACAAACTTAAAAAAGACAAGGGGAAAAAAACGTCCTAAAAATGCAAAATTGGACATAAGATCAGCATAAAAGGTATATAAATAAGGTTCTTAGCTTTTTAGAGAGAGTATGTATCACAGCACCCAACGCGTTTCGTCCTATCTGGACTTCATCAAGGGGTGAAGTATTATTAATTTTATACTAACTTATATCTTATACACAGTTTTAGTAACGTCTCTGACTCCTTGTAATAGGGCTATCATTTTATTTGTTTTTATTGGTGCATATTAGATTTATTAAAAAAATATTTTCTTTTAAATAGTGAGTCTCCTCTTGATATTAGACACCGCTGGTCGCTTTAAAAACCACCTTATCCTTTCTCTCTGTTTACAATGTATATATATATATACATATATATATATATATATATATATATATATATATATATATATATATATATATATATATATATACACACACACACACACACAAACAAACACAAGGAACATGGATCGGCACTCCCCCTTTTTGTGCAGTAACTTGCTCTGGTGCCCCCTGGTATCTTAATGACACTGACCAACAATCCAACAAGCAGCGGCACTCGGAGTTGGAGATGTTAAATAATATAGTGAAGTGATTTTAATCCATTACACAGCAAAGCCAACGTTTTGGGGCATGCACGTCACCTAAATCCTCCTCTGTGCTGTGATGTCACCCCCCCCCGCACCTAATGAGACAGTGTCAGCACACAGAAGCAGAGCACGTAAAGAACACCTCCTTGTGGACCGCAGCTGATCCTGCCTTGGGTCTACTTCACTGCAACACAGCCATAGACTCAGTGGGTGAGATGCAATTATTTTTCTCACCAGCATCACTAGACAGCACCCGTTGGGGGGGGGGGGGGGCGCGGCGGCTGCGTGACGTCACATGCAGCCGCTGCGGGCCGGGGAGCAACGCCTTTGCACTTCTGCGGGGGGAGGGGGGGCGGCACTGACATGCGGCGGACTAGCCCTGTGCTGGGCGTCTCCCCTGTAAATACCAAATTGCTTTCTAACAAATATTTAAAATGCCCGCTCTAATATATACTGCAGACGCCAGGCGCATCTTATTACCATATACGATAAAAGTGTGCTGTAAATTTCAAAACACTACATCCCATAAGAGAAAAGAATACACCCACACATTATCTGAGTTCCAAAGCTCATTGATGTATATATTTGTTATTGAAAGGATATGTATTCAATATATCACAATGCACAGTATACATATAGTTACATGGTTACAATTTATACAGTAAGCAGTTAATACAAAATACATACAGTTACAGGCCAGCAAATACATCACCATATCTTTCTCATATAAAGTCTTCCCTCCAGATCACTCGCTCTCTCTCTCTGTAAAATCATGTAGGCACTGGTCTGGCAGCACCTCCATCATCGTCTGGGACAAAACAGCAACTCACTCCTGTGTGTCTCTGTAATGTGTTATCTAGTTTGGGGGAGTGCACACATCTAGTCTAAGGGAGGGAACTTTCTCATTCATGATGAGTCACTGGTTTGTTTGTATGCTAACCAGGTTCAGCCTTGAAGACATCCAAAGGGCTGGCCTGAATTTCCTGTCCACCACCTGTTTGGAATGTCTATTGTTCTAATAAAAGTGACTTTAGCTTTCATACATTTAATCATAACTATTTGTTGCAATGTCCTACAACTTAATAACAAGTATCAAATGAATCTACACATTAATCTGCTTGCTTTAATACCAAATACGACAGGTCTATCTTGCTTCGTTCCAATAATACACATACATGACATTACTCCATTATATAATTTTAAATCATTATGATGTCTGGCGCTTGATATTATTATAATTATGTGCTGTATGAAATATGTGTCGAATCCATCACTGTGGCATGTCCGTGTAAATGCCTGTGTTACCATATATTGCTGTGCTCGCTGCGCGTATTTGCAAGCATAGCGACTCATAATGTGTGTAGTCTGTATGTTCTCTCTATGTAATATTTTTTACTTGGACACCCCACATCAGTGTGAATGATCGTAAGCTACGATCAACTCGGAATGACCCCTCCCCCCATGCCAGGATAGTACATCTCCCTCACGGTCTCTGGTGCATACAATATAAAGGGAGCCAGGACAGAGGTAGGAGTAAAGAACAGAGAAGGGATGCGGGGCTGTGCCTGGTGTGCTGTATTTACCCAGGCATTCTTCCAGTGAGGTGCCTGACCAAAGCCACTGCCCAATGATAAAAAGTGTGATTTCCAATAAGTACTGATTATAGATTGATACGTACATAGATATAGGTTCTGTCTGATTTATTTCATTTCACGGGCCATGGTGTGCGGCTGTGATGTCTTCTGTATTTTATGGTGGTATTTGGAGTTCTCTATTTTATATGTGATTTCTTATGGAAGTAACTTGGATGCTTGGTGTATAATGTGATGGGCACTAGGATGCACTCTGTTTTATCAACGGCCACTAATGTTCTCTGTATAAGATGAATGTCACTGTAATGCTCTCTGTATTATCTAGCAGTCACTGTAATGCCCTCTGTATTATATGACATTCACTGCAATGCTCTTTGTATTATATGGCTGCAACTGCAATGCTCTCTGTATTATATGTCATCACTGCAGTAATCTCTGCATTATTAATTTAGTTAATTTACAGCAGTGGCTAGTTATGTGGGATGAACATTAATAGGAATAATGACAAACCAATAGCACAGGCCACACCCCTATATAGACCACTCCCCCAAATCACTAGTAATACAGCCATAGCGCTCATCACACCCCCTGCAGCAGTACACAATAGGCTCTTCCTGATTTTCAGCTCCAGGCCCATGTGGACCTTAATCTGGCACTGTGTAGATCCCTGGCCCTAAACACACCTCTGTTTGGTGAAACAGACCCCCATCCCACTCCCGTGATCACAGGACCCGTTGGTGCACGGACAGAACAGGTCCTGCACATCGGTACTTTGCTGCATGAACAGAAACTCAGTCAACATCTGAATAACCTCATCTGTTCCATCACTCCAGTTTCCAGCACATGACAGAGACTAAGCAGGTCAGGGGAGGAGTGTTCTGTTTGTGCAACCATGGGAGCATTTGAATGCTGCACTTTTCCTACTGTCTTAAGAGGGAGATGTCAACCTACAGCACCCCCACTTACCAGCTCGATAACCTCCCCACCACCACTCATTCCCAAAATAAGACTCTGAGACAGGAATTTGGATCAAACTACTGGCCACAGTTTATTTCATTACCTTATTCCATTTTACCTTATACGGTTGCAGGGCACGGACAAAACAGTGGGCAAGGCAAAAATAGGATTTTAATTACCTACCGGTAAATCTTTTTCTCATAGTCTGTAGAGGATGCTGGGGTCCACATTAGTACCATGGGATATAGACGGGTCCACTAGGAGCCACCGGCACTTTAAGAGTTTAATAGTGTGGGCTGGTTCCTCCCTTAATGCCCCTCCTACCAGACCAAGTCTAATAACTGTGCCCGAGGAGACGGACAACTAAGAGTGAAGGATTTTACACAGATAGTGGCGAGATTCACACCAGCTCACATAAACAAGGCAAACCAAGCTAACTAGCTTGAAAACTCAGCAAAACCCGAAAAACATTACTTAACTAAGTAACAACGCAGTACGTAACTAAGAAAAAGCAGTACTGAACCAAGTAACCACTGCAGGATAACGAAGCGCTGGGCGGGCGCACAGCATCCTCTATGGACTACGGGAAAAGTATTTACCGGTAGGTAATTAAAATCCTATTTTCTCTTACATCCTAGAGGATGCTGGGGTCCACATTAGTATCATGGGGATGTACCAAAGCTCCCAGTACGGGAGGGAGAGCGCGGAGGCTCCTGCAGAACTGATTGATCAAACTTAAGGTCCTCAGAGACCAAAGTATCGAACTTGTAGAACTTAGCAAACGTGTTCGACCCTGACCAAGTAGCCGCTCGGCAAAGTTGTAAAGCCGAGACACCCCGGGCAGCCGCCCAGGAAGAACCCACCTTACGAGTAGAGTGGGCCTTAACAGATTTTGGACACGGCAATCCTGCCGTACAATATGCATGCTGAATAGTGAACCTGATCCAGCAAGAAATTGTCTGCTTAGAAGCAGGACACACAATTTTCTTGGGATCATTAATGGACAAACAGACAGTCTGATTTCCTGTGACTGCAGTCCTCTTAACATAGATCTTCAAAGCCCTCACAACATCCAAGGATTTTGATGTAATCGAAGAGTCTGTAGCTACTGGCACCACAATAGGTTGGTTGATATGAAAAGCCGACACAACCTTTGGAAGGAACTGCTGACGCATCATGAGCTCAGCTCTATCTTCATGGAAGATTAAGTAGGGGCTTTTACTGGACAAAGCCCCCAATTCCGACACACGCCGAGCAGAAGCTAAGGCCAACAATGTGACAGTCTTCCACGTGAGAAACTTGACCTCAGCCTCCTGTAAAGGCTCAACCCAATCTGATTGCAAGAAATGCAACACCATGTTAAGATCCCAGGGTGCCGTCGACGCCACAAAGGGAGGCTGGATGTGCAGAACCCCTTTCAAAAAAGTCTGAACCTCAGGGAGGGCAGCCAATTGTTTCTGGAAGAAAATGGATAAAGCCGAAATCTGGACCTTTATGGATCCCAAACGCAGGCCCATATCCACACCTGCTTGTAGAAAGAGGAGAAACCGTCCAAGTTGAAACTCCACCGTAGGAAACTTCTTGGACTCACACCAAGACACATTTTTTCCAAATGCGATGATAATGTTTAGACGTTACCCCTTTACTATCCTGTATCAGGGTAGGAATACCCTTGCTCGGAATACCCTTCCGGGCTAAGATCAGGCGTTCAACCTCCATGCCGTCAAATGTAGTCACAGTAAGTCTTCATAAGCGAACGAAGATCCTCGCGAAGAGGAAGAGGCCTCGGATCTTCCAGCAGGAAGTCCAGAAGATACGCGTAACAAGCTCTTCATGGCCAGTCCGGAGCAATGAGAATTGCCTGAAACCTTGTTCTCTTTATGAGTTTTAGAATTCTTGGAATGAGAGGAAGTGGAGGGAACACATACACTGACTTGAACACCCACGGTGTTACCAGGGCATCCACCGTCTCTGCTTGTGGGTCTCTCGACCTGGAACAGTACCTCCGAAGTCTCTTTTTGAGACGTGAGGCCATCATGTCTATTTGAGGGACGCCCCAAAAACTGGTCACCTCTGCGAACACCTCCGGATGGAGGCCCCATTCTCCTGGATGGAGATCGTGCCTGGTGAGAAAGTCTGCTCCCCAGTTGTCCACTCCTGGAAGGAAGATTGCTGACAGCGCCACTGCGTGCTTTTCTGCCCAGAGGAGGATTCTTGTTACCTCTGACATAGCAGCTCTGCTCTTCGTTCCTCACTGTCGGTTTATGTAGGCCATCGTCGTCACATTGTCCGACTGTACTTCAATGGCCTGATTTTGCAGAAGATGTGTCGCTTGGAGAAGACCGTTGTATACGGCTCTCAGTTCCAGAATGTTTATTGGAAGAATGGATTCCAGACTTGACCACCTTTCTTGGAAGGTTTCCCCTTGAGTGACTGCACACCAACCCCTGAGACTTGCATCCGTGGTTAGAAGGATCCAGTTCTGAACCCCGAACCTGCGGCCCTCCAGAAGGTGAGCCATTTGCAGCCACCAGAGGAGTGAAATCCTTGCTTTCGGCGACAGACGTATCCTCTGGTGCATGTGTAGGTGAGATCCTGACTATTTGTCTAGGAGATCCAGTTGGAAGGACAGAGCATGAAATCTCCTGTACTGAAGAGCCTCGTAGGAGGCAACCATCTTCCGCAGAAGGCGAATGCACTGATGAACCGATACCCGGGTAGGCTTCAAGTCATCCCGGACCATTGATTGTATCACCAACGCTTTCTCCACCCTCTGCACTTCCGTGTCGAGGATCATCCCCAGGAAAGACAATCTCTTTGTTTGCTCCAAATGTGACTTTGGAAGGTTCAGGTGCCAACCATGTTCCCTAAGCAGATGAGTCGTGAGAGCAATGGACTGCAACAACTTCTCCCTGGACGATGCCTTTATCAGCAGGTCGGCCACATATGGAATTATGTTCACTCCCTGTCTACGGAGGAGAACCATCATCTCTGCCATCACCTTGGTGAACACCCTCGGTCCTGTGGAGACCGAATGGCAGTGCCTGGAACGGGTGGTATTCATGTGACCGCCGCTCAGCTGACCGACAGTCACATGAACTCCTCCACGAGCCCGACGGCTCACTATCCCGATGGTCGGCATGCCGACCAACAGGGACTATTTCCACTCGTGGGTGTCCACGACACCCATAGAGTGGGAATAGAACCCGTGGCGACCACAGGTCGCCACCGAGCCCGCAGCGTGGCGAGCGCAGCGTGGCGAGCGCAGCGAGCCCGCAAGGGGCTTGCTGCACTCGCCCCTCCACGCCGGGATCCCGGCGACGGTATGCTGCCGGGATCCCGGCGTCTAACAGTGCAAATCTGAGATAAGCCTGATGCGGCAGCCAAATCGGAATGTGGAGGTACGCATCCTTGATATCTAGGGATACCAAAAACTCCCCCTCCTCCAGACCTGAGATCACCGCTCTCAGGGACTCCATTGTGAATTTGAACTTCCTGAGATAAGGGTTTAACAATTTCAAGTTCAAAATCGGTCTGACCGAACCATCCGGTTTCAGTACCACGAAAAGGTTTGAATACTAACTCATGTGTTGCATATGAGGTGGAACTTGAACAATGACCTCTGACTTTTCCAACTTTTGTATGGCTTCCTGTAGGATAGCCCTTTCTCTCAGTAAAGTTGGCAAGCCTGATTTGAAGAATCGGTGAGGCGGGAGTTCTTGAAACTCCAGTCTGTACCCCTGTGACACAATATCCTGTATCCAGGGATCTAGGCCGGACGACACCCAGACGTGGCTGAAACGTCTGAGTCTCGCACCCACCAGCCCGTTCTCCTGGCTGTGCGGTCCACCGTCATGCTGAGGATTTTGAGGAACCAGAAGCAGGCATGTGCTGCATGTGCAGGCTTCTTGGATTTTGCCCGACACCCTTTAAAGAAAATGGTAGGAGGCTTGGCCTCTTTTGTCTTTTAGGTCCGAAAGGACTGCGATGTTGATGAAGAAAAGGGCATCTTCGTAGAAGGAGCAGCTGAGGGAAGAAAGGTCGACTTACCCACGGTTGCCGTGGAAATCCACGCATCCAACGCTTCCCCAAATAGAGCCTGACCTGTGAAGGGTAGGTTCTCCACACTTCTCCTGGATTCCGCGTTTGCCGACCATTGGCGTAGCCAGAGTCTTCTGCGTGCTGAGACAGCCATGGAAGATAACCTTGCATTCAGTGTACCCAGATCCCTCATGGACTCCACCATGAAACCCGCAGAATCCTGTATGTTACGTAAAAACAGTTCAATGTCACTTTTATCCATCGTATCTAAGTCCTCTAGTCATGTCCCTGACCACTTTTCTATGGTTTTAGAAATCCATGCACAGGCAATAGTGGGCCTTAACGCCACTCCTGAAGCAGCGTATATGGATTTGAGCGTAGTGTCAATTTTACGATCAGCCGGTTCTTTTAATGCGGTAGATCCAGGGACAGGTAAAACCACCTTTTTATACAGCCTGGAGACAGATGCGTCAACTATGGGTGGGTTTTCCCTGGGATCTGGAATTTTTTCTCTGGGGTTTTCCAGGACTTTTCAAATAATACGTTTAATCCTTTAGACGCAGGGAAGGTTAGCAAGGCTTTCTTATTGTATGTGAAGTAAGCCTCCTCAGCCTGCTCAGGTGGTGTGTCAGTAATGTGTAACACATCCCTAATGGCCTCAATCATGAGCTGCACCCCCTTTGCAAGGGATGCCGCCCCCCTCAGCACATCTTCATCACCGTCTGTAGTATCAGAATCGGTATCCGTGTCGGCTTGCATAATCTGGGCAAGTGCACGTTACTTTGGGTATATGCTAGGGGATTTTGAAGTAAGGGAAGAGAACCCGACCAAACTTCCATAGACTTCCTTAAAACCTGAGTTTCAGTCTCAGTATGGGCTACCCTAGTAGAAATCTGAGATAACATTCCCTTATTGGAAGCCAGCCATTGTGGCTCAGATTCAGAAGTCTGAGACATGATATTACATTCCTGGGTACATGGAATGGATTCCTCTGGAGAAGATACCTCCTCTGCAGCATAAGACACAGAGTCCCTGGACATGGTTATGTGAGAATTTGCATATACACACACACACACACACACACACACACACACACAGAGGAAAATGTCAGACACAGTTTCCCCCAAGTACCTTCAGAGAGAGAGAGAGAGTTTGGAGCCAGCACACACAGTGCCCCAGAAATAGTTATATAAGAACTGCCTGGCGCTGACTGTGTACCCTTAATAGACTACACAGCGAATTTACAGCCTCCCCACCCCTTCTACAACCCCCTGGTACCGCACAGGATAGCTGGAGTCGTGTGGAGGGATAGCGCTCCCTGTCAGCGTCGCTGGAAGTGGATCTGCAGAGAGAAAATGGTGCTGGTGAGCTGCTGGGTCTGCTCTGTGGAGAAGCTCCGCCCCCAAACATGATGCATTTTTCCGCACTATTTGAAATTTTATACTGGCCTGAGGTATTATGCTAGCAGCGTTTACCGGAGTCCCTGATAGCCTGACTGACCAGTGTAAGGATATTTGTGCTGGCCCAAGGCGCCCCTCATAGCGCCGCACCTGCTGTAGCGCTGAGCCTTCCGGAGCGCAGTATCAGTACTCCCACCCTGTTGCCGCCATTCACACCGCCTCCCCGTCTGTTGGGTCGCCGGTGACACACTCATCACTGGAATCTTCTGGCTCTGTTAGGGGGTGGCGGCATGCTGCGGGAATGAGCGATCGCCTCGGGCGGCTAACGATCATCACCCTCAGGCGCTCAGTGTCCTGTCTGTGGAGATAGTGGCAATTAACCTCTCAGGGTTGGACACTACTCCCCCTCTAAGTCCCACGAAGCAGGGAGGCTGTTGCCAGCAGCCTCCCTGTGCCTAAATCACTTTTAGAAAAAAATAAAACTAAAGAAGCTCTAGGAGCTCCCCTAGCTGTGACCGGCTCCTCCGGGCCCATTTTCTAAACTGGGTCTGGTAGCAGGGGCATAGAGGGAGGAGCCAGCCCACACTATTAAACTCCTAAAGTGCCATTGGCTCCTAGTGGACCAGTCTATACCCCATGGTACTAATGTGGACCCCAGCATCCTCTAGAACGTAAGAGAAAATGGGTCAATGACCCCTCCTGATTGCCTGGGGCGTGCCCCGCCTACCCGGTAGGCACAGCAACAATGCCCCTGGGGAACAAGCCCTCCTGGCACATATCACTCTCGCCTGGCGCGCAGCCCATGGGCAACCATTCAAGGCTGGAGCCGAGCGTGCGCCCATTCACCGAGGGTGATTCTGCCAACCTCAGCTGGCTCCCCCACGTTTGCCTTGCGCACCGCTTCTTCCTGCCAGACAAGGCTCCCTAATTCTAAAAGAGGTTGCAGGATGTGTAATGCCGGAGCCACTGACACTGAATATGGGATCACAGTCACAAGCTGAGACGCGGTCGAAAAATGGTCACAATGGGGCAGATGTATTAACTTGGAGAAGGCATAAGGAAGTGATAAACCAGTGATAAATGCAGGGTGATAAAAACGTACCAGCCAATCAGCTCCAATATGTAAATTAACAGTTAGGAGTTGATTGGCTGTGTGTTTATCACCTTGCACTTATCACTGGTTTATCACTTCCTTATGCCCAGCTTAATACATCTGCCCCAATATCTGCATGACAGCACGCATTGCTCTAGCACAGGGGTGGGCAATTATTTCAGCTGGGGGGCTACTTAACACATTCCAGCGAATATTCGAGGGCCGCACACAAAATATCCCCTCCCTCCCTGGGCACAGTTGCCAGCTCCCCTCCCTCCCTGGGCACACGTGTCAGCTCCCCCCCCCTCCCGAATACTGGGCAGAGCTAGCACCACTGTCCCCCCTTGCCAGGCAGGTTCTGCTGCCACTGCCAGACTTACAAGCATGGATACCCGCAGCCACATTAGCTTAGTCTATTCCAGTCTCCACTTTACCACTGGGCACAGTTGCCATTTCCTCCCTCCCTCCCTCCTTTGGCACAGTTACAGCTATCTCCCCAAACTCATACTGGGCACCCCTGCCCCCTTATCAGGCAGGTCCTACTGCCAACTGCCGGCCAAGCATGTGTACCTTAAGTGATCTCAGATTCAGTACTGTCCTGTAGTCAGGGGCATAACTAGAGCTTTGTGAAAGGGCTACCTTCTACAGAGAGGGCAGGTACAGGGTGACACACATGGTTAGAGTGGGGTTACAGGTTGACACACAAGTACAAGGCATCACAAACACACACACACACACACACACACACACAGATGTAGGTGGGTACAGGGTGTCACACACAGCGGCAGGGTGTATACACTGTCAAAAACGTCGGGAAGGTAGGGGGCTACAGGGTGCCTACAGGCGTAGGGGGTGTACACTGTATCATACATGGATGGGGGAGCACAGGGTGTCACACACACACACACACACACACAGGGGCAAGTGATTTATAGTGTAATACATGGAGAAAAGAGTGTCTTACGCACAGGGGTAGGGGGAACAAGGTGTCATATAAACGGAGGCAGGGGTACAGGGTGTCATATAAACAGAGGTAGGGGGTACTGAGTATCAAACATGGGGGGGGCGGTACAAGGTGTGTAACACACACACATGGGTAGGAGGGTACTGGGATACACACCAGTGGTGAGGGGGTAGTGGGGGTCACACACACAGAGGTATGAGGTACAATGGGTCACACACAGGGATGTTGGGTGTAGGTGGGTACAGGGCTCCCAGGTTGCTCACCTTTCTCTGCATCAATCCACTGAGCTGCAGGGCGTCACATGCGGGACCCAGGTACAGGCCAGGTGGATCCAGACTGGTCACTCAACAAGTGCTGTGCAGCCCAATGGCGCCGCGCCGCCAGTAATTTTGGGTGTGAGGCCGGAACTGTGCCCGGGAGGCCAAGCTCTGCTTCCTCCTCCCTGGAGAAGGGAGGGTGCGGGGGATGCTGCCGCTGTTCCTCCATGATGCTCCACCTGCAGCAAGGGCAGGAGGCGGAGCCGGTCGAGGTGGTTAGGCAGGGAGCAGGAGACAGCCGGGCGTCCAGCTGCCCAGATGATCCGCTGCCCACTGCACAGATCCACACTCTGCCTCCGTCCCCCCGCACCGCCCAGCACCTGACGTCGGAAAGGAAATCCCAGTCAGCAGCCCCTGTGACGTGACTGGTCTTTCCTCAGCGGCGCCGCGTCTTGGAGCTGCTGTAGCGCAATGACAAGCAGCTCAGCCAGTCAGGCCTCTTTTCATTGCGCACTGGTGGGGGACAGCGGGCCTGGCAGGATCGGTTCGCGGGCCGTGTGTTGCCCACCTCCTCCTATACACTGGTCTTCATAACTGTCCCACAAATACTTTCACACCATTGAAAGAGACGTATCTATATACCTGTCTTTTCAGGTCATCGGTCACTCTCACTGTATTCTGCAAGGGACCTCTAGTCTTTCTCACAGACATCTCACACTCTTGTGTGTCCAGGATATGAGATGATCATACACCTAGCAAAAGATTAGCAAGGAAAAACAATCACAAAGAGTGCAAAGCAAATATACAACAGAAATGCTTTTCAATAGGTTTGACCAATATATTAGGCAAAGACAATACAGAGAGCGTAGGGGGCACATAAATGTGGAATATGTAATACCCCTTTTACACTAGCTTTTAAAACACTGGAAAATGCGTGGGGGCGCGCTTTTACCCGTGTTCTTTCCTAGTGGAAAAGGGTCCCCCTACAAATTCCTGGATCAAGTGATCCTACCCGTGTAGTTTGCCGGGTTGAACACGTGTTCAACCCGGTAATCTGTGTAGCGTGAACGGAAGCCGTGTTGAGGTGACATGGCTCCCGTTCACAGTGTATGGGAGGGCAGCACTGGAAGATCATGTGATCTCCCAGCGCCGCCCCTGCCGCGTCAGCAGCAGCGTCACCAACCCGGCAATATGCCGGGTTGTGAGCGCTGTGTGAAAGGGGGCTGTAGCACGGGTCGCAACCGTGTCAGGCTCCCGGCTGCGACCCGTGCTACAGAGGTGGAAAAGGAGTATAACATATATCTGTAAAGCGCTGTGAAATATGTGTGCGCTATATAAATAACTGGTAGTAATAATAATCATGATGATATACAGATGGCTGCTGCTATAAATAGCATGCTTTCTTAGCAGAGGGAAACGACTCTATAAGATGATGACAGTGCACGAAAATAAGCTACTGTGTGTAATAACCTCGGTGCTGCAGCTTTCATAGACGGTATCCAGGTTTCCCAGTGAACTCGCCTCCACCGTTTTAAAGCGGCGATATTACGTCATGCCAACGCGCCAGTGGTGTAGCTTTCCTGTTGCCGTGGACACAGTAGCGGCCACATTGCTAGGGTATCTTCTAGAACCCCTTCGCCGCACGGACCAAGACGCTGGGTAACGTGATTACGGCACCAAGTGGAGACGCCGCGTCCGGCGATTGATGCAATGAAAGACACTCCCCCGTGGCAGCGCCACTCCCCGTGAACGTCAGTAGCTAGTGATGTGGAGGCATCTGTTGCCGGATCTGCCGGCTGGGGGGGCACCCGGCACTCAGACTGTGTACGACAAGTAAGTAAGTGCCCTGTGACTTCTTATGTGAGGAGGAGCTGTGTTGCTGTGAAGTTGTGTATGTAGTCTGTGGACACATGATAATCATACATATGTACTGATGACCTGCTCAGTGTCAGTGTGTTCTTTGTGCTGCTGTGTAACTTCATAGTTGAAAAGTAACTCAGTGTCCTCTGGAGACTGTAAATATTTGTGTCCTTGTAGACATGCTCCAGTCATTGTATGTATTTCTCACAATGGCCCTGATAGTCTGGCTGTGTCAAGTGGTTCACATGTCCACCCCTTCCTAATAGTTACTTATAAACCTAAGAACAATGCCTGCTCCATTCTTACCCCCTGCCCTGTACTTCTGCTGAGCTGCTTCCCACTAAGTACCACTGTCACAGGAGGCTGGCGCTCACCACATAGAATCTGTATGTACAGACAGTATAGATCACCATTTACTAAGTCTTCAAAGTAAGGTTTTATATTATGACCTCAATATTCGTGTTCCTTTCTTTAATCATTTTCCGTAACAATATTGCTACATAATAGATGTTACATAGTAATAGGTATTTATGAAATAGTACAGGAGTTCTTTGAAGTAACATGATTCTCAGAATTATTTGTTCATGGTTTTTGAGTGTTTATTTTTCATGTTTTCTTTCTGTGCTTATTGTAAGTTTTATCAAATTATGTTATACAGTTACTTAGGGGGAGATGTAGAAAACCTTCTAACAAGTAGCAAGTTGCCCATAGCAACCGATTAGCTTATACATATGATAGCTAGATGTTGATTGGTTTCTGTGGGTAACTTCTCAGCTTATCCACTTCTCTACTCTAGGAGGTTTGATACATCTACCTCTGTCACTAATAAGATGCTTAAATTACAATGTTTAATTTGTTTGACAGGTCTTATGAAATATCAACCATGAAGATCTCAAAGCTGCCATTCATCTTAGTGACTGTATTGGGCATTACACTCTTCATCAGCTACGTCAGATGGAAACCTAGCACTCCTGTGACAATGGCGAAATCTCTTCCTCACCTGCAGCTTGAACATGGGAGAGAAACTGTTCCTAATGTAATTCTTTATGGAATAATGTTTGATGCTGGGAGCACTGGTACCCGACTACATGTATATAAATTCAAGAAAATATCCTCTGGTAAGATACAACAAAATGCAGTCCAAGTACATAGAATATTGAAATATATCTCACGCTGTGTACAATCTTATAACATTTGTATACCTAACAGGTTATTAGTGTTGCTATGACAGACTGCCTTGCATGGAAAATGCAGCTGTGGAGATGAAGGGGTTCTTACACAGGAGAGGAGAAAGACTCTATGTTGGGGCACTCTTCATCAAATATTAGACATTTAAAACGTAACTTTTAATAATTATATTTAAAATAAAGTGACACAATTTGTAAAAATATATTTACAAATAAAGATGCATAGAGGTTTTCTTGACAATTTATCAAGATAAACGTTTATCTTGATAAATTGTCAAGAAAACCTCTATGCATCTTTATTTGTAAATATATTTTTACAAATTGTGTCACTTTATTTTAAATATAATTATTAAAAGTTACGTTTTAAATGTCTAATATTTGATGAAGAGTGCCCCAACATAGAGTCTTTCTCCTCTCCTGTGTAAGTGCTTTAAATTTACTGACTCTGGGAGCACCACCGACCAGTAATGGGTACACATTGTGTACATTATTAGTTTAAAGTCGGTCACAGACCAAGAACCTATAACGGTCCATGTCTGTATCAATAACCAGTTGCGGAACTACCCCTGTGAGATGAAGGGGTTACCTATTAAAGTGCAATTTTTTTAAATTGTGCATTTCAGTTATTTTGCAGTAGGATTAAAAGCTGCCATTTATTTATTTTGTAATTAAAGGCAAAAATCCCAATGTGTTGTATTGGACCAGACATTAAAACTTAAGATGGGTACTACACACTAGGCCAGTGGTTCCCAAACTGTGTGCCTAGGCTCCCTGGGGTGCCTCAGAACACTTGCAGGGGTGCCCTGGGTTGGTGGTCCAGGACCAATCAAAATTATTTCTAGTCAATGTAATACACATACCCAGTGCTGGTGGCTGCCAATCATAACATATGTTGACAAACAGAAGCAAACCTTGTTCCTCACCACATAATGGAACCTAAAGATGACATATAAACACAATTTTTGATTTAATATTTATTTCAAAATTTCTCGTATAAGAAATTTTTGGCCTAGGGATGCCATGAATAAAATTCTGATACTCTAGGGTGCCATGATTCCCAAAATTTGGAAACCACTGCACTAGGCGATGTACTCGATGAGCGACGGGGCTTAGTGTTTCCTCTCCCGCATGCTGTGCAATGTGTGTCACTAATGATATTGCACAGTTACATCATGCCGCGGACAGCCAGCGCATGCATGCAGTTTTGGACGTTGAGTCACAGAGGGTCGTTAACACCAGGCAGAAGGACAATTGCTATGTTTCTGAACATCTAAATGTGTCTTACTAAAGACTTACTGATGTGTGTAGTAGAATATATGGAAATCTCTGTGTATATGTTCTTATTACTTCTGTCATTCAATAAACTATATAGAAGAGTTTTATGAAATGTTCTAAGAATACAGGATTAGAAATGCCCCAAATTTAGATATTGTTATTATTAATAATATACTATTAATAGTTTATATAGCACCAGCATATTCTATTGTATTTTACAATTTGCCAACAAAAGACTCATAAGACAAGACTTAATAATAACGGAAAGCCATTTATAGCCTGCTTGGTGTATTTGTTGCTTCCTGTAGGGTGGTAAGAAGGGGGCATCCCATGTCTAGAATAAGTGGTGTAGACTGTGAGATATGTTACCTTTGTATGAGAGAGAGACAGCAAAGCATCTCCCAATTAAAGAATAAAAATCCAGATATGACGTAGGGTATGTTCTCTATATACAACTAAAGGTGAAACTCAGAAAATTAGAATATCATGCAAAAGTTCATTTATTTCAGCAATTCAACTTAAAAGGTGAAACTAATATATTTTATAGACTCATTACATGCCAAGTGAGATATTTCAAGCCTTTATTTGTTATAATTTTGATGATTGTGGCTTACATTTTAAAATAATCCAAAATCTCAGAAAATTAGAATATTACATAAAATCAATAAAAAAAGGATTTTAAACACAGAAATGTCAGCACTCTGAAAAATATAATCGTGCATATGTACTCAGTACTTGGTTCGGGCATGAATTACTGCCTCAATGCGGCGTGGCATGGATTCTATCAGCCTGTGGACTGCTGAGGTGCTATGGAAGACCCGGATGCTTCAATAGCGGCCTTCAGGTCTTCTGCATTGTTCGGTCTCATGTCTCTCATCTTTCTCTGTGAAAAAAACTGAAAAAGAAAATAATTGCGAGAAACACCCATATTTCGTGCCTGAAAAATAACCGCGGATAATTAAATATCCCCATAAATGTTTTCCGCATAATCTGGTGAATGTAGAAACAAGCAGAAATGATGTGAGATATCTGTACACCACTGGTCAGAAGTTGTAGAAAATCTCTAGTTTTTTTTCTCTAATTTTCGTTGAAATTTACACTAACATCATTGTACTCTGAGATGAAATCATATTACAAATAAATCCATTGGAGTTAAAAAAGAAATCACAGAATAATTTTGTTTATCAGAATGTCATCTAAATATTTGACTCCTTTAAAGAAGCCATCTTTTGCATATATAACCTTTGAACGCACTCATGGAAATATTTCTACAAAGGAAATCAAATATTGCAGAGTTCTTCCCAACACTGTTGCAGAAGTTCTCACAAATGTGTTGCCTGTGTAGGTTGCTTTGCTTTCACCCTTCTGTCCAGTTCATCCCATACTAGCTTGATGGCGTTTAAAGGGGGGTATACACGGGAGAGATGTGTGCTGAGCGAACTGCTCAGCACACATCTCTCCCGCCGCTCAGCACAGCGCGATGTGTGCTGAGCGATGCGGGGGGAGGACGGGGGCCGCTCATTTCACCCAGCGGGTGAAGTGAGCGACCCACTAGATTGAGCCTGCATGCAGGCCAATCTAGCAGCGGCGATAGCGATGTGCGGGGCCGCGTATCGCTATCGCTGAGGGGGCATGATCTGTGCTTAAAATCTAAGCAATCTAGTCAGATTGCTTAGATTTTAAGCATGGATCTCTCCGTGAGTACCCCCCTTTAATCTGGAGACTGTGCTGGCCATTACATAACTGGTAGCCTACCTTATTGTTCTTTTCTTCATAGATTGATCTGGCATAGCCTGGAGGTATGTTTTGAGTAATTAATCTACTCTAAAATGAACCATTAACCAACTAGACGTAGACCGGAAGATATTGCTTGGGGCTGCAAAATGCTGTGGTAGCCCTTCTAGTTCAGGGTGCAGTCACTCTGTGCAAGTCACTGACTCGAGATCCAGCAATAGATCATCACTCATCCTCTTCCATGTTGGTGTCACATGGAGTGTTTTGCTATTAAAAGAATTGCCCTTTTCAATTTTAGACTTAAACACCTTGGGAAGCTGCGGCTTGCTTAGAAAATAAACCCGACACACTGAGGAACTATCCTTTCACCTACAAGACATTGCACAAAAACCCTTCATAACCACTTCACTATAATGTTTGCATTGTTTGGATCCACACCAGGCAGTGCGTTAACTGATCTGGTTGCAAATGATGCGATCAGTCAGATACACAGAGAGCTGGCTGCCTGGAAGATAGTTTTCCTGCAGCTGCCAATCACAGAGGGACCTCCCAACCCCTCTCCCTTTTTGCGCCCTCCTCCAGTGACTCCAGTGCTACCCCACCCGGCGGCTGCACAGAGGAGCAGCCGCCCGGAACATGTAAATTTAAAGACCCCTCCACACACACATAACACACACACACACACACACACACACACACACACACACACACACACATACAGCCCCCTGTTCCTGGCGGCTGTTCAGATGAGCAGCCAATGAGGAAACTAAAGTTGTGCTAGTCTCCAATGGTGGTGGCCCAATGTTCCAATGTTAAAAATTATATTTGACAAATATTTATTAAAAAAAAATTATATAATCTTTTTGGATAAGTTTAACAACATATTCTTCACCTAATTCACTCATAAAAAAATAAATTACAATTTCTGAGCGTTTTGTGGGTGAAAAAAATTGTCAGCTAAGTTGTTAATGAATCACAGCTTTCACTAAGGGCGCCTTCTAGTTTTCCGTAGTTCAGTGGCGTGATTCATGGCTCAGGCAGGCCTCTTTTTTTTCTTTGTTGCCGAACAGCTGTAAGTTCTAACCCATTACTAGTTCCCTAAAAAAAGACCTTTTTTTCTAACTCTGAAATGTACTTGAGTCTTTGTTTTAACTAGTAGTTTACTGCTCACCTTTATACCATTTCAAGCTATATGCTGGGTCTGAATTTATTAAATTAATCTGGAAAATTGGGGGTGCCCTAAACCATTAGAACACCCCCATAGGGAAGCGGGCAGGATGTGAAGAAAACACGGGAAATAGTGGCTCCATTCCTCGGTGACCTGCAAATTGTGACATTTTGCCACTATGGGGGCGTGGCCTAATGACTTTATTAGGATAGCAGTACTGCAAAGTAGGTAAGTATGCTATTGGCTGCAATCTCACTGCTAAAGGTAAGTACTCCCCAAGCACTAAGGATTTTACTAGTCACCTAGGAACTCGAGTGATACATTGCGTATTTGTTTTTTGGGGTGTATCAGAGTGAGAATTGTCCCTGGAGAATCTAACACAGCTGAAGAATGTACATTAAAAAGCAATCCATAATGTATGCAAGCCTTTGAACATATGGATACAAAAAAATATGGAAATGTGAATAACAAAAGAAAATACTGTTGTAAATTAGTGCATTTAAATAAAAAGTAGTAATCTCCTTCATCTGTATACCTGGTTTCTCTCCATCAGGTCCCCTGCACCTGGAGAATGAAATATTTAAGGCTATAAAGCCAGGACTGTCTGCATATGCTGATGATCCAGAGAAGGCAAGTCTATTATTTAAAGTCTGGTCATTAAAAAAAAAAAAAAAAAAAAAGTCAGGTGATATGTACATGCTAGATTAAACCCCCCAACATCCTCCACCACCACCGTAATTTGGCCCTGATTCAGAGATGGAGGAAAGCAGTCGCAGCCGTGACAGTTGTTGCAGCCGCCATAGCCAAATTAAGGCGGGGATACTGTACCCCGCCCCCCCTCTGTCAGGGGGCCCCCCAGCCAGAACACACTGACATCACTAGCTTTACCTCTTAAGCAGCAGCAGAACCAGCAGCCAGAATGCCAACAGGACGGTATGCAGTGCAGGTAGAGACACTGGAATATCATGATTCATGAGCTACCGACAGAGCTTTCTGACCACAGGAGAGATAGGAGGGTGGAGAGAGCTGTAAGTGACACAGGGGCCCAGCTCTTCCTCCTCCCCGCCTGGGTGTCTGAGTCCTGTGTAAACTGTTATGCAACTGAACCATTTGGGTCTAGAGAGAGAGTCCTCCTGAGTGCTAAGTAGTACAGAGGCTGCTGCTGTTCTTGCATGTGACGAGATAAATTATTTTAAGGTTAAATTGTCTTTGTTTCACTGCAAGAAAAGTTTATAAAATAGTTGTCTTTCAATTAGGTGGAGCTATAAACAGTACTTAGTTTTAACTAATAGTTTAATAATGCCTAATACACACCATTCGTTTAAATTTAATACACACAATCTATACTTCCCACCATGACCCATTCTAGGAGGGACAACATTCTCTCTACCTGGACTTCCTTCTTAAGTTATGATTGCGATCACCTGTGTTGAAATGCCTCTCTTATCCATTAAATAGTTCTACACAGTTTACGTTAATCATATATTAAGAGGGAAATCCAGGTAGAGAGCAGTTTGTCCCTCCTGGTATGGGACATGTTGGAAGGTATGCACAATTTAATATACCCCACCTTCCATCGGAGCCCCCCTGTATTTGGTGCCCCGGGCACCCCTAAAGGCTTAATTCAGCCCTGGCAGCCACTTGTGCTAAATTATGCTATTGCCACAGGAGGCGTCTTGTGCACCTAGACGCCCCCCTCGCTCGCTTCTGTGATCAGCATCAGATCAATTCCAAGAACCTCGGCCAGCTGGGTAACCCTCAGGTTACTCCGATGGTTGTCCCAGATCCGTGCCCTTTATATCTGTCTCGGAAAACAATCACACTGGCCTCGGCACTCCCAGAAAATGCCCCCGTTTTCAGGAGCACTGCCCTCTTTCACTGCTTCTTCCACAGCTGCGGCTTAGGAGGGCATTGCGTGTTATAATGCATGACCCATTCTGCACATGCACAGTCCTCCTGTCATCGGAGCAGTACGAAAACCAAATCTGTGCTAGAGATGAGGTGGCTCCCAGGCTCTCATCTCGCAAGATAAGACTTTGGTCACATCTTACTTCATCAACTAAGCTTCATGGTACAGTGACAGCCGGCAGTGAGTCGGAGTGCAGCTGCTTCATTCTGATTCCCTGCCAGATAGTCTGACCTCACCGTCACAGTACCCACCTCCATATCCGCAATGTGAGCCAGTGCAATGCGACACGGACACCGGACACTGGGACAGAAATACTACTGTAGTTTGTGTTCTGGATCACTCAATCTGTCTTTCAGCTTCATGAGGTCAGTGGGTTGTGCATGCATGGCCTTCATAGATTGAAATAGGGATGGGAGGCAATTTAAAGCAGCAATATCCTGTAAATGTTATTGTGTTTCTTTACGTAAATCACTGTTAATAGTTGTAAGACGGTGCATTGTTTAGTTCATTTGTCCTTTTGAGTTGTGATTGAAGTTGCTGGTAAAATAAATATGAATGCTTATTAAGCTAGTGCTATGCTTATTTATGGCCATACAGAACACTTTTTTTTTTTTGGTTTGGCCTTTTATATGTGATAGTCACACCATCTTGTAAGAAACCATCATCCTTGAGTCATATCCTGGAACATAAAGTGCCTCATAAAAAGCATGTTTACGTACTGTGCTAACAACGTCTTGCAGTCGTTCTTCCAGGAAAAAGGGGGGACTTAGATTGGAATCCCTGAGGCCGATTCAGTTGTTTTGTGCGTCTAAAAATCCCATCTAGATGGGACTTTTTAGACGCCCAAACAACTGTCACAATTCAGTTGTGTTTGGGCGCCCATGCACATTGCGCATGTTGCGCCCAAACAGACAGGGTTTAGCCGTGTAAAATGGCTAAACCCATCTAAACTCCCTGCTTTGGGCATCCAAACTCCAGTTTGAACGCCCAAAGTGCCCGGTTTTTTTTTTTTCTCTCGTAACAGGAGGCTGAGAGGAAAAAATGTGGCCTTCACGACCGATGGGCGCCCAAACGGCAGAACAATTGAATTGCTGCTGCTGTGCGCCCTCTATTGGCGGCCGCAGAAAAAACCCATTTGAATCGGCCCTCCTGTGTTTAAATATAGTAAGAGGTGCTATCGTGCTGAGGCTTCTAATACGACATAGAAAAAAGAGAAATGCAGGTGCACACTCTAAGCACTAAGAATACTGATAGTCAAAATAATTTTTGATAAACTCTTACAAATTAACATAAAATATAAGTGAAGTTCTTAGCACAAATTTGACCAAAAATGTAAGATTGTTCCTCTGCTAATCTAATCACTTGATGAGCTGGTTTATATTTGTTGGCATGGAATAGATTTATCATGATTTATCCAACAGTAGGTGATTTTATTATCTGTGTATCTATATGCAAACAATGACAAGAACTTTTACTTTAGTATTTTTTCCCATATAATACATTTGAGATTTAGTAGCAAGGTTTGTGCTCACTCATAAATGTCACAATGTATCTGCTTAATGCTTTCAGTGTGCTGCAGGGATAAAGGAATTGCTTGATATTGCACAAGAAGAAATACCTGATCGCCTATGGAGGTCTACTCCACTGGTCCTTAAAGCCACAGCTGGGTTACGTCTGTTATCGGGAGAGAAGGCACAGAAGCTACTAGACACGGTATTCTGCTATATAGTATTGGCTTCTAGATGCGTTTTCATAGACTGTTTCATAAATCATCAATATTTTGCTAACAGTGTAGTTTACAGTGCATCCAGAAAGTATTCACAGCGCTTCACTTTTTCCACATTTTGTTATGTTACAGCCTTATTCCAAAATGGAATAAATTCATTTTTTCCCTCAAAATTCTACACACAATACCCCATAATGACAACGTGAAAGGTTTGTTTGTTTTTTTAGATTTTTGCAAATGTATTAAAAGTAAAAAAACTAAGAAATCACTTGTACATAAGTATTCACAGCATTTGCCATGAAGCTCAATTGCATTCTGTTTCCACTGATCATCCTTGAGATGTTCTTACAGCTTAATTGGAGTCCACCTGTGGTCAATTCAGCTGATTGGACATGATTTGGAAAGGCACACACCTGTCTATATAAAGTCCCACACTTGACAGTGCATGTCTGTAGACCTCAGAGACAGGATTGTCTCAAGGCACAAATGTGGGAAAGGGTACAGAAAAATATCTGCTGCTTTTGAAGGTCCCAATGAGCACAGTGGCCTCCATCATCCGTAAATGGAAGCAGTTCGGAACCACCAGGACTCTTCCCAGAGGTGGCCAGCCATCTAAACTGAGCGATCGGGGGAGAAGGGCCCTAGTCAGGGAGGTGACCAAGAACCCGATGGTCACTCTTTCAGAGCTACAGCATTACTCTGTGGAGAGAGGAGAACCTTCCAGAAGGACAACCTCTGCCGCAATCCACCAATCAGGCCTGTATTGTAGAGTGGCCAGACGGAAGACACTCCTTAGTAAAAAGCACATGGTAGTCCGCCTAGAGTTTGCCAAAATGCACCTGAAGGACTCCCAGACCATGAGAAACAAAATTTTCTGGGTTGATGAGACAAAGAAGGAACTCTTTGGCATGAATGCCAAGCGTCATGTTTAGAGGAAACCAGGCACCGCTCATCACCAGGCCAATACAGGTTGAGTATCCCTTATCCAAAATTCAAAATCACACATTTTTGGTTCCCCATCTGAGATAATGAGATATATATATACATACATACATACATTATGGTAAGAACTTACTGTTGATAACTGTATTTTTCCTAAGTCCACAGAATAACAATGGGATATGATGAAGTTACAGCGGATTTGCACCAATTGGGCAAAGCTTTCCGGCCTCCCAGCATAAAACGGGCCCATCCATATATCCCCGCCTCCTGGCTCAGAAAAATCATTTGTATTCCAAAGCTCAAGGCAGGAGCATCATAGATAGCCCTAATCAGGCGATTAGAACACACATGCACACCCTTCCGTACAAGAAGGAAGAGGTTAGTGAGTAAAAGGATCCTCAAATCAGGTGTGTCAGGGAGAAATACCGTAATCAACGTTAAGTTCTTACCGTAACGTATATTTCTCCGGCAGGGTCCACAGGTTATCCACAGGATAACAATGGGATTTCCCAAAGCAATTTGGTGGTGGGAACGCTCCTGATTAGACAGGAGAATCCTTCGCCCGAATTCAGCGTCATGAGAGGCAAAGGTATCCATAGCATAATGTCTAATGAATGTGTTAATGGAAGACCATATGGCTGCCTTACATATCTGTTCTGCTGAAGCCCCACGTTGTGCTGCCCGTGATGGACCTACCTTATGAGTAGAGTGAGCAGAGACATTAGCCGGAACAGGGAGATCAGCTTGAGAATATGCTTCTGAAATCATAGTATCTAAGGTTGAAAAAAGACAATTTGTCCATCAAGTTCAACCTATTTGTGGTCTCCTATGCAGGATTATTTTGGTCTAAATTTTGTCTGATGCTGATGTCAGCCGTTGTGTTTTATTCCTCTTTTCATAGTAACTATAGTGCGCTACTACAAATTTATCGAACCCATTCTTAAAGGTGTTGACTGAGTCCGCCATTACAACTCCTTCAGGCAGGGAATTCCAAACACTTATTGTCTTTACTGTGAAAAAACCTTTACGTCGCACTGTGCAGAATCTCCTCTCCTCTAACCTAAGCAAGTGTCCACGTGTCCTCTATGCTGATCTTACCAAAAACAGGTCCCGCGCAAGCTCTGTGTATTGCTCTGTGTATTGTCCTCTTATATATTTGTAGATGTTGATCATGTCCCCTCTTAGTCTCCTCTTTTCCAGTGTAAACATGCCTAGCCTTGCAAGCCTTTCCTCGTATTTCAGCGTCTCCATGCCCTTAACTAGTTTGGTTGCCCGCCCCTGAACCTTTGCTAGCTCCAGAATATCCTTTTTTTACTATGGTGCCCAAAATTGCACACAGTATTCAAGATGTGGCCTCACTAGTGATTTATATAATGGGAGTATAACACTCTCGTCCCTTGCATCAATTCCCCGTTTTATGCATGCTAATATCTTATTAGCCTTCTTTGCTGCAATCCTACTTTGGGTAGGATCCGTCATCGGAAGCCATCTTGCCAGTGTCTGCTTATTAGCAGGCCATCCTCTCTTGTGAAAACCATAGAAAATGAAGAGAGAATCTGTCTTTCTGATGTCCACGTAGATCCTTAATGCACGGACCACGTCCAGCGATGCATCTCCCGCAGAAAGGCCCGGTACCTGGAAAGCCGGGACTACAATGTCTTCATTAAGGTGGAATATGGACACCACCTTCGGAAGGTACCCAGATCTAGTTCTGAGAACTGCTTTATCTGGAAAAGAAAAAATCAGAAATGGCGTACGACATGATAATGCCACTAAATCTGATACCCTTCTAGCTGACTCCATAGCCAGTAGAAAGAGAACTTTAGCTGTCAACCATTTAAGATCCACTTTATTAAGTGGTTCAAATGGGGCAACTAGAAGGGCTTTCAGGACTAGACATAAGTCCCAAGGCACTGTAGGATGAACAAAAGGAGGTTAAATGCGCAGCATTCCCTGGAAAAAAGTATGCACATCCTGTAAGTTGGCAATTTTCTTTTGGAACCATACAGTCAATGCTGACACTTGCACTCTCAAGGAAGCCACCATCAAACCTTTATCCATTCCTGCCTGAAGGAATGCTAAGACCCTGAAAACTCTGAAAGACTTTGGGTCCATTTTCTGTTCACTGCACCAATGACTATAGGTTTGCCATATTCGGTGATAAATGCAAGCTGAGGAATTTTTCCTTGCTCTGAGCATAGTGTGAATTACCTGTTGTGAGAATCCTCTTGACTTCAGCATAGAGGTTTCAAGAGCCACGTTGTCAAAGACAGTCGATCCAGATGTCTGTGATAACAAGGAACCCTGTACCAGTAGATCTGGACATTGAGGGAGCAGAAGTGGAGCATCCATCGTCATTCTCTGCAGATCTGTCTACCAATGCCTTCTGGGCCAAGCCGGAGCTATTAGTATCACAGCACCTTTCCCTTGCTTTATCTTTCTCACCACCCTGGTTAATAGGGTGATATGAGGAAACGCGTAAGCCAGATGAAAGTCCCATCTCACCGACAGGGCATCCACAAAGATCGCTTTGGGAGCCTTTGTTCTTGACCCGTATGCAAGAACGTTGTTGTTCAGACGGGACGCCATGAGATCTATCTCTGGCAACCCCCACTTGTCTACTAGAGTCTGGAAGACCTTTCAAGTGTAGAGCCCATTCGCTTGCCTGATGGCATGTCGACTGAGAAAGTCCGCTTCCCAGTTTAGGACTCCCGGAACGAACACTGTGGACAAGGCTGGATGATGAAGTTCTGCCCACTTTAGTATGTGACTTACCTCCTTCATTGCTTTTCGGCTGCGAGTTCCTCCCTGATGGTTGAGGTACGCTACTGCCGTCGCATTGTGGATCTGGACTGGTTTTCTCAGAAGAATGTCCTTTGCCTGAATCAGTGCCATGTATATGACCCGAAGTTCCAATATATTTATTGGCAGGCAACCTTCTTCCTTGGTCCATTGCCCCTGGAACCACAACCTTCCTAACACTGCTCCCCAGCCCTGGCGACTGGCATCTGTCGTCAGAATTTCCCAATCTGATATCCAAAAGGGTCTCCCCTTGTCCAGATGGGACGTCTGTAGCCACCAGGCTAATGATCTTCTTACTTCTATCGTAAGAACCATAGTCTGTGTTTTTATTATCTGATGCAACCCATTACATTTGGCAAGAATCAGATGCTGCAGAGGCCTCGAGTGGAATTGTGCATACTCCACCATGTCGAATGTTGACACCATCAAACCCATCACACGCTTTGCTGCGTGAATGGATACCTTTTGACTGTGTAGCAAGTCTTGAATCCTTGACTGAACCTTGGATATCTTGTTCAGAGGTAACATTACTCTCTGAGACTTGAATCCAGTACAGTTCCCAAGTGAGTCATCTGCTGTGACGGAACCAGAGACTATTTTGCCCAATTTATGAGCCACCCGTGCTTCTGCCAATACGTTATTGTCTGTTGCAGATGACATAGGAGCAATTCCTGCGACTGTGCCAGGATTAAAAGATCGTTGAGGTATGGAAATATTCTTATCCCCTGCTGGCAGAGATAAGCTGCCATTACCACCATAATCTTGGTAAATACTCTGGGGGCTGTGGCTAACCCAAAAGGTAGGGCCTGGAACTGAAAATGCTGTTGGAGGATAGCGAACCTGAGATAGCATTGATGGGACAGTGCTATAGGAGCATGTAGGTAAGCATCCTGTATATACAGGGATACCATATAATCCCCTGGCCCCATGACCAAAATGATTGAACGTAAAGTCTCCATGTGAAACTGAGGTACCCAATTGTATTTGTTCAGTACTTTGAGATTGAGAATGGGCCGAAACTGAAGCAATTTCTGAACTGCCTCTTGCAAAGCCCTGGCCTTCGTCTCTACCCGAGATGGGCTGGTAAAAGAAAACCTTCGAGGAGGGTGCTTCTTGAAGGCAAAAGCATAACCTGGAGATACCGCTTCCTGCACCCAGGCATCTGTTGTAGACTGCTGCCAGATCTGTGCAAACTGAAGAAGTCGGCACCCCACCCAGGGGTCCCCCAGGTGGAGGCCCGCACCATCAGCCTGATGGCTTTTCTCTTTTACCAATCGGTCCTCTGGTAGCCCAACGATTTTTAGTCTTACCAGACTTGTTGTATTGGGACTGCCTGCTATCACTTTTACCTTTTAGCTTTTCCTTGAGACCGAAAGGGACGAAAAGCCGGAACTTTAGGTTGAAATGGTTTGTGGAAAGAAACTTTACTTTCTTGGAGTCTGCTTCTGACTCCAAAATATTTGTCAATTCTTTACCAAAAAGAATATCTCCAGAAAAGGGCAAAGATTCCAAAACCTTCTTAGATTCTGAATCCGCTTTCCACGTACATAGCCAAACTGCTCTACGAGCATCTATTTTTTAAGCTTTTGCCCTGGAGGCAATAGTACCCATATCCAAAGCTGCTTCTTCCAAGAACATTGCAGCCTGTTTTATATGTGCTATATGGGATTTTTTTCTCTCTAGATGCTATTAAAAAATCCCCCTCCAGTGCATAAGCCCAGGCAGCCACTGCCTTTGCCATCGAAGCTGAAGCCATGGCTGGCCTTATGACTGCCCCAGACGGGGAAAAAATGGTTTTAGAAAATCATCTACTCTGCTATCCATGACATCATTTAATGATGTTGAAGGCAAAGGTAATGTAGATTTTCGCACTAATCGAATCACATGCACATCTACTTTAGGAGCCACCTCCCTTTTTAAACAATCCCCAGCTGGAAGAGGATAATTGGAATTCCATTTCTTAGGAATTCTAAACTTTTTATTAGGCGTAGCCCAAGCCTCTCCCATGATTTCCGTCAGCTGATCTGACCCTGGAAACTCAGTCTTAACTGTTTTGGGACATTTAAACACAGGTGCCTTGGTTTTTAACACAGGCTCAGCTGAATCCTCTAAGCATAGAATGGCTTTCATTGCTTTAATTAACTCGGCTATATCCACTGAGATGAGACCTTCCTCCTCTTCCTCCTCCTCCTCCTCCTCTTTGTATGCCGAAGTAGAATTGAGCTTTCATCTTCTGATGAATCCTCATCTGAACCATGTGTAACCTGTGAGGATGAAGAATTACTTGCCACCGGCTTATCAGCCTGTTTCTTTTGAGAGGCAGCTGCTGGAAGTGATACACCACAAGTGGTAAGCTGTATGTAAGGGTTAATCATGTAACCTATCCACGGTACAGGAGTTGGAGGAATTATCCTTTCAGCTATATTGGATTAAGTCTGTGAAAACATAGCCCAAGGTGGATCAACCTGCACCTGAATCTGCCTTGTATTTTTCAAGAACCCCTGGTGAAAGCTAAAACAATTTGCACACAAACCATCCTGAGCCAAATCCTGAGAGGATAACACAGCTTTGCAAGACAAACATAATATGAGTTTTGGTGTTGCTGTGAGTGTATCTTCCTCACCTTTGCCGCTCTTAGACATGATAAATAATCAACACTTCCACATTGTACTACACAATTTGTGACTGTAATCACTTTAAACTTTTTAAAGTGACATACAATCCGACCCTACCCATGCACCAGCATTGAGGATCGGAATAGAACAAAACTGACAGAATATAGTAAAGTCAGCAATCACACTAGCAGTCGGTCACGTTATACAGTAGTATAATCAATATGAGCACATCATCAACTACAAGTACATTTCAAGTATGTAGGAGAACACATTACTGAATCATGTTTAAACAGATCTTCCGTATTCAAACGCATTGCGAAAGAAACAGTAGATGTATACAGACTCATATGCAATAGGCACTTATCTAGCTTCTGACTCCTCACTGCTGACATCAACCCTAGGGATCGCGGCCTCATACTATTCCTGGAGCTTATGATCCCTAAGGCTAGCGCTGGTGCACCCGAGGTTGCAGCCGCGTCAGCGACTGTTTGGTAGTCTCCTCCCAAAACAGTGCGGCTGTGTCCGTATTCCCCTTCTAAGCGGAACCGATACCTTACCTTCTCCCCGTGCTCTGGCCACAGCCTGGTTCAGCTAGTATATCGGACACAGACGGCCGCCGAAACAGCACTGTACTAGTGGGTAAGCGTTGTTGCGACCCGGCGGAGAGTTGTTGTAGCGACTCTTTCTAAGGTACGTTTAAGATGCTGTTTAGAAAGATTGCTCAGAAAAATAGTAAGACTATAAAAATAAAATAAGAATGCTTTGGGCTGCTAAAAACTAGCAGCCCTCTGACCATGGTCCGACTCCTGCCGCACCAAACAAAAAACTGATTTGTCTGAGCCAGGAGGCGGGGATATATGTACGGGCCTGTTGCATGCTGGTAGGCGGAAAGCTTTGACCGATTGGTGCAAATCCACTGTCGCTTCATCATATCCCATTGTTATCTTGTGGACCCTGCCGGAGAAATATATGAGATATACATACATATATTATATATATATACATACATATATTATATATATATATATATATATATATATATATATATATATATATTGAGTGTCCCATATCCAAATATCCCAAAATACGGAATATTCTGAAATGCTGATTTTTTTCAGTGAGATAGTGAAACCTTTGTTTTCTGATGGCTCAATGTACACAAACTTTGTTTAATACACAAGGTTATTAAAAATATTGTATAAAATGACCTTCAGGCTGTGTGTATAAGGTGTATATGAAACATAAATGAATGTTATACACCTTGACAAAGGGGCTTGTAAGCCCCGAAACGTCAGCATCTTGTAACTTTCTTTAAATACAATTTTGTCTATTTCACTAAATCCTCGAGTGCCGCTGTTTTTTCTGGATTACTATATATATATATATATATATATATATATATATATAATCTCTCTCTATATATATATATATATATATATATATATATATATATATATATATAAACAAGATGGAAGACCGGCACTCACTTAATCAACGTTATAGCGCCCGGTGCCCTCAGCAACAAAGTTTTAAACATATGCAACAAGGAGAAGCGGCACTCACGGCTGGATACAAATGGACACAGAGACCACAGCAGTACGTATCAACGTTTCAATTCCAATGAATTTTCGTCAGGATACAGATAACTTGAACAAAAGACTCACCTTATATCCCTCACCAATTGTGTTCAGGTGTGCTCGCTGGGCGGCCCGGCGGTCCGGAAGCGGCACCTAAGAAAGACGTCACCGCGCCTGCGGCTGACGTCAGTGTAAACCGTCACCATAGAAACCCCAGGAGTGTGTATACAGAAGGGGAACTGGGGAAAGATACACATACCGGCATATTGAAAAAACAGACATGATCCATGTGTCACAATAAAATAGAAGAACATGAACAAAGATACATAAACGGAACACACTGATACCTGCTTGTCAATTTAAAAACAAATGTTAGCCAAACCTTAAATATATTAACTAGATGTTTTATAACCCTATCCAGCAATGTTAAATACAAGCACAATCAGGAATCAATTAAAACCGGATAGAGGTAGTGCATCATTAAGCCCCCTAGGATTAATAGTGTCTAGGCGGAGGATCCAGCGGGATTCACATCTTAATAAGGCTGCTCCTCGATCACCGCCCCTCAAAGACTGGGAGATATGGTCAATCATCCTATATTTCAGACTGCATAGACTATGTCTAGCAGTCACAAAGTGACGTGCGACCGGTTGGTCGCTCGAACCACTGGCCAATGCTGATCTAATCGCAGAACGGTGAGCCGTCATCCGCTCCTTGAATTTACGAGTAGTTTTACCTACGTATACCAGACCGCAAGGACATACGATCTGGTACACGACAAAGGTTGATTCAGGTGATGTCTAATTAGAAATTTTTTACCCGACCAAGGGTGACAAAAGGTGTCACCAGTGAGCATGAATTTGCATGTAGTACATGCACACTTGAAACATCCATTCGGTTTATATTTCAAAAAACCTGTGGGGGATTTACCTTTATCTGCTATATCGGTTTTTACTAAGATATCACGTAGATTCCTTGCTCGTTTATAGCAAGGCATAAGTCTGATATCAGATAAACCAAGATTACTATCCGATTGGACCAAGTTCCAGTGTTTTTTGGAGATTTTATTCACACCACTAGACAAGGTGTTAAATTGATTAACCCAGGGTAGAATGGCTTTAGATTCACTATCCTGTTTTTTACAGAGAAGGCTGGTTCTATCCATAGCGAGCACCCTTTCTTTCATTGTTGTTAATTGTTTTGAACAATATCCTCTGGACAGAAATTTATCAATCAACTCATCCATTTGTACCACTGCTACCTCTCTATCACTATTAATGCGCATAATGCGCATCATTTGTGAGTAAGGTAACCCACGTTTCAAACTGACAGGATGACAACTAGTATTGTGCAAAAAAGTATTACGGTCAGTACTTTTAGAGAATACCGTAGTGTGAATTCTAGACTGTTCAACCTTAATAAGGACATCTAGAAATTCTATTTCACATTGACTCGTTTTGTATGTTAATTTCACTGGACTAATACTTTCATTATGATTCTCCAGTACCTGTATTAATTTTTCTAGGGGACCATTCCAAAACAGAAGCAAATCATCTATATATCTGGTGTAAAAAAACACCATAGATGATACAGATGAGTCACTGAAAAAAATGTCACGTTCGACGTCCAACATATATATATTTGCATATGTCGGAGCGACGGCAGATCCCATCGCACAACCACGATTTTGTAAAAAGAACTTATTGTCATACAGGAAAAATTTTTTGCTGAGAATCAATTCCAATAGGATCAAAAACATATCGATATGGGACAATGACATTTCACTCTTAGATGTTAAAAACTTCTTTACCGCCATTAACCCTTCCTGGTGTGGAATCACTGTGTAAAGGCTAGCTACATCTATGGTGACTAACCACATATCAACAGGTAACTCTCCTAAATTGGCTAATCTATTGAGCAGCATCGTAGTATCCATTAAAAACAATGGCTGCTCATGTAATAAAGGTTGTATCATACAATCCAGCAATATAGATGTCGGCTGAAACAATGATCCGCGGGCGGATATAATTGGACGGCCTGGAGGCGGATTCATGCCTTTGTGTATTTTCGGCAGAGTGTACAACAAAGGAACTAAAGGAAATTCAGGGATAAGTAAATCAAAAACATCATCAGAAATAAATCCCACATCTTTAGCCATGATTAATGCTTCTTTAAGTTCCTTTGCAAAAATAGTAGTCGGATTGCCACGTAATTTACAATAAACCCCAGGTTCGTCCAATTGTCGTTGGATCTCATTTTTGTAATCCAGTAGATCTTGCAGCACGATGGCTCCTCCTTTGTCTGCTGGACGTATAGTGATTGAATCATTTCTGGACAAGGAATTAAGGGCTAATCGTTCAGATTTGGACAAATTGACATGCGTCTTGTCAGACGAGGTATATAAAGAACTCACATCTTGATCTAATACCCTAATAAAAGTTTTGATGCTGGCATTGTTGGAAAGAGGATCAAAAGAAGACTTCTTCTTAAACTGGCACAATTTTTTTGGAATCGCAGAAGATGTAGATGTTGGTTTATCCAAAAAGAATTCTTTTAATTTCAACTTACGGTTGAGCTGGTTTTTCTCAACTTGCCACTGTAACGGATCGAACTGGTTGCTAGGAACAAAAGAAAGGCCTTTAGATAGAACCTTTATTTCATTGATTGAAAGCTCATAACTGGACAAATTGCAAATCAATTCTTCTTGTTTTTCAAGGACTTGCTTCTTCCACGCCCGGCTGCGCTTGTACTGGCCTCCTCTCCTTGTGCATCTGTTTTGCGTGCATATTTTCTGCGGGTGGTCATCCCTAAAGGGACATTCCTCCCACCACCACGCTTTCCACTCGTTGTTTCATATTCACTGTTGGTACTGCTGTTTTCAGCCGAGGTCTCAGTATCAATAGCAGAGCGTGGATATCTGCGTCCACGAAAAAATGGGCGTCGGTTCTCATCCTGATTGGAACCTGATAGCCAACGGTATACCTGATGGTTCTCGTAGTCCTTTTCCACTTTGATGAATTTGTCCTTTTTGAACTTAATCAGGTCTCTTTTGTAAGTGGCAATCTGATTGTTGAGTTTAGATATCCAATCACCCTCATTATCTGAGATGAGTGTTGACATATGTATTGTTTCAAAGTTGCTGATTTTGTCTTTTAATGTTTGCACCTCTTTGTTAGAGAATTCAATTACCAGTAGCATTAGATCAGACGAGCATTTATTTAAAATAGACACCCATTTACGGCAAAACGCCGGATCGAACCTGCCAATAGTAGGGCAATTACGTACCCTAAATCCACGAGGGATTTTTTTAACACGAAAATAGTCACTCAGTGTAATAGAATGCAAATTAAAATCAACCTCCTTCTTCTTTAATTTTAACAACTCCTTGAAAATACCATCTAATGATAGAGCTTCTGGCTGATCAAGAAGCTGTTCTTTATGTAGAATTTCTTCTGTTTCAGTTTCCGAATAACTGAAATGCTCTTGTAATGGTATTAGCAGAGGGTTAAACAATTCATCAGTGACAATGGTAGATTCAGTCATGGTTCCCAAACTGCAATTTGGATCAGTCGGCTAGATCAGTATGCAGGAAAGCAAGGTTCCCCAGACGTTTTAAAATATACTGAGAGCAGTACAGCACATATATACTGAACTCAATTAGTCCTGGAATTAGTGCATAAATAGTAGATCAGTATATGGAGTGTTGCCTTGTCTAGATACAGATCCTGTGGCAGGGATATGTATAATAGATATAAACAAGATGGAAGACCGGCACTCACTTAATCAACGTTATAGCGCCCGGTGCCCTCAGCAACAAAGTTTTAAACATATGCAACAAGGAGAAGCGGCACTCACGGCTGGATACAAATGGACACAGAGACCACAGCAGTACGTATCAACGTTTCAATTCCAATGAATTTTCGTCAGGATACAGATAACTTGAACAAAAGACTCACCTTATATCCCTCACCAATTGTGTTCAGGTGTGCTCGCTGGGCGGCCCGGCGGTCCGGAAGCGGCACCTAAGAAAGACGTCACCGCGCCTGCGGCTGACGTCAGTGTAAACCGTCACCATAGAAACCCCAGGAGTGTGTATACAGAAGGGGAACTGGGGAAAGATACACATACCGGCATATTGAAAAAACAGACATGATCCATGTGTCACAATAAAATAGAAGAACATGAACAAAGATACATAAACGGAACACACTGATACCTGCTTGTCAATTGGCTAACATTTGTTTTTAAATTGACAAGCAGGTATCAGTGTGTTCCGTTTATGTATCTTTGTTCATGTTCTTCTATTTTATTGTGACACATGGATCATGTCTGTTTTTTCAATATGCCGGTATGTGTATCTTTCCCCAGTTCCCCTTCTGTATACACACTCCTGGGGTTTCTATGGTGACGGTTTACACTGACGTCAGCCGCAGGCGCGGTGACGTCTTTCTTAGGTGCCGCTTCCGGACCGCCGGGCCGCCCAGCGAGCACACCTGAACACAATTGGTGAGGGATATAAGGTGAGTCTTTTGTTCAAGTTATCTGTATCCTGACGAAAATTCATTGGAATTGAAACGTTGATACGTACTGCTGTGGTCTCTGTGTCCATTTGTATCCAGCCGTGAGTGCCGCTTCTCCTTGTTGCATATGTTTAAAACTTTGTTGCTGAGGGCACCGGGCGCTATAACGTTGATTAAGTGAGTGCCGGTCTTCCATCTTGTTTATATCTATTATACATATCCCTGCCACAGGATCTGTATCTAGACAAGGCAACACTCCATATACTGATCTACTATTTATGCACTAATTCCAGGACTAATTGAGTTCAGTATATATGTGCTGTACTGCTCTCAGTATATTTTAAAACGTCTGGGGAACCTTGCTTTCCTGCATACTGATCTAGCCGACTGATCCAAATTGCAGTTTGGGAACCATGACTGAATCTACCATTGTCACTGATGAATTGTTTAACCCTCTGCTAATACCATTACAAGAGCATTTCAGTTATTCGGAAACTGAAACAGAAGAAATTCTACATAAAGAACAGCTTCTTGATCAGCCAGAAGCTCTATCATTAGATGGTATTTTCAAGGAGTTGTTAAAATTAAAGAAGGAGGTTGATTTTAATTTGCATTCTATTACACTGAGTGACTATTTTCGTGTTAAAAAAATCCCTCGTGGATTTAGGGTACGTAATTGCCCTACTATTGGCAGGTTCGATCCGGCGTTTTGCCGTAAATGGGTGTCTATTTTAAATAAATGCTCGTCTGATCTAATGCTACTGGTAATTGAATTCTCTAACAAAGAGGTGCAAACATTAAAAGACAAAATCAGCAACTTTGAAACAATACATATGTCAACACTCGTCTCAGATAATGAGGGTGATTGGATATCTAAACTCAACAATCAGATTGCCACTTACAAAAGAGACCTGATTAAGTTCAAAAAGGACAAATTCATCAAAGTGGAAAAGGACTACGAGAACCATCAGGTATACCGTTGGCTATCAGGTTCCAATCAGGATGAGAACCGACGCCCATTTTTTCGTGGACGCAGATATCCACGCTCTGCTATTGATACTGAGACCTCGGCTGAAAACAGCAGTACCAACAGTGAATATGAAACAACGAGTGGAAAGCGTGGTGGTGGGAGGAATGTCCCTTTAGGGATGACCACCCGCAGAAAATATGCACGCAAAACAGATGCACAAGGAGAGGAGGCCAGTACAAGCGCAGCCGGGCGTGGAAGAAGCAAGTCCTTGAAAAACAAGAAGAATTGATTTGCAATTTGTCCAGTTATGAGCTTTCAATCAATGAAATAAAGGTTCTATCTAAAGGCCTTTCTTTTGTTCCTAGCAACCAGTTCGATCCGTTACAGTGGCAAGTTGAGAAAAACCAGCTCAACCGTAAGTTGAAATTAAAAGAATTCTTTTTGGATAAACCAACATCTACATCTTCTGCGATCCCAAAAAATTGTGCCAGTTTAAGAAGAAGTCTTCTTTTGATCCTCTTTCCAACAATGCCAGCATCAAAACTTTTATTAGGGTATTAGATCAAGATGTGAGTTCTTTATATACCTCGTCTGATAAGACGCATGTCAATTTGTCCAAATCTGAACGATTAGCCCTTAATTCCTTGTCCAGAAATGATTCAATCACTATACGTCCAGCAGACAAAGGAGGAGCCATCGTGCTGCAAGATCTACTGGATTACAAAAATGAGATCCAACGACAATTGGACGAACCTGGGGTTTATTGTAAATTACGTGGCAATCCGACTACTATTTTTGCAAAGGAACTTAAAGAAGCATTAATCATGGCTAAAGATGTGGGATTTATTTCTGATGATGTTTTTGATTTACTTATCCCTGAATTTCCTTTAGTTCCTTTGTTGTACACTCTGCCGAAAATACACAAAGGCATGAATCCGCCTCCAGGCCGTCCAATTATATCCGCCCGCGGATCATTGTTTCAGCCGACATCTATATTGCTGGATTGTATGATACAACCTTTATTACATGAGCAGCCATTGTTTTTAATGGATACTACGATGCTGCTCAATAGATTAGCCAATTTAGGAGAGTTACCTGTTGATATGTGGTTAGTCACCATAGATGTAGCTAGCCTTTACACAGTGATTCCACACCAGGAAGGGTTAATGGCGGTAAAGAAGTTTTTAACATCTAAGAGTGAAATGTCATTGTCCCATATCGATATGTTTTTGATCCTATTGGAATTGATTCTCAGCAAAAAATTTTTCCTGTATGACAATAAGTTCTTTTTACAAAATCGTGGTTGTGCGATGGGATCTGCCGTCGCTCCGACATATGCAAATATATATATGTTGGACGTCGAACGTGACATTTTTTTCAGTGACTCATCTGTATCATCTATGGTGTTTTTTTACACCAGATATATAGATGATTTGCTTCTGTTTTGGAATGGTCCCCTAGAAAAATTAATACAGGTACTGGAGAATCATAATGAAAGTATTAGTCCAGTGAAATTAACATACAAAACGAGTCAATGTGAAATAGAATTTCTAGATGTCCTTATTAAGGTTGAACAGTCTAGAATTCACACTACGGTATTCTCTAAAAGTACTGACCGTAATACTTTTTTGCACAATACTAGTTGTCATCCTGTCAGTTTGAAACGTGGGTTACCTTACTCACAAATGATGCGCATTATGCGCATTAATAGTGATAGAGAGGTAGCAGTGGTACAAATGGATGAGTTGATTGATAAATTTCTGTCCAGAGGATATTGTTCAAAACAATTAACAACAATGAAAGAAAGGGTGCTCGCTATGGATAGAACCAGCCTTCTCTGTAAAAAACAGGATAGTGAATCTAAAGCCATTCTACCCTGGGTTAATCAATTTAACACCTTGTCTAGTGGTGTGAATAAAATCTCCAAAAAACACTGGAACTTGGTCCAATCGGATAGTAATCTTGGTTTATCTGATATCAGACTTATGCCTTGCTATAAACGAGCAAGGAATCTACGTGATATCTTAGTAAAAACCGATATAGCAGATAAAGGTAAATCCCCCACAGGTTTTTTGAAATATAAACCGAATGGATGTTTCAAGTGTGCATGTACTACATGCAAATTCATGCTCACTGGTGACGCCTTTTGTCACCCTTGGTCGGGTAAAAAATTTCTAATTAGACATCACCTGACATGTGAATCAACCTTTGTCGTGTACCAGATCGTATGTCCTTGCGGTCTGGTATACGTAGGTAAAACTACTCGTAAATTCAAGGAGCGGATGACGGCTCACCGTTCTGCGATTAGATCAGCATTGGCCAGTGGTTCGAGCGACCAACCGGTCGCACGTCACTTTGTGACTGCTAGACATAGTCTATGCAGTCTGAAATATAGGATGATTGACCATATCTCCCAGTCTTTGAGGGGCGGTGATCGAGGAGCAGCCTTATTAAGATGTGAATCCCGCTGGATCCTCCGCCTAGACACTATTAATCCTAGGGGGCTTAATGATGCACTACCTCTATCCGGTTTTAATTGATTCCTGATTGTGCTTGTATTTAACATTGCTGGATAGGGTTATAAAACATCTAGTTAATATATTTAAGGTTTGGCTAACATTTGTTTTTAAATTGACAAGCAGGTATCAGTGTGTTCCGTTTATGTATCTTTGTTCATGTTCTTCTATTTTATTGTGACACATGGATCATGTCTGTTTTTTCAATATGCCGGTATGTGTATCTTTCCCCAGTTCCCCTTCTGTATACACACTCCTGGGGTTTCTATGGTGACGGTTTACACTGACGTCAGCCGCAGGCGCGGTGACGTCTTTCTTAGGTGCCGCTTCCGGACCGCCGGGCCGCCCAGCGAGCACACCTGAACACAATTGGTGAGGGATATAAGGTGAGTCTTTTGTTCAAGTTATCTGTATCCTGACGAAAATTCATTGGAATTGAAACGTTGATACGTACTGCTGTGGTCTCTGTGTCCATTTGTATCCAGCCGTGAGTGCCGCTTCTCCTTGTTGCATATATATATATACATACATACATACATACATACATACATACATACATACATACATACATACATACATAGGTTGAGTATCCCATATCCAAATATTCCGAAATACGGACTTTTTTGAGTGATACTGAGATAGTGAAACCTTTGTTTTTTGATGGCTCAATGTACACAAACTTTGTTTAATACACAAAGTTATTAAAAATATTGTATTAAATGACCTTCAGGCTGTGTGCATAAGGTGTATATGAAACATAAATGAATTGTGTGAATGTACACACACTTTGTTTAATGCACAAAGTTATAAAAAATATTGGCTAAAATTACCTTCAGGCTGTGTGTATAAGGTGTATATGTAACATAAACGCATTCTGTGCTTAGATTTAGGTCCCATCACCATAATATCTCATTATGGTATGCAATTATTCCAAAATACGGAAAAATCCGATATCCAAAATTCCTCTGGTCCCAAGCATTTTGGATAAGGGATACTCAACCTGTGTGTGTGTGTGTGTGTGTGTGTGTGTGTGTGTGTGTGTGTGTGTGTGTGTGTATATATATATATATATATATATATATATATATATATATATATATATATATATATATATACACATACATGGGACGTGCGGTGAGCTAAATGACTCAGGAGGCACTGGCTAGCACCAGAGCAAGATTTACATACAATATATGAGCCAAAACGTACATCTGGGCATTATACACAGGTGCAGCAGTATAAACTCCTGGAAATTTGGTGAGTTTTGATCAGAGATGTGCAGAAAAGATAAGCAGGTGAGGCACTGCCTCACCTGCCATAGACTTTTTGCTCCAGAGTTTTGGCTATAAAAATTATTAGAATAATGCAAAGAAGATATTTCAAACATATTCTTTGTATTTTTCATATACTTTACACCGTCAAAACTCTGGTACAAACGTTAGTATGACAGGAAAGGCTCTGCCTCATCTGCCTCACCCCACCGCACGTCACTATTACATACATACACACATCTCTGGAGAGAGGTCTGTGATGTGCACCGACGCTTCCCATCCAACCTGATGGAGCTTGAGAGGTGCTGCAAAGAGGAATGGGCGAAATTACCCAAAGATAGGTGTACCAAGCTTGTGGCATCATATTCAAAAAGACTTGAGGCTGTAATTGCTGCCAGAGGTGCATCAACAAAGTATTGAGCAAAGACTGTAAATACATATGTACATGTGATTTTATTTTTTTATTTTTAATAAATTTGCAAAAATCTCAAAAAAAATGTTCACATTGTCATTATGGAGTATTGTGTGTAGAATTTTATGGGGGAAAATTAACTTATTCCATTTTGGAATAAGGCTGTAACATAACAATGTGGAAAAAGTGAAGCGCTGTGAATACTTTCCGGATGCACTGTATGTATCATAATCAGTGATTTGGTGGTGTGCGGGAGCATTTTTGCTGAAGTATGGTAACAGGCTCTTGGGAATATCTATATGGGTTGCTTAGTAAATGCCATTATATTTCAGAATGTGTTTTAGATTGCTTTTTTCCACTGTAGCATGTAGCTATACCCTAAATGGGCAAAAAGTGTGTGGACACTCCTTTCATTTGAAACAATAGGCATTAATATGAAGTTTCCATCACATAAAAACTTGTAAGAGAACCAATCACTAGCTGCAATTCAGATATTGTGATACTGCAGCTTGGTTGAGCTAGTTCTTTCTGCTCACTTCCCCCACTGATTTGCCAGTTCTGTAACAGAACCAGCAGAGCCTTGGAGCTCTAGGTTAGAAGGAGGAATGAAAATCTATTCTTAGTGTTAATGCCACTTTAAGGGGTATATGCAATTGCGGAATTCGACCGTTTTTAAATTTGACACAATTCGACAGTCAGACACCCTGCCGCCGGGACCCGAATTCGACATATTCAATAAAAAACGGATTCGACAGTCCCGCTGTCGAAAAACGGACCAATTGACGATAGTGTGCGTCCTGGATTCGACTTCATGGACGGCACAAAAGTGTTTAAAAAAAATCCTGAAAAAAAAATGCGTGGGGTCACCTAAGCATAACCAGCCTCGGGCTCTTTGAGCCGGTCCTGGTTGTAAAAATACGGGGGAAAAATTGACAGGGGATCCCCCGTATTTTAACAACCAGCACCGGACTCTGCGTCTGGTCCTGGTGCAAAAAATACGGGGGACAAAAGACGTAGGGGTCCCCCGTATTTTTCACACCAGCACCGGGCTCCACTAGCTGGAGAGATAATGCCACAGCCGGGGGACACTTTTATACCGGTCCCTGCGGCCGTGGCATTAAATCCCCAACCAGTCACCCGGGGTACCCTGGAGGAGTGGGGACCCCTTAAATCAAGGGGTCCCCTCCTCCAGCCACCCAAGGGCCAGGGGTGAAGCCCGAGGCTGTGTCTCCCTCCCCCCCCCCCCCCCCCCCAATCCTAGGGCGACAGATGGGAGGCTGATAGCCAAGTGACAAGATAAAGAATATTGTTTTTTGTAGCAGAACTACAAGTCCCAGCAAGCCTCCCCCGCAAGCTGTTACTTGGAGAACCACAAGTACCAGCATGCGGTGGAAAAACGGGCCCGCTGGAACCTGTAGTTCTACTGCAAAAAAAATACCCAAATAAAAACAGTACACACACACACCGTGATAGTAAAACTTTATTACATACATGCACACCGACACACACATACTTACCTATGTTGACACGAAGTGTCGGTCCCCTTCTCCACGTAGAATCCACGGGGTACCTGTAAATAAAATTATACTCCCAAAAATCCTGTGTAGATCTGTCCTCTTCTGCTTGTAATCCACGTACTTGGCAAAATAATAAAACGCAAAACCCGATCCACGCACTGAAAGGGGTCCCATGTTTACACATGGGACCCCTTTCCCCGACTGACGGGACCCCCCGTGACTGCTGTCAAAGAGGGTCCCTTCAGCCAATCAGGGAGCGCTATGTCGTGGCACTCTCCTGATTGGCTGTGCGCGTCCGAGTTGTCAGGCCGCGCACTCGAGACACAATGTAGCACATAGGCGCTCCATTGTATCCAATGGTGGGAACTTTGCGTCAGTGGTTGAGGTTACTCGTGGTCAACCGCTAACCGCAAAGTTCCCACCATTGAATATAATGGAGCGCCTATGTGCTATGTGCCGCCTGACAGCTCAGACGCGCACAGCCAATCAGGAGAGTGCCACAACGTGGCGCTCCCTGATTAGCTGAAGGGACCCTCTGTGACAGGAGTCACGGGGGGTCCCAGCATTCGGGGAAAGGGGTCCCATGTGTAAACATGGGACCCCTTTCAGTGCGTGGATCGGGTTTTGCATTTTATTATTTTGCCAAGTACGTGGATTACAAGCAGAAGAGGACAGATCTACACAGGATTTTTGTGAGGTATAATTTTATTTACAGGTACCCCGTGGATTCTACGTGGAGAAGGGGACCGACACGTAAGTATGTGTGTGTCGGTGTGCATGTATGTCTTTTGTCCCCCGTATTTTTTGCACCAGGACCGGACGCAGAGCCCAGTGCTGAATGTTAAAATACAGGGGATCGCCTGTCAATTTCCCCCCCGTATTTTTACAACCAGGACTGGCTCAAAGAGCCCGAGGCTGGTTATGCTTAGGAGGGGGGACCCCACGCATTTTTTTTCTTGATTTTTAACCCATTCCCACCCCTTCCCACTGAAAAACATGCTCTGATCTCTCCATATTATTTTAGTCAGTAAAAAAAAAAAATATTCTTTTAAAAATATATTAAATAATACTTGTGGCTCCTAATAGACAAACCCAAGTAGATTATCCCTTCTAATATAAATAGATATGCTATTAGCAATAAAGAAAACACACAAAAAAACATGTTTTTAAAAAATTTTATTAGATCCCGCCAGCAAAATGAGGCGGACTGAAATTGACGAAATTACTGTCGAAAAGCACTGTTGTCAAATCGACATTCTTCAATTGAATATACGTTTGTCGAAAAGCCGCATTTTTACCATTGCAGACATGTCGAATTTGACAACTGTCAAATTGCAAAAAGTCGAATCTGAAACGCCCGTTTTTTTGTGTCGAATCATTTTTTTTTTTGTGTCGAAAATGCCCCGTTTTTCGACATTTGCGTTAATTCGACCGCAATTGCATATGGCCCTAAATCATGCTGTGTTTTGTACTCTAATAATTCATAAACCCAGTTAGAAAATTGCATTAAAAAAATAGGAATTTCAGGCAGCTCTCTTCAGATACATCTCGGATTGGTTTATGCGTTAATCAGTATTTACTAACTGTATGTTGGAGGAAGCCCTCTTTCACCCGTTCTCTCCTAGTGCTTTAGTGCATACGCCTAAAAACGTTTTACCAGACACTGTAGTTTCCAATGTTCTCTTTAGGGACACTTATAAAGTTTTGTATATGATTAACAAAAAACTTAAAAGAAACCATGTAAGATCTCCATATAATATTTTCTGGGGCAACCCTTGCTTCTCCCCAGGGTTGGAAAATAGTATGTTTGCAGCATGGAAAGAATTAGGTATTTCAGCCATAAGAGATGTCTTTGACCCCATTCGTTCTTTTGACTACTTGCGAGAAACTTTTGGCATTTCAAATATTGCTTTTTTATGTATCTTCAGGTCAGACACTTTGTTCAAACGAGACCACTAGCCCATGTTACAAACATTGCAACTGACACTATACACTCTGTTATGTCATTTATTCGGTCTAATACATATAGATGATGCTATTTATCCCCCTCGATTAAAAAAAATAAAAAAATAGGCATTTAACACTAATCTACTTTCTTACTTTATTTTTAGGTAACAGACCTTTTTCAATCATCTCCTTTTCTTGTTGGAAAAGATAGCGTTTCTATTATGAACGGTACTGATGAAGGTCAGTGATTCAGCACATTTATCTAATGTTGATCATGTTAGTGGTAATCTACAATAATTGAAAAGCATGTCAACATGTGGCTTCATATTGTCACTATGAAGCCACTATGAAGTACATGTATGGGATAAACATAAGGATATCCTTACAAAGAAATAAAGTTCAAATAATGTTTGAGATAAGTATATGGTAAATGAAAAAAGGGCAGACTAGATGTGCCAAGTGGTTCTTATATGCCGTCAAGTCCTGTGTTTCGATAGGGGGGTTCACACTGAGAGATCCATGTTTAAATATCTAAGCAGTCTGACTGTACTAGATTAACCATGCAGGCTCAATCTAGCAGGTTGCTCACTTCAGCACTGTGTGAAGTGAGCGGCCCCCCGTCATGCCCCCCCCCCCCCGCTCGCTCAGCACATTGCGCTGTGTGCTGAGCGGGGGGGGAGATGTGTGCTGAGCGGTCTGTGTTAAGATCGCTCAGCACACATCTCTCGCGTCAGTACCCCCCTTATGTTTCGCTAAAGATTGGTTTATATAGGGGGGAGGGAAGAGAGGTCTTGGACTGCACCTTAACTCTAAACATAATGAGAGGTGCTACCATGCTGAGACTTGTAGTGCCACACACACAAAAAAAGTCAAATGTTGATGCACACTCCGAATATTACTAATCAGAATAATTGTAATAAGTTCTGCAGTTTAACACACAGTAAAATTGAGGTTCTTTGCATAATTTTGGCCAAAAGTATGAGCCTACCCACCACGTCCAGACAACCTCAGCAGATGACCTGACATTCCTAAGGTTCAAGTCCAAGGCATGGGACCCCCAGGCCAGCCCAACCAAACCTCCCCAAGGCACCACACTAGTGAACGCAAGTGAAGTGTTAGAATGTGTTAGATAAGTAAGAAGAAGCTGCTATGTGTTAGGAGTTCTACCAGGGGTGGATTTGGGGGTGTAGGCGCCCCTAGGTACAATAGTAATGGCTGCCCCCCTGCCTATTTTTATTCTTTTCATTGATTGGTTATTTGATGATGCCAATTTAATAATAATAAGAAGAAAAGCCACTAACTATGACATGTTTTAATTATGTGTACATATTTACTAAGTAGGACAGAAGACAGGGCAGCATGTGCATGTCTTACCCATTTGCACTCCATTCCAGATGGCATTTGGTACAGTACAGATGTGTCTCACTACATTGTTGCTGTATACCGCCTCTTACTCATCGCTAGCCATCTCCCATAGACTTCAGTGCGCTCTCAAAGAAGTGAATGCATAGCGGGAAGCAGTGTATAACCCTGTGAAAGGACACGTCTGTACAGTGTAAATATTTGTAGCTGCTCGTACATTTTGGGCTGACCATACCAACACAAGCATCCATGTGCTGCCACTAGGCACGTGCCTCACATGCCTAATGGGAAATTCACCACTGATGTGACATAGGTGGGAGGTAATAATAGGGGGTCAGTTTACTAAGGTGGGAGTTTTTTAGAACTGGTGATGTTGCCAATAGCAACCAATCAGATTCTATCTATTATCTTCTAGAAACGGCTAGATAAATGTTAAGTAGAATCTGATTGGTTGCTATAAGCAACATCACCAGTTCTAAAAAACAAATCCTCCCACCTTAGTAAATTTACTCCTATGTGTTAAAAAATGTATATTGCATGTCCGTATTGAGGAAGAGTTTGGGGCATGGGGCTCCTTGGGTTGCTGTGGCCGGGCCGCTTAAGGGCATCATAATGTAACAATCAATTTAGCACTCTTTAGCACCTTCATTCGCTCTTTTTATCAATGTAACACTTTTATTATTACCTCCCACCTGCTGCTTCTTCGTTTTTTAACACCTTTTAACACTTTACTTGCTATTTCTCACTAGTGTTATGTTTTGGGGAGGTTTGGTTGGGCTGGCCTTGTTGTCTAACGTGCCCCGGACTTGAACCTCAGGAATGTTAGGGACCTTCCTGATGAGGTCACCTGGATGTGGTGGGTAGGCCAAAACTTATGCAAAGAACCTCAGTTGTACTCTGTTAAACTGCAGGATTTACTATAGAATAATTTACCAGTTCATTGCACATAGTGGAATTTTTTATTTTGTTATTTATTTTGTGTGGTTTTTTTTCTACCAGGGATATTTGCTTGGATTACGGTAAACGTTTTAACTGGTAAGTGTTGCTAAATCCTGGCATCTTCTTTACAGAATTGTTTTTTTGTTCTTGAACCCTATGGCTATGTGCCTACTGTCAATACTTTGTGTGTTTTAAACTTCAATTTTTAATGTGAATTAATTGGATGTGAAATTAATTTTGTTGTACTAAGTCAGATTGCAAGCATGATGGAGTGTCGCCCTCCGCCCTGAGATCATGCGCTGGTCAGCTTGCCCCCATTTTCGCCAAAATATTCAACAAATCGCTACAACTGTGCAAAGTTCCCTCCTGCCTCAAAAGCTCCACAATTGTTCCGGTCCCAAAGAAACCTACCATCACAAGCCTAAATGACTACAGGCCGATAGCACTGACGTCTGTGGTCATGAAAGTGTTCGAGCGCCTGGTACTGAACCACCTAAAAGTTGTGACCGGCCCCCAATTAGACCCCCTTCAGTTCGCCTATCGAGCGAATCGGTGCGTTGAGGACGCTGTCAACCTGGGCCTGCACTACATTCTGCAGCATCTGGATGCGCCCGGTACCTATGCGAGGGTCCTGTTTGTCGACTTCAGCTCAGCCTTCAACACAATCGTCCCCAGCACTCTCTACCCCAAACTTCTCCGCCAAGGGGTACCAGAAGCTACCTGTTCCTGGATTGTTGACTTTCTGACAGATAGAAAACAGGTGGTCAAAGCGGGAGAATTCTCCTCCGAAGCAATGTCCATCAGTACTGGGGCCCCTCAGGGCTGTGTCCTCTCACCCCTGCTCTTCTCTCTGTATACCAACGACTGCTCCTCCGAGTCGCAGTTAGTTAAGATCATTAAATTTGCTGATGACACCACCGTCATCGGCTTCATAAAAGATGGGAACGAATCGGCGTACAGACAGGAAGTGGACCGGCTGGCCCGGTGGTGTAGCTGCAACAACCACGAGCTCAACCCACTCAAAACTGTTGAGATGGTAGTGGACTTTAGGAAGAAGCCAGATGGAGTTCCCCCACTAATCATAGCCGACAGCGTGGTGTCGCTAGTGGACTCCTTCAAGTTCCTGGGGACCACAATCTCCCGAGATCTCAAATGGGGGCTCAATGCAAAGGCCATCATTGGAAAGGCGCAGCAGAGGCTGTTCTTCCTAAGGCAACTTAAGAAGTTCAATATCCCACAGAAGCTCCTGCTCCTCTTCTACTCCGCAATCGTAGAATCTGTGCTGTGCTCCTCGATAATCGTCTGGTATAGTTCCGCCAGTGAGAGAGATAAACGCAGGCTCCAAAGAGTGGTAAGGTCAGCTGAGAAGATCATCGGAGCGGACCTTCCCCCTGTCCATGATCTGTATCTGTCCAGAGCCAAAAAACGGGCAACTAGAATAGTTAAGGACCCGTTTCACCCTAGTCATGGCATGCTCAACCTGCTGCCATCTGGCAGACGATACAGGGCCATCCCCACCAGATCCAACAGAAGCCTCAAAAGCTTCTTTCCTCAAGCAGTCTACCTGCTGAACTCCTGACCATCCGACCCCCTGGTAGACCGCCCAGTCGCTCTACTCTATTTCTCTGCGTGCAATGATGATCACTGTGGTCCCTATGGTTCCTTTATCTGAAGACTCCACATGTCCCCCCCTTCCTGTTTACTTGTTCCCTTTGTGTCTGCTGCACTGTAAACCGAAAACAATTTCCTAGTATACGCAAGTATACCTGGCCAATAAAGCTGATTCTGATTACCATTTTCACGGGGATGTAACCCTCATTGCACTGTGGTGGGTTATCTCAGTACATGAGATCTGAGAAATGGGCACTCCATCTTCAGCTAACTCCAGTGTCGGTATTGCTGTACTAACTAGGGGGAAACCAATCAGATTTCACCCCAGGAATATATTCAGATAAGTTGGGGAATACATACCAATTTGCCATTGATACATATTTCCGACTAACAGCAATAAACTGGTTATTGCACGTCAACGCGCAGCAACCTGGGTTTTTGCTCCGTCTGAAGGAGTCCAGTTGAAATAACCCAGGACGAGCAACCCAGCATTATAACTCTGGTAGCTACCAGGATTGAACACTGGTTCAGGCCAGGTTGTGGTGCAGTGTGAATGGGTGTGAGTCTCAGAACGTGAGAGATTTTGTGAGGGTTCTCCTGTTGTGTTTTTTTTTATTTTTAAAGTGACAATCATTTACATTGCACAACCAGGTTGATTTTGCCATGTAAATGATTGCCACTTTAAAAAAGCAGGAGAACTCTAGCGAAATCTCTCACTTTCTGATATTCACACCCTATCATATGCCCCTCCGCCCCCCTCCCGCCCAATGTTTCAGTGTCTTTTATTGAAGACTTTACTCCTGGGATCAATAATTCAAGCATAGAAAAGGCGTTTTTGCAATTCTATGTTTGGATCAATCATCCCAGGAGGGCCCCTGGGTATGCCATATAGAGTGCCGTTCTTTTTTGCTTTTATATGTGTGTGTTTGTAAATTATTGCCTGCTGTATAATGAAATAAATGCTTTGTTTTGCTGTGTGTTAATAGGGAGTATAACACATGCTTCTGAAAAGCTGTCTGGAATGCTGGATCTTGGTGGTGGGTCAACACAAATCACCTTCTATCCTTATGATAAGGTACATACTGTATTGATGACTTCTAGGACATTTATGGGAACTTTGGTAAAGGAATGATGTGGTGTTGCCATGTAACCAGGGTTATTTTTATCTGTTTCTTTTTTTTTTTTTTTTTTTTATATCTCATCGGTTGCTGATGGTTGGTAGCATAGATTTTAATTAATTGACAACCAGGAAATGTGCTGGAATAAAATTAACCTAAATTGTTAATAATGCAGGACGTTTTGTTCTGGTTGGGGAGACCCGGCATCAGTATGATATCCGGGCTGTCGGACTCCCGGCGGTTAGGAGACCGATGCTGGGATAATGGCGGCTAGCGCAGCATGTCCCCTCGCGGTCGTGCTGCGCTCGCCATGCTTCGGGCCAGACGACCTGGTCATGTTGACTGCCTCCCGTTTAGATGACCTCTTCAGGGCTGCTGGCTTTGAGCACCTTCTGATTACATCAACTATATAAAGATATATGATTATCTGGGCAGAGAAACCATTACAGGTACATGAACGGACAGAAAAACTCACTACTTATAAACAGGGCATTTCCTGTAGCTTATTGACTTGGTTATTATGGGGCTAATGCAGTGTTGGCGAGCCATGTTGCAATGCAAGGTGGGCAAATACTTTTACACTGCTATACACATTTGTTTGAACATGCCCCTCGCAAATCTAAATCTGCACATTATACATCTGACACATCCAGGGCTCTCTACAGCTCTGCTGGGGGCCCCGGTACTGGGAGGGGGCGTGGTCAACTTGGGTAGTTCTGTCCAGGCCCCCTCCTTACTGGTTGAAAAATATACTGTGCACGCACCTCCTTTTTCCCACTGCACATCAGACTGGGAGAGACAGGACTGATTACTGCTGCAGCCTCTCTCCTCAGCCCATGTAGTAGCAGCAGCAGCAGCAGTCTCCTCTCTCCCTGCCTGAAGTGCCGCTGCGGGTTATGAGGGGGGGGGGGGGGGTGTAAAGGCATACACAGTCCCTGCCGGGATCCTCCAACAAGGCTGGGTCCGTCTAAATAGTACCTGCTCCCCCCCCCCACTCCCAGTGGCCTTGGTCCCATCTACAATGCAACATGGTTTGTCCAGGTGCAAGGTTTCTTGATTATTCTTTTTGCTTTGTTCCCTACACAGATTTAGCCGGTCTATAAAATCTGTGCATCTCAATACAGGGTTTTGGATTTTACAGCATTCATGATTTCTATCAAGATTTCCACCCATAAAGTAAATTAATGCTTTATTTAATTATTTATGTATTTTTAATTTTATAAACAGAATACTTTTCCCAGTGCACCAGCGGGATACATCACCAACTTTGATCTGTTTAACAACACATACCACCTATATTCACACAGGTGAGCTTTAACATGGCCTTTGTAGAGGAACATGAGGCTGTTGAGGTTTCATTGTTCCTTCAGGAAAGTACTGTATTCTGGCTTTGGAGAATCGTGTGTACTATTCTCCTACAAAGGATATAATTGCTATTTTAATGTACAAAAAACAGAAGCAACAAAGAACAGTCACTTTCTAATGAGCCCTACACACTGGCCGATCTCACTGCACGATATGAACTCGTTCATATCGTGCAGTGTGTAGGCACCAACGATTAACGTTTCGCGGCTCCGCGCTCGTTAATCGTTGGTGCCCCGTCGCTTATGCATGCAGACCAATATGGACAATCTCACCAATGTTAGCATGCAGTGCTATGGAGCCAGGTGACTGGGGGAGTGAAGAAACTTCACTCCCCCCGTCGCCGGGTCGCCCGTCAGCCGTATCCACCATCGGGCAGCTTGGCGGCGGATTGCCGAGTGTGTAGGGCCCTTAAGACTGTGGGAAATATCTGCCATTCTTGAAATACATGTACAAAACCTTCCATGGTGTATCTTTTCAAATAAATGGAAACTTAATTTTCTCTTTTTTTTTTTTCTGTTAAAATGTAATTATTTTTTTCTGAACAGTCTTTCCCCAGCATCCTAAACTGAGGTTTTCTTTTGTACTGACAAATGTTCTGGAATTATTTAGTAGTGGAAGTTATAGAAGTTAATTATTGACATTCCACCTCCACTCCCCAAAAATTAAATCGTTTTGAGCAGACTGAGATGTACTTATAATGTATAAATGTTGGACATTGTTTTTCACCCTGCTTGTGTGAAATGAATAACCTGTATTTGCATCTTTCCCATTCTCTATTGTAGTTACCTTGGACTAGGTTTAATGTCAGCAAGACTGCAAATTATGGGTGGAGAAGAAGGAAAGCCTTGTGAGTATTGCACTTAAAGAGATGCATTCTATGTCATTATTTTATTTATTTATTTTTCTCATACGTCCTAGAGGATGCTGGGGTCCACTTCAGTACCATGGGGCATAGACTGTTCCGCAGGAGCCATGGGCACTCTAAGCCTTTTCAAAGGGTGTGAACTGGCTCCTCCCTCTATGCCCCTCCTCCAGACCTCAGTTTTTAGAAATGTGCCCAGGCAGACTGGATGCACTCCAGGGGAGCTCTACTGAGTTTCTCTGAAAAGACTTATGTTAGGTTTTTTATTTTAAGGGAGGACTGCTGGCAACAGTCTCCTTGCTTCGTGGGACTGAGGAGGCAGAAGTAGGAACCAACTTCCTGAATAGTTTCATGGCTCTGCTTCTGGCTGACAGGACACCATTAGCTCCTGAAGGGTACTGAACGCTAGCTGTGCCTAGATGCTCACTCCCACAGCGCGGCGTCACCCCCCTTACAGACCCAGAAGTCAGAAGACAGGTGAGCTTTAGAAGAAAGGATCTTCAATGAAAGTAACGGCTAAAGGTACCGCGCGGCTGGCGGGAGCGCAGCGCGCCATGTTGCCCACACATACACAGGCACTGCAGGGGGGGGGGGGGGGGGCTCCCTGGGCAGCATGAAACCTATTGAAACTAGCATAAATAAGGGGCATAAGTTGCTGAGGCACAGTCCTACCCCCGCCAGTATAAAAAATTACCTCATAAAAGCTGAGGAGAAACGCGCCATTGAGGGAGTGGAGCTTCCTCCTCAGTCAGCCAGCACACTGCTCAGTGCCATTTTCTCTCCTTCCAGGCTGCAGAGAAGAACGCTGGTCCTCCTCAAAACAGGTGGAACCACAGTGAATTTGGTGCTATATAATTGTGTGATTAACATTATAAAAGCGCTGCATGTCAGTGGGCATTTTGTGTTCACAGACATTGTGTTGCTGGCGCTGGGTTGTGAACTGGCAAAATCCTATCTGTGTCCCTCTGACAGATTTTACTGTGGGTCTGTCCCCTATAAGCCCGGAGTGTCTGTGGTGTGGTTGTGAACGTGTGTGACATGTCTGAGGCAGGGAGCTCTTCCTCTGTGGGAGACATTTTAGGGACACAGAGGTGTAATATGACACCAAGAGCCTGACTGGGTGAAAGGTTACATGATAGTTTGAATCATATCAGTAAGAGGTTGGACTGAAGCTCATGCAGAAAACTGAAAATCTGTTGAAGATGATGTGATTTTTAATAGTTCTGCCTTTCATCCACAGGGACCCCTCTGGGTCACATACAAATATGCACAAGTAGTACAAACTGATACTGACACGGACTCTGATTCCTGTGTCGACACTAGTGATTGCAGGGGAATAGGTCCTAAGTTAGCGAAAAGCATTCAAAACATGTTTTGGCTATAAAGGAGGTGTTAGAAGTTACGAAGCCCCCTCTTTTACCACAAGGAGAGGGTTTACTTTAGTAAAGAAGTAATGTAATTTTCCCTCCACCTCGGGAGTTGAACAGTCTCTTGGAGGGAGTCTGATTTAACGTGAAAAGAAATTTCAGATTCCCAAAAGGAATTCAGGCAGCTTACCTTTTTCCAAAAGGTGGGAGTCACCCCGCATTTTAGACAGGGCCCTATCATAAAAGAGAAAAGGTGTTTCTCCCTGCGCCTGGAATGGCTTCACTTAAGGAGCCGACAGACAGCAAGTTAGTGAGGTGATCTGTTGAGGTGACCAATGGGACACTACTCAGGACTACCATTGTCTGTGCGTGGGCGAGTAGTGCTATTGAAAAGTGGTCAGAAAACTTGTCATTAGACATTGACACAATAGATGGAGACGAGATACTCCTAACTTTAGGTCATATCAAAGACGCTGCTGCGTACGTGCTAGAAACCATGAAATATATTGGTCTCTTGGGATCAAGAACCGCTACCATGGCAGTATCGGCTCGGAGGGCGTTGTGGATTCGCCAGTGGAATGCTGATGCAGATTCCAAAAGAAATATGGAGGTTCTCCCGTATAAAGGTGAGGCCTTGTTTGGTGATGGGCTGGATGTGTTAGTCTCGGCGGCTACCGCAGGTAAGTCGACATTCTTGCCTTATGCTCCTACACCGGTGAAAAAGACACATCACTCTCACATGCAGTCCTTTCGGCCCAACTAATAAAAAAAGGCCAAAGGTTCCCCCTTTTTTGCAGGTAGGAGAAGGGGAAAAGGAAAGAAATCCACAGTGTCTCCCGGATCGCAGGAGCAGAAATCCACCCCTGCTTCTGCCAAATCTGCAGCATGACGCTGGGGCTCCCTTGCGGGAGTCCGCTCGGGTGGGAGCACGTTTGAAACTTTTCAGTCAAATCTGGATTCAATCTGGCCTGGACCCATGGGTCTTACAAATAGTGTCCCATGGGTACAAACTAGAGTTTCAAGACATCCCCCTCCCCCATGCCGATTTTTCAAATCGACCTTGCCAGCTTCTCTTCCAGAAAGAGAGGTAGTAACAACAGCAATTCAAAAATTATGTCAGGATCAAGTCATTGTCCTGGTTACCTTGTCACAGCAAGGAGAAGGTTTTTATTCAAGCCTCTTCGTAGTTCCGAAGCCGGGCGGCTCGGTCAGACTGATTTTCTCTAACGTCCTAAGTGGATGCTGGGGACTCCGTAAGGACCATGGGGATTAGCGGCTCCGCAGGAGACTGGGCACAACTATAAAGAAAGCTTTTAGACTACTGGTGTGCACTGGCTCCTCCCACTAAGACCCTCCTCCAGACTTCAGTTAGATTCTTGTGCCCGGCTGAGCTGGTTGCACACTAGGGGCTCTCCTGAGCACCTAGAAAGAAAGTATATTTAGGTTTTTTATTTTACAGTGAGATCTGCTGGCAACAGACTCACTGCAGCGAGGGACTAAGGGGAGAAGAAGCGAACCAACCTAACAGGTGGTAGTTTGGGCTTCTTAGGCTACTGGACACCATTAGCTCCAGAGGGATCGACCGCAGGACCCGACCTTGGTGTTCGTTCCCGGAGCCGCGCCGCCGTCCCCCTTACAGAGCCAGAAGCAACGAAGAGGTCCGGAAAATCGGCGGCAGAAGACTTCGGTCTTCACCAAGGTCGCGCACAGCATTGCAGCTGTGCGCCATTGCTCCTCATGTACACCTCACACTTCGGTCACTGATGGGTGCAGGGCGCTGGGGGGGGCGTCCTGAGGGCAATATATGACACCTTGGCTGGCAAATATACATCATATATAGTCCTAGAGGCTATATAGATGTAAAATTAGCCCTGCCAGTATTCCAGAAAAAGCGGGAGAAAGTCCGCCGAAAAGGGGGCGGGGCTTCTCCCTCCGCACACTGGCGCCATTTTTCCCTCACAGCTCCGCTGGAAGGAAGCTCCCTGGCTCTCCCCTGCAGTCTGAACGCTACAGAAGGGTAAAAAATAGAGGGGGGCACTAAATTTAGGCGCAGTATAGATTATATATATATATATATATATATATATATATATATATATATATATATATATAAGATATATAAAAAAGCAGCTATAAGGGAAAACACTCATTGATAGTGGGATCCCAGTGTTATATAGCGCTCTGGTGTGTGCTGGCATACTCTCTCTCTGTCTCCCCAAAGGGCTTTGTGGGGTCCTGTCCTCTGTCAGAGCATTCCCTGTGTGTTTGCGGTGTGTCGGTACGGCTGTGTCGACATGTTTGATGAGGAGGCTTATGTGGAGGCGGAGCAGATGCCTGTAAATGTGATGTCACCCCCTGCGGGGTCGACACCTGAGTGGATGGTGCTGTGGAAGGAATTACGTGATAGTGTCGACTCCTTACATAAAAGGTTTGACTACATACCAAATGTGGGACAGCCGGCTTCTCAGCCTGTGTCTGCCCAGGCGTCTCAAAAGCCATCAGGGGCTCTAAAACGCCTGCTACCTCAGATGGTTGACACAGATGTCGACACGGATACTGACTCCAGTGTCGACGAGGAGGAGACTAATGTAACTTCCAGTAGGGCCACACGTTACATGATTGAGGCAATGAAAAATGTGTTGCACATTTCTGATGTTACCCCCGGTACCACAAAAAAGGGTATAATGTTTGGAGAGAGAAAACTACAAGTAGCTTTTCCTCCATCTGAAGAGTTAAATGAAGTGTGTGAAGAAGCGTGGGCTTCCCCTGATAAAAAGCTGGTAATTTCTAAGAGGTTACTAATGGCGTACCCTTTCCCGCCAGAGGATAGGTCACGCTGGGAAACATCCCCTAGGGTGGATAAAGCGCTCACACGCTTGTCAAAGAAGGTAGCACTACCGTCTCCGGATACGGCTGCCCTGAAGGAATCTGCTGATAGAAAGCAGGAGGCTATCCTGAAATCTATATATACACACACAGGTGTTATATTGAGACCGGCTATAGCTTCAGCCTGGATGTGCAGTGCTGCTGCTGCGTGGTCAGATTCCCTGTCAGAAAATATAGATACCCTAGACAGGGACACTATTTTGCTAAACGTAGAGCATATAAAAGACGCACTTTTATACATGAGGGATGCACAGAGGGATATTTGCCGGCTGGCATCCAAAATTAGTGCAATGTCCATTTCTGCCAGGAGAGGGTTATGGACTCGGCAGTGGACAGGTGATGCAGATTTCAAACGACACATGGAAGTTCAGCCTTATAAGGGTGAGGAATTGTTCGGGGATGGTCTCTCGGACCTAGTTTCCACAGCAACAGCTGGGAAGTCTACATTTATACCCCATGTTCCCTCACAACCAAAGAAAGCTCCGTATTATCAGGTACAGTCCTTTCTGCCCAATAGGGGCAAGCGGGTTAAAGGCGCGTCCTTTCTGCCCAGAGGCAGAGGTAGGGGAAAGAAGCTGCAGCATACAGCCAGTTCCCAGGAGCAAAAGTCCTCCCCCGCTTCCTCTAAGTCCACAGCATGACGCTGGGGCTTCACAGGCGGAGCCAGGTACGGGGGGGGGGGGCCCGTCTCAAAAATTTCAGCAATCAGTGGGCTCGCTCACGGGTGGATCCCTGGATCCTTCAAGTAGTATCTCAGGGGTACAAGCTGGAATTCGAGACGTCTCCCCTTCCCCCCCCCCCCCCCCCCCGCCGTTTCCTCAAATCTGCCTTGCCAACCACTCCCTCAGGCAGGGAGGCAGTGTTACAGGCAATTCAAAAGCTGTATTCACAACAAGTGATAGTAAAGGTGCCCCTACTTCAACAAGGAAGGGGTTACTATTCCACAATGTTTGTGGTACCGAAACCGGATGGTTCGGTGAGACCCATTTTAAATTTGAAATCCTTGAACACATATATATAAAAAAATTCAAGTTCAAGATGGAATCGCTCAGGGCGGTTATTTCAAGCCTGGACGAGGGGGATTACATGGTATCGCTGGACATCAAGGATGCTTACCTACATGTCCCCATTTACCATCCTCACCAGGAGTACCTCAGGTTTGTGGTACAAGATTGTCATTACCAATTCCAGACGTTGCCGTTCGGTCTCTCCACGGCTCCGAGGGTCTTTACCAAGGTAATGGCGGAAATGATGATACTCCTTCGAAAGAAGGGAATTTTAATTATCCCATACTTGGACGATCTCCTGATAAAGGCGAGGTCCAGAGAGCAGTTGTTGGTAGGGGTAGCACTATCTCGGGAAGTGCTACAACAGCACGGCTGGATTCTAAACATTCCAAAGTCACAACTGGTCCCTACGACAAGCCTGCTGTTCCTAGGGATGGTTCTGGACACAGAACAGAGAAAAGTGTTTCTCCCGGAGGAAAAGGCCAAGGAGCTGTCATCTCTAGTCAGAGGCCTCCTAAAACCAAAACAGGTGTCGGTGCATCACTGCACGCGGATCCTGGGAAAAATGGTAGCTTCCTACGAAGCGATTCCATTCGGCAGGTTTCATGCAAGAACCTTTCAGTGGGACCTGTTGGACAAGTGGTCCGGATCGCATCTTCAGATGCATTGTCTGATAACCCTGTCTCCGAGGACAAGGGTGTCTCTGCTGTGGTGGCTGCAGAGTGCTCATCTTCTAGAGGGCCGCAGATTCGGCATACAGGACTGGGTCCTGGTGACCACGGATGCCAGCCTTCGAGGCTGGGGAGCAGTCACACAGGGAAGAAACTTCCAAGGACTATGGTCAAGTCAGGAGACTTCCCTGCACATAAATATTCTGGAACTAAGGGCCATTTACAATGCCCTAAGTCAGGCAAAACCCCTGCTTCAAAACCAGCCGGTACTGATCCAGTCAGACAACATCACGGCGGTCGCCCATGTAAATCGACAGGGCGGCACGAGAAGCAGGACGGCGATGGCAGAAGCCACAAGGATTCTCCGATGGGCGGAAAATCACGTGTTAGCACTGTCAGCAGTGTTCATTCCGGGAGTGGACAACTGGGAAGCAGACTTCCTCAGCAGGCACGACATCCACCCGGGAGAGTGGGGACTTCATCCAGAAGTCTTTCAAATGATTGTAAACCAGTGGGAAAAGCCACAGGTGGACATGATGGCGTCCCGCCTAAACAAAAAGCTAGAAAAATATTGCGCTAGGTCGAGAGACCCGCAGGCGATAGCTGTGGACGCTCTGGTAACACCGTGGGTGTACCGATCGGTTTATGTGTTCCCTCCTCTTCCTCTCATACCAAAGGTACTGAGGATAATAAGGAGAAGAGGAGTAAGAACCATGGGGGTCATTCCGAGTTGTTCGCTCGCAAGCGGATTTTAGCAGATTTGCTCATGCTAAGCCGCCGCCTACTGGGAGTGAATCTTAGCATCTTAAAATTGCGAACGATGTATTCGCAATATTGCGATTACACACCTCGTAGCAGTTTCTGAGTAGCTCCAGACTTACTCGGCATCTGCGATCATTTCAGTGCTTGTCGTTCCTGGTTTGACGTCACAAACACACCCAGCGTTCGGCCAGACACTCCTCCGTTTCTCCGGCCACTCCTGCATTTTTTCCGGAAACGGTAGCGTGTTTTCCCACACGCCCATAAAACTGCCTGTTTCCGCCCAGTAACACCCATTTCCTGTCAATCACATTACGATCGCCAGAACGATGAAAATGCCGTGAGTAAAATTCCTAAGTGCATAGCAAATTTACTTGGCGCAGTCGCAGTGCGGACATTGCGCATTAAGCGGAAAATCGCTGCGATGCGAAGATTTTTACAGAGCGAACAACTCGGAATGACCCCCCATACTCATTGTTCCGGATTGGCCAAGAAGAGCGTGGTATCCGGAACTTCAAGAAATGATGTCAGAGGACCCATGGCCTCTACCGCTCAGACAAGACCTGCTGCAGCAGGGGCCCTGTCTGTTCCAAGACTTACCGCGGCTGCGTTTGACGGCATGGCGGTTGAACACCGGATCCTGAAGGAAAAGGGCATTCCGGAGGAAGTCATTCCTACGCTGATTAAAGCTAGGAAAGAAGTAACCGCAAACCATTATCACCGCATATGGCGAAAATATGTTGCGTGGTGTGAGGCCAGGAAGGCCCCAATGGAAGAATTTTAGCTGGGCCGGTTCCTGCACTTCCTACAGTCAGGGGTGACTATGGGCCTTAAATTGGGTTCCATTAAGGTCCAGATTTCGGCTCTATCGATTTTCTTCCAGAGAGAGTTGGCTTCACTACCTGAAGTTGAGACTTTTGTTAAGGGAGTGCTGCATATTCAGCCCCCTTTTGTGCCTCCAGTGGCACCTTGGGATCTCAACGTGGTGTTGGATTTCCTAAAGTCACATTGGTTTGAGCCACTGAAAACCGTGGATTTGAAATATCTCACGTGGAAAGTGGTCATGTTGTTGGCCTTGGCTTCGGCCAGGCGTGTTTCAGAATTGGCGGCTTTGTCATGTAAAAGCCCTTATCTGATTTTCCATATGGATAGGGCAGAATTGAGGACTCGTCCCCAGTTTCTCCCCAAAGTGGTATCAGCTTTTCATCTGAACCAACCTATCGTGGTGCCTGCGGCTACAAATGACTTGGAGGCTTCCAAGTTGTTGGATGTAGTCAGGGCCCTAAAATTTTATGTTTCCAGGACAGCTGGAGTCAGAAAGACTGACTCGCTCTTTATCCTGTATGCGCCCAACAAGTTGGGTGCACCTGCTTCAAAGCAGACTATTGCTCGCTGGATCTGTAGTACGATTCAGCTTGCACATTCTGTGGCTGGACTGCCGCATCCTAAATCCGTAAAAGCCCATTCCACGAGGAAGGTGGGCTCTTCTTGGGCGGCTGCCCGAGGGGTCTCGGCTCTTCAACTTTGCCGAGCAGCTACTTGGTCGGGGTCAAACACGTTTGCTAAATTCTACAAATTTGACACCCTGGCTGAGGAGGACCTTGAGTTCTCTCATTCGGTGCTGCAGAGTCATCCGCACTCTCCCGCCCGTTTGGGAGCTTTGGTATAATCCCCATGGTCCTTACGGAGTCCCCAGCATCCACTTAGTACGTTAGAGAAAATAAGATTTTACTCACCGGTAATTCTATTTCTCATAGTCCGTAGTGGATGCTGGGCGCCCATCCCAAGTGCGGATTGTCTGCAATACTTGTATATAGTTATTGCTTAACTTAAGGGTTATTGTTGAGCCATCTGTTGAGAGGCTCAGTTGTTATCATACTGTTAACTGGGTATTGTATCACGAGTTATACGGTGTGATTGGTGTGGCTGGTATGAGTCTTACCCGGGATTCAAAATCCTTCCTTATTGTGTCAGCTCTTCCGGGCACAGTATCCTAACTGAAGTCTGGAGGAGGGTCTTAGTGGGAAGAGCCAGTGCACACCAGTAGTCTAAAAGCTTTCTTTATAGTTGTGCCAGTCTCCTGCGGAGCCGCTAATCCCCATGGTCCTTACGGAGTCCCCAGCATCCACTACGGACTATGAGAAATAGAATTACCGGTGAGTAAATTCTTATTTTAAACCTGAAAAATCTGAATCTCTACCTGAAAAGGTTCAAGTTCAAGATGGAATCCCTGAGGGCAGTGATTTCCAGTCTGGAGGAGGGGGACTTCATGGTGTCAGTAGACATAAAGGATGCTTACTTGCATGTTCCCATTTATCCTCCTCACCAAGCTTATCTGAGATTCGCAGTACAGGATTGCCATTACCAATTCCAGACGTTGCCGTTCGGACTCTCCACGGCACCGACGGTATTCACCAAGGTGATGGCGGAGATGATGGTCCTCCTTCGTCAAAAAGGAGTCAATATAATTCCTTATCTGAACGATCTCCTGATAAAAGCGAGATCCGGGGAACAGTTGGTGCAGAACATCGCACTCTGCCTGTCAATACTCCAACAACACGGTTGGATCATGAATTTTCCAAAGTCGAAGTTGGAACCGACGACAAGATTGTCCTTTATAGGGATGATTCTGGACACAGAAGTACGGAGAGTATTTCTTCCAGTGGAAAAGGCTCTGGAAATCCAGAAAATGGTCAAACAAATATTGAAACCAACAAGCGTGTCGATCCATCAATGCATTCGGTTGTTGGGGAAAATGGTAGCGGCCTACGAGGCCATACAGTTTGGCCGATTTCATGCCAGAGTATTCCAATGGGACCTGTTGGACAAGTGGTCCGGATCCCACCTAAACATGCACCGGAAAATAATCCTGTCCCCCTAAGCTAGGATTTCGCTCCTGTGGTGGCTACACAGTTCTCACCTACTAGAGGGACGCAGGTTTGGGATTCACGACTGGGTCCTAATAACCACGGATGCAAGTCTCCGAGGCTGGGGAGCTGTCGCACGGGAAAAGCTTCCAAGGAAAATGGTCAGGAAGTCTGCCTTCACATAAACGTTCTGGAATTGAGAGCCATTTACAACGGCCTTCTACAAGCGGTACAGATCCAGTCGGACAATGTAACAGCAGTCGCGTACATAAACAGGCAAGGCGGAACGAAAAGCAGAGCGGCAATGGCAGAGGTGACAAGAATTCTCCTCTGGGCAGAAAGACATGTAAGAGCTCTGTCAGCAATTTTCATTCCGGGAGTGGACAACTGGGAAGCAGACTTCCTCAGCAGACACTATCTCCATCCAGGAGAGTGGGGCCTCCACCAAGAAGTCTTCGCAGAGGTGACAAGTCTTTGGGGAGTTCCTCAAGTAGACATGATGGCATCTCATCTAAACAAGAAGCTTCAGAGATATTGTTCCAGGTCGAGAGACCCTCAAGCAATAGCAGTGGATGCACTGGTGACGCAGTGGGTGTTTCGGTCAGTATATGTTTTCCCTCCACTTCCACTGATTCCAAAAGTTCTCAAAATAAGAAGAAGAACAAGAGTTCGAGCAATCTTCATTGCCCCAGACTGGCCAAGGAGGGCTTGGTATCCAGATCTTCAGGAGTTGCTCATAGAAGATCCTCAGCCTCTTCCTCCACGAGAGGACCTACTACAGCAGGGGCCGTGTGTGTATCAAGACTTACCGCGGCTACGTTTGACAGCATGGCTGTTGAGTGCCGGATCCTAGCCTGAAAGGGTATTCCCAAGGAAGTCATCCCCACTCTTATTCAGGCCAGGAAAGGAGTAACGTCTAAACATTACCACTGTATTTGGAGAAAATATGTGTCTTGGTGTGAATCCAAGAAGGCTCCTACGGAAGAGTTTGAGTTGGGACGTTTTCTCCATTTTCTGCAGGCTGGTGTGGATGCGGGCCTTAGATTGGGGTCAATCAAAGTCCAGATTTCGGCCTTATCAGTTTTCTTTAAAAAACAATTGGCCTCCTTTCCAGAAGTTCAGACGTTCGTGAAAGGGGTTCTGCACATCCAGCCTCCATTTGTGCCTCCAGTGGCACAATGGGATCTTAATGTGGTGTTGCAGTTCCTTCAATCAGATTGGTTTGAACCTCTGCAGGAGATAGAATTGAAGTTTCTCACTTGGAAAGTGGTGATGCTTTTGGCCTTGGCCTCCGCAAGGTGGATGTCTGAGTTGGGGGCCTTGTCTCACAAGAGCCCTTACCTGATCTTCCATGAAGATAGGGCAGAGTTAAGAACTCATCAACAATCTCATCCAAAGGTGGTTTCGTCCTTCCACATAAACCAACCTATTGTGGTGCCAGTAGCTACTGACACTTTCACTGAGTCACAGTCTCTAGATGTGGTTATGTCGCAAGAACAGCTCGGTTACGGAAAACAGAGGCTCTGTTTGTCCTGTATGCTCCAGCAAGATTGGGTGTCCTGCTTCTAAGCAGACTATTGCGCGCCGGATCAGAGGGACAATTCAGCACGCTCATTCTATGGCAGGCTTGCCGGTACCGAATCGGTGAAGGCCCATTCTACTAGGAAAGTGGGCTCATCCTGGACGGCTGCCCGGGGCGTCTCGGCTTTACAACTTTGCCAAGCAGCTACTTGGTCAGGGTCAAACACATTTGCTAAATTTTATAAGTTAGACACTTTGGCCGATGAGGACCTCAAGTTTGGTCAATCGGTGCTGCAGGGTCGTCCGCACTATCCCGCCCGTACTGGAGCTTTGGTATAACCCCATGCTACTGAAGTGGACCCCAGCATCCTCTAGGACGTATGAGAAAACAGGATTTTAATATCTACCGGTAAAACCTTTTCTCCTAGTCCGTAGAGGATGCTGGGCACCCGACCCAGTGCGTATTTTACCTGCAGTTTGTTCATTATAGTTACACAAGTTGTGTTACATTTGTTTTCAGCATGTTGCTGCAAATGGTTCATGCCTGTTGGCGTGTGTTATGTTGAATGCCATGTTGTGCGGCATGGTTGAGGAGTGAGCTGGTATGAATTTCACCATTAGTATAAACGTAAATCCTTTCCTCGAAATGTCCGTCTCCCTGGGCACAGTTCCTATAACTGAGGTCTGGAGGAGGGGCATAGAGGGAGGAGCCAGTTCACACCCTTTGAAAAGTCTTCGTGCCCATGGCTCCTGCGGAACTGTCTATACCCCATGGTACTGAAGTGGACCCCAGCATCCTCTACGGACTAGGAGAAAAGGATTTACCGGTAGGTATTAAAATCCTGTTTTTGGGGTTTACCTAAATAAGTGGGCTCTGCCACTGAGTTTGGATACTAAAGAGTTAAGACCATATTCCCTGGATCCCCAAGCTTATCCATTTTAGTTAAGCATCCTTCCTGCTCATCAGTATATTGGCACTTAAGTGCAGTGTGACCGTAAAGGTATCTGCATGTTATTGATTTTTTTATGCCAACTGTCCATAAGTCTCCTGCTCATACTGCAAGCAGTTCTAAGTATTGCGTCATAAGAATTAAGAGGTCAGGTGTCTGTCCTATATTCAGTTTGGTGCGGAACACAATTAAACTGCTTCATGTGTAAAATGCATTTTAGAGTTCATGTGTGAAAGAAACCTTAGAAGCTAGGGAGTAGCTACATAGGTGCAAGCAGGGGTTAAAGTGAGCCGTAACGGGGCGGAACTGCGTTCCGTCAGTTCCACTTGGAGACGGATCGCCAGTAAGTCTTACATCTATAGCAGGAAAAGTACTGGAAGTTATTTTAAGGGATAGTATACAGAAGTTCCTTGAAGCCAGTAAGGTTATTAATAGGAACCAACATGGATGTGTGAGGATAGATCATGCCAAACAAAGTTATTAGGCTTTTATGAAACAGCGCAAACCTAGATCAGGGTTAGGAGGTGGATGTAATCTTTTTAGACTTTGCTAAAGCTTTAGACACAGTGCCGCACATGAGACTTATCTATAAGCTACAAGAACTGGGGCTTGGAAGCACAATATGTACTTGGGTTAGAAATTGGTTGCATAATTGGGAGCAGCGAGTTGTTGTAAATGGAACTTTTTTAAATTGGACAAGTACTAAGTGGCGTGCCACAAGGGTCTGTACTTTGACCACTATTGTTCAGCATTTTCAGAAATGATCTAGAAGTAGATCTGGAGAGCATGATGTCAATTTTTGCAGACAATGCCAAACTGTACGGTTATAAATTTGGAGGGGGATGCGGAGTCTCTTCAGAACGACTTATTTAAACTGGAAGCATGGGCAGCAAAATGGGGAATGAGGTTCAATACAGACAAGTGTAAGGTAATACACTTTGGTAGCAAGAACAAAAATACCACTTACATACAAAATGGGGTAAAATTAGGGGATTCTGTTCTGGAAAAAGGACTTAGGTGTTCACATAGAACTTAGCAGTAGCACCCAAAGTAGGATTGCAGCAAAGAAGGCAAACAAGGTTTTAACATGCATAAAGCGGGGAATTGATGCAAGGGATGTGTGTTATACTCCCATTATATAAATCACTAGTGAGGCAACATCTCAAATACTGTGCACAATTTTGGGCACCATACTACAAAAAGGATATCCTAGAACTAGATAAAGGTTCAGATACGGGGCGACCAAAATGATTAAAGGGGTGGAGACGCTAGAATACGAGGAAAGGCTTGATAGGCTAGGCATGTTCACACTGGAAAAAAGGAGTTTAAAAGGGGATATGATTAACATTTACAAATATACAAGGGGTCAATACACAAAGCTTGTGGAAGATTTGTTTTTGGTAAGATCAACACAGAGGACACGTGGACATCCGCTTAGGTTATAGGAGAGGAGATTTCGCACACAGAGACGAAAGGTTTCTTCACAGTAAGGACAATACGTATTTGGAATTCCCTGCCTGAGAGAGTAGTAATGGTGGACTCAGTCATTACTTTTAAGAACGGGCTAGATAAATTCCTAATGGATAAAGATATACAGGGTTATGGTGGGTAGATCACGCACTATAGTTTAAAAAAAGAGGAATAAACAGAACGGCCAACATTCACAGCAGATAAAATTAGTCCTAAAAATAATACTGTGTAAGAGACCACTAATAGGTTGAACTCGTTGGACAAATTCTTTTTTTGAACCTCAGAAACTGTTACTATATGTTAGAAGAGCTTAGCTACCATAGGTGCAGGGAGTGCAGCTGCTATTGGGCCCTGAGCTGAAAGGTGCCACCTTCCTTGTTAAGTTACATGTTATATACAACGGCGTAGCTACCATAGGTGCAGGGAGTGCAGCTGCTATGGTGCCCAGAACTGAGAGGGGCACACCTTCCCTGTCACCGTTACATGTGTTATATACAAGGGCGTAGCTACCATAGGTGTCGGGAGTGCAGCTATGAGGCCCAGAGCTGAGGGGCCACCTTCCCTGTTAATGTTAAAGTTACATGTGTTAAACGCTTTAAACCATTGGGTGGTACATAGGGGCCCTTACAAACATTTGCCTTTGGGTATACACTATATCAAGTTATGCCCCTGGACCTGCTCATTGTAATGTGGCATAATAAAAAACCTGACACAATATATCTAGTTATGCCCCTGGAGCTACTAATTGTAATGTGGTATAAAAAGAACTAAAGGGAATTATAATGTTACATAATATGAACTGGAGCACTGTAGTGTGGCATAATATGAAGTGGAGGCACTATAGTGTGGCAAAGTATGAACTGTATATTATAATGTGAATTGGGGTTACTGTGTGGCATAATGTGTACTGGTAGCCCTACAATGTGACATAATGTGAATTCAGGTACTACTATGGTTCATAAAATAAACTAGGGCATTACTGTGGGGCATATCACTAACTAAGGCACTACTATGGTTAAGAAAATTAATTGGGGCACTATTATGGGGTGTATAATGAACAACTCCTGCAGAGAGGTGTCTCTAGAAGCATTGGGACAAGGGCCCACAGAGTTCTGGCTATAGCTCTGCTTAGGAGATTGGACATGGACCAGGTTGGACTGGCCCATAGGGGTACAGAGGAAACCCCCGATGGGCCACATTGCCTGAGGGCCCACCCTCTTCTATTCCGCTTTATGTAAGAAATTATCTGGGGGGGTGGGGGGTTTATGCTGCAGCGTGGTCTCTGCATGTCTTAAGGCCAGTACTCACTGGCAGATGTGGGGAGAGATGTGTGCTGAGCGAACCACTCAGCACACATCTCTCCTCCCGCTCAGCACAGCGCGATGCGTGCGGGGGATGGGCCGCTCATTTCACCCAGCGGGTGAAGTGAGCGACCCGCTAGATTGGCCTGCATGCAGGCCAATCTAGCACCAGCGATAGCGATGCGCGGGACTGCGCATCGCTATTGCTGTGAGGGGTACACACGGAGAGATCACTGCTTAAAATCTAAACAATCTAGTCAGATTGCTTAGATTTTAAGCAGCGAATGCCCCGTGAGTACCCCCCTTTACTGTTTTGCCCTCTGTATGGCGCTGCAAACCACTTGTGGTGCCCTATAAATACATTTTAATAATAATAACACTGACCAGTCCTTTTACATGGCAAGATAAAATTTTTGTAATTGCCTTATCTATCCTTTGCTCGTACAGTTTGCTTGCAGACCCATGTGCTTTTTACCACTTGTCAGTAGAAGGTGTTTTGTGTGTATTGATGGTCTATAAGCCATATTGTTACTGAATGAAGCACATAGAAACCAATTAAATTGCTTACAAAAAAACTTTTTTTTTTAGTTGTCTCACTAATTTTTTTTTTCTTATTATTAATTTTTAATCCGTTCACACAGTGCAGCCAGGCGGAGAGTTGGTGACGCCTTGTATAACACCCGGCTTTATTACGGAGTTTAAACAAGCAGGAATATCTTACAAGGTGAAAGGACTGAACTATGGTATGTGTAGTCCTTATAAACTATATATTCTAAAATAAACTGAACGTAAAACTGTAGTAATTAAACCGTTTGGACAGATCTTTAAGATTCAATTTAGCAGTTCCATTTTAGATTTGTGTTCAAACTCCCAATGTTGACAAAAGAATTTTGGGGCCGTGTAATTCCACACCAATTTAGCACAGTTTTCAGACTGACCATTTCAGATTTTGATGAAATTTGGTATAATAAATGCTGCCATGGTTGTCAAGAAAACGCCCAAATCTTAGGACGATATGGTCAACGGTTTTGAAGTTATTTTCCTTTAAAACGGCAATTGTTTTTTTTTAAGTGTGCTATTAAAGTTTGTTTTAAATTGTATTTGCAGCTCACCTAATTGAGCTAGAGAGTTGGGCAAGGTCTCATTTTAAACCTATTTTTATGGGCTTTCATGTGACAGAGCAGTATGTTTCCATAAAAATTCAAAATTTTCAAAAGCAAAATTTTTATTTTCTCAAAACGCCAATATTTAAAATGTTTGAAAAAAATATATAAAAAATGATTCATACTGTTGTTAATAAATCGCCAAAGTTTTATTTTGGGATCAGAATGGGATCACATGCTATATGAGCTTTCATTTTTGAGTGATTCACGAAGATTGTATTTTTAAAAATCAGCAAATATTTTTTCCAGTTCACTACATTAGAGGAATGCACGTTCCTCATCAGGTGTGACAGTTAGGAGGTAATTGGCTGGAGCACCATTTATCATAAGCAACAAGTTTTTAATGGCTGAAACTCGTTGAATAATTTGCCCCTTAGTACCTTTATGGTTACGGCATGTGATCCCTCTACAGATTGGGGAAAATAACTGCAGTAGCTGCTCTGTTAAAGAGAGACATAATTGGTCTATACTAAGATGCCAATTAAGATGGGAAACATACTAGACAATATATTGTCCATTCAGTTGAAAAGCCGATATGATTTAATGTTCGCAGGTGTATGTATAGATAGGTCTATGAAGAAGGCCGTTTACAGATATACCGCGTCAGCCCTGCAGCACAGCCGATGACCGATATATCTGTAGATACAGTACTGTGCAAAAATTTTAGACAGGTGTAGAAAAAATGCAGCAAAGTAGGAATGCTTTCAAAAATAGAAGTGTTAATAATTTTATTTTTAGCAATTTAAAATGAAAAGTGAATGAACGGAAGAGACTTCTAAATCAAATCAATATTTGGTGTGACCACCCTTTGCCTTCAAAACAGCATCAATTATTCCAGGTACACTTGCACAGTGTAGGCTTGCTAAAATAATTTTGTCTCTTCATGTTATCCAAGACTGACTCAATGTTGAGATCAGGTCTCTGTGAGGGCCATATCATTACTTCCAGGACTCCTTGTTGTTCTTACCCTGACGATAGTTCTTAAGGGCATTGGGTGTATGTTTGGGGTCGTTGTCCTACTGCAGAATAAATTTGGAGCCAATCTGATGCCTCCCTGATGGTATTGCATGATGCAGAAATACCTGCCTTGTATTTGCCAGAAATACCTACCTGTGTATTTCTCAGCATTGAAGCACAAAGAAATGGGCAACGTTGAGGACTGTAGACACTGTGGTCAGCCAAGGAAACTTAGTGCATCAGATGAAAGACGCGTCATGCTTACTTCCCTTAGAAATCGGAAGATGTCCAGCAGGGTCATCAGCTCAGAGCTGGCAGAAACCAGTGGGACCCAGGTACACCCATCTACTGTTTGGAGAAGTCTGGCAAGAAGTGGTCTTCATGGAGGAATTACTCCCAAAAAGCCATACCTTTGACGTGGAAACAAGGCCAAGTGATTCAACTATGTACGAAAACATAGGAACTGGGGTGCACAAAAATGGCAGCAGGTGCTCTGGACTGAGTCAAAGGTGTAAATTTACTAAGGTGGGAGATTTTTAGAACTGGTGATGTTGCCCATGGCAACCAATCAGATTCTACTTACCATTTATCTAGCTGCTTCTAGCAAATAATAGCTATAATCTGATTGGTTGCTATGGGCAACATCACCAGTTCTAAAAATCTCCCACCTTAGTAAATTTACCCCCAAATGTGAAATACAGTATTTGGCTGTAACAGAAGGCAGTTTGTTAGTGGAAGGGCTGGAGTGTGGTACAATAATGAGTGTCTGCAGGCAACAGTGAAGCATGGTGGAGGTTCCTTGCAAGTTTGGGGCTTGATTTCAGTAGATGGAGTCAGGGATTTGGTCAGTATTAATGGTGTCCTCAGTGCTGAGAAATACAGGCAGGTACTTATCCATCATGCAATACCATCAAGGAGGAGTCTGATTGGCTCCAAATGTATTCTGCAGCAGGACAACGACCCCAAACATACAGCCAATGTAATTAAGAACTATCTTTAGCATAAATAGGAACAAGGGGTCCTGAAAGTGATTATATGGCCCCCACAGAGCCCTAATCTCAACGTCATCAAGTATGTAGGGAAAAGATCACAGCCTCCATGGACCATGAGTGAAGCTACTGCTGCTCAGCTCTGCATGGAGCCGTTGTCACAGAGGAAAGTGGGATTCTCTGTGCAGGGAGACGTTACAGCTTCCTGCTGGTGCCGGACACACACTGGCTGTGTAGTACTGATGTGTTTCCCACTGGCTTCAAATGGGGAGAGAGGACTGGATAGGTGGAGAGAAAGAGAGAGAAGAGGGTGTTATGGGCAGATAGGCACTGGGGGGAGCACATAAGGACTGGTGAGAGAGGTGGGTGGGAGTTAAGATGGATATAGGTAATGTAGAAAGCGAGAGGGAGGATGCCAATGCGTATCGGTTTAGTCATTAAAATAATACCCTCCACCATTTCTTGTGCAGAATGTTTCAAAATGTAACTTTTGACTAATGAAATCATCAATTTCTCTGACGTCCTAAGTGGATGCTGGGGACTCCGTCAGGACCATGGGGAATAGCGGCTCCGCAGGAGACAGGGCACAAAAGTAAAAGCTTTAGGATCAGGTGGTGTGCACTGGCTCCTCCCCCTATGACCCTCCTCCAAGCCTCAGTTAGGTTTTTGTGCCCGGCCGAGAAGGGTGCAATCTAGGTGGCTCTCCTAAAGAGCTGCTTAGAGTAAAAGTTTTATTAGGTTTTTTATTTTCAGTGAGTCCTGCTGGCAACAGGCTCACTGCAACGAGGGACTTAGGGGAGAAGAAGTGAACTCACCTGCGTGCAGGATGGATTGGCTTCTTAGGCTACTGGACACTAGCTCCAGAGGGACGATCACAGGTACAGCCTGGATGGGTCACCGGAGCCGCGCCGCCGACCCCTTGCAGATGCTGAAGAGAGAAGAGGTCCAGAAATCGGCGGCTGAAGACTTCTCAGTCTTCATGAGGTAGCGCACAGCACTGCAGCTGTGCGCCATTGCTCTCAGCACACTTCACACCAACGGTCACTGAGGGTGCAGGGCGCTGGGGGGGGCGCCCTGGGCAGCAATGAAAATACCTATACTGGCTAAAAATACATCACATATAGCCTCTGGGGCTATATGGATGTATTTAACCCCTGCCAGGTTGTCAGAAAAACGGGAGAAGAAGCCCGCCGAAAAGGGGGCGGGGCCTATTCTCCTCAGCACACAGCGCCATTTTCCCTCACAGAACTGCTGGTGGGAAGGCTCCCAGGCTCTCCCCTGCACTGCACTACAGAAACAGGGTTAAAACAGCGAGGGGGGGCACTTATTTGGCGATATGATTATATATTAAGATGCTATAAGGGGAAAACACTTATATAAAGGTTGTCCCTGTATAATTATAGCGTTTTGGTGTGTGCTGGCAAACTCTCCCTCTGTCTCCCCAAAGGGCTAGTGGGGTCCTGTCCTCTATCAGAGCATTCCCTGTGTGTGTGCTGGGTGTCGGTACGTGTGTGTCGACATGTATGAGGACGATGTTGGTGAGGAGGCGGAGCAATTGCCTGTAATGGTGATGTCACTCTCTAGGGAGTAGACACCGGAATGGATGGCGTATTTAGGGAATTACGTGATAATGTCAACACGCTGCAAGGTCGGTTGACGACATGAGACGGCCGGCAAACAAATTAGTACCTGTCCAGGCGTCTCAAACACCGTCAGGGGCTGTAAAACGCCCATTTACCTCAGTCGGTCGACACAGACACAGACAGGGACACTGACTCCAGTGTCGACGGTGAAGAAACAAACGTATTTTCCTTTAGGGCCACACGTTACATGTTAAGGGCAATGAAGGAGGTGTTACATATTTCTGATACTACAAGTACCACAAAAAAGGGTATTATGTGGGGTGTGAAAAAACTACCTGTAGTTTTTCCTGAATCAGATAAATTAAATGAAGTGTGTGATGATGCGTGGGTTTCCCCCGATAGAAAATTATTGGCGGTATACCCTTTCCCGCCAGAAGTTATGGCGCGTTGGGAAACATCCCTTAGGGTGGATAAGGCGCTCACACGCTTATCAAAACAAGTGGCGTTACCGTCTCCAGATACGGCCGCCCTCAAAGAGCCAACTGATAGGAGGCTGGAAAATATCCTAAACAGTATATACACACATACTGGTGTTATACTGCGACCAGCGATCACCTCAGCCTGGATGGGCAGCGCTGGGGTGGCTTGGTCGGATTCCCTAACTGAAAATATTGATACCCTTGACAGGGACAGTATTTTATTGACTATAGAGCATTTAAAGGATGCATTTCTATATATGCGAGATGCACAGAGGGATATTTGCACTCTGGCATCAAGAGTAAGTGCGATGTCCATATCTGCCAGAAGATGTTTATGGACACGACAGTGGTCAGGTGATGCAGATTCCAAACGGCACATGGAAGTATTGCCGTATAAAGGGGAGGAGTTATTTGGGGTCGGTCCATCGGACCTGGTGGCCACGGCAACAGCTGGAAAATCCACCTTTTTTTACCCCAAGTCACATCTCAGCAGAAAAAGACATCGTCTTTTCAGCCTCAGTCCTTTCGTCCCCATAAGGGCAAGCGGGCAAAAGGCCAGTCATATCTGCCCAGGGATAGAGGAAAGGGAAGAAGACTGCAGCAGGCAGCCCATTCCCAGGAACAGAAGCCCTCCACCGCTTCTGCCAAGTCCTCAGCATGACGCTGGGGCCGTACAAACAGGTGCGGTGGGGGGTCGTCTCAAGAGTTTCAGCACGCAGTGGGCTCACTCGCAAGTGGACCCCTGGATCCTACAAGTAGTATCCCAGGGGTACAGATTGGAAATTCGAGACGTCTCCCCCTCGCAGGTTCCTGAAGTTTGCTTTACCAACGTCTCCCTCCGACAGGGAGGCAGTATTGGAAACAATTCACAAGCTGTATTCCCAGCAGGTGATAATCAAAGTACCCCTCCTACAACAAGGAAAGGGGTATTATTCCACACTATATTGTGGTACTGAAGCCAGATGGCTCGGTGAGACCTATTCTAAATCTGAAATATTTGAACACTTACATACAAAGGTTCAAATCAAGATGGAGTCACTCAGAGCAGTGATAGCGAACCAGGAAGAAGGGGACTATATGGTGTCCCTGGACATCAGGGATGCTTACCTCCATGTCCCAATTTGCCCTTCTCACCAAGGGTACCTCAGGTTCGTGGTACAGAACTGTCACTATCAGTTTCAGACGCTGCCGTTTGGATTGTCCACGGCACCCCGGGTCTTTACCAAGGTAATGGCCGAAATGATGATTCTTCTTCAAAGAAAATGGACGATCGCCTGATAAGGGCAAGGTCCAGAGAACAGTTGGAGGTCGGAGTAGCACTATCTCAAGTAGTTCTACGACAGCACGGGTGGATTCTAAATATTCCAAAATCGCAGCTGTTTCCGACGACACGTCTACTGTTCCTAGGGATGATTCTGGACACAGTCCAGAAAAGGGTGTTTCTCCCGGAGAAGAAAGCCAGGGAGTTATCCGAGCTAGTCAGGAACCTCCTAAAACCAGGAAAAGTGTCAGTGCATCATTGCACAAGGGTCCTGGGAAAAATGGTGGCTTCTTACGAAGCGATTCCATTCGGCAGATTTCACGCAAGAACTTTTCAGTGGGATCTGCTGGAAAAATGGTCCGGATCGCATCTTCAGATGCATCAGCGGATAACCCTGTCTCCAAGGACAAGGGTGTTTCTTCTGCGGTGGCTGCAGAGTGCTCATCTACTAAAGGGCCGCAGATTCGGCATTCAGGACTGGGTCCTGGTAACCACGGATGCCAGCCTGAGAGGCTGGGGAGCAGTCACACAGGGAAAAAATTTCCAGGGAGTGTGATCAAGTCTGGAGACTTCTCTCCACATAAATATACTGGAGCTAAGGACAATTTACAATGCTCTAAGCTTAGCAAGACCTCTGCTTCAAGGTCAGCCGGTATTGATCCAGTGGGACAACATCACGGCAGTCGCCCACGTAAACAGACAGGGCGGCACAAGAAGCAGGAGGGCAATGGCAGAAACTGCAAGGATTCTTCGCTGGGCGGAAAATCATGTGATAGCACTGTCAGCAGTGTTCATTCCGGGAGTGGAAAACTGGGAAGCAAACTTCCTCAGCAGGCACGACCTCCACCCGGGAAAGTGGGGACTTCATCGGGAAGTCTTCCACATGATTGTGAACCGTTGGGAAAGACCAAAGGTGGACATGATGGCGTCCCGCCTGAACAAAAAACTGGACAGGTATTGCGCCAGGTCAAGAGACCCTCAGGCAATAGCTGTGGACGTTCTGGTAACACCGTGGGTGTACCAGTCGGTGTATGTGTTCCCTCCTCTGCTTCTCATACCCAAGGTACTGAGAATTATAAGACGTAGAGGAGTAAGAACTATACTCGTGGCTCCGGATTGGCCAAGAAGGACTTGGTACCCGGAACTTCAAGAAATGCTCACAGAGGACTCATGGCCTCTGCCGCTAAGAAGGGACTTGCTTCAGCAAGTACCATGTCTGGTGCCTCCAGTGGCACTGTGGGATCTCAACGTAGTTCTGGGATTCCTCAAATCACATTGGTTTAAACCGCTCAAATCTGTGGATTTGAAATATCTCACATGGAAAGTGACCATGCTGTTGGCCCTGGCCTTGGCCAGGCGAGTGTCAGAATTGGCGGCTTTGTCTCACAAAAGCCCATATCTGATTGTCCATTCGGACAAGGCAGAGCTGCGGACTCGTCCCCAGTTTCTCCCTAAGGTGGTGTCAGCGTTTCACCTGAACCAGCTTATTGTGGTACCTGCGGCTACTAGGGACTTGGAGGACTCCAAGTTGCTAGATGTTGTCAGGGCCCTGAAAATATAGGTTTCCAGGACGGCTGGAGTCAGGAAAACTGACTTGCTGTTCTCCTGTATGCACCCAACAAACTGGGTGCTCTTGCTTCTAAGCAGACGATTGCTAGTTGGATGTGTAGTACAATTCAGCTTGCACATTCTGTGGCAGGCCTGCCACAGCCAAAATATGTAAATGCCCATTCCACAAGGAAGGTGGGCTCATCTTGGGCGGCTGCCCGAGGGGTCTCGGCTTTACAACTTTGCCGAGCTGCTACTTGGTCAGGGGCAAACACGTTGAAAAATTCTACAAATTTGATACCCTGGCTGAGGAGGACCTGGAGTTCTCTCATTCGGTGCTGCAGAGTCATCCGCACTCTCCCGCCCGTTTGGGAGCTTTGGTATAATCCCCATGGTCCTGACGGAGTCCCCAGCATCCACTTAGGACGTCAGAGAAAATAAGAATTTACTTACCGATAATTCTATTTCTCGTAGTCCGTAGTGGATGCTGGGCGCCCATCCCAAGTGCGGATTGTCTGCAATACTTGTACATAGTTATTGTTACAAAAATCAGGTTATTATTGTTGTGAGCCATCTTTTCAGAGGCTCCGCTGTTATCATGCTGTTAACTGGGTTCAGATCACAGGTTGTACAGTGTGATTGGTGTGGCTGGTATGAGTCTTACCCGGGATTCAAAATCCTTCCTTATTGTGTACGCTCGTCCGGGCACAGTATCCTAACTGAGGCTTGGAGGAGGGTCATAGGGGGAGGAGCCAGTGCACACCACCTGATCCTAAAGCTTTTACTTTTGTGCCCTGTCTCCTGCGGAGCCGCTATTCCCCATGGTCCTGACGGAGTCCCCAGCATCCACTACGGACTACGAGAAATAGAATTATCGGTAAGTAAATTCTTATTTTCTCCTGCAGGGTCCACGGGTTACCCACAGGATAACATTGGGATATGAGGTAGCGACAGTGGATTGGCACCAAATGATCAAAGCTTTCGGTCTCCCAGAATGCAACGGGCCCATCCCTATATCCCTGCCTCCTGGCTCAGGCAAATCAGTTTTTTGTTTGGTGTGGCAAGAGCTGGACCATGGTCAATGGGCTGCTGGTTTTTAGCAGCCATAAGCTTTTTTTATGTAATTTTGTAGTCTTACTAAAAAAAATTTTTAGCGATCTTTCTAAAAAGCGTCTTAGATGTGCCTTAGAAAGAGTCGCTCCAACAACTCTCCGCCAGGTCGCGACAACGCCTACCCACGTGTACAGTGCTGTTTCAGCGGGCGTTTGTGTAGGATGTACTAGCAAGTCCAGCAGACGTTACCAGGCTGTGTCCGGAGCACGGGGAGAAGGAAAGGCATCGGTTCCGCTTAGTAGAGGAAACGCGAGACACAGCCGCACTGTTTCGGGATGGAGACTACCGAACAGAGCTCAGGGATCATAGGCTCCAGGGGTAGTATGAGGCCGCAATCCCTAGGGTTGATGTCAGCAGTGGGGAGTAAGAAGCTCCCTTGGTCGCCCCTCCCACCCCGGTTCATGTTCATGACCAGTTTCCTCCGAGTTTCCCGCCATTAACTGAGTTCCCGCTTCCGTCTGAGACGCTGTGTATCTAAAAGGACCCAGTTGCAGCATAGGCGTCTGTGTTTGGGCGTCTGTGTTCACTGTAGGTTCATGGGGCGGTTGTGTACACTAATAGCGTCTGGATCTGGCAGGCGTGGCTATGGCAGCAAGACTCTAGGACGCGGGTAAGCTGAGCTCCCCAGTCCGTCATCCCGACTAGCCCATCCTGAACCCTGTCGGCGTGGCATTACTCACCCGCTCCGGTGCTCTGACTCCCGCTGTCTCGGGTGAGGTGTGTGGCGGCTCCACTCCGTACCTCTTCAACTGCGGCTGGGCGGTTCAGTGCATGGCCCTGCAGCAGCATGTAGCCGCGGCCGCCATTTCCGGATTCTGTTCCTCTGTGGTGCGCTGTGTGCAGCTGCCGGGCGGAATCTCCTGGGTGGCCTCTGGGACGGTGTTTGCAGGCTGTGAGCTCGGTGATTTGAGTGGCTGCCTGGGGTGCTGGCTGGCTCTCAGGGGTGTCTGCCTATAGTTCTCTTTTAGGTGAGCAGTGTGTTGCATGGGCAGCCGCCATTTTTGAGCGTCTCCTACTGCACATATAATCCAGGTTTTTGGAGCCTGAACAGTTGTTGCTCGGACGAGTTTTTATATTTGATTGCAGTTACACAGTATATACCTGCTTCTTTTTTTACATTTAACCATGGTGAAGCATCATCATCCTTCCACTGCTGCTAAACTTGAAAAGTATGCCAGAAATTCTACTTCGCAGGGTCCTTCGCAGTTTCGGTCTGGGGAATCTGATATCTCACAGGACTCTGTGTGTACTTCTTCCCCTCAAATTTCCCCGCAACAAGTGCTTGAGGCTATTGCTTGCAGCGAAAAGAGACTGTCTGATAAAATCGAAAGGGTGCAGGGAGATCTATGTTTGCTATGACAATATGTCCAGCGTATCCGTGAAAGGGTCAGCTAGGTGGAAACCTGTATATCCACTGTTGAAGACTCCTTTGGCCCTGTGAAAAATACGGTTGCCTCACTATCGCAACAAGTCTCCACCATGCAAAACAAGATGCTTGACGTGGAGGGGCGGCTGTGCAGGAACAATGTGCGATTTTTTGGCCTACCCGAAAAAGAGGAGGGATCCTCTCCGGAATCCTTTTTGGAGACTTGATTACATGAAATATATGGCAAAGACTCTTTTACGCCCCAGTTCGCGGTTGAGAGGGCTCACAGAATCCCTACCCACCCTTTACCACCAGAGGCACCACCCCGCACATTCATTGCTAAATTCTTGCACTACAAGGATAGGGATGCAGTGTTATAGCTGGGTCGTACGAGTGGCCCCCTCACCAGGAATGGAGGGAAGGTTTCCACGTTCCCGGATTTTGCTGCAGACGTTCAAAAGTATCAAGCTCAATTTGTTCCAGTTAAACGCAGGCTCCGGTACTTGAACCTGCCCTACTCTGTTATTCCCGGCTAAGCTCCGAGTGGTCACAGGAGGAGAAACCAAGTTCTCCAATTCTCCATGTGAGGCAGCAGCATGATTGGACCAGTTCGCTCCGACTGGTCTACAGATGGCTCCGGATTGATTACTACTTATCTTTTGTAGATATTTTGCACCTTTGGCCTCCTGGCTGCACCTGATCCATGCGGCCGACAGGTGGCTACGGTCTGGCCGCCTGCCGTCTCACCTTGAGTGATACACACACAGCAATTCTACGATTCTCTAGACACTCTAGATATGTTATATTATGCTGTATCTTTGTTACGATGGGCTGTTATCACTGACTTTATGTTTTAACTGGTTTGATACCTGGGTTCCCTTGTTGTAGAGGTAATTAAGGGGTATTTAGTGCCACGTTATATTCTATCTAGGGGGTACTCCTTATATCTCTTCTTTCTATAGTACGCCGGCTGGGTAGTACTTATTCAACTGCCCGGGGAGCTCCCTTGCATTGGTAGCTTCATATATTCATTGCTTTTAGGGTGTTTTAGTTTCTCTACTTGGTTAAACAGGTTTTTGTAGTTGTGTATTTTAGTGGTATAAGTGCCTGCGGATTATTTTATACCCCCGCACCAAGTTTAACCACTATTAGGTTTTGCTAGTTTTGCCCTTTTCTCTTGTTCGGGATCCAAGTATACTAAGTTTGGGTGAAGTATACGGGGATGGGGTATATTGTTTTTGGGGTACTGCTGTTCACGTTTTTTTGTTTTTTTTTTGTTTCTTTTTTCTTTCTAGAATATATGTGACCTATTTCTCTACGTGTCTATTTTTTTATTATATGTCTTATAACTTTGTTGTGGTACTAATGTCTGCGATATCACTGTCGGATGGCAGGCGGAATGCATCACCTGCTATGAATCTTATCATTTACCTCCACAAATGACACGCGCAACTTTGAATGTATTGACATGGAATGGTCGTGGAGTGAATGACAAGGTCAAGAGATCATTGGTCTTTAAACTTGTTAAACAATATTATGTGGATGTGACATGCCTCACCGAAACACACTTAGAGGGCAATAGACTGCTATCATTGCGCAAACCCTGGGTCAGCTGGGCCTATCATGCCTCTCACACCTCACACTCCAGAGTGGTATCCGTTCTTATCAAAAATTCTGTGCAATTTGTGTTGCATTCAGTCAAAACGGACCCTCTGGGCAGATGTCTTTCTGGACTGTAAAATATATTCACAACCCTTAATTATTTTGGCTGTATATATCCCTTCCCCTTTTAACTATGAAGTGCTGAAACAAGCTGCCGCATTTATTGCACTATTACCTCATACCCCTGTAATCTGCTTGGGTGATTTTAACAACCTAATGGATTCAAGCTTGGATAAATGGAGGGGGTACCATGCACCTGACCTGGTGAGCACACCTTCGAAATTTGCAAATTTTATAGAAACTTTGGGTTTAAGCGATGCATGGAGGCTTAGGAATCCTTCAGTTAAACAATACTCATGTTTTTCCAAAACGCATCAATCCTTCTCCCGCATAGATCTAGTCCTGCTTTCGCCCACTTTATTACCAAGAATTACTGATATACATGGATCATTCTCCACTCTCTGTGTCGCTAAATATGGAATGCCAGAGGGGACAAGTTTTCTAGAAGTTACACCCGTTATGGTTATTACAATTTGAAGCCGCTTCTGATCTCATAGCATTATGGGAGGGCTACTTTTCCACTAATGTGGGCACTGCCACTGTACCAGTTGTTTGGGATTCTTTTAAGGCCTACTTGAGAGGCACGTCAATACAGCGAACAGCTTCCCTTAAAATGTTCTATAGGAATAATGTACTGGAACTGGAAACTGAGTGTCATAATCTAGAAGCGCAATATTTAGAGGATGGTCTTGCAGTTACAAAAGCCAGCTGGGATGCAGCTTAGGCTGCTTGGCTCTCCCAGTTAAACTAAATAAATATACGTAGTCTCCTTTTTAGGTCAATTTGTCAACACATGTATGCAGATAGGACGGGTAGCTATCTGGCCCATTTAGTTCACTCTGATCGCCCGGTCAACACAATATCTCAACTCTTTGATCTAGGGGAGGGGAAGCCACCACCACCCCTGATATTGCAGATATCTTCCTTTCTTTTTTTACAGACGTCTATTGGTCCCACCTAACATGTACTTCAGCAGAGTTGATGGAATACATATCATCTATTGAGTTACCTGCTCTCTCTGATGATGCTAGGAACTCCTTAGAAGCCTCGATCAGTCTGTCGCGCTTAGATCCTTTCCGGGAGGCAAGGTCCCAGGGTCTGATGGTATACCTATTGAATTGTACAAAACTTATTCTGACACGTTTCTTCCTAGGTTATTACACTTATTTAATGACCTTTTTCAGGTAGGGATTCTTTCTGCTTCTGTGTCAGAGGCCATCATTGTGGTGTTGCCTAAGCCCGGAAAGGATCCCAGATACCCAGATTCATATATGCCTATATCCCTTATTCCAACAGATTCTAAAGTACTAGCTATCCGTCTCAATAGCGTCATAACTTCTATAATACATCCAGATCGGACTGGCTTCATGCCTGACATGTCCACTACTGTTAATTTAAGACGTGTCTTTACTCATTTACAGGCTTCGCATGAGGATGACTCTAATTCAGTAATAGTTTCTCTTGACGCCACTAAGGCATTTGACTCGGTCGAATGACCTTACCTGTGGGAAGTAATGAATCGTATGGGATTTGGCCCCATATATTTAAATGGGTACAACTGCTCTATTATCAACCAACAGCCAGAATTTCTGTAAATGGTTTTGTGTCGGCCCATTTTCCTTTGTCTAGAGGTACCAGACAAGGCTACCCTTTATCCCCTACCTTGTTTGCCATAGCTATTGAACCACTGGCATGCGCCTTACGAATGCATCCAGATATTGTGGGGTACAAATTAGGGCTAAGAACTGACACGGTGGCTCTGTACGCAGATGACCTATTGTTGTTTCTGCATAATTACAGGTCATCCATGCCTGCTGTACTGAGTGTAGTTGAGACATTTGGCGTATACTCTGACCTCTCCATAAATTGGAACAAATCCTCGATACTGCCATTATGGGGCCTCCTTCCCACTAACCCTTCTATCCCTCAACCACTTCACTGGGTTGCTCAGTTTCGATACCTGGGTATTGAGATTACTAACGATTGTACTGATTTTGTTCCCAAAAATGTTACTCCTCTGCTCTCCTATTTAAAAGCTAGGTAGGTAGAGTAAATCGTCTAAAGATGATACTTCAACCCAAAATCTTGTATGTACTTAAGGTAGGTCCGTCATGGGCAGCACAACGTAGTGCTTCAGCAGAACAGATATGTAAGGCAGCCCCGTGGTCTTCCATTAACACATTCATTAGACATTATGCCTTTGATACCTTTGCCTCTCAGGACGCTGAATTCGGGCGAAGGATTCTCCTGTCCAATCAGGAGCGTCCCCACCACTAAATTGCTTTGGGACATCCCAATGTTATCCTGTGGATAACCTGTGGACACTGCAGGAGAAATAATCGTTATGGTAGACTTACCGTTGATCACTCTATTTCTCCTAAGTCCATAGGATCCTCAGGGATCCCACCCTGACGCACCTGATTTGAGGATCCTTTCACTCACTAACCTCTTCCTTCTTTTACGGAAGGGTGTGGTTATGTGTTCTTCTCGTCTGATTAGGGCTCTCTATGATGCTCCTACCTTGAGCTTTGGAAAACAACTGTTTTGCCTGAGCCTGGAGGCGGGGATATAGTGACGGGCCTGTTGCATTCTGGGAGGCCGAAAGCTTTGATCGTTTGGTGCCAATCTGCTGTCGCTACCTCATATCCCAATGTTTTCCTGTGGACTTAGGAGAAATAGAGTTATCAACGGTAAGTCTACCATAACAGTGATTTTGCCATCCACAGTGGGAAGCAGATTACCATAGCCATACCTTCCAGGTGCCAGAACAGTGCTCTGACCACTTTAGATAGCGGTTCTGGGTGCCGGAATGGGGGCAGACCACCTTACATTGCGGTTCCGGGTGCCAGATCAGGGCTGTGTAAGGTGGTTTGTGCCCCGTTCCAGCACCCGGAATGGCTGTGCAAGATGGGCTGCGCCTCATTCCGGAACCCAAATGGCTGTGTAAGATGGTCTGCTCCCAGTTCCTGAACCTGGAATGGCTGTGTAAGATGGTCTGTGACCTTTTCTGGCACCCGGAATGGCTGTGTAAAAGATGATCTGCGCCCCATTCCTGCTGACAAAATTGATATTTAAAATAGTCAAAAGTTACATTTTGGAACATTTTGCACAAGAAATTGTGTTTTATTTTTTTAATCAGTAAACTGATTGGCATTGAGATTGCTTATTGAGATTAATTATCAATTACATGTAATGCTCTACCAACAATATCTGCCCATCCTCCTCCCCCGTATACTGCAAGCGTTGTACACAATAGGCGTAGCACTAGCAACCATAACAGTGCTGCACCCTCTGTCCTGGAACTCCAAGCAGCGTGTTAGCAGCCTGTAACATCTTCCTGCTGACAGTCTGCTCTGAGTCCAGCAGTCTCTTGTCAGTCCAGCAGCAGCTTCCTTGCGAGTAAGCTGTGATCTTGCCCTCTCGTCCCCTCTCTGACAGCTGCCAAAAACATCCCTCCATCTCCCGGACGGATGCACGCACAGTGACCTCCACAGCGGTAGAGGTCATTGCAGGAAGCCAGTTTGGTCCGGAGCCCGGACCGTTCTGGCTTTCACCCAAACCTCAACCTGGTGTAACCCAGGCACATATACTACTGATCTCTCCTAACATAAATCTGGTGCGTATATACTACTGTTCTCTCCTGGTGTAGCACAGGCACATACACTACTGTTCTCTCCTGGTGTATCCAGAAGCATATACTACTGTTCTCTCCTGCTGTATCACGGGTGCATATACTACTGCTCACTCCTGGTGTAACCCAGGCACATATACTACTATTCTCTCCTGCTGTATCACAGGTGCATATACTACTGTCTCCTGGTTTAACCCAGGCACATAACACTACTGTTCTCTCCTGGTGTATCCAGAAGCATATACTACTGTTCTCTACTGCTGTATCACAGGCATATACACTACTGCTCTCTCCTGGTGTACCCTATGTACATATACTACTAATACTATACTATATATGATATTGTTTGCAGCTTGAAGTGGGCAGCAGGGAAGGAATTTTAAAAAACTTGCCCTCGTGTGACCGCCATCTTAGCCACACCCCTGACCCATATATTCATCTTCTAAAGTATATCTAAACGTAGATAGTATTTATTTTTTTACTTGACAAACTGACACGAGTTACTGTGACACATATTATGTTATAGCTGCAGAGCTTCACAGAGACAGAAGGGACTATTTCCTTACCTGTGTGCTCTATAGAAGGCCGGTCCATTATGTAAATTGCAGGACAATTTGGCACGTTTCACAACGATGATCTGCCAGTGTGTACGGCGTAAAAGATTAATTGGCCAACGTCCTTACAACAGATATATCTTTTAGATGGCAGTGGTGGCAGAGGTTAGTGTGTTTGAACAACCACCATCTGCACATACTGTATATCTTTCAGGTGTGTACCCAACTTTAAATTCATAGAACTACTCAACCATAAAATAACTATTTTTTGTTTGTTATGAAACATCGGTGTGTTTTTGTTTTGTCTCCCTACAGTAACTTCTATGTATGAATCCTGTTATAGAAGAGTATCTAAGATGCTGAGTGGCAAAGTAAGCCATGCCAAAGAGGTTTCCAGCCTGTTCTTTTATGCCTTTTCCTATTACTTTGATCGGGCTGAGGATGCACGTTTGATAGGTAAGTGACTGTAGGTGTTTGATTTTGCAGAGGTGCATTACTATGTCCATATTAGAACTTAGTGTTCCTACAGTGAAGGCTATCCGCTTTGTGGGCTGAAGCAATAATCTTCCTATCAGTTCTCTGGAGCTATGCAGTCATGCTACTGGCTCATAGAGAAGTGGTAGGCTGAATATTCAATTAGCTGACCTAATGGTGGCCTTCATTTGTAGCAACTGTCTCTATGAAAATGACTAGACTGTCAAACAGGGGGCGGTATTCAATTCTTTTCACCCCCTTCCACACCAGTTCTGTTTCTGCTGATGGGTATGGTATAATAATTTCAGGGGCACCCAACCCTTTACGCAGCTAAACTGGATTACTATGTGTGTGATAACGGGGATCACTTTAGAAAGGAGATTGGCCGTGATATATCATTTGAATACCGCCCAGACAGTCATTATATATCTACTCAACATGTTTTCCTGTCCTTTTCCTTATGTTATACCAATGTTGTTTTCTATACAATATTCTTTTCATCCATTTCAGATTCCACACATTTCCTCTATGCTGTATCTTTCTGCAATAATCACATAACTGAAAAGCAGTAGCACATTTATAGAGGGAGGCGTTGTAGTTGTATAGCCATAAAGGACTGTGGAGTGGTATGAAGATGTTTCTATAAAGTTTAACTTTTATTTACGAAAAATACACTGTTCAATCTCAGTATTGTTAGACAACATCTTTCACTATGTGTATACAGTAAGCAGACACTTTTGATTACATGTAATACCCTGCGAGTTGCCGGAGGTGCGGGACTTTGTGCGAGTCTGTACGTTTTTGTTTTTTTGTTTTTAAAGCAGCGATCATTTTCAAGGGAAAACCAGGTTGGTTTTGCCCTATAAATGATTGCTGCCCTTAATAAAGAGGCAGATTCGCAGAAAGTCCTGCAACTCTGGCAACTTGCAGGCTATTACAATTAGCCCTTTGTGACTTTTCCAAAGCACAAGATGGGATTTTAAATATTTCTAATTATAATAATTTTTCTGCAGCGGGGTACACTGGGCTCCACAGGGAATGACATTGGGGTGTAGAGTAGGATCTTGATCTGAGGCACCAACAGGCTAAAAGCTTTGACCTTCTTCCTAGAATGCATAGCGCCGCCTCCTCTATAACTCCGCCTCCGTGTACAGGAGCTCAGTTTTGTAGTTGCTGCCATGCAGTGCAGACATACAACAGGTGGGCTGCTACAGCAGCCCTCAGAAGAGCTTTTCTAAGTGAAAAATGAAGACTTCAAGGGCTGCAGCAGTGTGTTAGATGTCAGACATTTCCTGCTGCAGCTCCATCACCTCCCCCAGCGGCGCTGTATACTCCCGCGCCCTGGTTGCCGGGTACTTACAGCGGAGGCTCCGGTTTTCATCTGCCAGTCACACACACTGCTGCAGCTCTCCAGGATCGCATGGCCACACTCAGGGAGGAGGTATGAGTCTCCCCCAGGTGGGACCCGCTGGAAATCGCGATCCGGCGCGGCAGGTGGGAGGTGGGCCGCGCGTGCTGGCCTGGACACTGTGGCAGTACAGGAACCCCACTAGACCACCAGGGCAAGGGCACAGGTCAGTTTTACTAAAAACCGTTTGCTATATAGCCCACAGTACCCAGTGGTGAAGTCCAGCAAGGGGATAAGGCTTTGACCTGTAGCCCCTCCCCCAGCCCCAGGGTGCCATTTAGAGTAAATGTTCCCACCCTGGAGCTGCTTATCTCTCTCTCCCTCACTCCCTGTCAGCGTTTGGGCGCCATTAGCACAAGCTGTGCTGATCCTGGGACTGTTTGGGCAAATCCTCCTCTGTAAAGCCGCCTGCATGTCGGCACTGTGCATTTTACAGGACACTTAAGTATTCTACATGTCTGCTGACAGTGTTAGTTAAGAAAGAGTGCATTTAGTCAGGGTTATTCAGTACCAGTACCAGTACCCTGTGATATACATCCAGTCTTTCCTGTGCATTGATATATCTATTAAGTGTATAGCTATACTTATTATTATTATTATTATTATGTATTGCTAGTCCAGTGCAGTTTTATTGCATGTCATAATTTCTGCATTGTACAATGTGACTATGTGTGTGTGCACAGAGCTGCTGTGTGACCTCCATTTTGTGTGTCTCACTCAGATTGCAGTCCCTATATTCTGTAACCTGAGGGGGCTAAGCGCGTCAGGGTTATTATTATTATAGGTGTTTCGCAAGATATACTTATTGTGTATTTTTCTCTGTGATTTTTAGTCACCACATACCTCTGAAACTCTGTTTTGCTAACACACTACTCAGGGGGTTCTTGTCAGGTGTTGTGCTGCTGATATTGTACTGGGTTGCCTTGAATTGAGCTTTCAGATATGTCAGCTACAAGGGGCGACGGAGCTGGGGCTGATCCCACAGTGTGTGGTGGTGACGCTGCAGACACATTTGAGGAGAATATAGCAGCTGAGGGTTCAGGTTCTGGGGGTTCCTTACTCCCCAGTGGGACCGTAGCAACGGGGGTTCAAAATGATCCACCATGGGCTACTTTCTCCACATACGCTGGTAACTAGACTTATGCCCCCTATGGGACCTCCTGTACCGGTACAACCGCTTATGGTCCCTGCGGTTAATCCGCCGTGTGCAGATCAACTGTCCACTCAGTTACAGCAATTGAACCAATCACTGACTAAACAGCAGTCTAACCCTCGCCCGCCTAAGACCAAGAGGCCCTCTAAGCGGGCCATTACTTCCTCACAATACACTAACATCCCAGACACCTCGTCTGATGAGGATGGCGTATATACTGACCCCGCAGACACCGATTCTGATGCTTTTGATGGGGAATCTGTTTCACAGGTGGATATTCCTGACTTGTTGGAGGCTATCAGGTTAATTCTTCAAATTACTGATGACCCAGAGCATGATGCTGCCCCTAAGAAACCGGACAGATTTAAACATCAGAAAGTGGTTAAACAAGTTTCTCTGACGTCCTAGTGGATGCTGGGAACTCCGTAAGGACCATGGGGAATAGACGGGCTCCGCAGGAGACTGGGCACTCTTGCAGAGCCAGAAGCAAGAAGAACGTCCTGGAAATCGGCGGCTGAAGACTCCGGTCTTCATTAAGGTAGCGCACAGCACTGCAGCTGTGCGCCATTGCTCCCTATGCACACCACATACTCCGGTCACTGATTGGTGCAGGGCGCTGGGGGGGGGGCGCCCTGGGCTGCAATTAGAGTACCTTAAATTGGCAAAACAACACATAATATAGTCTAATAAACTATATATGTGTAAAAATCCCCTGCCACAATATTATTAAAAGAGCGGGAGAAGCCCGCCAAAAAGGGGGCGGGGCTATCTCCCTCAGCACACTGGCGCCATTTCCTCTTCACAGCTCCGCTGGAAGACAGCTCCCCAGGCTCTCCCCTGCAGTTTCCAGGCTCAAAGGGTAAAAAAGAGAGGGGGGGCACTAAATTTAGGCGCAAAACTGTATTGTATAGCTGCTATAGGGAAAATCACTTTGTGTAGTGTAAATCCCTGTTTATATAGCGCTGTGGTGTGTGCTGGCATACTCTCTCTCTGTCTCCCCAAAGGACTTTGTGGGGTATTGTCCTCAGTCAGAGCATTCCCTGTGTGTGCGCGGTGTGTCGGTACGGCTGTGTCGACATGTTTGATGAGGAGGCTTATGTGGAGGCGGAGCAGGTGCCGATAAATGTGATGTCACCCCCTGCGGGGTCGACACCAGAGTGGATGGATATGTGAAAGGTATTAACCGACAGTATCAACTCCTTACATAAAAGGTTCGATGACATAACAGCTGTGGGGCAGCCGGCTTCTCAGCCAGTGCCTGTCCAGGTGTCTCAAAGGCCATCAGGGGCTCAAAAACGCTCGCTACCTCAGATGGCAGACACAGATGTCGACACGGAGTTTGACTCCAGTGTCGACGACGACGAGACTAATGTACATTCCACTAGGGCCATCCGTTGCATGATTACGGCAATGAAAAATGTGTTGCACATTTCTGACATTAACCCAGGTACCACTAAAAAGGGTATTATGTTTGGGGAGAAAAAGCAACCAGTGGTTTTTCCCCCATCAGATGAGTTAAATGAAGTGTGTGAAGAAGCGTGGGCTTCCCCTGATAAAAAAGTAGTGATTTCTAAAAAGTTACTGATGGCGTACCCTTTCCCGCCAGAGGACAGGGTACGTTGGAAGACATCCCCGAGGGTGGATAAAGCGCTCACATGCTTGTCAAAAAAGGTGGCACTACCGTCTCAGGATACGGCGCCTTAAAGGAGCCTGCGGATAGAAAGCAGGAGGCTATCCTGAAGTCTGTATATACACACTCAGGTACTATACTGAGACCTGCTATTGCTTCAGCATGGATGTGCAGTGCTGCAGCAGCGTGGTCTGATTCCCTGTCTGATAAAATTGATTCCCTTGACAGGGACACTATATTGCTAACCATAGAGCATATTAAAGACGTAGTCTTATATATGAGAGATGCACAGAGGGATATTTGCCGGCTGGCATCTAGAATTAATGCAATGTCCATTTCTGCCAGGAGAGTATTATGGACTCGGCAGTGGACAGGTGATGCGGATTCTAAAAGGCACATGGAGGTTTTGCCTTACAAGGGTGAGGAATTGTTTGGGGATGGTCTCTCGGACCTCGTTTTCACAGCAACAGCTGGGAAGTCGACATTTTTACCCCAGGTTCCCTCACAGCCTAAGAAAGCACCGTATTATCAGGTACAGTCCTTTCGGCCCCAGAAAGGCAAGCGGGTTAAAGGCGCGTCCTTTCTGCCCAGAGGCAGGGGTAGAGGGAAAAAGCTGCACCATACAGCCAGTTCCCAAGAACAAAAATCCTCCCCTGCTTCCACTAAATCCACCGCATGACGCTGGGGCTCCACTGGTGGAGCCAGGTGCGGTGGGGGCCCGTCTCCGGAACTTCAGCGACCGGTGGGTTCGCTCACAGGTGGATCCCTGGGTTCTACAAGTGGTATCTCAGGGATACAAGCTGGAATTCGAGACGTCTCCCCCTCGCCGTTACCTCAAATCAGCCTTGCCAGCTACTCCCCCGGACAGGGAGGTAGTGCTGGCGGCAATTCACAAGCTGTACCTCCAGCAGGTGATAATAAAGGTTCCCCTCCTTCAACAGGGACGGGGTTACTATTCCACAATGTTTGTGGTACCGAAACCAGACGGTTCGGTGAGACCCATTCTAAATTTGAAATCCTTGAACACTTTTATATAAGGAAGTTCAAGTTCAAAATGGAATCGCTCAGGGCGGTTATTGCAAGCCTGGAAGAAGGGGATTACATGGTATCACTGGACATGAAGGATGCTTACCTACATGTCCCCATTTACCCACCTCACCAGGTGTACCTCCGTTTTGTGGTACAAGACTGCCATTACCAATTCCAGACGTTGCCGTTTGGTCTGTCCACGGCACCGAGGGTATTTACCAAGGTAATGGCCGAAATGATGATACTCCTTCGAAAGAAGGGAGTTATAATTATCCCATACTTGGACGATCTCCTTATAAAGGCGAGGTCCAGGGAGCAGTTGTTGGTCGGAGTAGCACTATCTCAGGAAGTGCTACAACAGCACGGCTGGATTCTGAATATTCCAAAGTCGCAGCTGGTTCCTACGACGCGTCTGCTGTTCCTGGGTATGATTCTGGACACGGAACAGAAGAAGGTGTTTCTCCCGGAGGAGAAGGCCAAGGAGTTGTCATCTCTGGTCAGAGACCTCCTGAAACCAAAACAGGTGTCGGTGCATCACTGCACGCGAGTCCTGGGAAAGATGGTAGCTTCTTACGAGGCAATTCCATTCGGCAGGTTCCATGCAAGGATCTTTCAGTGGGATCTGTTAGACAAGTGGTCCGGATCGCATCTTCAGATGCATCGGCTGATCACCCTGTCCCCGAGGGCCAGGGTGTCTCTGCTGTGGTGGCTGCAGAGTGCTCATCTTCTAGAGGGCCGCAGATTCGCCATACAGGACTGGGTCCTGGTGACCACGGATGCAAGCCTCCGAGGTTGGGGGCAGTCACTCAGGGAAGAAACTTCCAAGGACAATGGTCGAGTCAGGAGGCTTCCCTACACATAAATATTCTGGAACTAAGGGCCATTTACAATGCCCCAAGTCAGGCAAGACCCCTGCTTCAAAACCAGCCGGTACTGATTCAGTCAGGACGGCACAAGAAGCAGGATGGCGATGGCAGAAGCCACAAGGATTCTCCGATGGGCGGAAAATCACGTGATAGCACTGTCAGCAGTGTTCATTCCGGGAGTGGACAACTGGGAAGCAGACTTCCTCAGCAGGCACGACCTCCACCCGGGAGAGTGGGGACTTCATCCAGAAGTCTTCCAACTGATTGTAAATCGTTGGGAAAGGCCACAGGTGGACATGATGGCGTCCCGCCTCAACAAAAAGCTAAAAAGATATTGCGTCAGGTCAAGGGACCCTCAGGCAATAGCTGTGGACCCTCTAGTGACACCGTGGGTGTACCAGTCGGTTTATGTGTTCCCTCCTCTTCCTCTCATACCAAAGGTGTTGAGGATAATAAGAAAGAGAGGAGTAAGAACTATACTCATCGTTCCGGATTGGCCAAGAAGGACTTGGTACCCGGAACTACAAGAAATGATCTCAGAGGACCCTTGGCCTCTGCCTCTCAGACAGGACCTGCTACAGCAGGGGCCCTGTCTGTTCCAAGACTTACCGCGGCTGCGTTTGACGGCATGGCGGTTTAATGCCGGATCCTGATGGAAAAGGGCATTCCGGTTGAAGTCATTCTTACGCTGATAAAAGCTAGGAAAGATGTGACAGCAAAACATTATCACCGCATATGGCGAAAATATGTTGCTTGGTGTGAGGCTATGAAGGCCCCCACAGAAGAATTTCAGCTGGGTCGATTTCTGCACTTCCTACAGTCAGGAGTGACTATGGGCCTAAAGTTGGGATCCATTAAAGTCCAGATTTCGGCCCTGTCTATTTTCTTTCAAAAAGAACTGGCTTCGCTGCCTGAAGTTCAGACGTTTGTTAAGGGAGTGCTGCAGATTCAGCCCCCTTTTGTGCCCCCAGTGGCACCTTGGGATCTCAACGTTGTGTTGGATTTCCTAAAATCACATTTTTTTTTTGAGCCATTCAGACCGTGGAATTAAAATATCTCACGTGGAAAGTGGTCATGCTTTTGGCCTTGGCTTCGGCTAGGCGGGTGTCAGAATTGGCGGCTTTGTCCTGTAAAAGCCCCTATCTGATCTTCCATATGGACAGAGCAGAATTGAGGACTCGTCCCCAATTCCTCCCTAAGGTGGTATCAGCGTTTCATTTGAACCGACCTATTGTGGTGCCTGCGGCTACTCGGGACTTGGAGGCCTCCAAGTTGCTGGACGTAGTCCGGGCCCTGAAAATCTATGTTTCCAGGACGGCTAGAGTCAGAAAGACTGACTCGCTGTTTATCCTGCATGCACCCAACAAGCTGGGTGCTCCTGCTTCTAAGCAGACTATTGCTCGCTGGATCTGCTCCACGATTCAACTTGCACATTCTGCGGCTGGACTGCCGCATCCTAAATCAGTAAAAGCCCATTCCACGAGGAAGGTGGGCTCTTCTTGGGCGGCTGCCCGAGGGGTCTCGGCTTTACAACTTTGCCGAGCTGCTAACTGGTCGGGATCAAACACGTTTGCAAAATTCTACAAGTTTGATACCCTGGCTGAGGAGGACCTTGAGTTTGCTCATTCGGTGCTGCAGAGTCATCCGCACTCTCCCGCCCGTTTGGGAGCTTTGGTATAATCCCCATGGTCCTTACGGATTTCCCAGCATCCACTAGGCCGTCAGAAAATAAGAATTTACTCACCGGTAATTCTATTTCTCGTAGTCCGTAGTGGATGCTGGGCGCCCATCCCAAGTGCGGATTGTCTGCAATACTTGTATATAGTTATTGCCTAACTAAAGGGTTATTGTTATGAGCGATCTGTTAGTGAGGCTCAGTTGTTATTCATACTGTTAACTGGGTATAGTATAACGAGTTGTACGGTGTGATTGGTGTGGCTGGTATGAGTCTTACCCGGGATTCCAAATCCTTTCCTTGTTGTGTCAGCTCTTCCGGGCACAGTTTCCCTAACTGAGGTCTGGAGGAGGGGCATAGAGGGAGGAGCCAGTGCACACCAGTAGTCCTAATTCTTTCTTAGAGTGCCCAGTCTCCTGCGGAGCCCGTCTATTCCCCATGGTCCTTACGGAGTTCCCAGCATCCACTACGGACTACGAGAAATAGAATTACCGGTGAGTAAATTCTTATTTTTACCTCACTCTGATCATTTGGTTGACATACGTCAGGAATCCTGGGAAAATCCAGGAAAGAAATTCACGCCTCACAAGAAGATGCTGGCTCGTTATACCCTCGCAGCGGAGCGAAGTAAAAATTGTGAGACACCCCCCGCCAGTGGATTCATAGGTGGCGCAGCTGGTGGTATCCTTAGCTCTGCCTGTAACTACCATCACGTCTCTGAAAGAACCGACGGATAAGCATGTGAAGAGTTGTTTAAAGGCGATTTACACCTTAGCTGGTGCTGCGCATTGGCCCACCATTGCAGCGACTTGGGCTGCAGAGGCTATTGGAGTGTGGGCTCAGGAGTTGGAAGCTGAACTGCCTTCTAATTCTTCTGATCATGCTAGACAATGTCTGTCGTATGTTGTCACAGCTTCTCATTACATTAAAGAGGCGGCTTCTGATGCCGGTATTCTGGCGGCCAAGACTTCTACTACGTCCATTTTGGCTCGCCGGATTCTCTGGTTGCGGTCCTGGTCTGTGGATCTGGACTCTAAGAAATCCCTGGAGGTGCTTCCTTTTAAGGGAGACATTCTTTTTGGAGAAGACCTCAACAAGATAGTGGCTGACTTAGCTTCTGCTAAAACAGCATGTCTACCTAGTACTACTCCTTCGGTACTGAAGGCTAAGAGTACTTCCTTTCGCTCCTTTCGTTCTTCAGGGAAAGCAAAGGGTCAGGCGTACGCGAAACAGGCTCGTACTTCAAACCCAATAAGCCCGAACCTAAACGGGTCTGGGCTGCCCATCAGCCTGCTTCCAAAAAGGACAAGCCTGCTGCATGACGGGGCGGGCCTCCCTCTGGGGGATCCCAGGGTGGGGGGCCGACTTCTAGGGTTTACCCAGGAATGGTTGAAGATCACTTCAGATGCCTGGGTACGGTAAGTCGTCACTCGAGGGTACGCCGTATCCTTCAAAAATCGTCCCCCTCATCGATTTTGCCTGACAGACGTCCCTTCGGGTTCGGTGAAGGCAAAAACTCTTCATTCTGTGGTACAGTCACTCCTGGACAATAAAGGTGGTAGTACAGGTGTTTCTGGCACAGAGGGGCAGGGGGTACTATTCACCGCTGTTCCTAGTCCCGAAACCGAATGGGTCCTCTCGGCCCATTCTCAACCTCAAGTCCTTGAACAAATTTGTTAGGGTCTCCAAGTTTCGGATGGAAAATCTTCGCTCTATTGTTCTGGCCTTGGAACCTGGGGATTCTATGGTCTCCCTAGATATACAGGATGCTTACCTGCATATTCCCATTGCAATGTCGCATCAGCAGTACCTGAGGTTTGTGATTGGCAACATCCATTAACAATTTCGGGCGTTACCTTTTGGTTTGACCACGGCTCCGCAAGTCTTTACCAAGGTGATGGCGGTAATGACGGCTGTACTCCGCCGTCAAGGGATCAGGATCCTGCCGTATCTAGACGACTTGTTAATCCTGGCAAATTCCTCAGAAATTCTCCTACACCATCTGGATCTGACTATCCGGTTTCGGCATGCCCACGGGTGGCTCATCAACTGGAAGAAATCTTCCCTGGTCCCTGCTCAGAGCATGATGCACCTGGGGTCGTTGTTGGACACTCACAGCAAGCGGTTGTTCTTGTCTCAGGAGAAAGTCCTGAAGCTTCAGGACAGGATTCGATGCTTTCTATCTCATCCACAAGTGTCGATACATTCGGCAATGCAAGTGCTAGGTATCATGATATCTGTTTTCGACATGGTGGAGTACGCTCAATTCCATTCCTGCCCTCTTTAGAAACTGATTCTTGCCAAGTGAGACGGCCTGCCTCATGGGATCAGGTCGCAATTGATCTCCTTGTCTCCGGAGGTCCGTTTGTCACAACACTGGTGGCTGCAGGACCATCGACAGAGCAGGGGTCATCCCATCTGTATCTCCAACTAGGTCCTTCTGACGACGGATGCCAGTCTGAGAGGTTGGGGCGCAGTGTTGGAGCAACACTCCCTTCAGGGTCGGTGGACCAGGGAGGAGTCTTTCTCCTCCCAATAAACATTCTCCAATTGTGGGCGGTGTTCAACTCGCAGAACTTGGCCCAGCATTTAATACAGAACAGACCTGTTCAAGTACAGTCGGACAACGCCACCACGGTGGCATACATTAATCATCACGGCGGCACTCGAAGCCGCATGGCAATGAGGGAAGTATCCAGGATTCTTCAGTGGGCGTAATGCCTCCTGCCAGTCATATCGGCAGTATTCATTCCGGGGTCCTAAACTGGGAAGTGGACTTTCTCAGTTGTCGGGACGTACTCGCTGGAGAGTGGAGCCTCCATCCAGAAGTGTTTCAACTCCTCGTGGTCAAGTGGGGCCTTCCAGATGTAGACCTGATGGCGTCTCGACACAATCACAAGGTTCCGGTCTTCGGAGCAAGGACAAGGGATCCTCAAGCAGCGTTCGTGGACACACTGGCAATTCCATGGAACTTTCGGTTGCCATACGTGTTCCCTTCGATGTCATTCCTGCCCAGAGTAATAAGGAACTTCAAGCAAGAAGGAGGAATCCTAATTTTGATCGCTCCCGCGTGGCCCAGACTGCATTGGTTCTCAGACCTTCAGGGTCTCTCAATAGAGCGTCACCTTCTACTTCTGCAGCACTCAGATCTCCTCGTTCAGGGCCCCTGTGTATATCAGGATTTAGCCCGGTTGGCTTTGACGGCGTGGCTCTTGAAGCTTCCGTCTTGAGGGCCTTCTGAGGCGGTCATTCAAGCCATGTTGAAGGCCCGGATACCGGCTTCTGCTCGGATTTATCATAGGGTCTGGAATGCTTACTTTGCTTGGTGCGCTGCTAATAATCATGACGCTTACAAGTTTAGTACGGCCAAACTTTTCGCCTTTCTACAACAAGGCTTGGACTTGGGCCTTCGTCTGGCCTCCATCAAGGTTCATATTTCTACCTCGTCTGGTTTCAGAGAAAAATTGCGACTTTACCTGATGTTCATACGTTCACTCAGGGTGTGTTGCGGATTCAACCTCCTTATGTCCCGCCTATGGCTCCTTGGGACTTGTCTGTGGTTCTGGAGGCGTTGCAAGGGTCTCCATTTGAGCCTCTTGAATCGGCAGACCTTACGTGGCTTTCTCTATTGTTTCTGCTGTCTATTGCATCTGCCAGACGGGTGTCGGATCTGGGTGCCTTGTCTTGTAGGTCCCCATATCTGATTTTTACACCGTGACCGGGCGGTTCTTAGAACACGTCCCAGGTACATACCTAAGGTGGTGTCTTCTTTCCAACTTAATCAGGAGATCGTGGTTCCGGCCTTTGCCTCTCCTGACTTGTCTTCCAAAGAGCGGTCTTTGGATGTGGTACAGGCTCTCCGTATCTATGTGAAGAGAAATGCATCCCTTTGGAAGTCTGATTCTCTATTTGTACTGTTTGGTTTTCACAAACCTGGCTGTCCTGCTCACAAGCAGACCCTGGCCAGATGGATTAGAATGGTGATTGCACATGCTTATGTACAGGCTGGCCTTCCATTTCCTGCTACCATCAAGGCCCATTCTACTCTGTCTGTTGGACCTTCTTGGGTGGCCCGCCGTGGTGCGACCCTTGAACAATTGTGCAAGGCGGCTACGTGGTCCTCAGTGAACACGTTCATAAGGTTCTATGCCTTCGATACTTCCTCCTCCCAGGATGCTTTCTTTGGACGCCGGGTTCTTGTGCCCGCTACAGTGCGTCCCCTCCCATGAGGACCTGCTTTAGGACATGCCAATGTCATTCCCTGTGGAGCCCAGTATACCCCGCAGCAGAAAACGAGATTTATTTAAAAAACATACCATTGTTAAATCTCTTTCTGCGAGGTACACTGGGCTCCACAGGGCGCCCACCCTGACGCACTTAGCTTCTTTTGGTTAGTATGGCATTAGCAGCTGACACTTTCTCCTGTCGTGAGAATGTGGTGTATGTGGCTACTAACAGTTGTCGTCTTTTACCTGCTACTGCATTGGACTGGTTCACAAAATCTGAGCTCCTGTGCACGGAGGCGGGGTTATAGAGGAAGCGGCGCTATGCATTCTGGGAAGAAGGTCAAAGCTTTTAGCCTGTTGGTGCCTCGGATCAAGATCCTACTCTACACCCCAACGTCATTCCCTGTGGAGCCCAGTGTACCTCGCAGAAAGAGATTTAACAACGGTAAGTTCTTACCATAAATCTAATTTTTTACCTTTATATTAGTAGTCTAAAATATATCTTGCACTTGCTCCCTTCGTAATTACTTTTTGGCAAACCTTGTATTTTTCAAATGCCCCCTCCACAGCCCTGTACTGGCTGATTCATCTAGCCATATTCAGTTCTTCTAATCACTTCCCTCTCATTCACAATTTCTCTTACGTCCTAGAGGATGCTGGGGACTCCAAAAGGACCATGGGGGGTATAGACGGGATCCGCAGGAGCTTGGGCACACTAAAAAGACTTAAGACTGGGTGTGAACTGGCTCCTCCCTCTATGCCCCTCCTCCAGACCTCAGTTAGACTTTGTGCCCAGGAGTGACTGGATGCACACTAGGGGAGCTCTACTGAGTTTCTCTAGAAAATACTTTTTGTTAGGTTTTTTATTTTCAGGGAGCACTGCTGGCTACAGACTCCCTGCAGCGTGGGAGTGAGGAGAGAGAAGCAGGACCTACTTCTGTGAGTTTCAAGGCTCTGCTTCTCGGCTACTGGACACCATTAGCTCCAGAGGGTTCGATCACTTGGTGCGCCTAGCTGCTTGTTCCCGGAGCCACGCCGTCACCCCCTCACAGAAGCCAGAAGACAGAAGTCGGGTGAGTATGAGAAGATCAGAAGACTTCAGTGACGGACGGTACAGCACAGCGGTAACGCTGTGCTCCATGCTCCCACACACATCACCAACGGTATTTCACTGGGTGCAGGGCGCTGGGGGGGGGCGCCCTGGGCAGCATGTTACTGAAGTTTCTTAGGGCGGCACCAGATTGTGGGTGCCTCGGCACCGTGTACAGACCCCCGCCGGCATTTTTAAACAGTTTTGAATTTGGCGGGCCGAAGCGCGCCGGGAAGGGGGCAGAGCTTCGTCCCGCAGCTCACCGGCGCCATTTTCCCTGCAACTCGCGGCTGAGGGATAGAGACGCTGCGGGGACCTCCACGCTTCTCCAAGTAACGGGGGGGGGGGCTTTTTCAGATGGGGGCCGCAGTGTGGTGCTTAATAGTGAGATAAGGCAGCGCTGGGTACATATATTGTTTTTTGCGATATATGGGCGCTGAGGTGTGAGCTGGCATACTCCCTCTGTGTCCTCTATCTGGGCTTTATTGTAGGCCTGTCACCTAGCAGGGACGTTCTGTGTGTTGTGGTGTGTCGGTACTACGTGTCGGCATGTCTGAGGCTGAAGCTTATTCACCGGAGGAGGTTATTGGGGGAGGGGATGCGGGGCTAGAGTTGGGACTGTCGACGCAGCCGACACCTGATTTGCTAGCATTGCTCAGTACGATAAACTCGAATGTAGCTTCCTTATCAAAGAGATTAGATAAGTCTGAGGCACAGACCCAGGTGTGGAAAAAGTCCATGGAAGAGGCTTTGTCTCAGGTTCAGACCCCGTCTGGGGCGCAAAAGCGGCCATTTACTCAGGGGGTAGATACTGATACCGACACGGACTCTGATTCCAACGTCGATTTCACTGAGGCAGCGTTACATCCAAGTTTAGTTTAAGAGTATTCAGTACATGATTGTGGCTATAAAAGATGTTTTACACATTTCTGATGAACCTGCGGTACAGGAAACTAGGATTTGCTTGTTCAAGGGAAAAAAACCTGAGGTGAAATTTCCCCCCTCTCATGAAATGAATACTCTTTGTGAAAAGGCTTAGGAGTCGCCGGATAAGAAATGGCAGATTCCCAAAAGAATTTACATGGCGTATCCTTTCCCCTCTGATGATAGGGAAAAATGGGAGGCATCTCCACCTGTTGACAAAGCTTTATCTCGTTTGTCTAAGAAAGTGGCGCTTCAGTCTCCTGACACGGCAGCTGTCAAAGATCCGGCGGATCGCAAGCTGGAGACGTCTCTGAAGTCCATTTTCGCTAATTCAGGTGCATTGCTCAGACCCGCTGTGGCGTCGGTATGGGTGAATAGTGTTATTGCTAAATGGGCTGAGAATTTAGCTAATGATATGGATACTGTGGATAAAGATAATGTCCTTCTTACTCTTGGTTATATTAAGGACGCTGCAGATTACATAAAGGATGCGGCGAGGGACGTCTGTCTCTTGGGTTCAAGAACCAATGCCATGTCGATATCAGCCAGGAGGGCCCTGTGGATCCATCAATGGAACGCTGATACCGACTCCAAGATGGCTATGGAAGCGCTACCCTTCAAAGGTACGGTCTTGTTTGGGGACGGCTTGGCTGACCTGGTCTCAACCGCGACTGCGAGTAAGTCCTCTTTTCTTCCTTATGTTCCCACACAACAGAAAAAGGCACCACATCAGCAGATGCAGTCCTTTCGTCACAATAAGTACAGGCGTGGAAAAGGCTCGTCCTTCCTCGCTTCAAAAGGTAGAGGAAGGGGAAGGAAACCTTCAACAGGTTCAGGCACCCAGGACAAAAAGTCCTCCCTTGCTGCTACCAAGTCCACCGCATGAAGCTGGGGCTTCCCTGGGGGAGTCCGAACCGGTGGGGGGCCGTCTACGAAGTTTCAGTCAGGTCTGGATTCAATCGGGCCTGGATCCCTGGGTACTAGAGATCGTGTCTCAGGGATACAAACTGGAGTTTCAGGAGATGCCCCCTCACCGGTTCTTGATTTCGGCATTACCAGTAGGTCTTCCGGACAGGGAGGTGGTGCTAGCAGCGATTCAAAAACTGTGTCTACAGAGGGTCATTATTCCCGTTCCCTCGTCTCAGCGGGGGGAGGGGTTCTACTTGAGCCTCTTTGTTGTGCCGAAACCGGACGGTTCGGTCAGACCAATTCTAAATTTAAATCCCTCAATCCATACTTGAAAGTTTTCAAGTTCAAGATGGAATCTCTTCGAGCTGTGATCTCCAGCCTAGAAGGGGGAGATTTTATGGCGTCAGTCGACATAAAGGATGCCTACTTACATGTCCCGATATATCCTCCGCATCAGGCTTACCTCAGGTTTGCGATACAGGATTCTCATTACCAATTTCAGACGTTGCCGTTTGGGCTTTCCACAGCTCCGAGGATTTTCACCAAGGTCATGGCGGAAATTATGGGACTTCTTCGCAGACAAGGGGTTTCAATTATCCCGTACTTGGACGATCTCCTGTCAAAGGCGAGGTCCAAGGAACGATTACTGAAAAGTGTGGAGTTGTCTCTATCGGTCCTGCGACAACACGGATGGGTCCTCAATTTGCCGAAATCCCAGTTGATTCCGACCACTCGGCTTACGTTTCTGGGCATGATTCTGGACACGGAGTTACAGAAGGTATTCCTTCTAGAAGAAAAGGCTCTGGAATTGCAGACGATGGTCAGAGAACTTCTGAAGCCATCGAGTGTGTCGATACATCATTGTACTCGGGTTCTGGGGAAGATGGTTGCGGCGTACGAAGCCATTCCATACAGCAGATTTCACGCCCGCGTGTTTCAGTGGGACTTGCTGAGCAAATGGTCCGGGTCTCATCTACACATTCACCGGAAGATAAGTTTATCTCCCAGAGCCAAAATTTCTCTCCTGTGGTGGCTACAAGTGAATCACCTCCTGGGGGGACGTTGATTCGGTATCCAGGAGTGGGTACTTCTGACAACAGATGTAAGTCTCCGGGGCTGGGGCGCAGTCACCCAAGGAAGAAATTTCCAGGGAAAATGGTCGCCCCAGGAAGCCTGTCTCCACATAAATGTTCTAGAGTTAAGAGCCATTTACAACGGCCTGCTCCAAGCAAGAAGTCTTCTTCAGGGTCGACCGGTCCTGGTACAGTCAGACAAGATCACAGCGGTGGCCCATATAAACGGCAAGGCGGAACAAGGAGCAGAGCGGCAATGGCGGAGGCCACAAAGATACTTTGCTGGGCGGAACAACACGTCAGCGCACTGTCAGCAGTCTTCCTACCGGGGGTGGACAACTGGGAAGCGGATTTCCTCAGCAGACACAACCTTCATCCGGGAGAGTGGGCTCTGCACCAAGAGGTTTTTGCAGAAGTGACAGGACGCTGGGGAATTCCGTTGATAGACATGATGGCGTCTCGGCTCAACAAGAAGCTCCCGAGGTATTGTTCCAGGACAAGGGACCCACAAGCCACGGCGGTGGACGCCCTGGTGTCTCCGTGGGTCTTCCAGTCGGTGTATGTGTTCCCTCCTCTTCCTCTCATTCCAAAGGTGCTGGGGATCATTCGTCGAGCAAGGGTTCAGGCGATCCTCGTCGTTCCAGACTGGCCAAGAAGGGCCTGGTACCCGGATCTTCAGGACTTGCTGGTGGAAGATCCTTGGCCGCTTCCTCTAAGGGAGGATCTGTTGTTACAGGGTCCATGCGTGTTTCCGGACTTACCGCGGCTGCGTTTGACGGCATGGTGGTTGAGCGCCAGATCTTAGCTCGTAAGGGTATTCCCAGGGAGGTCATTCCAACTCTCATTAAGGCTAGGAAAGAGGTTACGGCGAAACACTATCACCGTATCTGGAGGAAATACGTTTCCTGGTGTGAGGTTAAAAAGGCTCCTGCGGAGGATTTTCACTTGGGTCGTTTTCTCCACTTCTTACAGGCGGGTGTAGATGCAGGCCTGAAATTGGGTTCCATCAAAGTGCAAATTTCGGCTTTGTCTATTTTCTTTCAAAAAGAGTTAGCTACCCTCCCAGAGGTTCAGACTTTTGTGAAGGGTGTAATGCATATCGCTCCACCGTTTGTACCGCCTGTAGCGCCATGGGACCTTGATGTCGTCTTGCGGTTCCTCATGTCTTCCTGGTTTGAACCTTTGCGGAAGGTTGAATTAAAATTTCTCACTTGGAAGGTGGTTATGCTTTTGGCGCTGGCATCTGCCAGGCGAGTATCGGAATTGGCAGCTTTATCTCATAAGAGTCCGTACTTGATTTTTCATGCGGATAGGGCGGAATTGAGGACTCGTCAACAATTTCTACCAAAGGTGGTTTCGTCATTTCACATTAACCAACCTATTGTGGTTCCGGTAGCTTCAGGAGAAGTGGCGATTCCAAAATCTCTGGATGTTGTAAGAGCGTTAAAAGTTTACGTTTCTAGGACGGCTGTTACTAGGAAAACTGAAGCGTTGTTTGTTTTGTATGCGGCCAACAAGGTTGGTCATCCCGCGTCAAAACAGACTATTGCACGCTGGATTTGTAGTATGATCCAACAGGCTCATTCTTCGGTGGGGTTACCGGTGCCGAAGGCGGTTAAAGCCCATTTTACCAGAAAGGTGGGCTCATCTTGGGCGGCTGCCCGAGGTGTTTCGGCACTACAGCTTTGCCGAGCGGCTACTTGGTCGGGTTCGAACACTTATGCTAAATTCTATAAGTTCGATACCCTGACCGATGAGGACCTGGCGTTTGCTCAGTCGATGCTGCAGAGTCGTCCGCACTCTCCCGCCCGTTCTGGAGCTTTGGTATAATCCCCATGGTCCTTTTTGGAGTCCCCAGCATCCTCTAGGACAGGGGTGGGCAATTATTTCAGCTGGGGGGCCGCTTAACACTTCCAGCGAATATTCGAGGGCCACACACAAAATACTCAAAAAGAGATCCCTTTTTACACATTACGGCAGACAGCGTCCCCTTTTTACACATTACGGCAGACAGCGCCCCCGTTTCTAAACAGTACGGCAGACAGCGCCCCCGTTTTTACACATTACGGCAGACATCGCCCCCGTTTTTACACATTACGGCAGACAGCGTCCCCTTTTTACACATTACGGCAGACAGCGCCCCCGTTTTTATACATTACGGCAGACAGCGCCCCCGTTTTATACATTACGGCAGACAGCGCCCCCGTTTTTACACATTACGGCAGACAGCGTCCCGTTTTTACACATTATGGCAGACAGCGCCCCCGTTTTCTGGGAGAGGGGAGTGAGACAGCCCCACAACTGACCTCTTGTTGTTTATCCTGGCAATGCAATGTGCTTTTTTAATGCAATAGAGCTATCACTCATTTAATGCTGAGTATAAAGTGAAGGAATGATGTATTTATAACGCCCCCTTCTAGAATGGTTCCTGAATCCCTGGGACGTGATATACATTTCCCAAACTAGAATAGAGATGTTTTTACTGATTTATGTGGTTTTTAGCACTGAGCTGTTGAAGGCCGCAGTAGGATTCCCATTCTGCTTATATTGTGCTGCCAGTATGTGCAGACGTGTACATGTTTTAGTGGTCTATTTATCAATGATAAAACCTTAAATTCTGTCATTTTAAAAATGCCCTCCGGGAGACACACTGTAGGGAAGGTATGGGTGGGAAACGCATTGCATAATCACGCCCTTCTGCTGCTCAAATCGGATGCCGTTCACCGCTTCTCGGCCGCCGCTCCTGCTCACTGCAGTGCCCGCCCCTGTGCCTCCCAGCGCATGATAACAGAGGAAATCCCGGTCAGCTGACCCTGTGACGTGACCGGGATTTCCTCAGCGGCGCCGCGTCTGAGAGCAGCCCGACATGCCGCTTGTCATTGCACTCTGGTGGGGCACAGCGGGCCAGGCAGGATCGGTCCGCGGGCCGCATCCGGCCCACGGGCCGCCTGTTGCCCACCCCTACTCTAGGACATAAGAGAAAATAGGATTTTGGTACTCACCGTTAAATCCTTTTCTCCTAGTCCGTAGAGGATGCTGGGCGCCCATCCCAGTGTGGACTCTTACTTGCATTATGTATATTTTCTTACTGGTAAAGTTAGTTATACACGACTTGTGTATTGGTTTGTTACAGCTGGTTGCTGGAGTTTTATGCATACTGTTATCTGGTTTGGTGTTATTCCGGTGGTACGGTATGTTTATGGTGTGGGCTGGTAATTTGGTAGCCCTTAGTTAAGACAAAAATCTTTCCTTGTAGTGTCCGTCTCTCCTGGGCACAGTTCCTATAACTGAGGTCTGGAGGAGGGGCATAGAGGGAGGAGCCAGTTCACACCCAGTCTTAAGTCTTTTTAGTGTGCCCAAGCTCCTGCGGATCCCGTCTATACCCCCCATGGTCCTTTTGGAGTCCCCAGCATCCTCAACGGACTAGGAGAAAAGGATTTAACGGTGAGTACCAAAATCCTATTATCATCTTCCTTCTCACCAACATTCCATTCATGCAGTTATCTACCTGCCTCTTTCCAGCATCTTCCTTAATTCCCTCATTAACCCCTTCTTTAAATTCAAATTCTCTGCTCATTGTGCCATCCTACTCCCTGTCCTACACATTCTGGAGAAGCCATCTTACCCACACATCTCTCTTCCTGGTCCTCTTTCTTACACACCTCCTGCTTCTTGCTGCTGTAACACCTACCCCTACCATGGGCCCTCATACTACCATAAACACCAGCCCCCACCATGGGCACATGTGCAGCTAGTAACATCAAGCCCTGCCATGGGCACATGTGCATCTAGTATCATCAACCCCATGCTTATGACAATGGGCACTCGTGCTGCTGGCAACATCAACCCCAACATTAAGCACTTGGGCTGTTGGTAACATGAACCCCAGCCATGGGCCCTCCAGTTGCTTGCAACATCAACCCCCACCATGGGCCCCCATGGTCCTAGTAATATGAATCCGAGCCATGGAGCCCACACAGTAGCCACACTCTGGACCTGATACAAAGCTGAATGTATACCTGTTTTTGGTGTGTATCTTTCATGTTTTCACACTAAACATGCTCCAGAACAAAGCAGGCAATTTATAAGCATTTCATCACCTCACAGACTGTAGTGATGGAACTGGGTTGTAACGGGACATTCTCCCATAGACAAAGTTCACAGAGGGCTCACTCAGTGTGCATTAGAGATAGGTATATGTTTTTCTCTTACCCAGAATTACCCCTCCCTTTTAGCACCTGAGTGACATCACAATCTGATTGAGCAGCTTACCAATAAATGTGCAGAGTTCAGAGAGGGCGTCTTGATGGAACTGCGGGCTATGCAGAGTTGAATGGAAGTGTAAACATGCCTGTGTATCATTTGCACCAATTATAGGCTGGTGCAAGTGTACTCTGATGATGATGATGATTACTTTTAAACTAAGATAGCATATGGGCAAATGTACCCATATATCTCCATGCATGTAATACTGGGTCAACTAAGGTCTACTAGCATGCCCCTCTGCTTCAGGCTCTATCTGCTCCAGTTATTCCCTCCCAACCAATGTTGGTCCTTTCTTCACATTACACAACCCAATGGCCAACACAGTATCCGGTCTCTAGATCTACCACACTTAGGTCAACATGCATTAGGTCGACCACCATTAATCGACATGCATTAGGTCGACAGGGTTTCTAGGTCGACGTGGTCACTAGGTCGACATGTACTAGATCGACATGACAAAACTCAACATGAGTTTGTCACAATTTTTTTCATGTTTTGAACTTTTTCATACTTTACGTCCCACGTGGACTACAGTTGGGAACGGTAACCTGTGAAGTGAGCCATGAGAGGGGACACGGTGCACTAATTGGGATTCCCGGTCACTCTACGAAGAAAACTGCACCATAAAAATTTTAAAAACCTCATGTCGACCTTTTGTCATGTTGATCTTGCTCATGTCGACCTAATGCTTGTGTCTACCTATTTTGAGTGTTGACTTAGTCACTGTCGACCTAGATACTGTCTAGTGTGGTCGACCCTATGAACCACACTCTGCCAACACGCTGGTGGAATCTCCCTACTGTACCTCAGTTGCGCTTTCCAAGTCATTACCACAGAAGACCCTTTTCATCCTCCTTTCAATGCCACAGTATCAGTCATCTTTTCTCTGCCACATTTACATCTGTCACTTATTGTGGCCCAAGCTCCCAATTACAAGTCATGTATGTAACCTTCCTCTCATTTCCAATGACCCACCTACTCTTTATTCTAGGGGATCTCAGTATCCCCAATAACTGCCCTCATGGAACTACAACATCCAGAACTTTCACAATTATTTCCCCCTGAGTATTTTCCAAAGAACATCAGCTCTCCTTTTAGTGCATCTATCTAGTTTTCTCCCATGTCCATAACCTCTTTTTTTTTTCTACCATCGCTATGTATCATGCACCCTACAGTGCTTACAGGGCCACCTAAATGCCATTAATCTGATTTCATTTGTATTCTCTCTCCCTATCTCTGTAACCCATTTGTTGCCCACCATACCCTCATATAGCAATCTTTTTATAACACTATACTTGCTGCAGGCCTGAGAGAGGCATCCTTCCCTCATACAACACTATACTCGTTGCAGGCCTAAGGGAGCCATTCTGCCCTCATACAACACTATACTCGCTGCAGGCCTAAGGGAGGCATCCTGCCCTAATACAACACTATACTCTCTGAAGGCCTGAGGGAGGCAGCCTGCCCTCATACAACACTATACTTGCTGCAGGCCTGAGGGAGGCAGCCTGCCCTCATACAACACTATACTCTCTGCAGGCCTGAGGGAGGCAACCTGCCCTCATACAACACTATACTCTCTGCAGGCCTGAGGAAGGCAGCCTGCCCTCATACAACACTATACTTGCTGCAGGCCTGAGGGAGGCAGCCTGCCCTCATACAACACTATACTTGCTGCAGGCCTGAGGGAGGCAGCCTGCCCTCATACAACACTATACTTGCTGCAGGCCTGAGGGAGGCAGCCTGCCCTCATACAACACTATACTTGCTGCAGGCCTGAGGGAGGCAGCCTGCCCTCATACAACACTATACTCTCTGCAGGCCTGAGGAAGGCAGCCTTTCCTCATACAACACTATACTTGCTGCAGGCCTGAGGGAGGCAGCCTGCCCTCATACAACACTATACTTGCTGCAGGCCTGAGGGAGGCAGCCTACCCTCATACAACACTATACTTGCTGCAGGCCTGAGGGAGGCAGCCTGCCCTCATACAACACTATACTTGCTGCAGGCCTGAGGGAGGCATCCTGCCCTAATAGAACACAATACTCTCTGCAGGCCTGAGGGAGGCAGCCTGTCCTCATACAACACTATAGATTCAAATGTAGCTTTGGCACACATAACTGACTTAGTACCTGCAAAAGTGCTTTCATACCGCTGAATGTTAATGGAGAATATCTCACTTCCACGCTGTCTCCCTCCATTAGAAATGTATCTGGTCTGCCTATTATAATGACCTCTCTCTGGCCAAGCACACATAGCAAGTCCGTAATATTTACTCTTCTGTACTACTGACACATCCCCCTTTCCAGTACATCTATGTGAAGGGGGTAACTGAAAGCTATGTTCTTCCCTAGTACCCCCATCGGGATACCGTCGCACGGGATGCCAAATGTCAGGGTACTGACATCGGCATCTCGTTTGGCAGAATGCCCGGCAGGGTGGGTGCGCGGAACAAAGCCCCTTGTGGGCTCAGTGAGCGAGCTTCGCCCATAGAGGGGGAATCACCTAGGTCGCCGGTATTCTGGTGGTGGTATAATACCCCCGACGGGATCCCAGCATCGGTATTGAGACGTGTGCTATGTTACCCGCATACTTTCTGTTGTGCTGCTCCTCATTTATGGAGCTCCCTATCTTCCTGACTAGACTTGGCCCAACCTTCAATCTTTCGAGCTTTCCCTGAAAAACCACATCTCTACTGTGACCTGTCCTACCTCACCTGTTACTACTGTACTCCATCTGATTGTTATATGAGCTGCAGTCCCATCTCCACTCTGAGCTCACTAGACCCTACAGTCTCAATCACCTCCCTCTAGAATGTAAGCTGCCATGAGCAGGGGATCTCTGTCTTATGTCTGTGTGCGAGTGTATGTATATAGATAGAAATACATAAATATTACATGTATGTGTGCTTTTTTTGTCGGGTGCTCAGTGATACGCAGAACCGACACCTTTTCTCTAACTTCCTAGTGGATGCTGGGAACTCCGTAAGAACTATGGGGAATAGACGGGCTCCACAGGAGACTGGGCACTCTAAAAGAAAGATTAGGTACTATCTGGTGTGCACTGGCTCCTCCCTCTATGCCCCTCCTCCAGACCTCAGTTAGAATCTGTGCCCGGCCAGAGCTGGATGCACCTAATGGGCTCTCCTGAGCTTGCTAGAAAGAAAGTATTTGTTAGGTTTTTTATTTTCAGTGAGATCTGCTGGCAACAGACTCACTGCTACGTGGGACTGAGGGGAGAGAAGCAAACCTACCTGCTTGCAGCTAGCTTGTGCTTCTTAGGCTACTGGACACCATTAGCTCCAGAGGGTTCGAACACAGGCACCTGTCCTCGATCGTCCGTTCCCGGAGCCGCGCCGCCGTCCCCCTTGCAGAGCCAGAAGACAGAAGAGAAGCGATGAAATCAGCGGCAGAAGACTCCTGTCTTCATTAAGGTAGCGCACAGCACCGCAGCTGTGCGCCATTGCTCCCACAGCACACCACACACTCCGGTCACTGTAGGGTGCAGGGCGCTGGGGGGGGGGGGCGCCCTGGGCAGCAATAAAAATACCTTTGGCATAAAAATACACATAATACAGTCTGTGACTTTATAGGTGTAAAACCCCCGCCATTTTTAGTCAGAAACAGGACAGAAGCCCGCCGCTGAGGGGGCGGGGCCTTCTTCCTCAGCACACCAGCGCCATTTTCTCTTCACAGCTGCGCTGGAAGGAAGCTTCCCAGGCTCTCCCCTGCAGTATCCTGGTACACAAAGGGTGAAAAGAGAGGGGGGGGCACATAAATTTAGGCGCAAAAATTGTATATACAGCAGCTACTGGATAAACACTGAGTTGTAGTGTAATCCCTGGGTTATATAGCGCTGGGGTGTGTGCTGGCATCTCTCTGTCTCTCCAAAGGGCCTTGTGGGGGAACTGTCCTCAAATAGAGCATCCCCTGTGTGTGTGGTATGTCGGTACGCGTGTGTCGACATGTCTGAGGTAAAAGGCTCCTCTAAGGAGGTGATAGAGCGGATATGTGTGTGAGAGGGTGTCTCCGTCGACAACGCCGACACCTGTTTGGATATGTGTAAGTGCTAAGGTGAATTTATTGCACAAATGGTTAGGGAACAGACAGGAAATCTACCCATGTCTGTCCCTATGTCACAGAGACCTTCAGAGTCTCGCAATGCTCACTATCCAAAATAACAAACACTGGTATCGACACAGAGTTTAACTCCACTGTCGACTACGATAATGCAAAGTTACAGCCAAGATGGCTAGAAGGTATTCTTTTTCAACTTGGACTGAAGTGCTAAGTGGTGTGCCGCAAGGCTCAGTATTAGGACCGCTATTGTTCAATATTTTCATTAACGACCTAACAGAAGGTCTAGAGAGCATGGTGTCAATTTTTGCAGATGATACCAAATTGTGTAAGGCTATAAATACAGAGGAGGATGCCGAGTCTCTTCAGAACGACTTAGTTAAATTAGAAGCATGGGCAGCCAAATGGAGAATGCGCTTCAACACAGACAAGTGTAAGGTAATGCACTGTGGTAACAAGAACAAAAATTACACCTACCTACTAAATGGGGTAAAATTAGGGGATTCTGTACTGGAAAAGGACTTAGGTGTCCTCATAGATAGCAAGCTAAGCAGTAGTACCCAAAGTAGGACTGCAGCAAAGAAGGCTAATAAGATATTAGCATGCATAAAACGGGGTATTGATGCTAGGGACGAGAGTATTATACTCCCGTTATATAAATCACTAGTGAGGCCACACCTCGAATACTGTGTACAGTTCTGGGCACCGTACTACCAAAAGGATATCCTGGAGCTGGAAAAGGTAGAGAGGAGGGCGACCAAACTAATTAAGGGCATGGAGACGATGGAATACAAGGAAAGGCTTGAAAGACTAGGCATGTTTACATTGGAAAAGCGGAGACTAAGAGGGGATATGATCAACATCTACAAATATATAAGGGGACAATACACAGAGCTTGCGCGGGACCTGTTTTTGGTTAGATCAACACAGAGGACTCGTGGACACTCGCTCAGGTTAGAGGAGAGGAGATTCCGCACAATACGGCGTAAAGGCTTTTTCACGGTAAGGACAATACGTGTTTGGAATTCCCTGCCCGAGGGAGTTGTAATGGCGGAATCTGTCAACACCTTTAAAAATGGGTTAGATAAATTCCTATTGGATAAGGATATCCAGGGGTATGGTGCATAGTCATGCATTATAGTTACTATTAATAGGGATAAAATGCAATGGCTGACAGCAGCATCAGTCAGAAATTTTAGTCAAATCATCATGCATAGGACACCACAAATAGGTTGAACTCGATGGACAATTGTCTTTTTTCAACCTCAGATACTATGTTACTATGTGTAATATATGATTATTGAAATAAAAGATGATTTGCATATCACTGATGACTCATCTGTCCCTGACACGAGAGTACACATGTTTAAGGGGAAGAATGCTGAGGTAAATTTCCCTCCTCTCATGAGGAAAAAGAGCGGGAATCTCCAGACAAGAGATGGCAGCTTCCCACAAGAGAATTCTCAGGCTGTATCCTTTCCCCACTAGGGCCAGGATGTGTTGAGAATCTTCCCCTAGGGTGTCCTGTTTGCACAGACGGTAGCACTTGCTATTCTCAGGGATCCTGCAGATAGCATGCACATTCTAGTATACTACCCAGACTGGCGATTGTGTCGGCATGGGTTTATAGCGCTGTGGCAGCGTGGACAGGTACCTTATCAGTAGAGATTGAGACCCTAGTAAATATATTAAAGATGCTGTCTTAAGTGATAGATATATAGTTATAAAGCATGCCCAAAGAGACATGAGTATACTGGGTCCTAGAGTCAAAGCTATGTCGATCTCTGCTTGACGTGTCCTGTAGAATATGCATTGGACAGATGATGCCGACTTAAGAGGCATATGGAAGGCTGAGGATTGTGTGGAGAAGGGTTCTCGGGCCTGGTCTCCACAGCTATAGCTGGTAATTCTGCTAGTTTGCCTTATATTCCTGCACAGCCTAAGAAAGCACGACATTATTAAATGCAGCCTTTCGAATAAAGAAACAAGAAAGTCTGAGGTGCGTTCTTTCTTGTCAGAGCCGGGATCAACACAGCTAGTTCCCAGGAACAGAAGTCCTCCCCGGCCCCTACAAAAATCCACCTATGCCGCTGGGGCTCCACAGGCAGAGCTAGGCCCGGTGGGGACACGCCTTCGTAAGTTCAGCCACAAGTGGGTTCACTCCCTGTTAGGTCCCTGGGCAATAGATATTGTGTCTCAGGGATACAAGCTGGACTGTGAGAAGATGCCCCCTCACCGACGGCTCTGCGGGCTTCCCCCCAAGAGAGGGAGCCAGTGTTAACTGCAATTCACAAATTGTATCTTTAACAGGTGGTGGTCAAGGGTCCCCTCCTTCAACAAGAGGGTGTTATTATTCGACCATGCTGTAATCCCGAAACCAGACGGTTCGGTCAGACCCATATTGAATTAAAAATCCCTGAACATATACTTGAGAAGGTTCAAGTTCAAGATGGAATCGCTAAGAGCGGTCAGGGCAAGCCTAAAAAGAGGGAGACTTTATCATGAATCGGGTCATAAGGGATGCATACCTTCATGTCCCCATTTACCCACCTCATTAGGCGTACCTCAGAATTGCGGTACGGGATTGTCATAACCAAGGTAATGGCGGATATGATTGTGCTCCTGCGGAAGCAAGGTGTCACTATTATCACGTACTTGGACGATCTCCTCATACAAGCGAGATTGAGAGAGCAGTTGCTGAACAGTGTATCACTTTCTCTGGAAGTGTAACGGCAACACGGCTGGATTCTATATATTCCAAAGTCGCAGTTGGTTCCTACAGCTCATCAGCCTCTCCGAGGCACGATCCTAAACACAGACCAGAAAAGGGTTTATCTCCCGATAGAGAGAGCTCAGGAGCTCATGACACTGGTCAGGAATCTATTAAAACCAAAACAGGTGTCAGTGCATCACTGCACTCGAGTCCTGGGAAGGATGGTGGCATCATACGAGGCCATCCCCTTAGGCAGGTTCCATGCGAGGACCTTCCAATGGGACTTACTGGACAAGTGGTCCGGATCACCTCTTCAGATGCATCGGTTAATCAGAATAATAAATATAGTTTGCTGCGCTTGTGAGATAAAGCTGCTCAGGTTATTGTTTGACGTATATAGAAATTAATTTGGACCGAGCGCTTGTGTATGCTACTGTAGTGTACTAAGAAAAAATGATTATAAAATGAAATAAAAATAAATATAAAATAAAAATAAAAATAAAATAAAATAAATATGAAATAAAATGAAATCGGTTAATCACCCTATCCCCCAGGGCCAGGGTGTCTCTCCTGTGGTGGCTGCAGAGTGCTCACCTTCTCGAGGGCCGCAGATTCAGCATTCAGGACTGGATCCTGGTGACCACGGGTGCAAGCCTCCGAGGGTGGGGGGCAGTTACACAGGGAAGAAATTTCCAAGGTCTGTGGTCAAGTCAACAGACTTGCCTCCACATCAATATCCTGGAACTAAGGGCCATATACAACGCCCTAAGTCAAGCGGAGATCCTGCTTCGCGACCAACCGGTTCTGATCCAGTCAGACCGCAGGGGTTCATGTAAACCGCCAAGGCGGCACAAGGAGCAGGGTGGCGAGGGTAGAAGCCACCAGAATTCTTCGCTGGGCGGAGAATCAAGTAAGCGCACTGTCAGCAGTGTTCATTCCGGGAGTGGACAACTGGGAAGCAGATTTCCTCAGCAGGCACGACCTCCACCCGGGAAAGTGGAGACTTCATCAGGAAGTCTTCACGCAGTTTGCAAATTGATGGGAACTGCCTCAGGTGGACTAGATGGCGTCCCACCTCAATAAAAAGCGAAAAAAGGTTTTACGCCGGGTCAAGGGACCCTCAGGTGATAGCTGTGGTCGCACTAGTAACACCGTGGGTGTTCCAGTCGGTCTATGTATTCCCTCCTCTTCCTCTCATACCCAAGGGCTGAGAATTGTAATAAAAGGAGGAGTGAGAACAATATTCTTTGCTCCGAATTGGCCAAGAAGGATTCGGTACCCGGAGCTGCAAGAAATGCTCTGAGGACTCAGGGCTTCTGCCTCTCAGACAGGACATGTTGCAACAGGGGCCCTGTCTGTTCCAAGACTTACCGCGGCTGCATTTGACGGCATGGCGGTTGAACGCCGGATCATAGTGGAAAAGGGCATTCCGGATGCAGTTATTCCTACGCTGATAATGGCTAGGAAAGACGTGACAGCAAGACTTTTTCACTGTATATAGCGAAAATAGGTTGCTTGGTGTGAGGCCGGGAAGGCCCTACAGAGGAATTCCAGCGGGGTCGATTCCTGCACTTCCTACAGTCAGGAGTGACTATGGGCCTAAAATTAGGATCCATAAAGGTCAAGATTTCGGCCCTATCCATTTTCTCTCAAAAAGAACTGGCCTCACTGCCTGAAGTTCAGACGTTGTTCCGGGGGTGCTGCATATTCAGCCTCCTTTTGGGCCACCGGTGGCACCTTGGGATCTTAACGTTGTGTTGGATTTCCTGAAATCCCACTGGTTTGAGCCACTTAAGACCGTGGAGCTAAAATATCTCACGTGGAAAGTGGTCATGCCATTGGCCTTAGCTTCGGCTAGGCGGGTGTCAGAATTGGCGGTTTTGTCATGTAAAAGCCCTTATCTGATCTTCCATATGGACAGGGCAGAATTGAGGACTCGTCCCCAATTTCTCCCTAGGGTGGTATCATCGTTTCATTTGAACCAGACTATTGTGGTGCCTGCGGCTACTAGGGACTTGGAGGATTCCAAGTTGCTGGACGTAGTCCGGGCTTTGAAAATTTATGTTTCCGGAACGGCGGGAGTCAGAAAGTCTGACTCGCTGTTTATTCTGTATGCAGCCAACAAGGTTGGCGCTCCTGCTTCGAAACAGACTATTGCTCGCTGGATCTATAGCACGATTCAGCTGGTTCACTCTGCGGCTGGATTGCCGCATCCAAAATGGTGAAAGCCCATTCCACAAGGAAGGTGGGCTCTTCTTGGGCGGCTGCCCGAGGGGTCTCGGCTTTACAGCTTTGCCGAGCTGCTACTTGGTCGGGGTCAAACAAGTTTGCTAAGTTCTACAAGTTTGATACCCTGGCTGAGGAGGACCTTGAGTTTGCTCATGCGGTGCTGCAGAGTCATCCGCACTCTCCCGCCCGTTTGGGAGCTTTGGTATAATCCCCATGGTCCTTACGGAGTTCCCAGCATCCACTAGGACGTCAGAGAAAATAAGAATTTACTCACCGGTAATTCTATTTCTCGTAGTCCGTAGTGGATGCTGGGCGCCCGTCCCAAGTGCGGACTCTCTGCAATACATGTATATAGTTATTGCTTAACTAAAGGGTTATTGTTATGAGCCATCCGTTAAATGAGGCTCAGTTGTTGTTCATACTGTTAACTGGGTATGGTTATCACAAGTTGTACAGTGTGATTGGTGTGGCTGGTATGAGTCTTACCCTGGATTCCAAATCCTTTCCTTGTTGTGTCAGCTCTTCCGAGCACAGTTTCCCTAACTGAGGTCTGGAGGAGGGGCATAGAGGGAGGAGCCAGTGCACACCAGATAGTACCTAATCTTTCTTTTAGAGTGCCCAGTCTCCTGCGGAGCCCGTCTATTCCCCATGGTCCTTACGGAGTTCCCAGCATCCACTACGGACTAGGAGAAATAGAATTACCGGTGAGTAAATTCTTATTTTCTCTAACGTCCTAGTGGATGCTGGGGACTCCGTAAGAACTATGGGGAATAGACGGGTTCCGCAGGAGACAGGGCACTTTAAGAAAGAATTTAGATTCTGGTGTGCTCTGGCTCCTCCCTCTGTGTCCCTCCTCCAGACCTCAGTTTGAATCTGTGCCCGGACGAGCTGGGTGCTGTTTAGTGAGCTCTCCTGAGCTTGCTATAAGAAAGTATTTTGTTAGGTTTTTTATTTTCAGGGAGATCTGCTGGCAACAGACTCCGTGCATCGTGGGACTGAGGGGAGAGAAGCAGCCCTACTCTTTGAAGATAGGTCCTGCTTCTTAGGCTACTGGACACCATTAGCTCCAGAGGGATCGTACACAGGATCTCACCCTTTGTCGTCCGATCCCGGAGCCGCGCCGCCGTCCCCCTCGCAGAGCCGGAAGACAGAAGCCGGGTGAAAGAAGCAAGAAGACTTCAAAATCGGCGGCAGAAGACTCCAGTCTTCACACTGAGGTAGCGCACAGCACTGCAGCTGTGCGCCATTGCTCCCACACTACACCCACATACTCCGGTCACTGTAGGGCGCAGGGGGGGGCGCCCTGGGCAGCAATTAGGACCTCTTGGCAAAAGTTGGGCATATATACAGTTGGGCACTGTATATATGCATGAGCCCCCGCCATTATATTGTACAGAAACGCGGGATAGAAGCCCGCCGCTGAGGGGGCGGGGCTTCTTCCTCAGCACTCACCAGCGCCATTTTTTCTCCACAGCTCCGCTGAGAGGAAGCTCCCCAGGCTCTCCCCTGCAGATTCACGGTAGAAGAGGGTAAAAAGAGAGGGGGGGCACATAAATTGGGCGCAAAAACATAATATACAGCAGCTACTGGGTTAACACTAAGTTACTGTATGATTCCTGGGACATATAGCGCTGGGATGTGTGCTGGCATACTCTCTCTCTGTCTCTCCAAAGGGCCTTGTGGGGGAACTGTCTTCAAAAAGAGCATCCCCTGTGTGTGTGGTGTGTCGGTACGCTTGTGTCGACATGTTTGACGAGGAAGGCTTTGTGGAAGCAGAGCGGGAGCAAATGAATGTGGTGTCTCCGCCGACACCTGATTGGATGGATATGTGGAAGGTTTTAAATGATAATGTTAATTCCTTGCATAAAAGGTTGGATAAACCTGAAACCTTAGGACAGTCGGGGTCTCAGCCCATGCCTGATCCTATGTCGCAGAGGCCGTCAGGGTCTCAGAAGCGCCCACTATCCCAAATTGTTGACACAGATACTGACACGGATTCTGACTCCAGTATCGATTACGATGATGCAAAGTTACAGCCTAAATTGGCTAAAGCCATCCGTTATATGATTATAGCAATGAAGGAGGTGTTGCACATCACAGAGGAAACCCCAGTCCCCGACAAGAGGGTTCATATGTATGGGGAAAAAAAGGCAGGTGGTGACCTTTCCCCCTTCACATGAGCTAAATGAGTTATGTGAAAAGGCTTGGGAATCTCCAGATAAAAAACTGCAGATTTCCAAATGGATGCTTATGGCGTATCCTTTCCCACCAACGGACAGGTTACGCTGGGAATCCTCCCCTAGGGTGGACAAAGCTCTAACACGCTTATCCAAGAGGGTAGCCCTGCCGTCACAGGATACGGCCACCCTAAAAGATGCTGCGGATAGATAGCAAGAGGGTACCCTGAAGTCCATTTATACACATTCAGGTACCTTACTAAGGCCGGCAATTGCGTCGGCCTGGGTGTGTAGTGCTGTAGCAGCATGGACGGATACCTTATCTGAGGAACTTGATACCTTGGACAAGGATACTATATTGATGACCCTGGGGCATATAAAAGACGCTGTCCTATATATGAGAGATGCTCAAAGAGACATTAGCCTACTGGGCTCTAGAATAAATGCAATGTTGATTTCTGCCAGAAGGGTCCTGTGGACTCGGCAATGGATAGGCGATGCCGACTCAAAAAGGCACATGGAGGTTTTACCTTACAAGGGTGAGGAATTGTTTGGGGAGGGTCTCTCGGACCTGGTCTCCACAGCTACTGCTGGAAAGTCAAATTTTTTGCCATTGTTCCCTCACAACCTAAGAGAGCACCGTATTACCAAATGCAGTCCTTTCGTTCACAAAAAGGCAAGAAAGTCCGAGGTGCGTCCTTTCTTGCCAGAGGCAGGGGCAGAGGAAAGAAGCTGCACAACACAGCTAGTTCCCAGGAACAGAAGTCCTCCCCGGCTTCCACTAAATCCACCACATGACGCTGGGGCTCCACAGGCGGAGCTAGGCCCGGTGGGGGCGCGTCTCCGAAATTTCAGCCACAAGTGGATTCACTCCCAGGTGGATCCCTGGGCAATAGAGATTGTGTTTCAGAGATACAAGCTGGAATTCGAGGAGATGCCCCCTCACCGATACCTCAAATCGTTTTGGAAAGGGAATTGTTTGGGGAGGGTCTCTCGGACCTGGTCTCCACAGCTACTGCTGGAAAGTCAAATTTTTTGCCATTGTTCCCTCACAACCTAAGAAAGCACCGTATTACCAAATGCAGTCCTTTCGTTCACAAAAAGGCAAGAAAGTCCGAGGTGCGTCCTTTCTTGCCAGAGGCGGGGGCAGAGGAAAGAAGCTGCACAACACAGCTAGTTCCCAGGAACAGAAGTCCTCCCCGGCTTCCACTAAATCCACCGCATGACACTGGGGCTCCACAGGCGGAGCTAGGCCCGGTGGGGGCGCGTCTCCGAAATTTCAGCCACAAGTGGGTTCACTCCCAGGTGGATCCCTGGGCAATAGAGATTGTGTCTCAGGGATACAAGCTGGAATTCGAGGAGATGCCCCCTCACCGATACCTCAAATCGGCCCTGCCAGCTTCCCCCTTAGAGAGGGAAATAGTGTTAGCTGCAATTCACAAATTGTATCTTCAGCAGGTGGTGGTCAAGGTTCCCCTCCTTCAACAAGGAAAGGGTTACTATTCGACCATGTTTGTGGTACGGAAACCGGACGGTTCGGTCAGACCCATATTGAATTTAAAATCCCTGAACATATACCTGAAAAGGTTCAAGTTCAAGATGGAATCGCTCAGAGCGGTCATCGCAAGCCTGGAAGGGGGGGATTTTTTGGTGTCTCTGGACATAAAGGATGCATACCTTCATGTCCCCATTTATCCACCTCATCAGGCGTACCTCAGATTTGTGGTACAGGATTGTCATTACCAATTCCAGACGTTGCCGTTTGGTCTCTCCACGGCACCGAGAATATTTACCAAGGTAATGGCGGAAATTATGGTGCTCCTGCGAAAGTAAGGGGTCACAATTATCCCATACTTGGACGATCTCATAAAGGCGAGGTCCAGGAAGCAGTTGCTGATCAGCGTAGCACGTAGTTACAACAGCACGGCTGGATTCTAAATATTCCAAAGTCGCAGTTGATTCCTACGACTCGTCTGCCCTTCCTGGGCATGATTCTGGACACAGACCAGAAGAGGGTTTATCTCCCGATGGAGAAGGCTCAGGAGCTCATGACACTGGTCAGAGACCTATTAAAACCAAAACAGGTGTCGGTGCATCACTGCACGCGAGTCCTGGGAAAGATGGTGGCATCATACGAGGCCATTCCCTTCGGCAGGTTCCATGCGAGGACCTTTCAATGGGATCTGTTGGACAAGTGGTCCGGATCACATCTTCAGATGCATCGGCTGATCACCCTATCCCCCAGGGCCAGGGTGTCTCTCCTGTGGTGGCTGCAGAGTGCTCACCTTCTCGAGGGCCGCAGATTCGGCATTCGGGACTGGGTCCTGGTGACCACGGATGCAAGCCTCCGAGGGTGGGGGGCAGTCACACAGGGAAGAAATTTCCAAGGTCTGTGGTCAAGTCAGGAGACTTGCCTTCACATCAATATCCTGGAACTAAGGGCCATATACAACGCCCTACGTCAAGCGGAGACCCTGCTTCGCGACCAATCGGTTCTGATTCAGTCAGACAACATCACTGCAGTGGCTCATGTAAACCGCCAAGGTGGCACAAGGAGCAGGGTGGCGATGGCGGAAGCCACCAGAATTCTTCGCTGGGCGGAGAATCACGTAAGCGCACTGTCAGCAGTGTTCATTCCGGGAGTGGACAACTGGGAAGCAGACTTCCTCAGCAGGCACGACCTCCACCCGGGAGAGTGGGGACTTCATCAAGAAGTCTTCACGCAGATTGCAAGTCGGTGGGAACTGCCACAGGTGGACATGAGACCCTCAGGCGATAGCTGTAGACGCACTAGTGACACCATGGGTGTTCCAGTCGGTTTATGTATTTTCTCCTCTTCCTCTCATACCCAAGGTGCTGAGAATCATAAGAAAAAGAGGAGTGAGAACAATACTTATTGTTCCGGATTGGCCAAGAAGGACTTGGTATCCAGATCTGCAAGAAATGCTCACAGAGGACCCATGGCCTCTGCCTCTAAGACAGGACTTGTTGCAACAGGGGCCCTGTCTGTTCCAAGACTTACCGCGGCTGCATTTGACGGCATGGTGGTTGAACGCCGGATCCTAGCAGAAAAAGGCATTCCGGATGAGGTTATTCCTACGCTGATAAAGGCTAGGAAGGACGTGACGGCTAAACATTATCACCGTATATGGCGAAAATATGTTGCTTGGTGTGAGGCCAGGAATGCCCCCACGGAGGAATTCCAGCAGGGCCGTTTCCTTCACTTCCTACAGTCGGGAGTGACTTTGGGCCTAAAATTGGGTTCCATTAAGGTCTAGATTTAGGCCCTGTCTATTTTCTTTCAAAAAGAACTGGCTTCTCTGCCTGAAGTTCAGACGTTTGTAAAGGGAGTGCTGCATATTCAGCCCCCTTTTGTGCCTCCAGTGGCACCTTGGGATCTTAACGTGGTGTTGAGTTTCCTGAAGTCACACTGGTTTGAGCCACTTAAAACCGTGGAGTTAAAATTTCTCACGTGGAAGGTGGTCATGCTGTTAGCCTTGGCTTCAGCTAGGCGTGTGTCAGAATTAGCGGCTTTGTCACATAAAAGCCCCTATCTGGTTTTCCATATGGACAGGGCAGAATTGCGGACCCGTCCACAATTTCTGCCAAAAGTGGTGTCATCTTTTCATACGAACCAACCTATTGTGGTGCCTGTGGCTACTCGTGACTTGGAGGATTCAGAGTTACTAGATGTAGTCAGGGCTTTGAAGGTTTATGTAGCCAGAACGGCTAGAGTCAGGAAAACTGAATCGCTGTTTATCCTGTATGCATCCAACAAGCTGGGTGCTCCTGCTTCAAAGCAAACTATTGCTCGCTGGATCTGTAACATGATTCAGCAGGCTCATTCTGCGGCTGGATTGCCGCTGCCAAAATCAGTAAAAGCCCACTCCACAAGGAAGGTTGGCTCTTCTTCGGCAGCTGCCCGAGGGGTCTCGGCATTACAGCTTTGCCGAGCAGCTACTTGGTCAGGTTCGAACACTTTTGCAAAGTTCTACAAGTTTGATACCCTGGCTGAGGAGGACCTTGTGTTTGCTTATTCGGTGCTGCAGAGTCATCCGCACTCTCCCGCCTGTTTGGAAGCTTTGGTATAATCCCCATGGTCCTTACAGAGTCCCCGGCATCCACTAGGACGTTAGAGAAAATAAGATTTTACTTACCGGTAAATCTATTTCTCGTAATCCGTAGTGGATGCTGGGCGCCCGTCCCAAGTGTGGACTTCTTCTGCAATACTTGTATATAGTTATTGCTTAAATAAGGGTTATGTTATGGTTGCATCAGGGTTGATCTGATGCTCCGTTGTTGTTCATACTGTTAACTAGGTAAGTTTATCACAAGTTATACGGTGTGACTGGTATGAGTCTTGCCCTGGATTCCAAAATCCTTTCCTTGTACTGTCAGCTCTTCCGGGCACAGTTTCTCTAACTGAGGTCTGGAGGAGGGACATAGAGGGAGGAGCCAGAACACACCAGAATCCAAATTCTTTCTTAAAGTGCCCTGTCTCCTGCGGAGCCCGTCTATTCCCCATGGTCCTTACGGAGTCCCCAGCATCCACTACGGACTACGAGAAATAGATTTACCGGTAAGTAAAATCTTATTTTTAATTTTTTTTGTATTCTTTAGTTCTTGGAACTAGCTCCAGAGACAAATTATCAGTTATAAAACATATTATCAATAAAATCATTTCCGTAAAATCAATAAAATAAGCATCTGAACTTGTATCTAAATTAGGAAGCTACAGTACTATAAACTGTGTATCAACCTGTAATTTTGGGTAAGATCCGTTGTATATAGATGTACATACTTGTCCTGTGTTTATGTGCGATTAGTTTAATTGTGTGACTAGCTGGCTCTGCAGAGTTTTGTGTCAGGTTACAATTTAATAATGATAATAATACAGAGTTGTGTCTTTTTTCTAAGATCCCAGTGTTGGCGGCTTTATAAAGGTTGCAGACTTTGAAATGGCAGCAAGGAAAGGTGAGATGTGTGGAATATAATGCAGATGTGTTACTGTGTCTGCCTCTTTTACAAACACTTGCTTAAATGTTGTTTAACCACACGTATGGGATACGCAGCCAGGAGTGACCTGACCAGGTCGTATCCCATACGCCGGTGCTTCCCTGCTGTGTCCCCCATCTTTAATGGAGGAAGACTTCCTCCTGCCGCTGCAACTATGCTGATCAGCTGCAACAGGGGGTACTGATGATCAGTCTCCTCTGCCCCACTGCGCTCAGCAGTGAGGTGGGGCTATAGTGGGGGGAGGGGAAGAGGTTGTTGTAAAAGGTAGGGGGTTATCTTCTGGCATTGGGGGTGGGTAGGGGGCTGTATAATGCTGCCCAATTTATATATATATATATATATATATATATATATATATACATACATATACTCCATGGAGAGGGGGAGCACTAAACAATAGGGGTCCATTGACACTGGGGGTGAGGGTGAGTTGCTCTGCCGCTGAGATCTGTTGCCACTTGTGGGGTAGGGGTTGAAACTGTTGGGGATCTTTTGACACTGGAGGAACTATTTCTGATGGGGAGTGGGAAGTAATTTTACAGATGGGTCCTATGGACACGGTGGGGATTGGGGGGTAAGAGCGGTGAAACACCCCCTAGGTATATTTTTATTTTATTTTTATTTTTTTAAAGGGGGTAGAAAAAATAAATATCGCCTGTTAAGTGGTTAAAGCAATTTTAGATGTATACATAAAAGTATACTGTACTGTACTGTAGTTCTTTCAATATATGCAGTCTTTTCTATACCCTTTTTATTCACATGGTGATGTGCATGCTAATTAGTAGGCCAGAAGAAGCAACATTTGTCATTCTAAGCACTAAATGCCCATGGTACTAAGCCCAACTTGAATATTCATTTGAATATGAATGAAGGTGGCTGGTATAGGTCTTTCAGTAGCTATAATAATGTGTAGCCCCTCAATTCACGGCCCATAATCCTAAAGGCTCAACCAAAAATTTTCTTTGCATTCCAAATAGAATGCAACAGAAGAGCCCTGCCAGGGAAACAGCACAGAGAAGCTACATTGTTTCCTGTGCCATCTACTTGGAGAGCAGTGATAGATGTGGCATGGATGGGAGACTATGAGAAGACTGTGCAGACATCCTCTCTATAGATACCCCTGTAACTCCATTTCTCATGATCTCTGCAAGTGGCTAAAAGTAGTTTAAGCTTGCTGTACCACAGATTCTGGAGCCATGCAGACAGATTGTTGATCTCTGGCTGGTGACCGTTAACTGTTTGTAGTCTAGATTGTACTAGAGGGTCTCCCTACACCCTGCTCTGCCTTGGCTCTGAACATACCGGTGTGGTTTGTAGCTAGAGACCCTGATCTGGTCAAATGAATGATGGCAAGAGCATAATCTAAATAATATGCTAAGAGGGGCGCTGTGTCGCTGGCTCTGATTTCTGTGTCTCTCTGAGGACCCTGCCTACATATACTGAGTTTTCATTAGGGTGTGTGTGTGTCCAGGGACTGTGTGTCTTGTACAGCAGAATGCCTCTCATCCCCTGGGGACTCACTACCCTGTCTGTACTCAGGATAGTTTTCACTCCCAGTTCAGTGTTGCTGAACCCCCATGGTTGGCCTCCATTAAAGGGATGATTTCAAATATTTCTACTAAGCTGTCTCATACTGTGAATGAGACAAAATTCTTACAGCAGTCTATGGATGACCTTATAAATAGATATTCAGCTCCCATTCCTGCACCCCACACTCTTGCCATTTGCCCACAAAAACATACTCTGGCCCAAATCATGCAGGGTGATACTGATCCCGACACGTATGATCCAGAGGAGGGTGAAGTGGATGCGAGTGGGGGGGGATGCTGTACTGTCACGGGGTATACAGGCCCTCATTGAGGCTATCAGATCTGTCCTACATATTCCTGACAAGACTGAATGATGTGGAAGAGGAATCTTATTTTAACACTAAAAAGAAATCCTCAGCTACTTTCCCCGCTTCAAAGGAATTAAATGCCCTGTTTGAAGAGATGTGGGTGAACCCTGACAAAAAGTTTCAGATCCCTAAAAGGCTGATTTTTTTCTTTCCTTTTCCTGCGGAGGATAGGAAGAAATGGGAAAATGCGCAGATTGTGGATGCATCAGTGTCCAGGTTGTCACGTAAGATAGTCTTACCGGTTCCCGGGGCCGCGTCACTGACCGCAAAATTGAGACCACTTTCAAATCTTTATACACTGCGGCTGGGATGGCCCAGAGGCCCACTATTGCTTGTGCATGGATCACTAGGGCCATTGCTAAGTGGTCAGGTAACCTAATTTACGGCTTAGATTCCTTACCCAGGGGGGAGATTATTTTACTCCTACAGCATATTCAGGATTCTGCTAGCTTTAGGATGGAGGGCTTAAAGGAAATTGGTTTGCTCAACGCACACACCACTGCCATGACAGTGTCAGCACGCAGAGGCTTGTGGCTACACCAGTGGACTGCGATGCGGATTCCAGCAAAGGCGTGGAAAGACTACCATTCACGGATGAGGCTCTTTTTGGAGATAAACTGGATACGTGGATATCCAAAGCTACGGTGGGTAAGTCTACATACCTTCCTTCCGCAGCAACCCCAGCTAGGAAAACCTACTCTGCTCCAACTCTGCAGTCCTTTCGGACTGCTAAATTTTAAGGAAAATCCAAGGGTTCTTCTACAACCTTCAGAGGCGGTAAAAGTAAACCCAGAAAACCCACTGCTGCAAGTTCTCAGGAACACACCTCCGGATCTGCTTCCTCAAAGCTTTCAGCATGACGGTGGACCGCACTGCCTGGAAGACAGGCAGGTGGGAGCCCGGTTACGTTATTTCAGTCACATATGGGCGACATCATGTCAAGATCCCTGGGTCAAAGAGCTTATCGCACAGGGATACAGACTGGAATTTCAGGAACTTCCACCTCCCAGGTACTTCAAATCCGGCTTACCAGCTTCTCCAGAAGCAGGTTTGACTTTGCAGGCAGCGATTCAAAAACTGGTACAGGTCATTGTTCCAGTTCCATTACACCTACAAAACAAGGGTTATTATTCCAACCTGTTTGTAGTACCGAAACTGGACGGTTCGGTAAGGCCCATTTTAAACCTCAAGTCACTGAACCCGTACTTACGGGTGTTCAAATTCAAGATGGAGTCTCTGAGAGCGGTGATCTCAGGTCTGGAGGAGGGGGAATTCCTGGTGTCTCTCGACATCAAGGATGCGTACCTTCACATTCCGATTTGCCCGCCTCATCAGACATATCTAAGTTTGCACTGCAGGACTGTCACTACCAGTTTCAGGCCCTGCCATTTGGCCTCTCCACTGCACCGAGGGTTTTCACCAAGGTGATGGCAGAGATGATGTTTCTCCTCCGCAAACAGGGAGTGAGCATCATACCATACCTGGACGACCTGCTGATAAAAGCGCCTTCCAGGGAGAGGTTGTTGGACAGCATTGCCCTCTCAACCAGACTTCTCCAGGATCACGGGTGGATTCTGAACCTACCAATATCCCACCTGGAACCAAAATGGAGGCTTCCGTTCCTAGGAATGATCCTGGATACGGAGGAACAAAAGGTGTTCCTTCCCTTGGAAAAGGCATTGGTGCGGTCAGTGGTGCGGGATGTCCTAAAACCAACCAGGATATCGGTGCATCTGTGCATTCGCCTACTGGGGAAGATGATAGCCTCTTACGAGGCTCTGCAGTACGGAAGGTTTCATGCCAGACCATTGGACAAATGGTCCGGATCACATCTTCACTTGCACCAGAGGATACGTCTGTCGCCAAAAGCCAGGAGTTCTCTTCTATGGTGGCTCCAGACTTCTCACCTGACTGAGGGTCGACGGTTCGGGATTCAAAATTGGATTCTGCTAACTACAGATGCAAGCCTCAGAGGTTGGGGAGCAGTCACCCAAGGAGAACAGTTCCAAAGAAAATGGTCAAGTAAGGAAGCCATTCTTCTGATCAATATTCTGGAACTGAGGGACATATACAATGCCCTTCTACAGGCATCGCATTTTCTTCAAGATCAAGCCATTCAGGTTCAGTCGGACAATGTGACGGCCGTAACGTACATAAACAGGGCGGAACGAAGAGCAGAGCTGCAATGTCAGAGGTAACAAAAATTCTCTGGGCAGAAAGACACGCGGTGGCGCTGTCGGCACTCTTCATTCCGGGAATAGACAACTGGGAAGCGGACTTTCTCAGCAGACACTACCTCCATCCAGGAGAGTGGGTGCTTCACCCGCAGGTATTCGAGTCCTTAACAAGTCTGTGGGGAATTCCACAGATAGACATGATGGCCTCTCGTCTCAACAAGAAGCTAAAGCGCTATTGTTCCAGGTCGAGGGACCCACAAGCAGTGGCGGTGGACGCTCTGGTGACTCCATGGGTTTACCAGATGGTTTACGTGTTCCCACATCTTCCACTGATCCTAAGAATTCTCAAAAGAATAAAAAGGGAAAAGGTTCAAGCAATTCTCATTGCTCCAGATTGACCGAGAAGGGCCTGGTACGCGGATCTACTGGAGTTGCTCCTGGAGGACCCGTGGCCTCTACATCTGCGAGAGGATCTTCTGCAACAGGGGCCATTCGTCTATCAAGACTTACCGCGGCTACGTTTGACAACATGGAAGTTGAACGGCAGATTTTAGCCCGGAAAGGCATTCCGAACAAGGTTGTTATTCCAACCCTGATCCAAGCTAGGAAAGGGGTAACGTCTAAACATTACCACCGTATTTGGAAAAAATACGTCTCGTGGTGTGAAAACAGGAAATATCCTGCAGTGGAATTTCAACTGGGACGTTTTCTCCTTTTTCTAGTCAGGTGTGGATGTGGGTCAACGTTTGGGCTCCTTGAAAGTTCAGATTTCGGCCTTGTCCATTTTCTTCCTGAAACAATTGGCTTCCCTCCCTGAGGTTAAGACATTCTTGAAGGGTTTTCTGCACATCCAACCGCCCTATGGTCTCCCACGGCACCTTGGGATCTTAACGTGGTGTTGCGGTTTCTGCAATCGGACTGGTTTGAACCTTTACAGGAGGTAGACGTTAAGTGTCTTACGTCTCACAAAAGCCCCTATTTGGTTTTTCATGAGGATAGAGCTGAACTCAACTCGTCAGCAATTTCTTCCTAAGGTGGTGTCTGCGTTTCATACCAACCAACCTATTGTGGTTCCGATGCTTACGGACACCTCTGCTACCTCAAAGTCCCTAGTTGTTGTGAGGGCTTTGAGGATGTACGTGAAGAGGACAGCTCGTCACAGAAAATCTGACTCACTGTTCTCTATGATCCCAAGAAAATTGGGTGTCCTGCTTCAAAGCAGTCTATTGCTCGCTGGATCAGGCTTACTATCCAGCAGGTTTATTCATCGGCAGGATTGCCGATTCAGAAAGTACAGGCTCACTCTACTATGTCAGGTGGTTCTACCTGGGCGGCTGCCCGGGGAGTCTCGGCGTTACAGCTCTGCCGAGCAGGTTCAAACACGTTTGCTAAGTTCTACAAGGTCGATACTTTGGCCTCTGAGGACCTTCAGTTTGGTCAATCAGTTCTGCAGGAACCTCAGCACTCAACCACCCGGTTTGGGAGCTTTGGTACATCCCCATGGTACTAATGTGGACCCCAGTATCCTCTAGGACGTAAGAGAAAATAGGATTTTAATTACCTGCCGGTAAATCCTTTTCTCGTAGTCCGTGGAGGATACTGGGCACCCGCCCAGTGCTTCGTGTTTCCTGCCCTGTTAATTCGTTAAGTAATGTTGTTGGTTCCGCTGTTGCTGTTCCTGTTCAGTTTGGTAGTATGGTTTTCCTCTTGTTTGTGTGTGTGCTGGTTCGAATGTCACCACTGTTCAGTTAGACATACTTCGAGAGAAGAATTTGTCTCCTCGAGCACAGTTTCTAGACTGAGTCTGGTAGGAGGGGAATTGAGGGAGGAGCCAGCCCACACTATTGATTTCTTAAAGTGCCCATGGCTCCTAGTGGAGCCGTCTATACCCCATGGTACTAATGTGGACCCCAGTATCCTCCACGGACTACGAGAAAAGGATTTACCGGTAGGTAATTAAAATCCTATTTTTTAAAATTTCCAGTCGGTAGGCATGAATCTCTGCTGTATAAGGACGTAACTCATATTCAGTCTTCATATCTGGTGACCGTGATGTCCCCTGTGCAGGAACAATCCTCTTTAACAGCATATATGCATACTTATTACATGTTGGGTTTTTTAACAATATTTACTTTATTGACTCACCAAGGAAATAACAGCAAGTCCTCAAGTGAGAGTAAACCATATACAATGAAAGACAGCAGAGTCCATCAAGACCAAACAAAAAGTCTTCGAAACAAAATATTGATAAATGTATTGTATAGTAGAGCAAATAATATGGAGAGCTTGGAGTCGAGCCAAACGACAGAATCCCGAGGTTGCTTGTGGGGAGTTTGGGTTTAGGCTGCAGGGAGAGGGTTAGGGCTAGGCTCCAGGAAAGGGGGGGTTAAGTTTAGGCACCATCGGGGAGGGTTAGGGTTAGGCTGCGGGGAGAGGGGGGGAGGGTAGAGGTAGGCTAGGACTGCGGTAAGGTGGGGTTAGGTTTAGGCACCACCAGGGGAGGGTTAGGGGGAGAGGGTTAGCATACTTACCCGACCCTTGTCAGGATTCTAACCATCAGGATGGCGCAGTCGGTATTCTGACTGCCGGCATCCAGAACGACAGCATTTCAGCCACAACCCTAGCCAAGTAGCCTTAGTCCAGTGAAATAGAAATTGGCGGATCTTGGAGAAAGATATGTGTACATACTACAGGGTACTGCAGAAACATGGAATGATAGCATCTTCAGTGGAAGCAGGAAGAACCTCTGTGAAACGTTCCCATGTGGCAAAAAAATGTTTTGTTGTTCTTTCTGGAGCGATGCTTCCAATACTTCTAATTTTATAAAACTAGCCATTGCTTGGCACTCTTGCATGCTCTCCTAGATCATAGTGCCAATGATCACCAAATGTCCTTCATATGCTTGATATACACAAGCAGCCACAAGGAAATAGTTGCTTTTCTTTGGTTTTATAAGTATTAATTATTTAAGAATGTCATAGATTTTGAAATTTTCCATCAAATGCGACCACTTCTGTATATTGGCAGCAAAACAATATACGGAAATATTTAGAACTTTTCACCCATTCAGTCTGGCAAGAGCAATAGGCACTATATAGCACTTAGAACTTTGATATATGATTTATTTTTCCTATGGACCGTAAGCTGTCGAGAAGGGCCCTCTTTCCTCTTTGTCTCTCTGCTAATAACCAGTCTTATTTTATTTATTTGTTCTGAATTGTAAAGTGCTATAGAGCATGTTGGGGCTGTATAAATAAATGTTTTTAGAAAGTGTTTTTTTTTTCTTTTTTATTAATAGAATGTATGGCCATAGAAAAGAAAGCGGGCGAGAATGCATTCCTCTGTATGGATTTGACTTATATAACACGTCTTCTTAAGGAGATGGGTTTTCCAAAAGACAAACGACTTAAGGTAATATCTATAAATTGCTCTTTTCAAGTATAATATTGTACATTTAATATGAGATTCTTGTAATGCCCCTTTCAGACACAAATCTTGCGTTTGATCCGGGATAATGAACACTGTTTCAACCTGTATTTATACCCCTTTCACACCGAGCCAATGACCCAGGAAAAACCAAGGGCTTGTGTCGTCGTGAATGGATTGACCTGGGTCTGAGCCGGATATGCCGTGTACTGAAAGAGTGTTCCCAGGTGTAATGTTAAAAATGTGACCTTTGACCCACGCGAATAGTCTGTGTGAAGCTTGCATATTGTCCTTGTTTATAGCAAAACATCCTGTTGTCTAGAACAGAATTCCTGCTCAGTGACATGCGCAGATAAGATGTTATTGTGCTTAAGATATGTTAACAGCATAGAAAACTAAGGGCGGTATCCAGGGGTGCTGGAATGCTTTAGGTGGGGGGGGTTAGAAAAAAATATATTTTTGCAACCCCATGGTGCAAGGCCAGTGGTGCAAGTAGAAATATTTTCTTAGTGGTACTGAGTGCCGAAAAATGGGCGTGGTCATGTGTTGTAACACACGACAGACCCTTTTTTGGGGGGGGGATTCTGGAGGCAAGGCTAAAAATATATAGTAATGCCTCCAGTATAATAGAAATAATAAGAATTTACTTACCGATAAATCTATTTCTCATAGTCCGTAGTGGATGCTGGGGACTCCGTAAGGACCATGGGGATAGCGGCTCCGCAGGAGACTGGGCACAAAGTAAAAAGCTTTAGGACTACCTGGTGTGCACTGGCTCCTCCCCCTATGACCCTCCTCCAAGCCTCAGTTAGGATACTGTGCCCGGACGAGCGTACACAATAAGGAAGGATTTTGAATCCCAGGTAAGACTCAAACCAGCCACACCAATCACACCGTACAACTTGTGATCTGAACCCAGTTAACAGCATGATAACAAAGGAGCCTCTGAAAAGATGGCTCACAACAATAATAACCCGATTTTTGTAACAATAACTATGTACAAGTATTGCAGACAATCCGCACTTGGGATGGGCGCCCAGCATCCACTACGGACTATGAGAAATAGAATTATCGGTAAGTAAATTCTTATTTTCTCTAACGTCCTAAGTGGATGCTGGGGACTCCGTAAGGACCATGGGGATTATAACAAAGCTGCCAAACGGGCAGGAGAGTGCGGATGACTCTGCAGCACCGAATGAGAGAACTCCAGGTCCTCCTCAGCCAGGGTATCAAATTTGTAGAATTTAGCAAACGTGTTTGCCCCTGACCAAGTAGCTGCTCGGCAAAGTTGTAAAGCCGAGACCCCTCGGGCAGCCGCCCAAGATGAGCCCACTTTCCGTGTGGAATGGGCTTTTACAGATTTTGGCTGTGGCAGGCCTGCCACAGAATGTGCAAGCTGAATTTTACTACAAATCCAACGAGCAATCGTCTGCTTAGAAGCAGGAGCACCCAGCTTGTTGGGTGCATACAGGATAAACAGCGAGTCAGATTTTCTGACTCCAGCCGTCCTGGAAACATATATTTTCAGGGCCCTGACTACGTCTAGCAACTTGGAATCCTCCAAGTCCCTAGTAGCCGCAGGCACCACAATAGGCTGGTTTAAGTGAAATGCTGAAACCACCTTAGGAAGAAATTGAGGCCGAGTTCTCAATTCTGCCCTATCCGTATGAAAAATTAGGTAAGGGCTTTTATAGGATAAAGCCGCCAATTCTGATACACGCCTGGCTGAAGCCAGGGCTAACATCATTACCACTTTCCATGTGAGATATTTTAAGTCCACAGTGGTGAGTGGTTCAAACCAATGTGATTTTAGGAATCCCAAAACTACATTGAGATCCCAAGGTGCCACTGGAGGCACAAAAGGAGGCTGTATATGCAGTACCCCCTTGACAAACGTCTGAACTTCAGGAACTGAAGCTAGTTCTTTTTGGAAGAATATTGACAGGGCCGAAATTTGAACCTTAATGGACCCTAATTTTAGGCCCATAGACAGTCCTGTTTGCAGGAAATGCAGGAAACGACCCAGTTGAAATTCCTCTGTAGGGGCCTTCCTGGCCTCACACCACGCAACATATTTACGCCAAATACGGTGATAATGTTGCACAGTTACATCCTTCCTGGCTTTGATCAGGGTAGGGATGACTTCATCCGGAATGCCTTTTTCCTTCAGGATCCGGAGTTCAACCGCCATGCCGTCAAACGCAGCCGCGGTAAGTCTTGAAACAGACATGGTCCCTGCTGGAGCAGGTCCTTTCTTAGAGGTAGAGGCCACGGGTCTTCCGTGAGCATCTCTTGAAGTTCCGGGTACCAAGTCCTTCTTGGCCAATCCGGAGCCACGAGTATAGTCTTTACTCCTCTCCTTCTTATGATTCTCAATACCTTGGGTATGAGAGGTAGAGGAGGGAACACATACACTGATCGGTACATCCACGGTGTTACCAGAGCGTCCACAGCTATTGCCTGAGGGTCCCTTGACCTGGCGCAATATCTGTCCAGTTTTTTGTTGAGGCGGGACGCCATCATGTCCACCTTTGGTTTTTCCCAACGGTTCACAATCATGTGGAAGACTTCTGGGTGAAGTCCCCACTCCCCCGGGTGGAGATCGTGTCTGCTGAGGAAGTCTGCTTCCCAGTTGTCCACTCCCGGAATGAACACTGCTGACAGTGCTATTACATGATTTTCCGCCCAGCGAAGAATCCTTGCAACTTCCGTCATTGCCCTCCTGCTTCTTGTGCCGCCCTGTCTGTTTACTCGTTCGGGCACAAAATCTTAACTGAGGCTTGGAGGAGGGTCATAGGGGGAGGAGCCAATGCACACCAGGTAGTCCTAAAGCTTTTTACTTTGTGCCCAGTCTCCTGCGGAGCCGCTATCCCCATGGTCCTTACGGAGTCCCCAGCATCCACTTAGGACGTTAGAGAAATATAGTGATACCTCCAGTATAATAGAAATATATAGTGATACCGCCAGTATAATAGAAATATATAGTAATGCCCCCAATTTAAGAACAATATACAGTAATGCCTCCATTATAACAGGAAAATACAGCCACTGTCACACTCCCAGTAACCCTGACAATGTGGGAGGAGCTGTCATGCTGCCAAGCACCATGGTCTTGTTGCTTTGTGGCACATTATAAATGGAGTAATGGCAAAGTGTGTGGCAGGTGGTACTGCGTACCCGCTGCCAAATTCTTAAGGGTACTCCGTGCCCGAGCGTACCTGCATACTTGCACCGCTGGTGCAGGCCCACTCTCCCTTTTTAGCCACCCACTGCTGTGCGGATGAGCGCTTACCTCCAGATCCATGCTGGCGGCATCTCTTTTAAGAACAGTCTGCTATCGCAGGGTGCTTTGTCCTCCTATATTCATTTGTGTCCTAGCCGCCGCTGGCCGTCTCTCCTTCACAGATGCATTACTGGGAGGAGGTGTGGCCGGGCTGGGATATCCCAGGACTATAGCCATACCTCCTCCCAGTAATACAGCTGTGAAGGAGAGACAGTCAGCCAGGACACAACTGAAGATAGGAGGACACGGGACCCTGCGGTAGCAGATTGTTTATAAAGAAGATGCCGCCTGTGGAGATCCAAAAGTAAGCACTCCCCTGCACCTCTGTCATATTTTGGGGGAGCAAGCTGCAAAAACACATGGGATCGGAGATAAATCCCTGATCCCATGTGTTATCGCGGCTCCAACGGCTGCTTATCGGAGATTGTGCTTTGCGTGCATGCTTAATCAGGGTCCACACACAGCTTTCCAGGTAAATAAATGACATGATTGCTACTTTACTGGCAGCATAAATGAAATGAAGACGACAAACAGCCTAGTTCCCCCATTCAGGGCACTAACTCACTTCTTCGCCCCTCACTGTACTTGGGCAGCTAGTCTGCATCACAAAGTCTTGCCTGCTGCTTGCAGGTACCCCAGGCTGCGGCCTGTCTTGGCTTGTCTAAGGCTACTCAAAGTCACTTAGTATTTGTTGGTTTTCCCCGTCTCCTACAGGTTTACACTGGCCTCCTGACCTAATCACAATCAAGGCTCAGTGGCCTGGTTTATTCCTAGCAACATAAACTCAGTTTGGTGGTCTTCGATGCCTTCTGTAGGTTTAAGCACTGGCCTCCTGTCCCTCAATGGCTTCCATAGCCAACTGGGCTCTTTGACTTACCTTGCAGCATGACTGCTTTCCCATCCTCACTTTGACTGGATACAGAGGCAACATTCTTCCAGACTGACTCACCTCCACAGCAATTAGGTGTTCTTACACATGCCTTTTCTTCCCTGTGTGGACAAATCCCTTCTGCCCCACACAAAATCCATGTTTGACTAATGCTATAGATCTATCTATCTACAGTGCATCTGGAAAGTATTCACATATCTTCACTTTTTCACATTTTGTTATGTTACAGCTTTATTCCAAAATGGAATAAATTCATTTTCTCTGACGTCCTAGTGGATGCTGGGAACTCCGTAAGGACCATGGGGAATAGCGGCTCCGCAGGAGACTGGGCACAAATAGAAAGCTTTAGTACTACCTGGTGTGCACTGGCTCCTCCCCCTATGACCCTCCTCCAAGCCTCAGTTAGATTTTTGTGCCCGAACGAGAAGGGTGCACACTAGGGGCTCTCCTGAGCTTCTTAGTGAAAGTTTTAGTTTAGGTTTTTTATTTTCAGTGAGACCTGCTGTCAACAGGCTCACTGCATCGAGGGACTAAGGGGAGAAGAAGCGAACTCACCTGCGTGCAGAGTGGATTGGGCTTCTTAGGCTACTGGACACCATTAGCTCCAGAGGGACCGATCACAGGCCCAGCCTTGGAGCTCGGTCCCAGAGCCGCGCCGCCGGCCCCCTTACAGAGCCAGAAGCAAGAACAGGTCCGGAAAATCGGCGGCAGAAGACATCCTGTCTTCCACAAGGTAGCGCACAGCACTGCAGCTGTGCGCCATTGCTTCTCAGCACACTTCACACTCCGGTCACTGAGGGTGCAGGGCGCTAGGGGGGGGGCGCCCTGAGCAGCAATAGAAACACCTTGGCTGGCGAAAATGCATCACATATAGCCCCCTGGGCTATATGGATGAATTTTAACCCCTGCCAGATTTCCACAAAAAGCGGGAGAAAGGCCGCCGAGAAGGGGGCGGAGCCTATCTCCTCAGCACACAGGTGCCATTTTCCCTCACAGCTCCGCTGGAAGGACGTCTCCCTGACTCTCCCCTGCAGTCCTGCACTTCAGAAACAGGGTAAAAAAGAGAGGGGGGCACTAATTGGCGGGATATTAACAATACAGCAGCTATAAAGGGAGAAACACTTATATAAGGTTGTCCCTATATATATATATATATATATATATATATATATATATATATATAGCGCTCTGGTGTGTGCTGGCATACTCTCCCTCTGTCTCCCCAAAGGGCTAGTGGGGTCCTGTCCTCTATCAGAGCATTCCCTGTGCGTGTGCTGTGTGTCGGTACGTTTGTGTCGACATGTATGAGGAGGAAAATGATGTGGAGGCGGAGCAATTGCCTATAATAGAGATGTCACCCCCTAGGGAGTCGACACCTGAGTGGATGGCTTTATGGAAGGATTTACGTGACAATGTCAGCTCCTTACAAAAGACAGTTGATGACATGAGACAGCCGGCTAATCAGCTAGTCCCTGTCCAGGCGTCTCAGAAACCATCAGGGGCTCTAAAACGGCCGTTACCTCAGATGGTAGATACAGACGTCGACACGGATACTGACTCCAGTGTCGACGGTGAGGAGACAAACGTGACTTCCAGTAGGGCCACACGTTACATGATCACGGCAATGAGAGAGGTTTTAAACATTTCTGATACTGCAAGTACCACTAAAAAGGGTATTATGTGGGGTGTGAAAAAACTACCCGTAGTTTTTCCTGAATCAGATGAATTAAATGAGGTGTGTGATGAAGCGTGGGTTTCCCCCGATAAAAAACTGATAATTTCTCAAAAGTTATTGGCATTATACCCTTTCCCGCCAGAGGTTAGGGCGCGTTGGGAAACACCCCCTAGAGTGGATAAAGCACTCACACGCTTATCAAAACAAGTGGCGTTACCGTCTCCTGATACGGCCGCCCTCAAGGAACCAGGTGACAGAAAACTGGAGAATATCCTAAAACGTATATACACACATACTGGTGTTATACTGCGACCAGCAATCGCCTCAGCCTGGATGTGCAGCGCTGGGGTGGCTTGGTCGGATTCCCTGACTGAAAATATTGATACCCTGGATAGGGACAGTATATTGTTGACTATAAAGCATTTAAAAGATGCATTTCTATATATGCGAGATGCACAGAGGGATATTTGCACTCTGGCATCAAGAGTGAGTGCGCTGTCCATTTCTGCCAGAAGAGGGTTATGGACGCGACAGTGGTCAGGTGATGCGGATTCTAAACGGCATATGGAAATATTGCCTTATAAAGGGGAGGAGTTATTTGGGGTCGGTCTATCGGACCTGGTGGCCACGGCAACTGCTGGGAAATCCACATTTATACCCCAGGTCGCCTCTCAGCATAAAAAGACGCCGTCTTATCAGGCGCAGTCCTTTCGTCCCCATAAGGGCAAGCGGGCAAAAGGTTCCTCTTTTCTGCCCCGGGGCAGAGGAAGGGGAAAAAGACTGCAACAGACAGCCAATTCCCAGGAACAAAAGCCCTCTCCCGCTTCTGCCAAGTCCTCAGCATGACGCTGGGGCCTTACAAGCGGACTCAGGCACCGTGGGGGCCCGTCTCAAGAATTTCAGCGCGCAGTGGGCTCACTCGCAAGTGGACCCCTGGATCCTTCAAGTAGTATCTCAGGGGTACAAATTGGAGTTCGAGACGTCTCCCCCTCGCCGGTTCCTGAAGTCTGCTTTACCAACGTCTCCCTCCGACAGGGAGGCAGTATTGGAGGCAGTTCACAAGCTGTATTCCCAGCAGGTGATAATCAAGGTACCCCTCCTGCAACAAGGGAAGGGGTATTATTCCACGCTGTTTGTGGTACCGAAGCCGGACGGCTCGGTGAGACCTATTTTAAATCTGAAGTCTTTGAACACTTACATACAGAGGTTCAAATTCAAGATGGAGTCACTCAGGGCAGTGATCGCGAACCTGGAAGAGGGGGACTATATGGTGTCTCTGGACATCAAAGATGCCTACCTCCATGTCCCCATTTACCCTTCTCATCAAGGGTACCTCAGGTTTGTGGTACAAAACTGTCACTATCAGTTTCAGACGCTGCCGTTTGGATTATCCACGGCACCCCGGGTCTTTACCAAGGTAATGGCCGAAATGATGATTCTTCTTCGAAGAAAAGGCGTTTTAATTATCCCTTACTTGGACGATCTCCTGATAAGAGCAAGATCCAGAGAACAGTTAGTAGTCGGAGTAGCCCTATCTCAAGTAGTGCTACGGCAGCACGGCTGGATTCTAAATATCCCAAAATCGCAGCTGATTCCGACAACACGTCTTCTGTTCCTAGGGATGATTCTGGACACAGTCCAGAAAAAGGTGTTCCTTCCGGAGGAGAAAGCCAGGGAGTTATCCGAACTGGTCAGAAACCTCCTGAAACCAGGGCAAGTCTCAGTGGTTCAATGCACAAGAGTCCTGGGAAAGATGGTAGCTTCCTACGAAGCGATTCCATTCGGCAGATTCCACGCAAGAACGTTCCAGTGGGATCTGCTGGAAAAATGGTCCGGATCGCATCTTCAGATGCATCAGCGGATAACCCTGTCCCCAAGGACAAGGGTGTCTCTTCTGTGGTGGTTGCAGAGTGCTCATCTTCTAGAGGGCCGCAGATTCGGCATTCAGGACTGGGTCCTGGTGACCACGGATGCCAGCCTGCGAGGCTGGGGAGCAGTCACACAAGGAAGAAATTTCCAGGGCTTGTGGTCAAGCCTGGAGACAACACTTCACATAAATATACTGGAGCTAAGAGCCATTTACAATGCTCTAAGCCTAGCAAGGCCTCTGCTTCAGGGTCAGCCGGTGTTGATCCAGTCGGACAACATCACGGCAGTCGCCCACGTAAACAGACAGGGCGGCACAAGAAGCAGGAGGGCAATGGCAGAAGTTGCAAGGATTCTTCGCTGGGCGGAAAGTCATGTGATAGCACTGTCAGCAGTATTCATTCCGGGAGTGGACAACTGGGAAGCAGACTTCCTCAGCAGACACGACCTCCACCCGGGAGAGTGGGGACTTCACCCAGAAGTCTTCCACATGATTGTGAACCGTTGGGAAAAACCAAAGGTGGACATGATGGCGTCCCGCCTCAACAAAAAACTAGACGGGTATTGCGCCAGGTCACGGGACCCTCAGGCAATAGCTGTGGACGCTCTGGTAACACCGTGGGTGTACCAGTCAGTGTATGTGTTCCCTCCTCTGCCTCTCATACCCAAGGTACTGAGAATCATAAGAAGGAGAGGAGTAAGGACTATACTCGTGGCTCCGGATTGGCCAAGAAGGACTTGGTACCCGGAACTTCAAGAGATGCTCACAGAGGACCCGTGGCCTCTACCTCTAAGAAGGGACCTGCTCCAGCAGGGACCCTGTCTGTTCCAAGACTTACCGCGGCTGCGTTTGACGGCATGGCGGTTGAACGCCGGATCCTGAAGGAAAAAGGCATTCCGGATGAAGTCATCCCTACCCTGATTAAAGCCAGGAAGGATGTAACCGTGCAGCATTATCACCGTATTTGGCGTAAATATGTTGCGTGGTGCGAGGCCAGGAAGGCCCCTACAGAGGAATTTCAACTGGGTCGTTTCCTGCATTTCCTGCAAACAGGACTGTCTATGGGCCTAAAATTAGGGTCCATTAAGGTTCAAATTTCGGCCCTGTCAATTTTCTTCCAGAAAGAACTGGCTTCAGTTCCTGAGGTTCAGACGTTTGTCAAAAGGGTACTGCATATACAGCCTCCTTTTGTGCCTCCAGTGGCACCTTGGGATCTCAATGTAGTTTTGGGGTTCCTAAAATCACATTGGTTTGAACCACTCACCACTGTGGACTTAAAATATCTCACATGGAAAGTGGTAATGCTGTTGGCCCTGGCTTCACCCAGGCGTGTCTCAGAATTGGCGGCTTTGTCACATAAAAGCCCTTACCTAATTTTTCATACGGACAGGGCAGAATTGAGGACTTGTCCTCAATTTCTCCCTAAGGTGGATTCAGCGTTTCACTTGAACCAGCCTATTGTGGTACCTGCGGCTACTAGGGACTTGGAGGACTCCAAGTTGCTGGACGTAGTCAGGGCCCTGAAAATATGTTTCCAGGACGGCTGGAGTCAGAAAATCTGACTCGCTGTTTATCCTGTATGCACCCAACAAGCTGGGTGCTCCTGCTTCTAAGCAGACGATTGCTCGTTGGATTTGTAGTACAATTCAGCTTGCACATTCTGTGGCAGGCCTGCCACAGCCAAAATCTGTAAAAGCCCATTCCACACGGAAAGTGGGCTCATCTTGGGCGGCTGCCCGAGGGGTCTCGGCTTTACAACTTTGCCGAGCAGCTACTTGGTCAGGGGCAAACACGTTTGCTAAATTCTACAAATTTGATACCCTGGCTGAGGAGGATCTGGAGTTCTCTCGTTCGGTGCTGCAGAGTCATCCGCACTCTCCCGCCCGTTTGGGAGCTTTGGTATAATCCCCATGGTCCTTACGGAGTTCCCAGCATCCACTAGGACGTCAGAGAAAATAAGAATTTACTTACCGATAATTCTATTTCTCGTAGTCCGTAGTGGATGCTGGGCGCCCATCCCAAGTGCGGATTGTCTGCAATACTTGTACATAGTTATTGTTAACTAAATCGGGTTATTGTTGTAGTGAGCCATCTTTTCTAGAGGCTCCTCTGTTATCATACTGTTAACTGGGTTCAGATCACAAGTTATACGGTGTGATTGGTGTGGCTGGTATGAGTCTTACCCGGGATTCAAAATCCTTCCTTATTGTGTACGCTCGTCCAGGCACAGTATCCTAACTGAGGCTTGGAGGAGGGTCATAGGGGGAGGAGCCAGTGCACACCAGGTAGTACTAAAGCTTTCTATTTGTGCCCAGTCTCCTGCGGAGCCGCTATTCCCCATGGTCCTTACGGAGTTCCCAGCATCCACTACGGACTACGAGAAATAGAATTATCGGTAAGTAAATTCTTATTTTTTCCCTCAAAATTCTACACACAATACTCCATAATGACAACAAGATTTTTGCAAATGTATTAAAAATAAAACACTAAGAAATCACATGTACATAAGTATTCAAAGCTTTTGCTCAATACTTTGTTGATGCACCTTTGGCAGCAATTACAGCTTCAAGTCTTTTTGAATATGATGTCACAAGCTTGGCACACCTATCTTTGGGCAGTTTTGCCTGTTCCTCTTTGTAGCACCTCTCAAGCTCCATCAGTTTGGATGGAAAGCGTCGGTGCACAGCCATTTTCAGATCTCTCCAGAGATGTTCAATCGGATTCAAGTCTGGGCTACCCAAGGACATTCACAGAGTTGTCCTGAAGCCACTCCTTTGATATCTTGGCTGTGTGCTTAGGGTTGTTGTCCTGCTGAAAGATGAACCGTCGTCCCAGTCTGAGATCAAGAGCGCTCTGGAGCAGGTTTTCATCCAGGATGTCTCTGTACTTTGCTGCATTCACCTTTCCCTCTATCCTGACTAGTCTCCCGGTTTCTGCCGCTGAAAACCATCCCCACAGCATGATGCTGCCACCACCATGCTTCACTGTAGGGATGGTATTGGCCTTGTGATGAGCGGAGCCAGGTTTCTCAAAACATGATGCCTGACATTCACGCCAAAGAGTTGAATCTTTGACCCATCACACCAGAGAATTTTGTTTCTCATGGTCAGAGTCCTTCAGGTGCGTTTTGTCAAACTCCGGGCGGGCTGCCATGTGCTTTTTTACTAAGGACTGGCTTCCGTCTGGCTACTCTATCATACAGGCCTGATTGGTGGATTGCTGCAGAGATGGTTGTTCTTCTGGAAGGTTCTCCTCTCTCCACAGAGGAATGCTGTAGCTCTGACAGAGTGACCATCGGGTTCTTGGTCACCTCCCTGACTAGGGCCCTTCTCCCCCAATGGCTCAGTTTAGAAAGCCAGCCAGCTCTAGGAAGAGTCCTGGTGGTTCCAAACTTCTTCCATTTACGGATGATGGAGGCCACTGTACTCATTGGGACCTTCAAAGCAGCGGATATTTTTCTGTACCCTTCCCCAAATTTGTGCTTTGAGACAATCCTGTCTCAGAGGTCTACAGACAATTCATTTGACTTCATGCTTGGTTTGTGCTCAGACATGCACTGTCAAGTGTGGGACCTTATATAGACAGGTGTGTGCCTTTCCAAATCATGTCCATTTCTCTATCATCCATAAGGGATATTGGGGAGACTTAGTACGATGGGGTATAGACTGTCCAAAGAAGCCGGTGCACTTTAAATTTCTTCACTGGGTGTGCTGGCTCCTCCACTCTATGCCCCTCCCACAGGCAGTTTAGAAAAAAGTGCCCTCAGGAGAGGATGCACATCTCTGCAGCTCCAGAGTTTTCCTCGGTTTATTTTAAATCTTTATTTTCGGTATGCTGTTTTGGCAACAGCATACCTGCACCGTGGGAGGCGGTCACCGGCCTTGCGAGGTGTCAGAGCCACTTCCCCTCTGCAGGACCGCTGTCCTTAGAGGTTGTTTGTACAGCGGGGCACTGAGCCGTAGCTGTCGCAATCGCAGCACGCCACACACCCCTGACACTTGCCGAAGGTGACTAGAGTGGTGAGTACAAACAGGGGGCCCCGCTAGGGAAGTCCCCTGGTTCAAGGTGCGGCTGACACACAAGGGAGGCATACGGGACCCTCCTGGGGGGGACCCGCTATAGCCCTGTGTAAACTGGCTAGCGGTGACTTAAACTAGCACTTGTCTGATGTTTTTAAGCACTTTAGGAGACATTGCCAGTATAAAAAAAAACGCTGGAGCTACCTCAGAGCGGGACCAGCGGCATTTTGGTGCCTTCCTCTGCTTACTGCAGCAGTAGCAGGCTCACACAGCTCCTCCTGACACTCAAGACACGCTGGAAAACTTGTACCGGGTGCAGCAAAGGGGGAGAGCCGCTATTGTACGTAATCTGTGTCCCATGCAGGACAAAAATCATAGGTTTTCACTGTTATATAATAAGCTTACAGCCTCACTAGGGCTGTGTAGCTGGGGTGTGCTGGTCTTCTCTCTCTCACATACAGTAAGGGCAGGCTTGCTAAGTATTATTGTCTGTGTGTATGTGTTATGTCATTGTGATGTACTGTGAACATGGGTAAACACAAACTATGCAGTGTATGCCACACCAGATTCTCTCCCTTATCATTTGATTCTGTATCCTGTGAACAATGCAGCCAATCTTCACAACTCAGTGAGGGGGCTGGGGGAGAGGGTTAAGAGCCTTCCTGGCTAGGGGCCCTTAAAAATATCATGTCTGATATGTCATCACAAGTCACTGCTAATATTCAGAAAACTCAGCTACTACAACAGGCTGTTGCAGACTTAGGGGGTCATTCCGACCTGATCATAGCTGTGCTAAATTTAGCACAGCTACGATCACTGACACAGACCTGCGGGGGGACGCACAGCACAGGGCTAGTCCGCCCCGCATGTTTGGCTGCCCCCCCCCCCACCCCACCCCCCACAAGTACAAAAGCATCGCACAGCGGCGATGCTTTTGTACTTGAGTAACTCCTGGCCAGCACAGCTCTTGTGGCTGGCCAGGAGTTACTCGTCGCAGCGACTGCATGTAACATCACACAGCTGCTGCGGCCTGTCCCCCGCACGGTCCGGCCACACCTAGTTGGCCAGACCACGCCCCGAAAACGGTGGCCAAGCGCCGCCTTGCCGCCCCCTCTCGCCCAGCGCCTGCCTCTACCTGTCAGTCAAGCAGAGGCGATCGCTAGGTAACGACGGCCTTTGGCCGTCTGGCATGCGTGGCGCAAGTGCATGCGCAGTTCTTACCCGATCGCACCACTGCGAACTGCAGCCTGCGATCGGGTCAGAATGACCCCCTAAGCTGCCAGGGCAGATGTTACACAGCCCCCCCTCTCTCACTCAGGACCACAAAAGCGTGGTTTACCTGCTCTACTCTGATTCAGCTGAAAAGGTACAGGAGGATGGGGAGAACTTGGATCCCGTTAGTGGGTATTGAACCCCTCATACGGACCGTGCTTTAACTCCCTCTAGAGGACGCTGCATCACAGCAGTCGTTTTTATTTACACAGAACAAGCCTAATGTCACTTTCTCTGATTCTGCAGAGTTAGATGACCTGTTTAAGTTAGCCTGGAAAAAAAACAGACGAAAAAGGCTTATCTGAGGTTTACCCTGCTGGACTATCACTACCACTTCCAGGCACTACCCTTCGGCCTGTCCACAGCTCTGAGGGTGTTCATAAAGGTAATGGCGGAGTTTATGTTCCAGCTCCGGGTCCAGGGGGTCAATGTTGTCCCTTACCTGGACGATCTCCTGATAAAAGCAAGATCCAGGGAGCTTTTATTGCTCCATATCGACCGCACTATCCAACTTCTGTCACACCATGGGTGGATTCTCAATTTACAGAAGTCCCACCTGGAGCCAACTCAGCAGCTCCTGTTCCTGGGGATGTTACTGGATACTGTGGCCCAGGAGGTGTTCCTCTCGGAGGTCAAAGTGAGAACACTTCAGGAGTTGGTCTGCATGGTGCTCTGACCTGCTCGAGTATCTATCCATCTTTGCATAAGATTGTTGGGGAAGATGGTTGCCTCACATGAGGCAGTCCAATATGGGAGGTTCCATGCCAGAACATTTCAAGTGGATCTCCTGAGCAAGTGGTCCGGATCACATCTACAGACGCACCGGATGATACGGCTGTCAGCTTAGGCCAGGATTTCCCTCCTGTGGTGGCTGAAGTCCTTCAATCTCCTGGAAGGTCAGAGTTTCGGGATTCAGAATTGGATCCTACTCACGATGGATGCTAGTCTGAGAGGATGGGGAGCTGTCATCCAAGGGGCTCAGTTCCAGGGCATCTGCTTCAGGCCTCTCTTCTGCTCAAGGATCACGCGATCCAAGTGCAGTCGGACAACACCACAGCAGTGGCGTACATCAATCGGCAGAGCCTGCTTGCGAGAGGTGTCAAAGGTACTCCTCTGGGCGGAAAGAAATGCAAGAGAGATGTCCACAATCTTCATTCCGGGTGTGAACAACTGGGAAGCGGACTTCCTAAGTCATCACGATCTCCACCCAGGGGAGTGGGGGCTCCACCATCAGGTCTTTCAGCAAATCATCGACCAGTGGGGCTGCCCACATATAGACATGATGGCTTCTCGACTCAACAAGAAGCTTCACTGGTATTGCTCACGAACCAGGGACCCTCAGGTGAGGGCAGTGGATGCACTGACGGCGCCTTGGCCTTACTGGCTGGTCTACGTGGATCTTTTGGACATGTCTGTCGAAGACCCTTGGCCTCTACCACTACGAACAGATCTTCTGCAACAAGGACCGTTCGTCTACCCGGACTTACGGCGACTTTGTTTGATGGCATAGAGGTTGAGCGGAACATCCTAGCTCACAAGGGCTTTTCCAAAAAGGTTATTGCTGCCATGGTTCAGGCCAGGAAAACTGTGACGTCAAAACACTATCATCATATCTGGAGATGTCTCTTGGTGTGAGGAACGCATGTATCCGCCTGCAGAGTTCCACTTGGGACATTTCTTACGTTTCCTGTAGGCTGGTGTGGATAAGGGCTTACGTCTGGGTTACATTAAGGTCCAGATTTCAGCTCTCTTAATTTTCTTCCAGAATAAATTAGCAGTGTTGCCAGAAATTGACCTTCTGGCAAGGGGTACTCCACATACAACCTCCTTTTGTGCCGCCTACGGCACCCTGGGATTTGAATGTTGTGTTGGAATTTCTACAGTCCTCCTAATTTGAACCTCTGATGGTCGAAAACAAGTACCTGACGTGGAAGACTGTGATGTTACTGGCCCTGACTTCTGCTAAACGTGTCTCAGAACATGGCGCCTTATCGTGTAAAAGTCCATACTTGGTCTTTTACGAGGATAGAGTGGAGCTCAGGACTAGGCAGCAGTTCCTACCGAAGATTGTGTCTGCGTTCCACCTGAATCAACCTTTTGTGGTCCCGTCAAATTCTGGCACTTCTGCTCCTCCAGAGGCATTGGATGCTGTGCGAGCCTTGAAGATCTATGTTAAGCGAACGGCTCGGATCAGAAAGATGGATTCCTTGTTCGTACTCTATGATGTGCAGAAAAAGGGTTATCCTGCTTCGAAGCAGTCCATTGCTCGTTGGATTAGATTTACTATCCAACAGGCCTATGTGTCGGCAGGCCTACCTGTTCCTAAGTCTCTGAAGGCCCACTCTACCAGATCGGTGGGCTCTTCTTGGGCGGCTGCCCATGGAGTCTCGGCCTTGCAACTGTGCCGAACTGCTACCTGGTCGAGGAAGAACACTTTTGTAAAATTCTACCAGTTTGATACCCTGGCCAAAGAGGATACCCAGTTTGGGCAGGCGGTACTGCAGAAGTCTCTGCATATTCCCACCCGTTCTAGAAGCTTTGGGACGTCCCCATCGTACTAAGTCTCCCCAATATCCCTTATGGATGCTAGAGAAAATAGGATTTTAATTACCTGCCGGTAAATCCTTTTCTCGTAGTCCATAAGGGATATTGGGCGCCCGCCTCAGTGCGTTGACTTTTCTGCAGGTTGTCTTTTTATATGGTTACCTGTTCAGCTATTGCTGTTTGTTTCCTGCCGTTGTTGGTTATTTTATGTTCGTGGTGTGTAAATCTCACCCCTTATTGTTGTTCCTTCTCTCAAATATGTCCTTTCTCCTTCAGGCAGTGTTTTACCTATAACTGCCTGTGGGAGGGGGCATAGAGGGGAGGAGCTAGCACACCCAGTGAAGAAATTTAAAGTGCACCGGCTCCTTTGGACCCATCTATACCCCCTATCGTTCTAAATCTGTCCCCAATATCCCTTATGGACTACGAGAAAAGGATTTACCGGTAGGTAATTAAAATCCTATTTTACCACTGGTGGACTCCAATTAAGCTGCAGGATCATCAGTGGAAACAGGATGCACCTGAGCTCAATTTTGAGCTTCATGGCAAAGGCTGTGAATACTTATGTACATGTGATTTCTTTTTTTTAATAAATTTGTAAAAATCTCAAAAAAAAACTTTATTCATGTTGTCATTATGGGGTATTGTGTGTAGAATTTTGAGGGGGAAAAAAATTAATTTATTCTATTTTGGAATAAGGCTGTAACATAACAAAATGTCGAAAAAGTGAAGCCCTGTTAACATTTTCCAGATGCACTTTATATCTTTTTGTTATACGTTGTTGAATACCTATTGTTTATTAATAAACTGCTGTTTGCTTATATTACATTATGTATTACATTAGTGTGCTATATCTTCAATTACAGAATGTGTGAACCTTGTGTTTAAAATCATTCAACTTAATACCCCGGGTTACGTTAAAAAGGAGGTTATTGACATTACCTGGGTAGTGGAACATCTTTTCATACCGCAGTGTATCCAGCTCAGACCCAGGAAATACCCTAGTCGTGGACCAGGGTCACATAACACGTGTTGACCCAATAACAATGGCATACAACCTGGGTTTTTCCCCGGTCCATTTCTCAGTGTGAAAGGTATATAAGAAAGTGTGCCTGCACCAGTTTCTTTATCTTGTGGTCCTGTGGTATACGGGAGAGAAGTGTAGTAGCTTTTATAAACTTGTATTTTGTCTCCACAGCTTGTTAAGAAAATAAATGACGTTGAGACCAGCTGGGCCCTTGGAGCAACGTTTTATTACATGGATTTAATGAAAAGTAACACCTAGAACTAGGAGATTAAAAAAAATATGAAGATGATTTTTGGGGGAAAAACTACTTGACCTGTTTCTGATTAGCATTTTCAGAGACTTTGCCATAATTTGTGCCATGTTTACACAGGGATGGGTTTGTTATATATTTTAGGGTGATCTGCATAGTAGAATAACACAGCCACTTTACAAATAACTGTGATCTATTTGCCTTGGGGAGTCATTTTACAGCCATAGTTTTTCTTTATTTGTATATTTAAATCTAGTTGCACTATTATTTAAGCAAGCTCAAAATGGAACTTTAAATATTTATCTCCTAGTTATTTTTCATATCCTTTCACTATTGATGCCTCAATTCCCCTATTCTTTTCATGCAGTATCATCTCTTATTATTGTGAATATTCTGCAGTGTGAAGGAACAACCATTTGTCCAGATTTAATGTGGAGGCAGGCCATTATGTGGTCTATAGCAGTATTCAGCCAATCAAATTGCTAGGAGCTAGTGACATCACTGAGTTGTGAAGCTCACTACCTTATGGCAGAGTGATATCACTATTACCCAGTGAATTCTTAGTCTGTCTTCTCATCAATAAAAAGCTTTATTTAAATTTTTTTTTATTTTTTTATTGGGTGTACTGATCACTGAACTGCCAGTTCTCAGCCAACCCACTTTGGCCAACAATGTGTGTGGCTAAAATGGGAGATGAATCAATTAAATACAATATTTTCACTGTAAAAAAAAAAAATGGGATAAGATGGTGAATTTGATCAATAATGTTCAGAGGAATTTTACTCCTCCAGAAAGGATCAGCTATAACTGTTGTAATGTTATAATCGAAGTTGAACAATCCTAAAAAATTGTGTATGAAGTGTGTGTTTTTAGAAGGGTTTATACTGTATAACAGGAAAGCATGGGTTTGCATTAATATGCTACTGGATATGGTGCGTCCACTCACTCCCTCCCCCCTCCCCACCCATATAACAGTATTTGATCTGAAGTCTAATGCTGGTGGTATGGCAACTTTGACCACCTCCTACCTCATATAACTTTGACTGTATACTTACTGCAAATTAAACTAGTGAATATATATAAATTTTTTAAATAAATGTTCTATTTTGTGCCACCTGGGAGCAGCCACATACTGTAAGGCACTGAACATCTGCAAAGGAAACCTCACATCCTCTCAAAATGCAGCACTGGCTACATACTACAGACTGTGGCAAAGTAAAGTTATCGCTATAACTAACGTAGATTGACCCAGGTGAGTAAATAGCCATGTAATATGTCCTGTAACTTGCCTCTACCTCCAGCATGCTGCAACTGCCCTTCCTGGTGCTGACCTCTTCTGAGGTGACCCTGTGACTAATTAAATGTTTTGTTAACTGGTTTAAGGCAAAAATAGGTTTGTGATCTGTTATTATTTCATTGTAAATGTGTACTAATAAAATCACATTGTGTAGATATTTCACTGTTATATTTAATAAAACTACTTTTTGCAGTATTGGAATTTATTTATAGCTAAGAATTAACCAATTTGAGTTTGCAGCATTGTGTAGACATGACAGCTCTCACACTGTGAACAACACACAACAATGCATGATAGCAGTGCCTAACGATAATAAAATAAATGAATAAAAGACGGAACTATAAGGCACGTGGAGATGAATGGATTAAAGGTAAAAAAACACAATTGTTTAATAAAAACAGGTAAAATACATACATTAAACTGCAAGTGAATGCAAAGTTAAAACAACCAGAATCCAAAGTTATTGGACTTTCACACGATTGTGCAGAAATAATTGGTGAACAGTTTTTGCCAGTGGCGGCAGTGCACACCCACTCAGCATTGAGGATACCGCAACCTGGCGAGGATTTAGGATCCCAGCATCATCATCATCCACCCTAAAGGGACTTCATTCAGGGGATTCCTACCTCCAGCGAAAGCTATTGTGGTAACGTTACAACAGGACTGTGTTATCAGCCCTTTAACAATTTTTTTTTCCCCCACACACCTATCTGCAGTCCATGTAAAAAATAAGAATTTACTCACCGGTAATTCTATTTCTCGTAGTCCGTAGTGGATGCTGGGAACTCCGTAAGGACCATGGGGAATAGACGGGCTCCGCAGGAGACTGGGCACTCTAAAAGAAAGATTAGGTACTATCTGGTGGGCACTGGCTCCTCCCTCTATGCCCCTCCTCCAGACCTCAGTCAGGGAAACTGTGCCCGGAAGAGCTGACATTTCAAGGAAAGGATTTGGAATCCAGGGTAAGACTCATACCAGCCACACCAATCACACCGTACAACTTGTGATAACCATACCCAGTAAATAGTATGAACAACAACTGAGCCTCATTCAACGGATGCCTCATAACAATAACCCTTTAGTTAAGCAATAACTATATACATGTATTGCAGAGAGTCCGCACTTGGGACGGGCGCCCAGCATCCACTACGGACTACGAGAAATAGAATTACCGGTGAGTAAATTCTTATTTTCTCTGACGTCCTAGTGGATGCTGGGAACTCCGTAAGGACCATGGGGATTATACCAAAGCTCCCAAACGGGCGGTAGAGTGCGGATGACTCTGCAGCACCGAATGAGCAAACTCAAGGTCCTCCTCAGCCAGGGTATCAAACTTGTAGAACTTAGCAAATGTGTTTGATCCCGACCAAGTAGCAGCTCGGCAAAGCTGTAACGCCGAGACCCCTCGGGCAGCCGCCCAGGAAGAGCCCACCTTCCTTGTGGAATGGGCTTTCACTGATTTTGGATGCGGCAGCCCAGCCGCAGAATGCGCCAGCTGAATCGTGCTACAGATCCAGCGAGCAATAGTTTGCTTTGAAGCAGGAGCACCCAGCTTGTTGGGTGCATGCAGGATAATCAGCGAGTCCGTTTTCCGGACTCCAGCCGTCCTGGCTACATAGATTTTCAAAGCCCTGACTACATCAAGTAACTTGGAGTCCTCCAAGTCCCGAGTAGCCGCAGGCACCACAATAGGTTGGTTCAAATGAAACGCTGATACCACCTTTGGGAGAAATTGGGGACGAGTCCTCAATTCTGCCCTGTCCATATGGAAGATCAGATATGGGCTTTTACATGACAAAGCCGCCAATTCTGACACACGCCTTGCTGAAGCTAAGGCCAACAGCATGACCACCTTCCACGTGAGATACTTTAGCTCCACGGTCTTAAGTGGCTCAAACCAGTGTGATTTCAGGAAATCCAACACAACGTTAAGATCCCAAGCTGCCACTGGAGGCACAAAAGGGGGCTGAATATGCAGCACTCCCTTAACAAACGTCTGAACCTCAGGCAGTGAAGCCAGTTCTTTTTGAAAGAAAATAGATAGGGCCGAAATCTGAACCTTTATGGACCCCAATTTTAGGCCCATAGTCACCCCTGACTGTAGGAAGTGCAGAAATCGACCCAGCTGGAATTCCTCTGTTGGGGCCTTCCTGGCCTCACACCAAGCAACATATTTCCGCCATATACGGTGATAATGCTTTGCTGTCACATCCTTCCTAGCTTTTATCAGCGTAGGAATCACTTCATCTGGCATGCCCTTTTCCGCTAGGATCCGGCGTTCAACCGCTATGCCGTCAAACGCAGCCACGGTAAGTCTTGGAACAGACAGGGCCCCTGCTGCAACAGGTCCTGTGTGAGAGGCAGAGGCCACGGGTCCTCTGAGATCATTTCTTGCAGTTCTGGCTACCAAGTTCTTCTTGGCCAATCCGGAACGATGAGTATAGTTCTTACTCCTCTCTTTCTTACTATCCTCAGTACCTTGGGTATGAGAGGAAGAGGAGGAAACACATAAGCCGACTGGTACACCCACGGTGTCACTAGTGCGTCTACAGCTATCGCCTGAGGGTCCCTTGACCTGGCGCAATATCTTTTTAGCTTTTTGTTGAGGCGGGACGCCATTATGTCCACCTGTGGCATTTCCAACGATTTGTAATCTGTGTGAAGACTTCTTGATGTAGTCCCCACTCTCCCGGGTGGAGGTCGTGTCTGCTGAGGAAGTCTGCTTCCCAGTTGTCCACTCCCGGAATGAACACTGCTGACAGTGCTAGCACGTGATTCTCCGCCCATCAAAGAATCCTTGTGGCTTCTGCCATTGCCATCCTGCTTCTTGTGCCGCCTTGGCGGTTTACATGGGCGACCGCCGTGATGTTGTCTGACTGAATCAGCACTGGTTGGTTTTGAAGCAGGGGCTCTGCTTGACTCAGGGCGTGGTAAATGGCCCTTAGTTCCAGTATATTTATGTGTAGTGAAGTCTCCAGACTTGACCACTGCCCTTGGAAGTTTCTTCCCTGAGTGACTGCCCCCCATCCTCGGAGGCTTGCATCCGTGGTCACCAGGACCCAGTCCTGTATGCCGAACCTGCGGCCCTCGAAAAGATGAGCACTCTGCAGCCACCACAGCAGAGACACCCTGGCCCTCGGGGACAGGGTGAACAGCCGATGCATCTGAAGATGCGATCCGGACCACTTGTCCAACAGATTCCACTGAAAGATCCTTGCATGGAACCTGCCGAAGGGAATGGCTTCGTATGAAGCCACCATCTTTCCCAGGACTCGCGTGCAGTGATGCACCGACACCTGTTTTGGTTTCAGGAGGTCCCTGACCAGAGATGACAATTCCTGGGCCTTCTCCACCGGGAGAAACACCTTCTTCTGTTCTGTGTCCAGAATCATGCCTAGGAAAAGCAGACTCGTCGTAGGAATCAGCTGCGACTTTGGGATATTCAGAATCCAGCCGTGCTGTTGCAACACTTCCTGAGAGAGTGCTACGCTGACCAACAACTGCTCTCTGGACCTCACCTTTATGAGGAGATCGTCCAAGTACGGGATAATTATAACTCCCTTCTTCCGAAGGAGTATCATCATTTCGGCCATTACCTTGGTAAATATTCTCGGTGCCGTGGAGAGACCAAACGGCAACGTCTGGAATTAGTAATGATAGTCCTGTACCACAAACCTGAGGTATTCCTGGTGAGGTGGGTAAATGGGGACATGCAAGTAAGCATCCTTGATGTCCAGCGACACCATAAAATCACCCTCTTCCAGGCTTGCAATAACCGCTCTGAGCGATTCCATCTTGAACTTGAATTTATTTATATAAGTGTTCAAGGATTTTAAATTCAGAATGGGTCTCACCGAACCGTCCGGTTTCGGTACCACAAACATTGTGGAATAGTAACCCCTTCCCTGTTGAAGGAGGGGGACCTTGATTATCACCTGCTTGGAGGTACAGCTTGTGAATTGCCGCCAGTACTACCTCCCTTTCCCTGGGGGAAGCTGGCAAGGCTGATTTGAGGTAACGGCGAGGGGGAGTCGCCTCGAACTCCAGCTTCTATCCATGAGATACAATTTGTACAGCCCAGAGATCCACCTGTGAGCGAACCCACTGGTTGCTGAAGTTTCGGAGACGCGCCCCCACCGCACCTGGCTCCGCCTGTGGAGCCCCAACGTCATGCGGTGGAAGCAGGGGAGGATTTTTGTTCCTGGGAACTGGCTGCCTGGTGCAGCTTCTTTCCTCTACCCCTGCCTCTGGCCAGAAAGGATGTGCCTCTGACCCGCTTGCCTTTCTGAGGCCGAAAGGACTGCATTTGATAATACGGTGCTTTCTTAGGCTGTGAGGAAACCTGAGGTAAAAAAGTCGACTTTCCAGCTGTTGCTGTGGATACGAGGTCCGAGAGACCGTCCCCAAACAATTCCTCACCCTTATAAGGTAAAACCTCCATGTGTTTTTTTAGAATCAGCATCACCCGTCCACGGCCGAGTCCATAATACTCTCCTGGCAGAAATGGACATTGCATTAATTCTAGATGCCAGCAGGCAAATGTCCTCTGGGCATCCCGCATATATAAGACGACGACTTTTATATGTTCTAGGGTTAGCAAAATAGTATCCCTGTCGAGGGAATCAATGTTGTCTGACAGAGTATCAGTCCATGCTGCTGCAGCACTACACATCCAGGCTGAAGCAATAGCAGGTCTCAGTAGAGTACCAGAGTGTGTATACACAGACATCAGGATAGCTTCCTGCTTTCTATTCGCAGGCTCCTTTAGGGCGGCCGTATCCTGAGACGGCAGGGCCACCCTTTTAGATAAGCGTGTGAGCGCCTTGTCCACCCTAGGGGATGTTTCCCAACGTAACCTGTCCGTTGGCGGGAAAGGGTACGCCATAAGTAACCTCTTAGAAATCACTAGTTTCTTTTTTTTTTTTTTTCAAAAATTTTTTATTGACAGATGGTTACAGAATATGGTAACAAGTAACAGGACACAAATGTATTCAGTACAAAACAAAATATCTTGACAGTACATATAAAATATGGTGCTCTGCCATATTTTAACATCCTTAGATACGAAGTTAGAGCAATCAATTATGTAAAGCTGAGCGTGATATTACAAAGTCATATCAAATTCTATGGAAATTGTGTGAAGATATGTGTACAAATGAAGATCAGAGTTAGAAAGGAGCAGTAGAGTTAAGCGTCTCAAGTAGGTACCATCTGGTGTCTTGAAAACATTGTCGTAAAGCGGCCCTTACCAGTGGAGATAGGGTTATAACATACGGTAACCAAGTTTGTCTTTTCTGTTTTCTGTTAGTTTGTCTTTCTGTAATGAGGTGTTGGTCCAATCCAAGTGGAAGAGATTGGAGATTCTGGGATGCAGCAATGTGATGGGGATTGGGTCTGTGGTGATCCATTGAGAGAGTATTGTTTTCTTTGTTGCAGCGGCCAATTTAATTAATAGGGTGCGATTACCTTTGGTTAGCGTGTTGTGTGAAGAAGGTGGGTATATGCCCCAGAACGCCCAGGTTTTATTTATGGTAAATTGTATTTTTAGCTCTGCGGATATATATGATTGGAGTGCCTGCCATAGGGCCTGTACTTTGGGGCATGACCAGAGACAATGGACTATGTCCGCCTCTAAGGTGGTGCATTTGTAGCAGCGTGACGAAGGGGCAGCTCCTATAAGAAACCTTAATCTGGGGGTGACGTATGCTCTGTGTAATATTTTTTGGTGCATCTCTGTGTATGTGACTGAGCCCAGTGTCTTATCCAGGTAACTGTTGGCGTCTAACATAGTTCTTAGTGTTAGGTCCGGGAAGTCCCTCGTCCATTTCAGTAAACCCACTGTGCCAGAGTCTATATTTAGTAATGGTCGAGAGTGTGTGTGTGTATGAATGCTATTGAGAAATGATCTTTTGGATTAAGTCGAGCCGATCTATCTAGGGTGTTGGAGACATCTTGGGAGGATAGACTGGATAATACTTTTCTTGCAAAGCTGCTTGCTTGAAGGAAGGGGAATAGTGGTATGGATAAATTTGGGAAACGTTCTATGATCTGTGAGTGTGTAAGTAGTATTAGATTTTGGAGGTCTAAGAAGTGATGTACATATTTCAGTCTCCCTTCGTGCCAATTACGGAATATCGGAGAGGTGTCATGTGGCTTAAAGTTAGGGTTGCCCCAGAGGGGTGTGAAGAGTGACATCTGGTTTGAGAGTTTTAATTGGGAGCGGATCTTTTGCCATGCAGCACAAGTCGCAGAGATGAGCGCATTGTCTTTTATATGGGTAGGCATATCGTTCGTAGGGGTGTGTAGTAGGGACGTCAGATTCCAGGTGGGACTGAAGGATTGTTCTAATTGTGCATTGGTGTATTTGTTTTGTCCACTAATCCAGTCTAGGGCAATCCTGTAATTTGCTGCTAATGCGTATGCTCGAAGACATGGTAGATTTAAACCCCCGAGTGATCTTGGTTGTCGCAATTTGAATAGAGAAAAGCGTGGGCGTTTACCCGCCCAGATAAATTTAGTCAGCGCTTTATCTAGTTGTGTGAATGTGCCTTTATTTGGGATCATTGGAAGCATTTGTAACACGTATAAGAGGCGTGGGAAGCTGATCATCTTATACAAGTGACCTCTGCCGGTGTATGTCAGCGGAAGGTGAGCCCATCTGGTGAAGTCTGCGTAAGTTCTGGCGAGGAGTGGGAGAACGTTAAGAGAGTATAATTTGGAAGGGTGATCTGGGATTATGATGCCCAGATATGTGAGACGGTTGTTCTTTGCCCATTGAAATGGAAAGGTGTCACCCCACCCTAATTTAGCTGCAGGAAAGAAGGCTAGTGCTTCGGTCTTTGAGTAATTAATTTTAAATCCTGATACTATTTCAAAGGAATTAAGTATATTAAGCAAATGTGGTATGGCCTCGTGAGGATTGCTAATATAGAGTAATATGTCATCTGCAAATGCTGAAAATTTAAGTTCCTGATTGGCTAGTTTAATACCTCTCCATTTTTTTTCCTTTAAGAAGTGTCTGAGGAGGGGGTCCATAGCTAGGTTAAATAAGAGAGGGGATAAAGGACAGCCTTGTCTGGTCCCGCGTTGTAATGTAAAACGTTTGGAGTTATGGGCGTTGACTGTTAAGAATGCTTGGGGACTTTGGTATAGTGTTTGGAAAACATGTGTAAAGGCTGGGTTAAAGTTCTGGTGTTTAAGCATCCTATTGATATGTGCCCAAGATACCCTGTCGAAGGCCTTGTCTGCGTCACAGCTTAGAATTATATTCCTCGTCTCCCGTGATTCGTGGGATTTAATCATGGCCGCTAATAAAGATCGAACATTGATCACAGAGTGCTTGTTACGTAAAAAGCCTGTCTGTGCAGGGTGTAGAAGTGTGGGCAGTATTAATTGGAGGCGGGAGGCAAGGATTTTTGTGAAAATTTTGAAGTCTTGGTTCAGTAGTGAAATGGGTCTGTAGGATGAGACCAGAGTATGATCTTTGTTTGGTTTGGGTAAAACAATGATTCTGGCTGTATTGAAGTCCAGCGGAGCTGGGCCTCCAGTCAGAATTGAGTTATAGAGGGCCTTTAAGTGTTTTTTGATGTGCGGAAGTAGTGTTTTATAGTAGGCTGCTGACAGACCGTCTGGTCCTGGAGATTTCCCATTGGGGAGGGATTTTATGGTTTGTTCTAGTTCTTCTTCTGTGATGGGGGCGGTGAGATTTATATTATCAGTATCGCTAAGAGTAGGCAGGTCAGCTTGCAGTAAGAAGTTCTCTCCCATCTCAGGTTGGTCGGGGGGTGCTGTGTAAAGATTCTCAAAGAATTTCAGGAAAGTGTTACTAATTGTTTCTTGTGTCAGTGAAGGTTTGGTGTTACTGTCTCGAATCGAGGTGATATGTTTGGGAGTGTCTCGGGTTCTTACCATGTTAGCCAATAATTTTCCTGGCCTATTGCTCCAGCGAAAATATTTGTTAGTTTGAAAAGAAAGGAATAGCTTGGCCTGCTCTGTGCATAAAGTGTCGTGAACTAACTTAGCGTCCTTGTATTGTAGTCTATTGTTTTCAGTGGGGTCGGCCAGCAGCTTTGAATATGTGGTGGTCACCTGTTGGGATGCTGTGGACATCCTTTCCTTAAGGTGTTTTTTCTTTGTGGCTACATAAGATATTATTTGACCTCTGAGAACAGGCTTGGAGGCCTGCCAAAAAAGGTTCATATCGTTTGTGTGCGTTACATTGTCTTGTGCATAGTTTAAAAAGGACTGAGATAGATAAAGCTTAAAGTCTTCTGAGGTGGCTAGGTATTCTGGGAAGCGCCAATTATAAGAGATTTTGCGTGGTGTGGCCAATGTGATTGTTAGTGAGATAGGAGCGTGATCAGATAGTAGGATATTGGCTATGGTGGAATCTTCTACTCTGTGAATTAGAGAGGCCGACACCAGCCAATAGTCCAATCTAGAGAATGTTTTGTGTGGGTGGGAGAAGAAGGAGTATTCCCTGTCATCTGGGTGTTCTCCAGGGGTCGAGAAGTTGTAAGGAGTCTAGCATCAAAGAGAGTGTGGGTGGTATTGACCTATTGGAACTTGGTTGTTTAGGAGTTCCTGATATGTCTAACTGAGGGTCTAGGATTACATTGAGATCACCTCCCAGGATCAATGAGCCCTCAATCCAGCCCTGTAGGTTAACAAATATGCTTGAAAAGAAAGGTGCGTTTGGTCCCGTGGGGGCATAGATGCATGCTAAGGTGAATCTTTCCCCTTCGATGTCCATCTTCAATAGCAAGAACCGCCCTTCTGGGTCTATCCACTCTTCCCTTATTTTATAGTGTAATGATTTACGAAAAAGTATTAAGACCCCTCGTGTCTTTGTGCTATATGAGGCGCTTCTAAAATCCCCCACCCAAGCATCTCTCAATGTATTTGGATCTGAAATACGCCAGTGTGTTTCCTGTAGGAACACCACATCTGGGTGAAATTTTTTAAGGTGGTTTAGAATTTTCTTTCTCTTAATCGGTGTGTTCAAGCCCTCCACATTCCATGAGACTAGTCTGAGCGATGACTTTGTGTCATCTATGGATGTTTCAGCTGGTCGTGGGTCTATCATTATCCAATACCCAGTCTGATGGAACCTGGAGAGAGAAGCCACAAGCAAAGGTTAGGCCCCCCGTCCCAGCGAGCGGGGGTAGGCCCAAAGGATTGTGATATGGCAGCGTGCAGGGAAGCATTTAGGCAATCAAGATGTACTGTCATACATATAAACTGTGACAACAAATACAGTATAAACCATCGGTCAAAACGTTTTTTGAATATCTGAACCCAAGATGATGGTTCTAGGAACCATTTGTGTTTAACTGAAACTGTGAAAAGGTTAGACAAAGGGAAAAAGGTGGGGATAGACAGAGAGGGTGGGTAACCGTATTTCCCCCTCCCCTGTCCCGACATCATGTGTGAAAACAACAGGATTAACTGTAACCAGGCTAATCTATTGTCTAAATTTAGTAGTGAATTAGCCATTAGAAAAGCATTGAGGATTATTTATGACCAAGGTATACTTGCTATTCTTAGGCATTCAGTCCGCATCGTCCATACAGGAGTTTGATCCATGGGTGTCAAATGACTTGAGGAAGTTTCGTGCTGTTTCAGGAGAATCAAAATAATTTGGTTTTCCTGCGTGGAAGATTCTTAATTTTGCGGGGTATAAGAGTGCGAATCTAATGTTCCGAGAGAATAGTTCCTTGCATACTGGGGAGAATTCCCTCCGTTGTGAGGAGACTTGGAAGGAGAAATCTTGGAAGAGGAGGATCTTGGAGCCCTCGTAGCAGAGACCGGGGTTCTTGCGGTATAGCTCCATAATTTTCACCTTGTCCAGGTAGTTTAGCAGTTTGAAAATTACCGGTCTGGGGCGTGATTGAGCAGATTGGGAAGGTTGTCTTTCGGGGCCTATGCGGTGAACTCGTTCTACTAGATATGAAGTTGGCGAGGGAGGCAATCCTAAAGTTGAGGGTAACCAGCGGGTGACTAAGTCCATCAAATCTTTTTGTCTGACCGTCTCCGGAAGCCCAACGAGTCGTAGATTGTTTCGACGATTGCGATTTTCCAAATCTTCGATTTTATCGTTCATGGCTGCTAATGTGCTGTCATGAGCTTTTAATTGAGATTGGGTCTCGTGTTGGTCGTCCTCCAATGTGGAGATGCGGTCTTCGGCCTCTGTTAATCGTTGCGTATGTTGTGATATTTGGGCCGCAGCTGAGTTGATGGCCTCCAATAGGGGTGCCAGTTTCGCGTCAAACAAGGGTGAAATGATCTCCGTTATCTCCCTGGCCCTCTGTACTGCGGACGGGCTGGCCCTGAGGTCGGTCGATGATGAATCGTCCACTTCTCTGTCGCCCGGTGAGAGGGGTGACCGCTGTTGAAGTGGGCTTTGTTCTTTAGGTGTCGGCTTGTTTTTATTTTGAGAATTTTTATTTGCCCGAAGCGTTTTGGCTACATATTTTTCCATGATGATAGGTTTGTCTTCAGGTAAAGTGAGGTGTGGTTTAAAAGTCGTGATGCCGTGTGCACGTGACTCAGACTTTGCTGCTGGTATAGGACTGTATATGGCAGTCAGGGAAGTCTCAGGCTACCTGGAAGGGGTCAGCGAGGCCCTATTTGCGGGTTGGTTTTATCAGATTTGTTTGGGTTCAAAACGTAGGGCTCACCTGCCGCTGTCGTGGGTACGGGCAGCGACCAGCGCGGTACCCGTGTGGCCCACGGCGTATAGTGGCAGATCACTGTCTTGTTGTGTCGGGTTGAGGGGGTGTGTAGCTGCACCGCTCACCTGTCGTTTGCCAGAAGCTGCCGGGTGTGTGGCACAGTAGGTCTCAGGCAGCCAAGGTGTTGTGGGCTTGTATGAAGATGAAGGTGAGAGAAAGTGTCGCTTGTTAGGTCCTGTTGTGACTGCAGCTTTAATCTTTTCCCGGAATGATGCTGGTGAGTTGCTGAGGGGCTCCTGGGTATTTCCAGGAGGGGGGGGGTCGCGGGCCTCGGCCGAGGTCCGCGGCGCAGTGTGGTAAGCCGGAGCTCAAATGGTTACTGCCGCGAGGGGTGGTGTTTGGGGACTTCTCCCCTCCGTCTCCCCGGGGTACCCGTCGGCTGTGTTGGGTGTCGGGCAAGCCGGGCTTGGGCGCTCCTAAGTTTCAAGATGGCCGCCGCTATGCCCAGAGTGGAGAGCACGGCTCTCCGCCGAGGTCCGCGATGCAGTGCGGGAGCTCGGGATTCAAGCGGTGAGTGTCGCGAGGGGTGGTGAGCTGGGGTGTCCCTTGTCCGTCCCTCCGGGATTGCTGGTTGTGCTGAGCTTCAGGCTGGCCGGACTCGGGTGATCGCGAGTCCCAAGATGGCCGCCGCTGCTGTGTCTGGCACTTCACGTGTGCCTCTTTCGGTGGGCTCAAATGAGGAGGGGAAGCGAGCCGGGGAGAGCACCTCTTTGCTCCCTGTTATCTCCGCGCCCCGTGTTCTTGCAATTGGGGCCCCCAGGTCAGATTCAGCCGATGGTACTGGCTTTGCTGGCGAGGTGCACGGAGAGCTCTCTAAAAGCAGCCGATCCGTTCGGCCCGCCCACCGGAAGTCAGAAATCACTAGTTTCTTATCAGGGGAACTCCACGCTTCTTCACACAATTCATTTAATTCATCAGATGGGGGAAAAGTCACTGGCTGCTTTTTCTCCCCAAACATATAAACCCTCTTGGTAGTAACCGGGTTAACATCAGAAATGTGTAGTACATCTTTCATTGCAGTAATCATGCATCGGATGGCCTTTTTAGACTGTACATTTGTCTCATCATCGTCTACACTGGAGTCAGACTCCATGTCGACATCTGTGTCCACCATCTGAGCCAGAGGGCGTTTATGAGCCCCTGACGGCTTCTGAGTCGCCTGGGCAGGCGCGGGCTGAGACCCCGGCTGTCCCAAGGCTGCTGCGTCATCGAACCTTTTATGTAAGGAGTTGACACTGTCGGTTAAGACCTTCCACATATCCATCCAATCAGGTGTCGGCCCCGACGGGGGCGACACCACACTTACCTGCCCTTGCTCCGCCTCCACGTAACCCTCCTCATCAAACACAGCCGTACCGACACACCACACACACACACAGGGAATGCTCAGACTGAGGACAGGACCCCACAAAGTCCTTTGGGGAGACAGAGAGACAGTATGCCAGCACACACCACAGCGCTATATAACACAGGGATTTACACTTATAATAAGTGATTTACCCAATAGCTGCTTATTTATCTTATTTGCGCCTAAATTTATGTGCCCCCCTCTCTTTTTTACCCTTCTTGTACCTGGATACTGCAGGGGAGAGCCTGGGGAGCTGCTTCCAGCGGAGCTGTGAAGGGGAAATGGCGCTGGTGTGCTGAGGAAGAAGGCCCCGCCCCCTCAGTGGCGGGATTCTGTCCCGCGTTTTGTGTAAATTAATGGTAGGGGTTTTTACACATATACAGTGCCAGACTGTATATGTGTATTTCTAGTGCCAAAAGGAGGTATAATTGCTGCCCAGGGCGCCCCCGCCAGCGCCCTGCACCCTACAGTGACCGGAGTGTGTAAGTGTGCTGGGAGCAATGGCGCACAGCTGCGGTGCTGTGCGCTACCTTAATGAAGACAGGAGTCTTCTGCCGCCGATTTCGTCGTTCATCTTCTGGCTCTGCAAGGGGGACGACGGCGCGGCTCCGGGAACGGACGATCGAGGTCAGGCCCTGTGTTCGAACCCTCTGGAGATAATGGTGTCCAGTAGCCTAAGAAGCACAAGCTAGCTGCAAGCAGGTAGGTTTGCTTCTCTCCCCTCAGTCCCACGTAGCAGTGAGTCTGTTGCCAGCAGAAGCTCACTGAAAATAAAAAACCTAACAAATACTTTCTTTTCTAGCAAGCTCAGGAGAGCCCACTAGGAGCACCCAGCTCTGGCCGGGCACAGATTCTAACTGAGGTCTGGAGGAGGGGCATAGTGGGAGGAGCCAGTGCACACCAGATAGTACCTAATCTTTCTTTTAGAGTGCCCAGTCTCCTGCGGAGCCCGTCTATTCCCCCTGGTCCTTACGGAGTTCCCAGCATCCACTAGGACGTCAGAGAAATAAGTGTGAAATCTGATTCACTTTCAGGAACAAAAGCAATATTTTAAATGTACAACTGTTCAGGCTGCTGCAGCCTCTAAGCGTGTGGGTTAGTCCTCTATGAAATGCGTACACGTTGCGTAAGCACACTGTCACGCTGTAAACACAAAATAGCTACACGTGCAGCCTATACACTTTAACTCCTATCAGGAAAGGAAATGTGACACCAATTGTATATAAAATGTTGAGGTCCAACCCACTACAAATATTTACTTAAAAGGGGGGATCACAGAGAAATACAATCACATAAGAGAATAGGCTACAATCAATGGATACATACGTTTGTTCGCCAGTGCCACCCGGTTCCGGTCCTCAGTCAATCTGGAAAGATAACCTTCAGAGAATAGACTGACCGGCCAGGAGACTTGGTTTTTTATACAATGGTCCAAAGCATGAAACAAAGGAAACTAATCCCTTCTTTCATGGGTCAAAGAGCTGGTCATTTACCGTACATGAGGGGGTCATAGGTCAGTTTGAATAGGTGGGCGATGCCTGGTCCAGGTGCACTTGCAGATGCCCTCCACTGGGTTCCCTCCGAATATCAAGAGTACAGTACATACAGTGTGATATTAATATTCTGTTCCTGCGCATAGATATGCGCAGGAGCGTGCTACCTTCTGCAAACTGCTACCGGAATATTGCTCTGAAGATACTGTACAGCTGGATACCAAACACCACCTCCTAACCTAATTCTGTCCCCTCATATCCTGTAAAGTTGAATATCTCTTGTTCCCTTTCCAAAGTAAATGTAACTTGCTGGTGTGGTGTGTGTAGACTTTGTAAAGTATGTGCTATGTGGAGTAAATAGGAGATGTCCTTGTGGCTTTTCCATGCAAATGTATATGCTACCGTAATTACTCATACCACGCACTGATACGCAGGACCGCGTGAGCCAATATATGCAATGTGCGAGTATGGGCACGCACGGCAGAACAAGCACGCGCACGGAGGACACTCGTGTGGAGTTTGTATGTGATGCGTGTGACCATAAAATATTTTCGACTTCGACATAAGGAACGGACACTACTATCCAAGCAGCCTTATGGTGATTCTGGTTTTTTACTTTGCATTCACTTGTAGTTTAATGTATGTATTTTACCTGTTTTTATTATACAATTGTGTTTTTATTTTACCTTCAATCCATTCATCTCCACGTGCCTTATATTTCCACTTTTATTCATTTATTTTATTATCATTAAGCACTGCTATCTTGCATTGTTGTGTGTGTGTTCTCAGCCATTGTATAGAATTGACTAATCCTGTTTTTATAGCAGCAGCTAAATTGGAACACCAGCCCACCCTGCGCCTAATCCTAGCCTTTGTTAAATCTTTCTGCTCTCATACTGTACCTGGTACTGAGAGAGAAAAGAAAGACAATGAATTGTACAGTACAGTAACTCAATGTGGTGGTGGTTTTAATTTTAGAGTAAAATTCATAAGGTAGATGTTCGTATCAGGTTATCCGTATATTTTTGTTTTATCATCGCAACATGCCAAAAATCTGCAAAACAACGGTCCCAACTTGGGGCTTGTGGGTAAGGATAGATCTTCTGAAGAAAGGGTTTCATCACGCTGAAAAGTTAAGGAAATATATTTTCTGCTGCGGGGTACACTGGGCTCCACAAGGATTGGACAGTGGGGTGTAGAGTAGGATCTTGATCCGAGGCACCTACAGGCTCAAAGCTTTGACTGTTCCCAGAATGCACAGCGCCGCCTCCCTGCACAGGAGCTCAGTTTTGTAAGTAGGTGCTGCAGTAAGCAGGCACTTAGCACAGGGCAGCCCTGAGAAAAGCTTTTTATGAAGAAAAAGTGAAGACTTAAAGGGCAGCAGCGGTGGTAAATGGCAGAAGACATTCACTGCTGCAGCTCCAGCTCTCCCCAGCGGCGCTGTACACTCCCAAGCCCTGGTTGCCGGGTACCTACAGCGGAAGCTCCGGTTTTCTTCACGTTAGACACACACGGGTGGGGCTCTCCAGGATCGCGTGGGCACACTTCGGGAGCTGGTAAGTGGGTCCCGCTTGCAGGACCCGGTCTTTATCGCGATCCGGCGCGGTCAGTGGGAGGCGGGCCACGCACGCTGGCGGTGGACACTGTGGCAGTACAGGCGATCCCACTAGATCACCAGGGCATGGGAGCAGGTCAGGTTCTCTCTCTAAACCGGTTTTTAGATCGCCCACAGTACCCAGTGGTTTTGCCAGCAGGGCGATA